>NC_069388.1:56379227-57010477 GCF_027475565.1 Acinonyx jubatus
TGGCAAAAAAAAAAAAAACCCACACTAATCATGAATGTGTCTGATACTTACGACAGGCCCTATGTAGGTACATTTTTACAACTTCACAGACCTCCATTTCTTTATTTCTTCATATGTGAAATTAGAGTAATGGTGTCTACTTTGGAGAGCTGCTGTCAGGATTGATTGCAAAAATGTATGGTTAAGTACCCAGTGCAGTCTGAATAGAGCACACTCTAAATACATATCAACTCTCTTCCCTACATAGTCCCTGGAGGGCCCTGGAAGCTCCAGTATCACATGGCATAGTGCCTGATGACCATTGATACTGCTCAATAACACTTGGGTCCTATCTGAATTCCAATGAATCCTAAGAATATACATATATATATATATATATATATATATACACACACAGATATGTATATATTTACATATATATACATATATGTACATATATATGAATATACGAATACATATACGTATATATGTACGTATATATGAATATATATACACATATATATGTATGTATATATGTGTGTATGTATACGCACATATATATAGGTACATATATATGTATATATATACACATATATATACACGCACACATATGTACATATATATGTATATATACACACATATATATACATATATATATTCTTAGTATTCATTGGAATCCATATATATATATAATTTTTAAATGTTTTATTTTGAGAGAGAAAGTATGCAAGTGGAGAAAAGGGCAGAGAGAGAGGAGAGACAGAATCTCAAGCAGTCTCTACGCTGTCACAGGGGAACCTGATGCTGGGTTCAGTCCCACAAACTGTACCTGAGCTAAAATCAAGAGCCAGATAGTCAACCAACTGAGCCAACCAGGCACTACAAGAATATATATTTAGACTTGGTATCATTTCATGTACGTAAATTATGCTGGTCCAAAATGGTGAAAATATAACCTCTTCACAGATGTGGTGAGGAAATGAAATTCTTTGCCTTTATAGATTTAAGGGACTTAAATTTTCAATGATTCAAAATCAGCTTGTGCTCTTACTTCCATTTTTCTAATTACTTAGGCCCTTATGGAAATAACCAGAAGGAAATAAAAATAATGGGGGTGAAGGGTGATTGGCCAAAGCACCAGTTTATATTGTGTTCTGAACCTACCATTTTCCTTTGAATGTACAGATACATTGGACATCGGGGTGCCTGGGTGGCTCAGTCAGTTAAGCATCTGACTTTCACCCAGGTCATGATCTCGCAGTTCATGGGTTCAAGCCCCACATGGGGCTCTGTGCTGACACCTTGGAGCCTGGAGCCTGCTTTGAGTTGATTCTGTGTCTCCCTTTCTCTCTGCCCCTCCCCTGCTCATGCTTTCTCTCTCTCTGTCTCTCTGTCTCTCTGTCTCTCTGTCTCTGTCTCTCTCTCTCTCTCTCTCTCTCTCACACACACACACACACACACACAAATAAATAAACATTAAAAGATACATTGGACATCAAGAATCACAAACTCGAGGGCACCTGGGTGGCTCAGGCAGTTAAGCTTCTGACTCTTGGTTTCAGCACAGGTCATGATCTCAAGGTTGGTAAGATCAAGCCTCATGTGGGGCTGTGCGCTGACAGAGCAGAACCTGCTTGAGCCTTTCTCTCTCCCCTCTCTGTTGCTTCCCTGCTCTCTCTCTCAAAATAAATAAGTAAACATTAAAAAAAAAAAGAATCGCTAACTTCAATTAGATCTGCAAATAAAATAGTTTAAGTTTTACTAAACTAAATTTTAGGCCTATTTAGATTTAAATTCAGGCCTATGCAGGTTTGAGTTTTAGATTAAATTCGTGCCTAATCGGATTCATTTCCAACTACTCAAAAACATGGATGCGGTTACCACGCTAAGGAGTTAACGGTTCAATTATTCAGGAACCCTGTGTAGTCCTTGAAACCAAACGTTAGCAGAAAGGACTTCCAACAAACATTTAATAGGAAAACATACATATGGCCACCAAAGCAGCTGCCTGTGCAAAGTTACACTGGCCTGGACCCTGTTTTCCCAGATGTTTGTGTTTAGTTGTTACATCACAGGTATGAGCCAGATGAATAAACTGAAGCCAGTCGAATCACTGAAACGGAAGGGGTCAGGTGCCTTTTCAGTAATGCTTGCAATGGGGGGGTGCCAGTCCCCACAATGCTAAATAGTAGAAGGAGACACATAAGTGAAATGTCCATATGTCCATTCTTTTTTTTTTTTTTTAAATTTAAGTTTATTTATTTTTGAGAGAGTCAGAGAGAGCAAGCGGGACAGGGGTAAACAGAGAGGGAGAAAGAGAATCCCAAGCAGGCTTTGCGCTGTGAGCTCAAAGCCTGACCTATGGCTTGAACTCACAAATCATGAGATCATGACCTGAGCCAAAACTAAGAGTCAGACGCTTACCCAACTGAGCCACCCCGGTTCCCCAATATGTCAGTTCTAAGGAATAGCATCTCCAATTTCCCTTCTTTCACTGACAAGTCTCTGGGTATCTGACCAGAAAAGGAAGGGTCTGAAAAAGAAAGAGCTGGGTCTTCCTCTTATGGGAAAAAAACTACACACACACATATAAACACACACACACACACAGAGTCCAACGCCTGCATTTACAGAAGAGAATGAGTTCTTAAAAAAATGCACTGAATTAATAAAAAAAAAATCAGTGCCATATCCAAAAAAAGAATTCTGACCTCCTGACTTGTAGCTTGATCACTTCCCATTCAGCTTAATAATCCTGGTAGCATGATGGTCCAACCAGTTTAACATACCTTGAACATTTCTGGGTATCTATCTGGGATTAACTGGAAACTTTCCTTATGAATGTGTCATCTAAATAAAGATATTACATGAATAAAACATAATCACAGATGTTGTTGAGACATAATGAGATTCCATACTACTGCACTGTCATTATGAAATATTATGTTTTTATCAAAGAGGGTGAGATTTCAGAGGACAGAATTAGCTAAGGACAGAGGAGAAGGTAGAATGAATTTTCTGATCCCAAAGAATACAGAACAGCCTGGTCTACCCTTCTACCTGCAGAGAAAGAATTGTGAAGTTATTGCCGATCTGCCGTGAAAATACAGGCTCACTCAGAAGTTGAAATCAAATCTGGCTAAATCCAAGAACTTGATTTCGTGACACATACACACACCCCTACATCAGCCATGGCCTGGATTCTCAGCAGGGAAAGCCAATAAGGGCCTGTATGGACCGCAGCACCTGCTGCCTTCTGTGCCCTATTTTCAAGACCCATAACCTTGCCTGCACCTCTTAGGGAAAACAGCTGTAGAATGGAGGCTTCAGTGCCCAAGGACGAGCGTTCCCACTTGGTAAAAGCATAGGAACAAAGGTCAGCTGGGATAAGAATCTCCATAGTTGTTGATAGGGAGGAAATAAAGTCAGAAAAGAAATCTCAACCCAGTTTTTTCCCCCATTCTGTATTTACTCACTTAATGATGTCCTTACTCTTTCTCAAACTTCAGGTAGCTGTCTATTGACAAGTGGAAAATTTTGTAGTCATCTGGATGAATGAAGTAGGGCAGTCATGCTCCCATTTCTGTACGACTCTCTACTTGTATGTAAAGTCCATGTTATGAATTGTATTTGCGTGTGTAATACACATGCTTAAATACAAGTCTATATGTTTATGTGTTTTGTCCTCCTCTTTATATCTCTGCAAAAGAGAGTGAGGAAACCAAAATCACGCCTTAGGACTGGCAGGGACTCTGCCATGTGCTTTTCATAGATTTTTCTCCTGATATATCTCTATTTTCCTTCTCTTTTCTCCTCCTTCTGTTTTTCCTTCTTTTCCTTTCCTTCTCCTCTTCCTTCTTCATCGTCCTTCTGCCTCTTCCCCTTCCCTCTTTCTAATCTGTCTTTCCTCTCAGATACACAGGTACACACATGCACACATATATGAAGCCATGTGTAAGAATTAAATGGCAATCCAGGGGTGCCTGGGTGGTTCAGTCGGTTAAGCATCCGACTTCCACTCGGGTCATGATCTCACGGTTCATGAGTTCGAGCCCCGCATGGGGTCTGCACTGAGGAGGAGCCTGCTTAGGATTCTCTCTTCCTCTCTTTCTCTCTGCCCCTCCCTGGCTCATGTTTTCTCTCTCTCTCAAAATAAATAAACAAACTTAAAACATTTCAATGACAATCTGATGACAACAAAACTTTATCTAACTTCTCTCTCTCTCTCTCTCTCTCTCTCTCTCTCCAGCCGCATAACTTTTCTGCATCTAAACAAAGGAGACATTGCTTTCCTTTATAATTTTCTTTATAATCCACTCCACATCTCCTGGCTCCAAGCTTTTATTGTATTTCATCTGGTCAGGAAGTGCCCTTGGATTCTTCTCAGCTTCTTCCTATCATAAGGCTCCCTTGCCACAGTCCTAGAGATATAATAGGATCCAGGCTTGTAAAAATGACAAGGAAAACCTGGAACTTAGCCATCAAAGGGGAAAAAAGGACATGTCCATTTACCTGAAACGAGTGGTCAAGCTGCGTTCACAAGAACACACTTTTTGGTTTATATCTAAATCATCCTTAACAATTGCCATGACTCACTGCCTGAGTCATAGATATGTTGTGAAGCCAACCAAAATATATGAAATGGTCTGGCTCATTCCCCTTGTGTATATTCAACTCAAGGTGAGAGGTAGGTTACTCTTCAAGAATGCCTACGGTGCAATCCGGCTTTCACTGTTTAAGAACCAGTTTTTATAAACCTGTTTTTAAGACCTGTTGTTTAATTCATAGATGTCAAACAAAGCTGTAAAACCCGTTCCTCTATTCGGGCTGTACCAAGAGGAGCCTTCTGGTATACATCTTTTCATCAGATGATGTAGTTTCTCTGTAAGTAGACCTACATTCCTCTAGTGGTACTTGGGTTCTACCTTTTATACTTAAATTGCTGCCTGTGTAAATAACTCATGACTGTGGTTGATAAAGATGCTTTATCATAACTTATTAATTTAAAGGAACGCTCCTGTTTTCCACCAACATCTCAGTGTGTTTTTGTCCTGAGATGTATTACACTGTACAAAGTGGGAATATCAGCTTGATCATCAGGCATGGTTGTGCCTTGATCCAAAAGACTGTGGTTGAAAGGACACCCATTTAAAGGTGTATCTCTTAATTAGATGACTTAACATAGTAAACATTGATCCATATGATCTTTTTTTCAAAAATTTTTGCAGTATCACGGTAAATTAGCATATATACAGGATATGTTCCTAGGTATCAGACATAGAGAATAAGATCAGCAAATAAATTCACCATGGCCATTGAAGTCACCTGGAAACAAACATAAGACTATCAACAAGAGACAGCAACTGAACATGCATTGTTATGGGAAACCCATTTTTTCTTTCTTTACTATTGACCAAAGAGTTGATTATTTGGGGGAAGCTGATCAAAAATAACTAGAATTCTGGGGGTTCCTGAGTGGCTCAGTCAGTTAGTGAAGTCACATGACTTCATGACTTCATGTCAAGTCAGTGAAGTCACATGAAGCATGTGACTTCAGCTCAGGTCATGGTCTCACGGTTCGCAGGTTCAAGCCCCGCATCGGGCGCTGTGCTGACAGCTCAGAGCCTGGAGCCTGCTTTGGATTCTGCGTCTCCCTCTCTCTCTCTCTGCTCCTTCCCTTGCTCATGCTCTCTCTTTCTCTCTCTCAAAAATAAATAAAACATTTAAAAAAGTAACTAAAATTCTTATTTTTTTCAATCAATCCCAAGAAAAATTTCAAAAATACAAAATAAGGAGTTGGTTTTGAGCAAAAGAAATCCAGTATCTTCAAATCTCTTGTTCCGCTGTCCTTCTGGCAGGCACTGCACTTCACAGAGGGAGGCAAGGTAAGTACATTTTTTGTTCTGCGTGCTTAATGTTTAAAGTATCCCCACTTCCCTCAAGAAACAGTATCATATCTAAAACACTTTGATGAACACTGAATATTAAAACATTGTATGGCACTACAGAAATCGAAAGAAGCAGACACAAATGCATGCTCTTCAATTTCTCAATATGTTCAGAATATACCACAGCATTGATAATATGAAGACAAATGTTTGGATTTTATTTTTAAATTGAAAAATCTTCTGGCTGTTCTTCACTGAGGGGCGTTAGCGGTGAAGAGGTGATCAGCTTGCCGCTGAACGAAATGTGTCTGGCACGTTCTTGGTGTCTCCCCTCCACCTGAGTAAATCAAGCCGAATGTCTGCTTTTTCTTTGTGTGTTCCCAAGTCTGGTGGAAAACAGCAAAGGCATTAAGACGTGAGACATGACGAATTCACAGTCCCCCACCACTCCTGGGACCCGGGAGAACAATGAGGTTTTCTTCATTTTCTCTCCCTATTTTTGTTTTTGTTTTTGTTTTCAAACCTTTACTTTCCTAAAGAATAATGCTTCACCTCCTTCCCATACCACTCTATCCTCCTTAAAGACAGAGAGAGAGAGAGAGAGAGAGAGAGAGAGAGAGAGAGAGAAACCATCAAGAACCCTCTCACCCACACCGTATCAATCGTTCATTTGTTTCCATACTGTCTCTTTATCTTGTCTGACTGGGAGGTGGGGGTGGGGGGCAATTCCTACCCAAATTTTATTTTTGTATCTGAGCTTCAAATTTCCTTCCCTTGGGTCTTATCAGGACCATCACCATATTGATTTTTCTCTTGTTCTTTGCCATTTAGTCTCTCCCTCCCTGAAAGCAGGCATACACTCTTCCTCCATGATCTTCCTTCCTATGGCTTTGGCTGCACATTCTTAGCTTCCCTGGCAAGATCCCTTCACCTGCCCGCCCTTTCCTTGTTGAGCTGTTGGCTGATATCCCTCCTCATTCCGCCCTCTTCGTGTATTCTCCATGAGCATTTTCACCTTCTCTGCTGGTGTCCAAGTCCGATATACCCGTGACACATAAATCTACCACCAGCCCTAAATTCTCTACTAAACTTCAGGCTCATGTTTACCTCTAACTGCAAGACAGTGCCTCCTGGATATCTCACAAGTGTGAAAGATAAGACAATAGGCCCCAAACAGAGGCACTTCTGCTAAATCCCATGTCACGGAAGCAAGACTTAATTTAATTACAGTCTCAGCTCTCCCAGAAATGGAATCTTAAACCAGTCCATCAGGAATCACCTAACCGGCACTAATTAGGTAATCTGCCAGAGAAAGCCCTGTCATCCCCCAAAGGAAAGTAACCCTGCCATAACTTTGCACATGCTAATGTGCCTCTTTCCCACCTTCCTTGTTCCAACTCCTTTCTGCCCATGTAAGTCTTCCATTTTGTAAGGTTCCTCAGAGCTTCTGTCTTTTAGATTGGATGCCACCTGATTTGAATTGGCTTTTGCTTAAATAAGCTCTGAAAATATTTAACGTACCTCAGCTTATCTTTTAACATAGGTAACTCAATATTTTAGAATAAAATTTGTTATCTATTCCCCCTATCAATCCAACACGACCCTTTCCTCTAATTCTGATTTCATTAAGTGTAAAACCATCTGTTGGATTAGTCATGAAACTTGGGCACTATTCTTGATTTCTCACTCTCCCTCATCCTAGACAGAGTAAAACTCCAAGCCCTTCCCCTGGGGCTCCAAAATGTCACTGGAATCTATCCACATATCTCCACCTCTGCTGCGTCTACGCTGGTTGATGCCCTGCTTCCTCCGGCTTAGACATTGCAGTAGCCTCCCTGCCTCCTGTTTCCCTACATCTTCCATCCACTCTCCATTCTGGGCCACGGTCACCTCTCCACTGAAACTCCACTCAAACTGCATCTACCTACTGTCAGTTCTAAGTCAGCTTGCCCTCCATTTGTTGGTTAGGCTTTACCTTAGATCTCATTTTCTTTGTAAAACCTTCACACCATGACTCTGGGTAAGGCTGTCCTTCCGATGGCCCCCTAAACCATCCTATTGAACTGAGATTTCCTACTCAGTTGTCTGTATCCAATGCTGAATTTCATAAGTTCTGCCTGTCTTGATCACTCTTGTGGTTCTAGAACCTGGCACCCAGTACCTGGCATAGAGGAAATATTCTAAATAATTATTGAATAAATTCCTGAATTCGTAAATAAATGGTTTTAGGACTAGTTGAATACTAAATGGAATAAGTTGGGCTGAGGGAGGGAAATCAAACACTCAGCAAGGCAGTTATGAAGGCAAAATGGTCGATGGATTATTCCTAATGTCTCTTTTCCATCATAAATTCTTTAAAAATGTGTTTACACACTTCTGACTTTTACATGTTTGCAACAGATTTCACTGAGTCTTATTCTTCGCTTTTCCCTGTATCTATGCCACTTGTCAAGTAATTTTGCAAAGCTTACTAACCATGGGCAGGGCATGTTTCCCACCTCAGCTCTGATTTCAAGCATCTGTCATGGCTGAAATGTCACAGGTAGATGTGAAAGTAACACAGTGTTGGTCTGAGTCTAAGACCCAAGAGGTCTTGCGTGTTTCTGCTGGTCTCTTTGTGCCTCAGCCACCGCCATGAAAAGAATATGGCTGTGCCAATGCACTGGTCCCAGGAGGAGAGTATGAGACCCAGGGAGCAAAATGATGCAGCCAAGGTGCTGCAGCTGACCCCAGCCTAGGTCAGCTGACCCCAACTGACTTGTAGTCTTGGTTTCTATATAAATGCTTATTGTTTGAAGTCACTATGTTCTAGAATAGTTTTTTATACCAAACTTTTGTGGTGGCAGTAACTGCCTGGTCTATCTGCTACTTGAATGTTTGGGTATTCCAGAGATGGTTATGAAATGTACTTGCCATTGTCCATTAAAAAATAATCGTTTTGGAAAAAATATTTACGGTACATACATCTAACGAAAGAGTCGAATCCAAAATACATAAAGAACTGTGCTCACTTTGGCAGCACATCTACTAAATTGGAATGACGCAGAGTAGATTAGCATGACCCTGTACACGGATGACATGCAAATTTGCAAAACACATTAAAAAAACCCCTCATAATAAAAAGTACAAACAACCCAATTTAAAATGACCCCCCCACTTGAACAAATATTTCACAAAACACGGTATGCAAATAGCCAGTAAGCAAATGAAAACGTGCTCAACGTCATTAACCGTAAGAGGATGCAAATTAAAACCATGGTGAGATACCTTTCACAGGTGCTAGTGGGCTATTCTCAAAACACCTAACAAAACAGACATTTGTGAGTATCTGAAGTGACTAGAAGTCTCATCTATTGTGGGTAGATGTCGAGGAATGTCCAACCACACGGAAGAACTCCTTTGCAATTTCTCGTAAAGTTAAACAGTTACTTTACTTTACGTAAAGTAAACAGTAAAGAAGTAAGGACGATGTGTACACAAAAAGACGTAGAGAAGAATGTTCACAGTAGCCTTACTCATAATTGCCTCAAACTCGAAATGGCCCAAATAACCATCAACAGGTGAATGGACAAACACATTGTGGTAAACTCATAGAGTAGAATGCTTCTTAGTAAAAAGAAATGAACTACTGACACACACAACAATTTGGATCAACTTCAGAAACATTATATGAAGCCCCCTCCACCAAAAAAGCACAAATTGTGTGATTCAATTCATATGACTTTCAGTATAAGCGAAACAAATCTATGTGCTAGAAACTAGAGTTGTTATTGTTGCTGTTGTTGTTGTTGTTGTTGTTGTTTTCCCTGACAGGAAATAGTGCAGAACTGACCAGAAAGAAGTTTGAGAGGATTTTCTGGGGCTTTGGAAATGTTTTCTATTTCCATAGGTTGTGGTTAAATGGGTGTATGCCATCAACAAAACTCTTCAGAATGAGTCCTTAAGATCTATGTATTGTACGTAAATTATACAGCTACATCCGTAAAAGATTGTTCTGGCCAAAGGGGATGGCGAAAATATATACATAGATGAGAAAGAAAGAGACACACATACAGAGAAACAAAGAGAAATAATCAAAACTCAAACTACACTTCAAGAGGGAAGTTGCAGTGTTTTGTAACCATTTGATAAGGGAAGGTGCTCTCCATACACACCATTTAATAACAAAAGGAAACAGTGCTTTTTATGGAGGGCACGTAGTATTTGTGAAATGATGGCTGCTACAGATGGTCCTGAGGCAGCCACAGTGAGATCTCCTGGAGTAAGAAGAACGCTGAAGCCCACAGAGGATACAGGAGACTACAGTTTTGGTGGCAAGACATTGCTGTACAAGCTGGCGTGCCATAGGTAGACTCTCGAGACTCACTCGACGCTTTCCTGCCCAACGGGGTACACACTTAGAACTCTCGAGACTTCAGGTTTCCTCGAATCGAATGGCTTTCACCTGGGCTCTGCACCGGGGCTCAGAACATCGGACTATGGGCAGCTGCATCTACTCACGAGGCGCAGATATTTTTGTTTGGTACTGTCTTTGGTGCTAGTGTAAGGAAGGGAAAAAAAGCCTCTTCCCCATCCCCTCCGAGGGTCTCCAGCTGGAGCCTGAAAATAGACTGACAAAGGACCGATGAACGAGAGAAGAACAGAGCTTGTTAACGTGGGCAGCATGCACGCATGTGGGAGAAACTCAGTGATGGGTAATTCAAAGAGGTGGTTTGAACTTGCACCTAAATGGCATCTTAACAAAGAAGGACAAATTTGTAGGGAAGTGAAAAGACACAGGGAAAGGGTTTCTGGCTTTTAGGGACTTCCAACTGTGGGAAGGCAACGTGGGAGAAACCAGTGGAAAGGAAGGGCCACTTTAGCAAGGTTTGGTTGCACAGGTCCACTTCGGTGCTGATTTTCCTTCTTCTGCGTGACCATAGAGCTTCTCCGGGAGAGGGGATTTGGGGCAGTTTTCATTTTCAGAAATTTCTGCTTTGAGTCAGATAAGAGAAGTTCTGAAAAGGCTTCTTTATGCATCTCTTGATTCTCCATCGTACCAAAGCTGCACATTTGGGGATGGCACGTTCTGATCCTCCGCACTAGCTAATCAACTGAAATGAAAAGTGTTCCTATGCCACTGACCTTGGAACCCGGAGATCGACAAGCTTCAGTTCTCCTTCCTATGTTCCAGAGTGGAGAGAGGGAATCCCAAGCAGGCTCCTTGCTGTCAGCACAAAGCATGATGCAGGGCTGGACCCCACAAACCATGAGATTATGGCCTGAGCCGAAGTCAGACGCTTAACCGACAGAGCCACCCAGGAGCCCCCCCTTAACGAGAGCCGATACTACTGCCTTCTAGATGGGTCCACTTTGATCATTCTCCTTTTGTCATTTAGATTGAGTACTTTGCGTAATACCATAGGTGAATTCCTGAGGAAATTGTACATAAGCCATGATCAAATCATTTTCATGCACTGGGAAGACTCACTATTTAACAGATTCACTATTTAGAGGAAAATTAGATGGAACCTGTCTCTACAATTGTGCCAGCGTTCCTGGTTTCAAGCAGAAGGAATACATTGATTTCCTCAAAGAGGAAATGGATGCATTGGAGAGACAGCTGGCGCTCAGAGTGGTTAACAGCTTATATTCCAAACTGGACCATGGCCACCAAGCTCTGAGGTCCGAGTCACAGCATAGGTAAGGGACACTGACACAGCAGCTGCCCCCATGATGGCTATGGCTTCAACCAGCGCTCTTGCTCGTGGGTCATTCTCCCAAGTATTAGCATCCCCCAGAGGGTCCAAATGTCCCAAGGCCTGTCCCCTGCATGGGACCCCCCCAGCTTTTCTGAGTGGGGAGTTGGGTGATTTGGACCCCACAGTTTCCGTAGGAAGCCTTACACTCTACATCCTAACCCAAAGATGCAGGGAGGTGCAGTTGTCCAAAGGATTATCCTTGGGTGTCTGGGAAGGATGAAAAGGACTGACAGTGGGAGCTGGCAGCCCAAAATTGACAAGTGTCAGCCAGAACTTCATTCTTAATTGAGGAGTATCAAATTGATTCAGCGAGGAGATGTAGTTTCCTTTAGGTATAGGACTGGCAAAAAAAAGTTACAGCATCCATAGTGAGTATTGTTACTAAGGGTGTGGAAAGCATTCTCCTATCTGTGGGTTAGCATGTAAACTGATATAATGTATTTAGGGGACAATTTGGCAATTTCTATCAAAATTAAAAAAAAAAAAAGTAATGTTTTTTATTTATTTTGAGATAGACAGAGCACGAGCCGTGGAGGGGCAGAGAGAGAGGGAGACATAGAATCTGAAGCAGGCTCCAGGTTCTGAGCTGTCAGCATGGAGCCTAACGCAGGGCTCAGATTGGTGAACCGTGAGATCATGACCTGGGCTGAGGTTGGACACTCAACCAGCTGAGCCATCCAGGTGCCCCTACAATTTCTATCAAATTTAAGACTAAGTAATCTCTTTGAACCCACAATTGACCTTCCAAGACTGAAAAGCAGTCTTAATGCATACCTGCAAAAGGGATTTACGGTGTTGGCAAAGTTGTTTATAAAGAAGATAGAGAAGAAACAATTTAAATTAAGTGTTCATCAATAGAAACATTGTCGGGGAGCCTGGGTGGCTCAGTGGCTTGAGCGTCTGTCTTCGGCTCAGGTCATGACCTCACGGTTCCTGGGTTCAAGCCCTGTGTGGGACACTGTGCTGACAGCTCAGAGCCTGGAGCCTGCTTCAGATGCTGTGTCTCCCTCTCTCTGTCCCTCCCCCTCTCACACTCTGTCTCTCTCTCAAAAATAAATAAACATCAAAAAAAATTATTTTTAAATAGAAACACTGTCAAATAAATTATGGTACCTCCAAACAGTTAAACAATGCATAGCTTTTAAAAACTTTGTAGATATGAAAAGACTGCATTCGTTAAAGTAAAAATGTTAAAAACAAGGGGCGCCTGGGTGGCTCAGTCGGTTAAGCGGCTGACTTCGGCTCAGGTCACGATCTTGCGCTCCGTGATCTAGCCCCGCGTCGGGCTCTGTGCTGACAGCTCAGAGCCTGGAGCCTGTTTCAGATTCTGTGTCTCCCTCTCTCTCTGACCCTCCCCTGTTCATGCTCTGTCTCTCTCTGTCTCAAAAATAAATAAACGTTAAAAAAAAAATTAAAAATGTTAAAAACAAAAGGTTTAATAAAAGGGAGGCATATGTAACATCTATGCTTGTATACATGAGTAGAATTTCCTTACAGGATTCACAAGAACCTGAGTTGGGTGAGTTAAATTTGAATCACAGACAAACAATGAGTAATTGTTTAGTGAGAGTATGTCTGGCTTGTTTATCTGAAATTCAAATTAAACTGGGCACCCTATCCAGAGGAGTATTTTAAGGAAAAGTTCCATGAAACTTTGTGTCAAGGTATTGCTGAGGACAGGGATGCCTGTGTGGCTCAGTCAGTTAAGCGTCTGACTCTTGGTTTCAGCTCAGGTCGCGATCTCACAGTTCTTGAGTTTGAGCCCCGCATCGGGCTCTGTGCAGTTAGCTTGGGATCCTCTCTCTCCTCTCTGCCCCTCCCCTGCCAGTGTTCTCTCTCTCTCTGTCTCTGTTTCTCTCTCTTTCTCTCAAAATAAATAAACTTAAAAAAAAAAAAAGATATTGTTGAGGACATTGTTTATTCTATCATGTAGTTTCTTTTTCAAAAAGAGACCAAACATAAGCGTTTTGGCTTTTTTGGTTGTTGTTCGGGTCTAAATGCCAGGAAGAATCTTCTGTGAAATGCGTTTATTTCTATCTTAGAGTCTGAGCGGGAGCACATGACCAGGTTACTGTCTTCACTGTGGCTGCTGGCAGGTTCCAGCCACATTTGTCGCCCAGACACGTGGAAGAGAGCACATCAATACTTGGTTTATGCAAACGTTTAGGCTTTTTTCTGGCTCCATTTTCTGGCCCTCTCTTTAGTTTCCTTTATTCTGTTGCTTCTGCTTTATGATTGTTATCCTCTTGGGTTTTGTATCATTTTTAGCACTTTTTAAAAGTCTTGGAGACAGGGTGTGTGAAGAAAAATAAATACGCTAACCCTGAAGTCTTACAAAAATAGTTTGGTAATTTGATAGGGAATTCTTTGTGTTGGGTTCCATCTACAATGGTTTTGTGGCTAAAGGTTTATTTACCATTATTAGGGGATCTACAACATAGGCCCATTTTGAAGGTGGTCCCATGGTCGAATCCCCCAGACCCTCAATGGAGTGAGAATCCAGCACGTTTTCATTCTTCATTTGGGGAAGAAAATGTTCTCTTTCTTCACCTGGCTGCTGTATACCCTTTCTTCTATTGCCACCACTAAAATTATCTTTTTGTTTAAAGAACATTTGTGCTAATATCATATTTCTATTCAAATAAACACTCTACCTCCTGTTTCTTCTTTAACCTCTAAGTTATCAGTATGCAGATAAACAGCTTTATACCTTGTTGTTAGAGGGGGAAATGGGGCCACTGTCCATATGGGATGCTTTACATGGAGCCCCATCTGAGAGCCGAGTTAATTAGGCAGAATGTTAATTGATTCGGTCGGTGCAAAGGTTGAAAGTGAACACTTAGTTTAGCGCTAGTCTCCAAGTTAACTCTTAGCCTGCTGCTCCCCTGTGGCATAAGTGTTTATGATTTGGTGACAGTAATCCCATTTGTACTTGCTTCATAGGATCAAGTTTTCTCACCTCTAATTTCTTAAGTAGTTGTCACCTTGACTGTGGCATTGAAGGCAGTGTCTTTCATTTCTTCTTCCCTCTGAGTTTACACCAAGCATGCATCAGGACATAAACAATAAGAACAAATACAAACTAAAAGTGAGAAGAGGTTTTTTTTTAAGTTTGTTTTTTTGAGAGAGAGAAGGGGGGTGGGAAGGGCAGAGAGAGAGGGAGACACAGAATCCGAAGCAGGCTCCAGGCTCTGAGCTGTCAGCACAGAGCCCGATGCGGGGCTCAAACTAATGTGCCATGA
The DNA here is from genome assembly GCF_027475565.1 of Acinonyx jubatus. Taxonomy (NCBI): domain Eukaryota; kingdom Metazoa; phylum Chordata; class Mammalia; order Carnivora; family Felidae; genus Acinonyx; species Acinonyx jubatus. The sequence goes on from NC_069388.1 coordinate 56,394,078, forward strand.
GATCATGACCTGAGCCAAAGTCAGACACTTAACCGACTGAGCCACTCAAGCACCCCAAGAAGGGTTTTTAAAATCTACCCTAAAGCCCTGTGACTTTGTCTTCTAAAATGCAGTGTGGGGTTCTTTTTAATTGCCTTGATTGGAACGCCTTGGTGGCTCCTGAAAAATCAATCTGTAGCATAAAACATTGCAATCTTTGCATGTTGAAAAACTAGTAAAATCATTCAAAAGAGTGAATTTAAGCTTATGTCTCTGGTCTCTGGACACGAAGAACCAAAAGGATCAGAGGAGTTAACGAAAGTGCCGGGACGGGCTCCTCGCAGAGACAGACCCATAGTGCTGTTCTGCTTCCCATTTGCCCCAAGCTCCTCTGACATTATTTCCTCCTCGGTTTCGTCCGAGACTGGGACGGGCTCACATTCCACCCCCAACGTGACTGTTGTTCCAAGAGCTCCTTCTGGAATTCCCCACTGCACTTTCTGGTTTCATCGAGAGAGGTCACTGTGGCACTGCTACTGATAGAGCAGCCTATCCAGCTGGCAGAACAAGGGGAAAATGCAGTCAGTCAACAACCACGTATTGAATGTTATCAGGCACCACTGCCAGGCGGCAGGAACGAAGAGGCGCAGAAAGGAGGCGATCCGCGTGGCACCGGAAGGGAGGGGAGTCGGAAAAGAGGACGCGTGGAAATACGCTCCAGCAACGGATATGTGCCCGGCCTCAGTGGCAAAAACATCCATGTCCTGTTTACATTTGGTAGGTTTTGCCTTGAACTGCATTCCGGCAAAGTCTTATGCACGAAGAACTGCTTTTAAGAGGTTCGATAAGTTGCGTCATGTTAATTCTGTATCGCAAAATACCTTGGAGTCGTGTCTTCAAAGAAGCAAGTCAGCCACAGCAACAAAAATCCCACAGATCTCTTTTTTTGAGAAATACACTAGGCTGGGTTAGTATTACCTTTCACCATCGGTGGTTTGTAAGCAGGTGACAGCGAAACTCTCTATCCATTGCTTTCCCCTGAGCAGTGAGGTGGAGGCTCTTTTAAAAATCCCCATCCCTAGGCTTCATCCCAGGCCAATTACATCAGAACCTTTGGCACAGGGAGCAACACTGGGGTCTTAGAAAGCTCCAGGAGACTCCAGTGCACAGCCACGACTGAGAGCCAGGGCCCTAGGAGGTCCTCAGCTCTGGTCATCAAACTAGGTTCTTGTCCAACACTGAGAAGGAGATTTTAGAAATGATTTTTTAAAGTCTATTTCATGGAAACTGCTTGACAAATGAAGGGTCGTTTGGTTCTAAAATGTTATAAAATCGCACAAACTAAAAGTAGGGCTGTGGCCACAGTTAGTTTCAAGGAAACGATGGAGTCGTGAGCGGGTAACCCTTCTGAAGGTTGCCAATGATTATCTGTGGGTCATGTGAAATGAGTTTTATGTCAATACAGTAGAAGCTGTTTTGTGTGGTTAAGTACTTTTGCCTGGTTAAATAAGCAAACAAAGGTGGAATCGGGAAAGGAACAGAGTCTGATTTGCTTTGTGCTACCCAGATAAGTGGCCTCCCTTTCTCTGGGTTTGGTCTAGAATAGAAACTGTCTCTCCTGCCTCCGCCCCTGGTCTGTCATGAACAGATGCTGATTGTTAGACAGAACTTAAGACCTAGCGTATTAGTTTGTGTCACAAGTACGGGTCCATGGCTTGATTTTTATGACTTCTCTCTTGAGCAGTGGCTATCCTTCTCACTGAAGTGAGCTTTGAGCTCTGCAAACACTGCCTGATTAGAATTGGTATCATTAAAAAAGATTGTTTTAAACATTTGTTTATTGAAATCTGTAGTGATTTATTTTTTCAAATTTTTTAATGTTTATTTATTTTTGAGACAGAGAGAGACAGAGCATGAGTGGGGGAGGGGCACAAAGAGGGGGAGACACAGAATCCGAAGCAGGCTCCAGGCTCTGAGCTGTCAGCACAGAGCCTGATGCAAGGCTCGAACTCACCAACCGCGAGATCATGACCCGAGCAGAAGTCAGACGCTTAACCGACTGAGTCACCCAGACGCCCCTGTAGTGATTATTTTTAATGCATAAAAGTTGCTACAATATTTTTCCACTACATTATGGACACAGTATGTGAAGAGTAAGAGGAAGTAAAGATGTCTGAGTAAATTGAAAATTGTTCAATTCCATTCATAGTGAAAGATCTCAAGTGAAAGCAGTAATGAAGTTCATTTCCTCTATTAAGTTGTTTTTAAAGTTACAGTATGTAGTACAGGTGAAAATATAAATGGAACTGGTATATCTGTCCAATCCTGAAGACCATATAGTGTGGCAGAAAATGTTTGAAAAATAATTTGACAATACTTATAACAGCTTTAAAATAATTTGACATTACTTATAACAGCTTAAAAATATCTATACCTAAGTAATAGGAATCAAATAATATTAATATCATCTACAATTTTTTTTAAAGATTACAAACAAATCTTTTAAATTTATTTTTAGAGAGAGAGAGAAAGCATGAGTTGGGGAGCAGCACGGAGAAGGAGACAGAGAATCCCAAGCAGGCTCCGTGCTGTCAGTAACAGAGCCCAGCACGAGGCTCGATCTCACAAACCATGAGTATGGATAGTTAACCAACTGAGCCATCCGGGTGCCCCTCCCCACACTGTTTTTAATATTGTGGTTAAATACTATGGAGGAATAGTAAATTTTATGACATATGTGATGTTCACTGATGGGAAACTCTACCTTATAAACTGGAAAACGGTAAGTTAAAAAAAAAAAAAAAAAAGGTGGGTGCCTGGGTGGCTCAGTCAGTTGAGCGTCAGACTTCAGCTCAGGTCATGATCTCACAGTTTGTGAGTTTGAGCCCCGCCTCGGGCTCTGTGCTGATAGCTCAGAGCCTGGAGCCTGCTTAGGGTTCTGTGTCTCCCTCTCTCCCTGCCCCTCCCCCCCGTTCATGCTCTGTCTCTCTCTGTCTCAAACATAAATAAACATTAAAGAAAAAAATTTTTTTAACTGGAAAACGGAGAATAAGGGAAGTAAACTAAGTGAAACATCAGAACCAGTTCAAATTATAGAACCACTTTAAAACATAATAAATACAAAAATACATAAGGTAATATGTAATATATAAATTATAATATAAATATAAAAAAATAAAAAGTCATTTTAAAATTCACACAAAGTAATACCTTTTCTGGTGACTACACTCCCTGTGTGAACACTGTGTAATGTATGTAATTGTTGCATCACTGTGTTGTGAACCTAAAGGGAAAAAATTAAAATTAGGAAATAGAGAAAGGGTGTATTTTTATTTAAATATCCACCAATGAAAATATTTGGAAAATAATTGAATCTAAATGCCTACCAATATATTATGTAAGTAATATCTACATATAAGGTATTATTGAGATATGTTGATATGTGACAGCCATTACTTTTATAACGTAAAAATTCTCTGTGAAGCAACAGAGCAAAAGCTCGTGCCGTATGTGTGATCGAGAATGAGTTGACACAAAGCTCAAGGAACAAAAATGAGTTACTTGAGATCTGGATAAGGGTGAGAAAAAGTCAAGCGGCATGCAAGCTTTGCTATAAAAGAGGTGACAATTATTACCGGACTTGAGTTGCAGAGGCAATAATTTATATTGGGGGATCGATAAGGTTCTAGAATGAAGGAGGAAGCATCTCAAATGAATTCTGAGAGGATGCTATCAAGCAGGTGGATATTTGCGTATGTAAAGTTGGTTAACAAGCTGTAGAACATAGGTCAGTCGAAGGGAGAAATATCTGTGTGCAGAAGGCACATGGGAGAAGAGTAAACTATTTTATTGAGGAAGAAAGTTCATTCCATCTTATTCATTCATTCAATCAATCTACCAATATTTATTGAGCAGTTACTTGGAAATCACACTTCCAGGTGTTCTGGTTACAATGGTGAAAGAGACACAGTCCTTGCATTTCATGGGGTTATATTCCAGAGCCTGAGACAGGAAAGAAGTGTTGGATTAACAAAAGTGCTATGAATGTATATTGGGTACACTAATATTGGGTAACTCTGCTTCCAAACATTTATTATTACATTTAATGGCAATAATAACCTTACAAAGTGGAAATTCTATGTCTGGCTCCTTTAAATTAGCTTGATGAAGGAGTTACAATCTAGATATCAACACCCAAACTAAAACTGCATCCTGTAAGTAAATTTCCAACAGAAGAATAAGGACCCGCAGGATGAGGGGATTATAACCTCTTTGCAGATGCATATAAACAAATGGTTTTTCAGTCATGAGACTTTGGGCCCCTCCTGTGTCTGACCTTTAGGAATTTACCTGGACTTTGAGAGTTAGTATCAAGTCCTGCCTTCCCTATTTAAGAAAAACCATTTCATTTAATGAAGAACTATTTTTTGGTACCTACAATAGGTTGAGCATGTTGTTAAGCCCCGGAGACACCAGTAAAATAAATCCTGCTCTGTCTTCAAAGAGCATGGAGTCTAGTGGAGAAGACCCAAGACTGAGTGGTCAGTGCTGATAACAGTGCTCTCCAAAACCAAATCAGGGAACCAGAGCCAGCTTCCTGAGGAGGTATGATTTGAATAGGGTTTTGAGGGGTGAGTAAGAGTTAGCCAGATTAAAACAAAGTGTGGCGTGGTAGAAAACATCACAGAGCCTGAAGCAGGGCTCGAACCCAGGAATGATGAGATTGTGACCTTAGCTGAAATCAAGAGTCAGACCCTTAACGGAGCCACCCAGGTACCCTGAGTGATTTTTTTTTTAAAAAGCAAAGTGGGGCACCTGGGTGGCTCAGTGGGTTGAGCATCTGGCTCTTGGTTTTGGCTCAGGTCATAATGTCACAGTAAGCGGGTTCAAGTCTGGTGTCAGGCTCTGTGCTGACAGCACGGAGTCTGCTTGGGATTTTCTCTCCCTCTCTCTCTGCCCATCCCCTGCTCATGCACGAGCTCTCTCTCTCTCTCTTTCTCTGTCTCTTTCTTTCTCTGTCTCTCTCTCTCTCTCAAAATAAATAAATAAATAAACTTTTTAAAAAATTTAAAAATTAAAAGAAAAAGAAATGCCTTTGGATGAGATCATACTGGTCTCTTTCAAATGTTAGAGAGAGGTTAATGATGTTAGTGTCTGAACATTTAATTTTCTTTAATTATTTCTTCATATAGCCAACATGCATCAATGTCTCAAGAATGCTCTTTAAAATTTTGCATGAATTACTTGATAATAATAAATCATCTATATTTAATCTATAACTTGTTAGGTAATATATTTACTTTACCTTGCAAAATGATCTCCTCCAAGTTATGATAAGTCTTTTTTCTTTAGGAGATAAGGCCACGTTGTTTTGCTTTTATGCACATGTTTTTCAGTGACTCTGAATCGAGAAGCTAGCACTCAGTGATCCCTATGGTGCCAACTGGTTCTCAGACTATGGCCCTACTGGGGAATTTTTGACTTTCCAGATATATAGAATCTAATTATTTATTGTGCCTTCTGTGAAACCTTCTGAACTGTTTTAATCTCTGCAGTTTCTTTTCCAGATCTGCTATGTTTTCCTTAAAGTGTGGTAACCAGCTCCACATGACATACTTCTAGAGGGCCATTTCCCCAAGGGTACAAAGCCTATCTTTGAGAAACGAAGGCAGAACAAGTGAGAGTTTGTTTGCCGTGTGACCAACACTCCCCCAAAGGACCTAAGTCACCACCAGGGATTCAATGCATGGTGCCCCAGAGCTTAGCTTCCCTCGGGAGGTGGGGGAGGAGGCAGCACAGGCAAAGGGGAGAAAGAAAGAAAGAAAAAGGGGGCTGAGCACAGGCAAGGCCAGGAAAGAGGGTGAGCATCCAAATCAGAATTAGCTATGTAGTCCTGCAGGTTACACGGAACCCTCTGGTTTACCCAAGATCAGATTTATCGTATACTTCTCAAAACATAGATTACTGGGCCCCAGCACAGACCTGTTGGATCATCTGGGGAGAAGTGAGAGAGAATGTGCAGAAATCTGTGCTTTAGACAAATTCCCGAGGTAATTTTCATGCACAGTCAAGACTGAGAATCATTAAGACAAAATGGTGGTACATTTTACAGGTGATCACCCTTGCTCTTAAGAAAACATTTAGAATGTGCAAATGTCCAGAAAATGACCTTTAAACTTTTCTATGTGTCCAATCGCTTCTATTTGAAAGACCTTCCTGAGAAAAAAGGCAATTTAAAATGGCATGGCCAAAACGAGATGGCATATTATCACATTCCTTTCAACTAAGCTTAAAGATACACTTGTAAGTGCTTTCTAGTTTTCATTTTAGAAGATTGCGCTCAACGTGGTTGCTACAAGTCAGTTCAAGTTCAGCTAACGCACCAGTGCAGACCAATCTTTTTTTTTTTTTTGGTCTGGAGTCCTACACAGATCTTAGCACATCACATTTCTGTTTCAGAAGTCCTCCTTTCTTATAAAGTGAGAGGGAAGTCCCCTTTTTCCCTAAAAACCCTTTGCAACCACTTTGATGCCTGAAATTCATTTTCCTTAAATGAGGCTCCAAAGCTAGGTCTCTGAGAGATCTAACACACCAAAATGTAAGGTGCTTATCCTGAACTTTGCCTAAGAAGGCATTTTGATAAAGTAGGGGTTGGAGGGGTGGGGGGGGGGAGGGGTGGTTGGTGGGCAGCATGAGGCCTGGAGGGGAGGGGCGAGCACAGCAACAAGGGGCTGGATTGGAAGACCTTGACCCCATCATCACCTTCCAGGACCATCCCTGCCTTGTTACACTTACCTTCCTTAGAGTAGGGAACAGCCATTTGAAGACAATGGCTGGTGCTCCCAGAAGCATAGCTATTTGGAGCTAAAGGACCCACTAGCTCAAAATCTGGCCCCTTGTCTAAAAGGAACAGAGGAAAGATTGTTTCACTTTACCCAGATAATAGATCAAACCAGGGAAAACTGATTAGTCCATAAAAGCCTTTCAGCCAGACTATATTTGCTATACAGAAAAAAGAAAGGCGTTCTATTTTAGCTACTCTGTGCCTCCTCCCTGAGCTGCCTTAATTAAGGGTCACTCCAGGATTTTCAGAGTTTTCTTTGGTGGCTTCAGAAGAGAAAGATAGGAGGTGGCTTTGAACAAACAGGAACCTCACCCATAAAGCCAATCTCAAATTTCAACCTCAGTTCTTTTGCCAGCTAAAGCATCCACATAGAGAAGGGAGGGGGCCATTGTGCCAGGGAATTCACCCTCAGGGAAAGACAAAACCCCAACAAGCAAGGACTAACAAAAGATAATCTCAGACACAACCCTTCACCCTGGCTTTCAGAGAGAAAACACACTGTGGGTCTTAATTCCTTTATCGTTGGAGATAACAAGGCCAAACATTGGGACCTGGATCCCTATGGTGGAAGGGTACAGCACGTACTTCCGGTCTAAAACTTAGTGTTCTCCAAATTGTGGTCAGGGGTCAGCTGAAGTCTCTTGAAAACTTTCTGATGACTCCCCACATCTCCTCTGGTTCTCTTAGTTTACAGCCTGGCAATGCTTCCCCATCCGGCAACTCTTCGTGATCCTGGTGGTCACCTAGTGACTCTGTCCCCAGCTCCCACACTGCCATTCCTCAGCCTGAAGGCATTTTCCAGGAAGATTTGAAGAAGAGCCAAATGGAAAGTCAAACAGGCAGAAACCTTACCGAGAGATTAACTCACAATAGGTATGTGTGTTTTGGTGCCCTGTAGGGCAGTGTTGTGCATGGAAAAGCTATTCAGAGGTTTACTTTGGTTTTAAAAAAAGTTAATACAGGTATCCCCTGATTTTCAAAGGTGACATTGCATCACTTTGCCATGACAAAAAGACCTTCACTAGTACCTGCTTCCGCTAACCAATGAAACCCAAAAAGGATTTTCACTGTTATGAAAAAAGTTGAGAAGCAAAAATGGCATTCATTGTTGGTTTTGCAGTGAGCCACTGGAGAGGTTGGGGGGCCCGTGGGTCCCTTCCCCGGAGCTACACTCCTGCCAGAGCTCTGACCTGTGTCTGTGACCTGGGCTTCATCTTGATTTGTTCTGTGCATCTGTTGGCAGGATGTGTCCTCATGTATCAGAAAAAGTATAAGAGAGGTTATTTTGGGGGTCTACGAAAGCTCAAAACTTTTTCCATGTAAATGAATAGTAATTGCTCTTTACTTTATGCCACTTTATGCCGGCTCAGGAAAGATTTCACGGGAACACTCTTGGGTGGCAGAAGAAACCTATAACAAATTTACTGAAGTTATAAATTTAAAATTCAAACCCTCAGCTGTTTCTCTAACCTTTTAAAGTCAGTTCACATTTGATGAATCAGACTTATAATTCCATTGCTATTTGTAATCTTACTAAGATGGCTAGCTAAAAAATCATGGGACAATTTCAAATGCTTAAATATTCATCTTACACTGCATTTGTAAGGCTAATTTTGTCTCTATCAATTGAAAGTCTGGAACAATACAAATACGTAAAGTATCAATCATATACAGATTTCTTAACTCAAAGATACCAATACCAATGATTAGGTCTCACCAAATATTTCCTACATTAAGTTTTAAGTCTTCTCATCATTGAAAGACAGGTATCCATTAAGGAAAGAATTATGTTAGGAGCGCTTGGGTGGCTCTGTCGGTGAAGCATCTGACTTTGGCTCAGGTCTTGATCTTGCGGTTCCTGAGTTTGAGCCCCATGTTGGGCTCTGTGCTGACAGCTCAGAGCCTGGAGCCTGCTTTGGATTCTGTGTCTCCCTCTGTCTCTGTTCCTCCCCTGCTTGCACTCTCTCTTTCTCTCAAAAATAGATAAAGATTTTTAAAAAATTATTTTTAAAGAAAGGAATTATGGCATTTCACACAATTCAGGAATTATTTTCCTGTACAATTTTAGGGAGTGCCTTCTCAACCTGGTAAGCTTCTTAAGGTCCAGAGATTTTAAGCAGGACATGACTGATCCTTGTCTCTGACCCTGAGGGTTATTATACCTGACTGTATTTGTGGTGGCTGGTTGGATGACTCCATTACTCAGAAAGAAGTAGTCAGGTAGTCCCAGGGATAGAATTAGTTACACAGGGACTAATTATTTGGGAACGACCCCCCCCCCCCCCGGGAAATTGCAACACAATGCAGAGGGCTCATTAGTGTGCTTCTTTAGGTCTTAATATATATAATATCTTTCCATGTTACTCTGAAGATCTATGGACCTGATGAAATCTTCTATTCTTTTTTTCAAATACTTCTCTCTTACTGATATTAAATGATACCTGCTTGAATAGTGACTCTCCTCTGGCGATTTTGAGTACCTGATCACAATTTTCAGTCATTCTGTTAACTGCGATCAGCTTCAGAATGGTATTGAGAGGCTGTCTGGAGGGCTATTTGAGTCTGATTCTTGGGAACATATGTGGACCATAAACTAGGCAGTTCCTTTGCTATGAGCTGAACAAGTTTTCCATGTACCTTAACTGGGGATTTCCACCCTCATTCTTCCTCCCTACAATCCTTGCTATTGCCAGAAATAACCGTAATAAGGCCAGTGATAATGCAGACCGTACAATAATGAAGCTCAAAACAGAAGAGTCCATTGTTTGGTTTCACGGGGAGGATTTGCGATATATTAAAAAGCCAGGTAGGTAATGGGATGTGTCCATTGGGAGCCAAAATGTACTGCTCATATAATCAGAGAAGAGTTTGGGAGATGTCCAAAGATGGGGTAGAACTCGATGGTAGGATGTACTTGCCATATAAAATGGAAGGAAACAACACTAAGCAAGCAACTAACCAACCAACCAAAATTCTAGCACAAAATGAAAAATAAAGTAAAACACTAATGAGCTTCGTCTCAAATGACTGAATTACCTGGCAGAGTTCTTACTCTGCCACTTACCAACTGTGTGATATTAGACAGGTGATAACTGCTCTGATCCTTAGTTAATTTATTTGTTAAATGGAAACAAAACCTACCTCCCAGACAGAGATGTGTATTCCAATAGGAAGACTTGTTCCATGCTTAGAGCACCGGTATTTAAAAAAAAAAAAAAAAAATGCTTCATTAATGTGACAATTGCTACTTCAGAAGAAAAATGATCAGTATTTTATTAAGAAATCATAATTCTGCTGCATTTCCTTACATATATTTTGCAATGAGTATTATTTTAATTTTCGTCTTGTGTTCACCAGAATTTTTTTAGCCCATAAGGCCATTAAACGCCATTACGTGGCTCCGTTTCCAGAGTTATTATGAGAATTACATATATGTGAAAATGAAAAGTTTGGTAAATATAACAGGTGGCTGATGATTTTTAGTGTGAGAGGGACAAAAATTTAAAATAAAACAAGTTTCATAGGCAGTCCCTACCTGCTATGGAAAATTTTCTTTGGCTGGTGGCATTCAAGCCTCCCTCAGCTATACCAGCCTTATCCAATTGATTGCTGGGAAGAAAACCTTAAAAAGGGAAACAGATCCCTTCTTGCGGAGAAAGAAGATTGCATGTGAAAAGAAAGAGAGAAAGCGTGAAAAAAGAATCTAGACCTTGCACGGTGACTGGTTTTGAAACCTTCCGGGAGCCTTGAATAAAAAGATGACTTCGGACACCAGCACACTGTGGTGGGCCCTCGGAGCAAGAGAGATGTGAAATTTATTTTTGAGGAGTTTAGGACATTTGTCTCTGAATAGTCTTCATATCTGGCCTTTTCACAAGAGAAAAGTAAAGAACTAATTTTTTTTCTTTTTTTTTTTTTTTAGTTCTTTGTTTTACTGATGGTCTTTCACTCCATGTCTGTGAAGTGTTGAGTTTTGAGGTCAGAAGAAGTCATTTTGCTTTTGTGCCGATTATATTATTGTCATCATCATCACCATCGTTACTCTCATTATTGAATTCCAGCTACACAGAGAAAAGCAAGAGGGTATCAAGAAGTCCATCTGGCAAAGAAAGTGAGTTCAGCCAGTGAAGAACAGAGCATCTGAATGAAAAGCATGCAAAACAAGGCACAAACCAGTTCATCACACATGTATTGAGCGCCTGCTTTGTTCCAGGCATGGTGATAGAGCTTGCCAAGTTTATGAACAAAGGTTGCTCCTTTAAGAGGATCACAGTCTTGTGGACGAAATATTTAAACATCCTGGGCATGCTAGAAGTGCCACAACACAGAAAAAGCATAACAAAGTTAAACTGTTATATAAAGGATGGAATGATTCATTGTGGATAGAAGAATTGGGATCAAATTCATGAAAGAGAACAGCTCGACCTTGAGGTAGACATTGGATTTAGGCTGGTGTTGCTGGAGAGAAGGGGAAAGGACACAACTTCATTTTGAAGCATAATATACTTGTGATAATGTTCTGCTATATATGAGTGAGTTATAATTATATGTATATTATACGTCTGTGGTGAACACAGATGTAAAATTTCTACGTACGTAGAATTTCTATCATACGTCTGTGGTGAACACAGATGTGTTCATACTTGTGATAATATACTTGTGATATAATATATTTGTGATATAATATACTATAATATACTTGTGATATATACACAAATATACTTGTGATATAATAATATACTTGTGATAATGTTCTGCTACATATGAGTGAGTTATAATTATGTGTATCATATATCATACGTCTGTGGTGAACACAGATGTAAAATTTCTACGTACGTAAAATTTCTATCATATGTCTGTGGTGAACACAGATGTAAAAATTCTAACAAAATAAACAAAAATAAAAATTCATCAACAATTAAAAGATAATATGTAACAACAAGTTTGGTTTATGAGCAACATGCAAGGTTGGTTTAATATTAGGAAATCAATCAATATAATTGATCAATATATATAATTCAATATAATTCATCACATCTCTCCTTCAAAGATAAATAAATATTAAAATTTTTTTATAAAAAAAGAAGTGGAAATTACAGAAGTGAAAAATACATTCACAGGGAAAAAAATTATAAAATTGACTGAAGGGGAGATAGAACACTGTATAAGAAAGGATCACTAAGCTCTAAAACAAGTCAACAATCATCCAAACTGAACTTCAAGAGAAAAAAAGAATGACACACACACACACACACACACACACACACAAACAGACCCTGGGTGGTCAATGGGAAAATATGAGGCAGTCTAATATTTGTGTAATTGAAGACTCTGAAGAAGAAGTGGGTGAGGGAAGTGCAGAGAAAATATCTGAATGAATATGGCTAAAAGTTTCTTGAATTTGGGTAAAAAATGAACTTACAAGTCCAAAAATCTCAGTGAAACTAAGCAGCATAAAAATAAAGAGAAACATACATAGTGGATAAACCATAGTAAAATTGCTGCAAATCAGTAGTAAAGGGAAATTCTTAAAAGAGAATATAGAAAAAAAGACATATTAAATACAAAGATACAACAATAAAAGTATGGCTGACTTTTTATTAGAAACCTCCAGAAAACAATTGAATTGTGTCTTTAAAGTGCTGAAAAGAAAAAAAAAATGTCAACCTAGAATTCTTTGTTCAATGAAAATGTCCTTACACAATGGAGGCAAATGATGACTTTTTTTTTTCCAGTTAAACTAAAATTAGAGAATTTGACTTCAGAGACCCTGAGTATATTGAAAAATATTAAAAGTTCTTTAAGTTGAGAGGAACTGATGTCAGATGGAATCTTGGGTCCTTATAAAGGAATCAAGAGGACAGGAAATTAAGACAGTGATATTGGCAATAGGGTAGATAATAATTCAGTGCAGCAGAAGGGAAGTTCCAGGGATAGACTCACATATCTAGTCAGTGATTTGTGATTTCCCTATTCAAGATCAAGTAGGTCAAAGTGGAATCTGAAAGTCCGAACTTACAAATTCAAAGTTACAGAGTTATGGAAGCCCCACCCAAACCGTGAGCACTTGACATTTGGAAGTGTGAAAATATGTTTAAGTGACAGGCAACAATGTCATTACATGGGATGGGTAGAAGGTAAGGAGCCAAGAAAAGTCTGGGTTTTTAGAGTTTGCCCAACAGAAAACTACTTTCTGACCAAACTGTACTGCATCTTTTACTGAAAGTGGTTCTATCATTCTCTTGGACAAAAGGAGTCCATTGCATTTCACTTTAGATTGGAGAATACTTTTAAAAATGACAGTGTGCTAGTTATCAGTATTATTGAAAGGCCGAAGGATGTTTGAATGAGGTTCATATTTTGCTTGGAAATAAACATAGCAATTAACATGTGCTGAGCTGCCACCATTGACAAGCAGTATTTTAAATACTTTCCAAGAATTCTGTTTCCATGTCCTAATAGCTCACGTGACCATTATCATCGTATTTGAGATGAGAAAATGAAGATCACTTGCCCAGCATCATAAATCTAATCAATGTAAAAGCTGATATAAAAACCCAGGTAGTTGGGCTCCAAAGCCCACACTCTTAACCACTAGTCTGTGCCTCCCCGCCAAACAAACACATTGGCACCTTCTTTTCTTGGGACCTATTTACCTACATCTGGTCATTACAATTCCTGTTACATTTCCTACCTGGCATACCACTTTCAGATAAGCCCCAGCAGCCATAATGTTTATGTGTTTATGTATCTGAGGCAGCTTTCATCAGATTCTGTCCAAATGAATTCTGCATTCATACTCTACAAAGGGTGTGTGTAACTGGACTATTTGCAAAATACTGAGGCACAAGTTCTCTTGACATCACACTAATATTAGAAACAGCGTTCTCATTTTTTTCCAATCTCCTTTAACAAACACTTCCCCACCCTGTAACCCAACGTATATGCTTTCCTTGTTACAGGTCTGTGCAGGGATGGCTTGCTCCATTCTCTGAATATGGGTTGTTGCCTCTCTTTCTGAGTCATGTTTATCATTACTATTTTTTGGTTTCCTTATTCCCCTTTGTATGAGATATCTAAGTTTCAGAGAAACTCATGCTCGTTTCCTTATCTTACACCAAACCAAACACTCAGAAAACCCACAAAACTCTTATAGTTAACCAACACTGTTGAAGCAAGAACTTGATATGTGTGACTCCATTATTTGAGTATGTTTAAGGTAAAGATGAAAATCATTTTGCTAAGTGTGTTAGATACGTACCAGACTTTAGAGAAATAAAGATGAATTAAGACTTGGTAACTGCCCTCAAAAGCTGATGACTCAGTGGCAGACCTGTTAATGGACCTTTGTTTATTCCGTGGATTTAGAGAAATCCTAGAGAAGAAAACCCAGCCAGAGGGACACCTGGGTGGCTCAGTCGGTTAAGCGTCTGACTTCAGCTCAGGTCATGATCTCACACTCCATGAGTTCAAGCCGCGTGTCAGGCACTGTGCTGACAGCTCAGAGCCTGGAGCTGCTTCAGATTCTGTGTCTCCCTCTCTCTCTGCCCCTCCCCCTGCTTGCACTCTGTCTCTCTCAAAATAAAATAAAGACATAAAAAAATATTAAAAAAAAAAAAAAAAGAAAGAAAAGAAAACCCAGAGAAGCAAGATCCCTGACATCCAGAGATCCTACAGCTGCAGAAATAACATCTCTATACATGATGATTGAATGAATTGGCTATTTGTAAAAATAATAAATAGCCTTTGAATACCCACTATATGGCAGACATTGTTTTAGTATATTTTTTTAAATACACCACAGTCTTGGGACGCCTGGGAGGCTAGGTTGGTTAAGCGTCTGACTCTTGATTTCGGCTCAGGTCACGACCTCACGGTACATGAGTTCAAGCCCATGTCGGGCTTTGAACTGACAGTGCAGACCCTGCTTGGGATCCCGTCTCCCTCTCTTTCTGCCCCCCCCCCCCCAATCATACTCTCTCCCCCCTCTCCTTTTCTAAATAAATAAATTGAAAAACATTTAAAAAATCCCCACCATCTTATGAAGTTGATTTCTATTATTACTCTCATTTCATAGATAAGGAAATTGAGGCACAGAGAAATAGAGTAACTTGCTGAAGGTCACCGTCACCCAGGTGTCAGGAGCGGAATTTGCATTTTTAACACGAAAACCACATCTCTACTAACTGGTTAGTCTCAAGCAAGTTATTTCCTTAAACATCAAACAATAGTATTTGTTCAACTTCAAAATATTGAGTGCAATTAACTGAGTGGCTATTATGCTTCAAACACCATTTTAGACTCTAAAAAACAATAGTAAGCCTTATATTCATTGGTGTGCAACATTCAGGCCATATATTGAGAAGCCTAGCTAGACAGAAATATATCTATTTATTTCTTAATCCATTCAATAATTGTTTACTGTCTATTTATTCTGGTTTAGACTCTTGTCCTAGCTCAAGCCAGCACATACATCCATGTACAGGAAACTTTTAGGCCTCAAGAGGTTTACACAACCGACAGAAGAAACAACCAACAAATACATAAATAAGCACACGAATGAAGCCAACGTCTTATAGTATACTCTGCTTTTCTACAACTATCACCATGTGGCAATTTTTTTTTTCATGCTGTAAAGATGTAATGGATCTTTTTATTTTATTTTCTTAATACTTGAGGATATACATCATCCTTTGAAAATCCTTTGTATACTGGAGTACATTCCCTTATTATGGTATCTTCCCTCCTGTGTCATAGATACAATTCAATCTGCACTTCTTGCTGTAACCCAGGTGCATGTGGGCTCTTCCAAACAGGTGTACTGCCATTGGATTGGAGTTGGAAGGGGCAAAGGAAGTTGGTTCTGCGCACCCTCCTGTTTGCTAGTCAGGGTGGAGGTAAGGCACGTGTCTTAGGGATTGTCAAGTCCAGTCCCTGATACAGAAGCAACAGCAGGGCCAATAGCAGGGGATTACAATGGAGTTTCTGGCATCCAGTGCTGCTGTCCATGAAGGCAGCAAGTAGGAACAGCAACTTTTAAACAGGCCAGCTCTTGGGGCTCCTGGGTGGCTCTGTCCGTTAAGCGTCCAACTTCTGCTCAGGTCATGATCTCGCGGTCCGTGAGTTTGAGCCCCGGGTCGGGCTCTGTGCTGATGGCTCGGAGCCTGGAGCCTGCTTTGGATTCTGTGTCTCCCTCTCTCTCTCTCTGCCCTTCCCCCACTTATGCTCTCTCTCTCTCTCTCTCTCTCTCTCTCTCTCGCTCTCTCTGTCAAAAATAAATAAACATTAAAAAAAATTAAAAAAAACAAAAACAAAAAAATAGGCCAGCTCTGTGGTGACTTTAGGCATTCTATGTGGACATTTAACACCAGACCCATTTCTCCTTCTCTCCCAATGATACTATGAGCTGCTGAATGTCAGTTAATATATTTCCTGGAAACTAGATAGTGGATTCTGTTGCTTATGACTGAGATCCTAAACCTATTCAGTAATTGTTACCAGCGGTGGGTGCAGGGACAAGCCTTTGCTTAAATAAGAAACTTGTCTGGCCTGCTCTGAAACAGAAAGAATTGACAAGAATAAGAAAATGGGGTTCTGGTAGTCCATTTCATGCAATGCTGGAAACATTTTTTTAAGAAAAAAATTTTTAATGTTTATTTTTGAGAGAGAGAGAGAGACAGAGAATGAGCGGGTGAGGGGCAGAGAGAGAGAGAGAGAGAGAGACATAGAATCCAAAGCAGGCTCCAGGCTCCAAGCTGTCAGCACAGAGCCCGAAGTGAGGTTCAAAACACAAACCATGAGATCATGACCTGAACCGAAGTCAGATGCTTCACTGACTGAGCCACCCAGGTGTCCCTGGAAGAATTTCTTCTAAGGCCATCAGTGCTCACCCTGAATAACATGCCCATTACAGACAGGCCTTGGAGGACTAAGTGGGCACTGCCTTAGGGCAGAGAGGAAGGCCTGAGGAAGTCCATAATAGGTGGGCTGCTACTTCCAACTGTGCTGGAGAATGTAAAGGAAAACAAGATTAGGTTTACATTTTAAATTTTCTGAATACAGCATATTCTGTCCTAAGAAAATGTTTTGGACATAAAGACCTACAACAGTAAACACAGCTGAAAACTACAAACTCCTTGACCATGTTAAGATGCAAAATTCAAGTGAGTAAATTTTTAAAATCTTATTGGCTTTATTCAATGATTCATGAATCAGGTGGCATCCAGTCGAGCTGATAGAGAGGTGTTTCCAAGGAATTGTACAAAGGAACACTTCCACAGGCAGAGGGGAACAGGAACAAAGAAGTTATATTAGGCAAAAAATTAAATTGGTTCTAGTAAGGTCATTTTGCTTTACGGGAGAGCAGGGGTCTGTCAGGCAAATTACCTAATTAGTGCTGATCAAGGGATTCCTGATTAAGTGATATAAGATTCCATTTCTGGGAGAGCTGAAAGTGTAATTTAGCTAAGTCTCAGTTTGGTGATGTGGGGCTTAGCATGAGCGGCTCTACGTGGGGCCTATTGTCTTATTTTTAACAACTATATGAATTATTTAATGAACACGTCACTTGAATTCACAACTCACAAGTTTTATTATGTGAGACCATAGACTTTGCTTGGGAAAGAGTGAGATGCAGAAAATTTGAATGGGCATAGCAAGGAATATTTGAGTCATTCAAAATGCCCCAAACTACAAAACTCCATTGAATCTCCTAGACAGAAGAGGCAATTCCTTCCATTCTGCATGATAAAGTCCTACTAGGTTTGAAGACCATACAATGATCTAACTGGGGTAGGTGTTTTGCAAAGGAGAGCCACCTTTATCACCACAGGATTTTATCATGTCCTAGCATCGCACAGGGGGCCAATCTCAAGAGATTTCCTCCCTAAGTAATCACAAGATATATTCTAGTTTACATTGATTAAATGTGAAAAGTATTTCCATGGCCATAAATTCACAGGGTTCCAGATTAAGGAGGAAGAAATACAATTTTAGATCAAGATGACTTTGATACAGATGCACTTTTCCAGAGATTCTAGATTCAATGTACTTGCTTGAGCGCTATTTGCTCATTGCATTGGCTGACATCTGAATTCATTCATGGTCTACACTGAATGAAGTTCGGAGGACAGAAATTCACTGGTACCTACGAAAGGATTCCAAAGACAGTCAGTGTTGTGGACGTACCTGTGTTACTTTTTACCCCAACCATAGCTCTGTCCCTGAAAGAAAACTCTGAAGTTCTTCTCTTCACCATGATGAAGGGAACACCAGCATCCTTAAAAAGCAGTGCAATGGCCATTTCCATAGGCCATAGATATGTTTGGGAGATATTGGCTTTCAGATGGGCTTCCTGAGGTCAAAGTGGGTGATGAACTCTTGAAATGACAGAGACCAAAGAGCAGTGCTTACTAACCACACACAGGGTAGCTGCTGTTACCGTGATCATCAGATTGGTTGGTGTCGTTATGAGAACAGTCCGATCTTCAGAGGTCTTTGGCAGTCATTGATTGATGATTGGGTTCTAGGTTGAATTAGTAGGGAAACCTGCTAATTTCCTTTGTGATCCCTTCAAACTCTGAGTCTATTAGATCACCACAGTAGATTCATGGCCACTTACTAATTTTCAGAGTTAACTCAGTTCACAAACCCAGAGGCCCTTGAATAAAGGGGAGACCAGGTACACTTGAGTGTCCTGTGAGAAATCGAAGCCACACACACATTAAACTTCCACCTAATATTTCCCAAAGAAAGTTGTAGGTATTCTTCTTATGATTGTGTCGGAGAGAAAGAAAAATGTAGGGAATTGTTGGACATGGGTCCTTGAGACAACTTTCATTCCTGCAAATTTCAAATTCCACAGTGGAAAACTAGTCAAAATAGGGGCTTATGAGGTAAAGCAAGACGTGGAATTTTTGTCAGACTCCAATGATTGATGACCCACTAGATCTATGAATCTATCTGTGGTTAGTTTTCCAGATCCTGAATGAACAATTAAAATACTGGGGCGCCTGGGTGGCGCAGTCGGTTAAGCATCCGACTTCAGCCAGGTCACGATCTCGCGGTCCGTGAGTTCGAGCCCCGCGTCAGGCTCTGGGCTGATGGCTCAGAGCCTGGAGCCTGTTTCAGATTCTGTGTCTCCCTCTCTCTCTGCCCCTCCCCCGTTCATGCTCTGTCTCTCTCTGTCCCAAAAAAAATAAATAAACGTTGGAAAAAAAAATTAAAAAAAAAAAACAATTGGCTCCTTGATTCATCAAGTGGGGGCCACTACATCATGAAAGAGCATGATAGGTGCTTCTCCTCCTGTGCAAAATTGTCAACTGATATTAACACTATATTCCTAGGGGAAATCACAAATATTAGTGCCATTTTCAAAGCTTAAAACGTGCAAGGATGGTGATTTCTTTCATTTCCCCATTTCGCTCGTCTTCTTAGACTGTTTGAGAGCTTTGTGGACATGGTAGACACTGTGCACCCTTCAGAACCTCCTTTAGGACAGAGGCATGGCTATCACCTGCTGAAGGTTTGCAGTTATTCCTTCCAGAGAAACACCCTTAGTTAAGAAAGTTGCCTCCTCCAAGGTTATGACCTCTTTTCAGGGCAGCCCACCTCTAGTGATGGGTCTTAGCGGAGGTATAACAGCCTGGCCCTCTTGCTTTAGTTCAGGTCATCTCTCAAGAGCTATCTCAGCTTAAGACTCCCTCGTGACTTTGGCAAAGGCCTTGGTTGCAATTCTATCACAGTTAAATGTCTCCTTCTGCCCAATCCCTATCTTTTCTTACTCATTCACAGGTGTTCCTGGGAACACTCTATTAAGATTCCTCTATGCAAATCTGCTTTTCAGAGCCCATTTCTTAGGGAACCAGGCATATGACAGTTGGTGCCAGGATTGGTCCTAGGAATTAGACTCAAAATGAGACTTTGGAGCTGTATCACCCATCAGTTGGCAATAAAGTCCTCATACATGATGGTGGCATAGCCCTTGGCATGCTGTTATTGTGTAGCTATTAAAACTTTCAATGGTCATGTACTGGGACTGTATACCAGTGGAAGGAGACACACAGGCAGGGGCAATAGTTTAGGTATTTCAGGGGCATAGGGAAGTAGTAATTATAAGGAAAATGAGATTAGATGGCAATTTGTGAATGCCATTCGTGAATTAGGAAGAAGTAGTGAAATTCTGAGGGTAATTACCAATTTAATACAAAATATGAAACCAGAAGCCTCCTTGGAAGGCTCTAAAGACATTCTTACCTCCTGCAGCTAGACAGCAGAAAAAGCTGAGGCTCAAACTCAGAACTTAATAACAGAAATAGCAGAACTCCACAGAGTTTGAATTCTCAATCCCAGGAATCCCCAAGATCGGGGTCCCGATAAAGAAATGTTGGCTCTGAGACATCAGGGCTTGTGAACCTGAACGTCTTGAGTGGCAGATTCTCTGAATTCTGAGCCTATTGGAATGGCCCACTATTCTCTCCCAAATGCCAGTGCCACCCCGCCCCACCTTTGGTTGAAGATGGTATTGAGGCCTCTGCTTTGGAAGACTACATGTGCTCCCTCATGAGCTACCTTCATCTCTCCTCCTGGCCACCGTACCAGTAGGTAGTATTAGTTCTCAACACTGCCCAGCTGGGGAAGTGCTAGACCTGAGAAAGCGGAAAGCGAGCACACCCCAAGTGAGCAGCAGGACCTAGACCTCATGCACTGGTAGGAGCCAGTGGAGTATGTATGGGACCAGGTCCCGAGGGTGCTGCATCAGGGAGGTGAGGGGTGCATAAAGTTTGATCAAAGAGGTTTATAAATATAGAAGCACTCTCCTGTCATTCAGGATTTAACGTCCTAGCAAGAGTTTGGGAGATGGTGCTAAGAAGCAAGCAGGTTAGCTCCTGAAATCCTAGAGAAAGTGATGTTCCATATTAAGTCAAGTAAAAATGCCCAAACTTCTATGGCAAGTGATAAAAGCCCGGGGGGGTTGGGGGCGGGGATCAAAAGGCTCAAAGAATTGGCAATGTGTGAATGGATCGATCATGAAAAGCCAGAAACCAACCACCAGCCAACTTGGTTCTCTGTTGGAGCTTCTGCAAGACACTCCATCTACTAACCAATAAAGAACGTCCTGTTGAGAGGGCAACAGCACCACTGAGAAGCTCAGTGGTCATTATCCTTTACAGGGAAGCCTGATGAGAGAAGACTCATTAATGACAATGAGGAGGAAACGATCCCAAACCAGGAGAGACAAGTGGAGGAAATGTGATGAGCCTGAAGACTGGAGTGGCAGGCTGTGGGTCTGGCCTGCAGAGAGCTACAGAGAAGGCATTTAGAAGGGAATCTATCTTGCTTTGGGGTCTGATGGGGGGGGGGGGCAATGAACAAAGGTACCGTTCAATATCTCTAAC
Source organism: Acinonyx jubatus (assembly GCF_027475565.1). NCBI lineage: Eukaryota > Metazoa > Chordata > Mammalia > Carnivora > Felidae > Acinonyx > Acinonyx jubatus. Next base: position 56,415,297 of record NC_069388.1, read on the forward strand.
CAAGTATTAAGGATGAATGATTCAGGAGTCTGATGGAAGCTGCTCGTATTAGATTCTTACTGCTGCTGTAACAGATTACCACCAATTTAATGGATTGAACAAATGTTAATTCATTCTCCTATAATTTTAAAAGTCAGAAGTCTGAAATGGGTCTCACTGAGTCAAAATCAAGGTGTTGGCAGTGGTAGTTCTCTCTGGAGGCTCTAAGGGAGAATCATTTCCTTGCCTTTTCCAATTTCTAGAGGCCACATGCATCCCTTGGCTCATGGTCCCTTCTATCTTCAAAGCCAGCACCATAGCATCCTCAAATCTCTCTCTGATTTTGATCCTCCAGCCTCTCATCTGTTCCTCTGAGTCTGACCCTCCTGCCTCCCTCTATAAAGACCCTTGTGATTATATTAGGTCCACCTGAACAATCCAGGATAATCTCCCAGTATCAATATCCTTAACTTGATCATATCGGCAAAAAGGGTAACACATTCACAGGTTTTGGGGATCAGGATGTGGACACCTTTGGGAGTCATTACTCAGTTTATCACACTACCCAAATAAACATGACCATTACTTGCCAGTTTTCAGAACTGAGCCAGATTTCAGAACAAGAACCCAAGGACTAAAGTAGAGGTCAGATCCCCCAAATCAATTACTTTGTAACCCTGGAGCAAGTATACATGGGATGATTTCCTAGTCCTTCTGTAAAGGGACCTATGGTCGTTTACTCAGGGAACCATCCACTGGGAACAGAAGGGTACCCAGATATTTCAAGGACTGTTGGACACAGGCAGGGTCTGATTTGACCTTAATACCCAGAGATCTGAAGGATCATCATGACTTACCTGTTAAAGTGGGGATATACAGGAGCAAAGTAATAAATTGATTCCTAACCCATGTTCATCTTCCTATGGGTCCATTGTCTCCATAGACCCACCCAGTGGCCCTTTCCATAATCGCCTAATCTATAATTAAAGCATATGTGTTGGAGGTTGGCAGAACCCCACACTTTTTCCTGGACCCATGCTAGCATAGCTTGGAAATCCAAGCTGAAGCTTCTAACACCCCTCTCTGTGGCCAAGATATTAAATTAAAAACTCATGGTACATGGCAGAGATTAATTCCACCCTTAAAGACCTAAGTGATATGGTGAGTGTGGTCCCAATAATATTCCACTTAATTCACCAATCTGGTTCCTATAAAAAGCATATAAATACTGGAGGTTAATAGTGGATTATTGCAAATTCACACAAAGAGTTGCCCCAATTGCAACTGCTACTTGTATGTGGTACTATCTGGTAGAGCTGATAACATGGACTCAGGTACAATATAGGCAGCCATCCACTGTTGGATGTGTATATTTTCAACCCTACTCGGAAGGAGAACCAAAAACCAGTTTGTATTCTCATGGGATGGACATCAGTATATGTATATGGTCTTGCCCCAAGGCTATGTTAACTCTCTATTCCTCTGTCATAATCTGAAGAGAGCTGGGTCTTATAATCTTATGATTATGGGTCTTATGTATAAAACATCATAATGACATCGTTCTAATTGGTTGGATGAGCAAGAAGTGGCACGTTTTTGGAAGCCTCGATAAGATGCATGGACAGCAGAAGTTGGGAGATGAAACAATACGAAGGTTCAGGGATCTGCCACATCAGTGAAGTATTTATGCCCCGAAGATCTGGGGCATACCGAGACAATCCCTTCCAACTGAAAGGACAGAATGTTTTGTTTTGTACCTCTCATCACTAAGAAGCCACCTCAAGGTCTGGTAGGCTTCTCTGGGTTTCCGAGGCAGTGTATTCCACACTTGGGAATGTGTCTCTGATCCAGTTATCAAGTAACACAGAAGGCTGCCAGCTTTGAGTGGGACTCAGGTCAGAAGGGCTCTTCAACAGCTCCAGGCAGTGGGATAAGCAGCCTTGCTACATCAGCAGACCCTGTGGAATTAGAGATACCTAGTGATAAAAGATGCTCTATAGGTTTTACGGCAGGATGGTGTAGAAGAATCACACCATGTGCCACACAAAATGACACATCGTTTTAAAAACAGCTTTTAAAAATGTTGGCGTGCTGCTGGGACCTCACAGCTTCTCACCACAAGACATCAAGTGACTATGTTGCCAAATTGTCTATCATGAGCTGAGTTCTTTCTGACCCCATTGAACCAGAAGTTTAGGTAGGCCAAGCAACGAGCAAAATATCGGATTGGTACACCTGGGATCAGGCAGGACAGGGCCAAAGAGCATAAGTAAACTGCACAAGCAGGTGGCATGGACCCTTTATTTCTAGAAGCCTTTAGTCTAGGGATAGAGAAGACTTCCGTCCTTTGGTAGCCCAAGGGTACTTCACCATCCCTTGTTGATATTCCTAACTTTGTCTTCACCTTTCTAAATAGATTCCTCATTAAGAAATCCTTACTTACCAATATTTGAGGATTTCGTGGTTTCTTGATAGGACCCTGATGAATGTAAGAACGAATAACCTGCCTGAGACTACTGACCTGAGAAACTGCACTGACCTGTAGGACCCTTAAATTTTCATTGCTTGAGTCACCTGTTCTCTTACACATGTATGTCTTAACAAGACATCAATGTTCCTTGATATTTTCTGGTCACCTAGCCTTATCAGCATGCCATCAATGTAATCGCCAACGTATCCAGTCAAATGGCAAAATAACCAAAATCCTTGTAGTTGTAATACATGTGTTCGATGACTCAAGCTTTCAATGCTCAGGCAGTTTATAAGTCTGACTTACGCTTTATTTCCTGCTTGTGTAGGTATTTAAAGATAGCTGGCAGTAACCAGGACTGTCTCGTGTCTATTCTGCACATGTGTGAGGACTTGTAAATCCCCAGGAATAGGTCATAGCCTTTTTAAGTTTCTATGGATATCTCATTTCCCAGATTTTCCTTTCAAATTGTTGGCTAGTAATTGTTTACTGTGGCTGGTATCTCAGAGCCTTAGGCAGCTGTGATATTGAACAATTCCTGCTGATTGTATTTGACAAACAAACTGAAGATAGAGTTCTTCCCACTGAACAAGGACTGAATCAGGCCAAATAACACAGGCCCTATGAATTGGACTTTTCCAAGGAGCTGTCAGACAATTCTCTGGTCATGGAGCTTTTTGGAGTAAGCCCTATGAAACCCCACAAAATCTGCTATTCTTGCCAAGAACTAGTAGTTTTTCTTGGATAAACAAATGATCTTCAGATTGTTGTAAGCTTTCAGCCCATTGTCAGAGCTCTGAAGATAATTTTGATAATTTTGCCAGTATTTTCATTGTTTTTTATGAAGGGAAAGATTTATGCAGCTTCTCCCTCAGCCATTCCCTAGTCATTTATCCTGGAATGAATTTATTTACCTTGATTTGCATCCTTCTAGAAGCCATGCTATTTATTTATAGTCATGGTATTTACTTATTTATAATCACAATATTTCACAAAACACTGTCCTGACAAAACTCAGTATAGTAAAATAAATGATACAGTATGCTGAAACCAACATAATTCACCAATTTTATCATATATCCCACTATCCAGAAGCAGAATAGTGGAATAGTCAATTGAAGACTCAGTTATGGAGCCAGCTGGGAGAAACCACTTCGCAAATTTGGGTTATAGTCTTAAGACTGTGTGGTACAGAGGCTGAACTAATCATCAATATGTGACTTTGTGATAATTGTTACTTGAATACATGGATCCAGGAATCAGAGATAGAAGTGGGAGTGGTTCCTTGTCTCTCTCTCTCTTTTTAATGTTTATTCATTTTTGAGAGAGAGAGAGAGAGAGAGAGAGAGAGAGAGAGAGAGCGCGCGCACGAGTGGGGGAGGGGAGAGGAGGGAGGGAGACACAGAATCTGAAGCAGGCTCCAGGCTCTGAGCTGTCAGCACAGAACCTGATGTAAGGCTTGAACCCATAAACCATGAGAGTCTCAAACCAGGCCATATTTACCCTGGGCTGCTCTCAATGAGTGAGCACAGCAGATGTATTTGAAAAGTCATTTTTACATATGATGAAAGATGGCAGTTGTCTCAGGATCATTTGTTGATAGTATGTTTCCAAGTATGTGTGAGTTCATTTCTGGAGTCTTTTGGTGTTGTCCTAGTGGTCAGTGTATCTATCCCTTCACTAATACTCCCTTAATTGCTACAGATTTATAAAAAGATTTGAGACATGATTTGACTAGTCCTTCAGATCTTCTCCTCCATCCTCCTCCTTTACAAAAAAAAATAAAAATAAAAATAAATAAATAAAAATTAAGTTTATTTATTTTGAGAGAGTGAGCAAGTGGGATAGGGGCAGAGAGAAAGGGGAGAGAAAGAATCCTAAGCAGGCTCCACAGTGTCAGTGTCAAGCCCCATGCGGGGCTTGAACTCATGAGCCATGAGATCATGACCTGATCTGAAGCCAAGAGTTGGATGCTTCCCTGACTGAGCCACTCAGGCACCCCTCCTTCTACTTCTTCTTTGTCTTCGTCTTTGTCTGGTCTATCCTGAGACTGCACTTTTATATACATTTATAAATAGTCTTTTAAATTTAAAATTTTTAAGTCTTGAGAAATTCCACATTAGGACATGTTCATATTTTAACTTAAATTTTATTAAATATAGATACATTCAGGGAGAATTACTGTATTATGTTGGGTCTTCCTATCTATCCTCTCACCTTAATTGTTGTCTTCATTAATATCTTCCCCAAAACTTAGTAATTTTCTCCCAAATGGTCTGGAATGCTACTTTTTAAAGGAAAAAAAAAATCCAATGATGCCAAATCATGGTGTAAGTATGGAATAACCACACACACACTCTTCATGGATAAATGGAGGATAGGGGAGCTATTTTTTTTTTTCTTTTCTTCTTTTTTTTTCATTAGGGCCCGCTATATACTCTTTGCCTGGGGTTTTACATGCATTATTTTATTTATTTCTCACCTCAGTGGAAATATTTTTGTTTCCATTTTGTATATCAATAAACAAGGTTCAAAGAGTTATGGTAGTTTGTCTAAGTTCCCACAGTTGGAATGTTACACAGCTGTAATTGGATACAACATTAACACACCCTACACCGATGCTTTTTCCAACATACCAAATGAAACGAACAGTCAATAATGAAATAGGAGAAAACTTTGTAATCTTAGGACAGTTTTGCAAAAGCTGGGAGTAGCTTAAAAACAAACATAGAGATAACTCATGGGGTAAGAAAGTTTTAAACAGGCAATAAGACAAACTATAGCCTAAGACATTGGCTGTCACAATCAGGAATAATCACATGAAGGCCACTGAGCTGGATCAGTATACCACATGGGTTCGTTAAGTGTCAAATCTATTGAAAGCATAAGATGGGGGCACCTGGGTGGCTCAGTCGGTTAAGCGTCCAACTTCCGCTCAGGTCGTGATCTTGCGGTCCGTGGGTTCGAGCCCCACACTGGGCTCTGTGCTGACAGCTCAGAGCCTGCAGCCTGCTTCGGATTCTGTGTCTCCTTCTCTTTCTGTCTCTCCCCTGCTGGTGCTCTGTCTCTCTCTCCTTCAAAAATAAATAAACATTAATTTTTTTTTTTAAAAGCCTAAGACAAAGGAGTCAGATTTGAATTAGTTGCAAATCTGAACAGTAGGCAGTAATGTAGATGAGGCTTATCAAGAAACTGGAATTTTCTCGGTTATAGCGTTTCCCGTGAGTTTTTAGCAAATGGGAATTTAAGTTCACAATATTAAGGTGCAAAAAAATATGTCATTTTGTTTCTAGATTAACTTCAACCTGCTCCAACCACTACCGTTTTAGGCTTTCATTGTCTTTGAATTATTTTGTTGTCTGTCAGCTCATCTCAATTCTGTAAACTGTAGAAAACTGATAGCATTGAAAATAATTCGTGTCTGTAGATATGCAAGTGCATTCTGTCAGGTGAAAAGATGACTGATTTTTCTTCCCACCATGTCAAAAACTTATTTTGCATCTAGCCGTTCATTTTTGTATTCCTGACTGCCTCTTAAATGTGTGGTGTTGGGAATTCTTTAGAGACATTGTATTGGTTCCCTCATGAATTAAGGAGTTAAATATATCTTTAACAAGTGTGCATTTTATTTCTGAGAGTTGTGACGTTACTTCTTAAAAAAACATTTGCCCCTTTCCAGGGTCTAGGTCATCTGACTCCAGCGCCTACATGTTTCACCATAAAACGATGCTAACTCCTTCGTTATGGTAACAGGTAAAGTTTTTAGTGCAGTAACTACATCAGACACTCCACTAACAGCTGGGAGAACATAAGCATGTTGCCTAAGTAAAGTTTTACAAAACCACAGGAAAGGATTCAGATTCGTTTTACTCCTGCACTTCAGCTCTTTTTTCTTTTTAAAAAAATTTTTTTAAAGGTTTATTTATTATTGAGAGACAGAGCATGTGCATGGGAGGAGCAGAGAGAGGGGAGGCACAACATCCAAAGCAGGCTCCAGGCTCTGAGCTGTCAGCACAGAGCCAGACCAGGGGCTCGAACTCAAACTGTGAGATCAAGACCTGAGCCGAAATCGGACACTTAACCGATTGAGCCACCTAGACGCCCTTCCTGTATTCCAGCTCTTAAACATGATGTTAGATTTCCTCCTCCAGCTCTTTCATAACCCCCCAGATTTTCTGCTTGATCAAGACTGATGCAGGGATCCATATTTCAGAGTTGGCCTCATTCCAGAGTCGCACTGCCTTCACGGGGTAGGTAGAGTAGATGTCTTTGCTCTTTATTTAGTGATGTGGAACTAACTGGGGAAGTTAAAGGGCTTGATCAGCATCACGTAAGTACTGAGGGAAGCAATCCGAACCTTCCAATTCTGAGATTCTGAATCTATGTTGCTCTGTTGGAGGAGGAGGCTGTCAGGTCAGGTGGTACCCCAGGCAGGTGGTAATGCCCAGCAGGAGAGCCAACTTCCGGGTGACCTGTGTCAACGTAACAATCCTGGAGTGTTCAGCAGCCCTGGAAGGACTGATCCTGTGGTGTTAAGCCAACATTTGACCACTGCTCTAAGATTTTTATATCTTACCATTTATTAGGGACACATCGATGCAGCAACATTTCCCAAGGCTTTCTTTATATCTGACATCCAAAGAGTTTATGGTCTAGAAGAGAACAGTGGGCGGTACACCAAGCCTTGCAAATAATCTATCAAATTTAAAGTTACCTTTCTGTGAATGAAAGTTTCCTGAGTCTACCCTAAATGCGAGGAAGGGTCTAATGTGATACAACCATAATCCTATCTTTTTTTCCCCCGACAAATTCATCCTACCTCTTCAAGCCATTATGAAACTTCTAACCTGCTTGAAGGTACTCTCCAAATAACTATTTCCTTTCATCCTGCCTGGAAGAATTCCTGCCAACTCACCGTAGATGTCTTTTCCTTTTCAAATATTCATTTTCGTTCTTGCAATGTGTGTCCAGATATTTTTAACAAGAGCTGCCTGGAGCCCCGAGTGTCACGGAGTGACGCTGCAGAAATTCCAGCTGTATTGTCTAAATTCAGAACTTGAAATTCAGCTCCAGGGGCGTGGGTGGAGTACAGCAACCATTGTTTGCTAAGCCTCGTGCTCTCACGACTGCTGGTTTGGACTGCCCTGCTCTGTGTGCCTTTCCCGTGGGCGTGGGCGTAGCCCTGGTGAGGACCTGTCCTTTGTCCTCTTGTTTTAAGACTATCTCTATTTTGGAGGACAGAACATTTATCCTCCCTTTCCTTTTTCAGATTGGTGTTTTTACTTCTGCATTGGTAAGGCTGGGACATCCCCCCTGCCCATACACACAACCCCTTTGGAAGATGGCACAGTTAGATAATAGGGCTGCGTCCTGAGCCAGGTCTAGGACAAGCACAAACTCCAAACAAGGGCAGCCTTCACCGGTGAAACAGTATGCCAGTGAAACCCAGAGTCCGAGTTTCACTCGCTCTTAGTTACCCAGAGAAATTCCTGTGAGGAAACAAAATAAATGAACCACTGTGGGGCCCTTCCTTCCCTTTCCACGGGTCCAGGGCCACGGTGCTAGGTGACCCCTTATTTTGAAAGTTTCTACCTGGCTCGATTGGATAAAGTCCAAAGGAATAAAAATATTGGAATTATAAAAATCAGCTAAAAGATAATTCGCGTTCTCATGTCATTAGACTTAATCTAAGATACAGACTCCTGGAAGCAATGATTTGGCCACAGGCACTGTTAGCTTCAATTAGCACTTGAACAGCAAGCCAAACAGCAAGGAAACTTGTGGTTGTGGAAGCAGTGCGTAAACAAGACCAGAACGATTACCCGATATAGTGAAGTGACCTTAAGAATTCAAATGATGGTGGCCAACAGCGAATTCATTTTTTAGGTTACTCAGTGTTTTAGGTTACCCAATGCTGTTGCAAGCTATGAAGGTGCTACTATAGTTTAGTGGATAAAATTAGTGCCTTTGGGGGGCGCCTGGGAGGCTCAGTCGGTTAAGCCTCCGACTTCAGCTCAGGTCAAGGTTCGTGAGTTCGAGCCCCGTGTCGGGCTTTGTGCTGACAGCTCAGAGCCTGGAGCCTGCTTCAGATTCTGTGTCTCCCTCTCTCTCTCAAAAATAAATAAACATTAAAAAAAAAAATTAGTGGCTTTGGAGTCAGACAGCTCTAAATGCCATTTGTGTCTTTGATGAACACTTGGATCAGCTGTGTGCCCTTGATGAAAGAAAGCTTTTCTGAGACTCTGTTTCTTCACCTGTAAAATGGGGATAATAATCATAATACTTATTTCATAAGACTGTTATGAGAATTAAATTTTTTAAAATGTATATGAAAAGTTCCTAGTAAAAGCCAGACACATAATTTGTTTCCAATCAATGGTATGCTTACCAAGCATATGTGTACCTCTTTAACTACTAAAGTTGTTTAGCAGTTTAACAATAGTTGGTCATTCTCCCAACCCTTCCCACCCTCTCAGTGGGTTGCTGGTTTGTATTTCCATCACGGGTAAGCAGCATGTGGAGACTGCTTGGTTGGGACCTCATTTGGGAATCAAGAACAAAGTTCTTTGGAAACAACTTATAATTGATATTCAAAAAAGCTCAATGTAAAATCAGACACAAAACATTTTAATTGTTATCAGAAAACAATCTCAATGCCAAAAATGATCAATTCTTCTCATGATATAATCATCCATTAAGTTTGTAAAAACAGATTTTTCAAACACATCAGCTTCCACTGTATTTATTTGTCCATTTTAAAGCCAAGTTCTTTTTTGGTAGGATGAAGGTCCTCTGTTTCTTTCCATTGGATCTTTCCCCAGTGAGAAAAAGTTAAATTCTTAATTCTCCTCAGGGAGAAAGTTTAGGTCAATGGTTACAAACCAAATAGACCTGGTTCCCAAGGTCTTTGTTGGAAGCAGGGAGACCTTGGACCTGTTACTCGATCTCTCTGAACCTTGTTTTAAGATGGGACGACACTGCATCTATGTAGGTAAAGTACTTTGAATACTGCCTGAAGTACAGTAAGCACTCTATGAATATTGGCTATTATTACTGTTCTATTCAAGACTGATCTCTTAGAACACAGGGTATATACCTTGATTTTAGGACCACCCATTTTAATTCAAGATCTGTATCACTATGTCTGGAAACAGAGTAGTGACTGTCTTGGTTCAGTTTACAACGTGGCTCCGATTACTTTGTTGAATAAGCCCTAACCGGAAGAAGGCTGGGCAATGGAAATTTCGATTTCAAACCCATCATACTCACTTTGAGCACCCTGGGCTCAGAAGCTGGTTAGACTCTCAGAAAGAAAAAGAATTTATTCAATCAAATATTGTGCGCAGAGAAACAACATATCACTTGTTAATTACAGAAGTGACTAGCGCTGATCCAGGCATCTCTTTTATTCCCCTCGGCTTATGGCCCAATTAACAATTAGCAGTGACTGATGTCCTAAAAGGAAGCTTTCTGTCTGCACTACTGGCTTTTCTCAGGAGGAGTTACAAATAGGATACTTGACAGAGTTTAGTCATGAAAAAAAAAAAAAAAAATTAAAACTACAAGAAACCACCTGTATTACTCATACATGAAATATATTTGTAAAAATTCTAGATAACACCAACACACTCACTGACTTTATTTATAAAGAGAAAAACAAAACAACTACTCTCCCTAATTTCAGAAAGTTATCAAATGTAATAGAAACTACTTTTTTCCATGCTGAAAATCCTTAAACACTTATTTAACTAGTTAATATTTATAAGTTCAAATAATCACTCCTTTGGAGAGGAGGTCTCTTATGGAAAAGACTCCAAGCTGAGGAATTAAACCACATTGAATGTTTCCCCGACAAAGAGCAATTGTCCCTTTTTGCACAGGGTGCCTGTCATGATAAACAGAGGTAGGTCTTCTAAATTCACTGTCTCTTTGAGGATAAACCGCGATTTGGATTGGACACCATGGTCACCATCCTCCAAACAAGAAAACACAATAATTTTGAGGTGATGACAAAAAAATTCAATAAGCTTTGCCGGAAAACCATGAATCCATATCCAGATCTGATCTCTGGTTTTGCTCTTGATTGATGGATAGCCCCAAATATCCTCTATAATGTCATTCAAACTACTTCTCAGAAAAGTCTCAGGTGTCCATTATTTATACCTCTTTATGTAATTAATTGAATGTATGTCCCCTGTCACGAGTACATACATTTTGGCCTAAATTAGCATAGCTGTTAGTGATCAAGCTCTTCCTACAAAACAAGCACTAAGCTAAGAATTTTACAAATACTATCTCATTTGACCCTCATGATCATTCTCTGAGGTAGATAAGATTATCACCTTATTTATCAATCAGTACATTTCAGCTTAGGGAAGATAACCAGGCTGCCCACAGCCCCACAGCTAAAAGTGGTCTGACTTCAGAGCCTGAGCTCTGAACTACACTGATTTAAAAATCGAAATGATTTCAGTGGCAGGCATCCAGATAGGCAAGGAAGTGTTCTAGAAGCTTCCCTGCAGGCTGAAACCGAAATGGTAGGCTAAAGAGCCGAGCAGTAGTAGTCACTTCTTACATATAGGAATGATAATTCTATCACTGAATTCTGGTGGCATTTCCAGACCTACTTCCCATGACCCTTTAACTTTTTCTAAGAAGAGAAGCACAAAAGTATATGGCCTTCACGAAAGAGAGGCAAAAGCCCGCGGGGAAGCGCGACAAAGTGTCTGGAATGTCATCACTACTCGGCCATGGCGCATTCCCATCTACAGCCAACGTTTGTTTCTCTGGTAGGAGGCTGATAAAGACCGGGGAGGTCCCATGGCATCATGTCAGGTTTGGGCAGGGTGAATACACATATCTGCCACATCCCAAACACCAGCAAACATGTGGAAAACCTTTCAGGTAGAAAGCTGCCATATAGGATACATGAAAGGAAATGCGACTTTACCCTATTTCGGAAGTTACTGAAACCTAAAGACCACCGAGGCGCACAATAGGAGCAGGTTTGAGAAAGTAAGAAAAAAAAGAAAAAGAAAAAAAGAAAAAAAACTTATGGAGGGAAGCTAGGATTCTGTGGGTTGTGTGTTGGCTTCTCCGAGGTTGAAGATAAGAGGGCAAACTGCGAGGCTCAGTGGACCAGCGGCCAGGCCCAGGAGAGCCCCTTGAGGGACTCCAACCTCTCCCCGAGCTGAGTCGGGAGTAAACAGCAGAGCTCCCTCAGCACTCCAGAGGGAACTTTCTCTGCTGCACGGCTTGGTGCCTGTTGGAAAAACTCATGATGTGAAACTGATACCCAAGAGCATTCTTGGGGCACCTATCACACGCTCAACCAAACCCCAGCGTGGGCTGTCGCCAGGAAATGAAGATCAGATCACACTGCATTTTGAAACGATCCTGGGTGACTAAGCAAAGAGGCCATGTCCACCATGAGCTCTCCAAGCTACCAGAGCCACCAGGACCACAAGGGCCCTCAACCTACCATACGTTTCGGGAAGGCGTTCCAGGGCCAATTTCTAGACTCAGGCAGCGAGGGCCAGACACTGTCTAGATGAACAGACGGCCTCGGGGCAAATGACTCATTTTGGCTGCTACCAATTAAAAGGGCAAGTTCCCTTCTATTCACTAAGCCCCACCATCCCTCTCCCACAGGGCACCAGCATCTCAGAGAAAAACGGAAGAATCAGATAAGTTCCACTAATCCTTAGACTTTGCTGTCTGCTCTGGGAAGGGGTCTTCACAGTTTGGATTTCTTTTGTTATATGGAGAATCCAGCAAGGAATACAGTGTTCTCTACCTCGCAGGAATTGGCTTTGCATATGGCTTTGTAAAGGTGATTTCTGACGCCACCGTTCTGTCACTGTATCTTCATCTATAGTGTGAGGATAACGACTCCATGACTCCCTCTCATGGGTCATAAGGTTTTTCCGTTGCTTTGCCTGCTTGTTTGTTTAAGCAATAATGGGAAAACAAAAATGAAAAACAAAAACAAGAAACAAAAAACCAAACCCAGAGATCCCTGAGTTTTATAAATACTTCTGTCCCTTTGGGCGGATTACTACTATCTGGTAGTAGATAATTTAAAACATTGAGACAACTTAGAAGCAGGCTTATATTTCAGATTCAGAAGAGGAGAAACAAGTGGGCTCTTTTGAATGGCATTTCTACCACTACAGCAGTGACCACTGGCAGTTAAATGCCCTTCACAAACTATAAGTCCCGGGAAGGCCGTATATCCTTTGTCAGGCAATGGTGTCCATGGATTACACTAGAGAATAAGCCCACACCCTTTAAACCCCTGAAGCGGCACCAGCCAGTTTCTCAACACCTCATCTTTGTAACCTGGAAAATAAGAACGTCTGACCATATCTTCTCCGACCTCCTTTTCAGCTGTAAAAAAAGGGCACTGTTGCCCCAACATTTATAGATGATCTACCATGAACAAGGCACTGTAACAACTAAGACAAAAAATGGATAAAAGCTAAAAAAAAAAAAAAAAACGCAAAAAACAAAAAACAAAACTTGCAAAAGGCTAAGGCCAAGAGATAAGAAACACAACTGATGAATGGATAAAGTTTAAAATGGACAAACTATCCTCCCTGTCCTGCAGACCTGGGTAGTTACACACACGTGTATAAGTGTAATTACCAGATAAGTTCTGTGACACACCCAGTGTGGTGTGGGCACAGCCAGGAGGAAGGGGATCACTTCATTGCTTCTGATTAAGGGGATCAAAGCTGGTCTAGGCAGCCAGGTGCATTGGAAAACAACCTTTAAAGATGCATGGGATTGAATCAGTTGGGGATGGCTAGAGAAGTCAAAAATAGTAATGATAAAGGATATTATGGTTAATTGTTATAGATCAGCCATTTGGCACAATAAATAGCACTTAATAAATATGTGTTCATCTATAGGTGGCCCCCAGAGAGAAAAGAGGAAGAGAGGGCAAGAAGGGAAGAAAGATAAAGTCATCTAGCAAAGTCAGTGAGCTGGAGTGTGAGAGGTTCAAGGTCAAGTCTGGGGGAATGATTTAATTTCCTGATGGAAATTAAACTGGGAAAGAGTTTCAAAATCTAGGGCACAGTACCGCAGCCTACAAATGCACATTTAATAAATACCTGTTGTTCGTGTCGTTGCTATTACATCCTGTTTATGGCTATTTTGCTTTTAAAATAAATATTCCAGTTATAAAATAGATTACAAGCCCATTGTTCACAAATTAATCCACTACTACATATCACATCTGTCTATTATTGCTACTGATTAAATATAGCATTGTTATGGCAAATTTTACCTTTCCCCAGAAAAATAATTATCGCATAGTGCATATCAAAATCAAAACTGAATACATTCTCTTGGGAGGGAGGACAACCAGCTTGTGAAAGCAGCAACTCACCACATGACCTTGGGAAAGGTGTCCTTAGGTCCTTATTTGTAAACACAGAGGGTTGGGCCAGATGATTTCCCAGGCCTTTCCCAGTTATAACTTGATTATAAGCTGCACAGGCATACAGTTAAGGTGAATTACTGACCAATCATACTTGTATCACAATACAGTTCATGGATCACAGACTTTTAGGAATTTTAGTAATAATTCCTGTGATGATTAACATTTATCACCCTTGGGGACTTCAGCTACAAAGTACACCAGCTAAGAATACAGCAGAGCCTGCAAGTTTGTTCCACGTTTTTCTCCAAAAAAAATCTCCGTGCCTCTTATAGATGTATGGCTCATAGGCTCCAAAAAATAAACTCAGTAGCTCTCTTCGTAACTCTGAAACTCCTTCTTCCACAACAATAGGAAAATGGACTCTTGAAATACATGGAGACTACTGTGTGGATGATGAAACTATTTTCTTTGGAGCAAAGGACTGTGGGACCTGTGATGTTGCCTAGTGGGTCTGTGCTCCCCTGACCATCTGGATCTGATTGCTGAGGTCTCCTCTCCACTCTCCTCTCCAGATTCAAACTCCTCATCTACCGCGTGGAACAGCGGTTTGGGCCGTAGCGCCTCCCTTCTGCCCCTGCCATCATGCTCTTCTTGGCTGGTGTTTCTCTGATAACCGAAGTGGGATGGTTTCCCTCCTCTGGGTAAGCTCTTCATTGGGATTATCTCTTGCGTCAGCCATCTTTCCTGAAGTATCCCTGCTCGAGAGTGTGCTTTGAACATGATGGATGGGAGTTCTGAATCGCTGCTGTCATTGTCTAGGAAAATATGACAAGAGGAGGAAAGAACACAACTTAAGATCCGAGAGAAGACTTCATATCTGCATGGCAAGAACTCAGAGTGAAGAAGAGTCCTTCTTGATGTTCTAACTCTTACATTCACCTGGCTGATCTTCTCTGCCCCAAGGAGGGCACCCAATAGAAGCCCTGTTGTGGGCCGTGTTATAAATAAATAGAAATGCCTGGAAACCTGTGTATCAGGCTAGACTCCCGCAGGTAAGTAAGAGAGTTTTTTGTTTTTTTTTTTTTACAAAAGCAGATCAAGTGGCCAGTAGGCGCAAAGATGCATTGCACTGTCAAAGACCAACACTAAACCGAAGGTTCCATGGCTAACAATGATATGAAAATTTTTTTTAAGTTTATTTATTTATTTCTAGAGACAGAGAGAGAGAGAGTGAGAGATCGAGCAGGGGCAGGGGCAGGGAGAGAGAGAATCCCAACCAGGCTCTGCACTGTCAGCACGGAGGCTCAAACTCATGAACCATGAGATCATGATCTGAGCCCAAACCAAGAGACAGCCACCTAACCAACTGAGTCACCCATGAGCTTCTAAACGGTTGGTTTGTTTTTTAATCAGTGCTTACCAGAAAGCATGAGATCTGAGTTTCATCCCTTTGACCTTGAAATAGCCAATCATGGAACAGGGAGAGGAGAGAGCCACAGCAGAGAGTCATGTGTGGCAAAACAAAAGAGTGATTAGATGTCCTCCTTTCAAGAGAGGTAAAAGGGTGCACAGATTTCCACTGGCACGTGACAGCAACGACAGTGGTAGGAATGTCCATGTATTGAGAACTCATCATGCACCTGTCATTGTGCTAACCACTTTATATCTGTTGTGCCATTTAGTCCTTATCGTATTCGTTGGAGATGAGTGAATTTAGCATCCTTATTTCAGAGGTAAAGTGGCTGAGGTTTCGAGATGTTAAATGACTTTCAGTATCACACGGTGAAGAAGATGGGACTGCAGTGTGCACAGAGTCTGTCCCACTGTGCATCTGCTCTCTGCCAGGCTGTGCCTGGCTCCCTGATACATGCCCTATGTGGGTCGGAAGGGTACACCAAGAGCGGAGGGAAGCCATTGGGTATCTACATGGCATCCCCTCTCAGATGACCTTCCGAAGGGCCTCCTCGATGCCTAGGACATTGCCTTTTCCCTATTTCCCTGTGCACCCATCTTCAAGGGAGTATTTTTCACAAATCTCGTTGATTCTCATTTCCTCAAGTTGTAACCTTATAAACTTGTCTTTCCTTTAAATATTCTCTCGAGACTCTAAGTATTTTAAGAACTTTAAATCGGAAAGCAGGGTTCTTTGCCCCACTCTCCATTCCCTCCTAAAAAAACAAAACACAACACAAAAGAAGAACCCCACAGTAATATGCTCAGAGGTTTACACATGACAAAAGGTATTTAGTCATCAGAAAAATTTAAAAAAACCTGTTCAATTGATGTTTTTCTAAATGTGATTGAATTATCCTGAGAAGGTAGCCTGGAAGTTGAGGGGGATAGGGGACAGGAATCAACTGCTTTGAATTAAAAAAAAAAAAAAATTAGTTAAGTGTATTTGTCCATTTTTTTTATTACTTCCCTTTAATCTGTGCTCTACCATCTGGCCTGGAACACGAGTTCCTCTTGATTCTTTGCTGCTTGGAATATTACTTAAGAAAACAATGGCCTGGATGCTTCTGCCCTCAAGAGCAGTTCTTTGGCTCACTTTCCTCTGCCCTGTCCTGGTTTCCAACCCCTCCTTCTGAGTGTATGCTCCCCTCAGCCCAAAGATCATAGCCGATGCTTCCTGACCACCTCTGCTTATTGAAAAGTGGGTTCCGGGGTGCCTGGGTGGCTCAGTCGGTTAAGCGGCCGACTTCGGCTCAGGTCATGATCTCGCGGTCCGTGAATTCAAGCCCCGCGTCGGGCTCTGTGCTGACAGCTCAGAGCCTGGAGCCTGTTTCAGATTCTGTGTCTCCCTCTCTCTGACCCTCCCTCATTCATGCTCTGTCTCTGTCTCAAAAGTAAATAAATGTTGAAAAAAAAATTAAAAAAAAAAAGAAAAGTGCGTTCCAAGCACTCAGAAGGGTTTTGAGCAGGTGACTTGCAAGATTCCACTCATCTCAAGTCAGTAGATCTGTCCAAAAGGGGAGGAAGAGGGCAGCTGAAAGTGGAAGAGGAAGGAGGAAGAGTGGGGGCTGGGCTCTGTCCCAACTGCACAACCTCCCGCAGGTCAGCACTCAGGCCGGCAGTTCCAGGGAGAGATCAATGGAGACCTTGCAGCAAAATCTGCATATCTGTTATTTTATCTTGCATTTTAACATTTGGACTTGGGCACCCGGGGGCAAGGTGAAGGAGAAGCAGAACAGTGCTTCTGCATAGGGCAAGGCAGAGCCTGATACCCAGGGGTTGACACTGGACTACCTCATACAATGTGTGCTCTTTAGAGACCCGGATCTGGGGTATAGCCCCCTCTCTTGCCTCTCCTCATGGTTTTGTTTTAATTCTGTTTAATTAATAATGGTACTTTACAATTTACCATTTTAATCTCCCCCCCCCCCCCCATTGTAACCATTTTGAAGCATCCAGTTCTGTGGCATTAAGTACATTCACAGAGTTATGCAGTCAATACCACCGTCTTCATTTTTTCCCAATCCACATGGATTGTAAGCTGTCTCAGAGCAGAGGAGGGGTGTCTAGGAAGGCCATCTCTGCTTATAACACCAAGTGAGCCTCGGCTCCTTGAAAAAGAGCATTGCAAGAGTATGTGGAGCCCCCAGACATTTAGAGTAAGGAATGCTCCAACACTGGAGAGCAGGGGACAGTGAGGAAGGCAAATGCTCCCCAAGTCACAGCCTGGTTAGTCAAGGACTGCCTGCTGGATGCCAACACTCCCTCCGTGTTCTCCCCTAGAGGCCCTCTGGCCATTCCTTGACTTGTCCAGGTGCAGAAAGACTTCAAATTTGGGGGGAATGTGGATTCAAATAATTGTGCCCGGAGACACATTAAGAACTATCTCAGTCTAACCCTGATTATTATAATTCTTGAAAACTTATTAGGGATAAGTGATCAAATAAGTGCCACTTTGAAAGGATGTACGCACCCCTATGTTTACTGCAACGTTATTTACAATAGCCAAACTATGGAAGCAGCCCAAGTGACCATCGATTGATGAATGGATAAAGAAGATGTGGTGTATATACACGCAATGGAATATTCAAATCCTTTATGATTCACTCGTATGTGGAAATTGAGAAACAAAACAAATTAACAAAGGAAAAAAAGAGAGAGAAACCAAGAAGCAGACTCTTAGTTATAGAGAACAAACTGATGGGTACCAGAAGGGAGGTGGGTGGAAGAATGGGTGAAAAAGGTGAAAAGGATTAAGAGTACACATATCTTAAAGAGCACTGAGTCATGTACAGACTTATTGAATCACTATATCATGCACTTGAAACTAATAATAGTGTATGTTAGTTATACTGGAATTAAAATTAAAAACTTAATGAAATAAAAAAATAAGTTTGACTTCATTACTTACTCTTCTCATATCTCTAGGTGAACAACTATTTAAAAAAAATTTTTTTTAATCTTTAGTATTTATTTTTGAGAGAGAGACAGCGTGTGAGCAGGGGAGGACCACAGAGAGAGGGAGACACAGAATCTGAAGCAGGCTCCAGGCTCCGAGATGTCAGCACAGATCCTGACGCGGGGCTCGAACCCATGAACCGTGAGATCATGACCTGAGCCGAAGTCGGATGCTTAACCGACTGAGCCACCCAGGCACCCCTGTTAACAACTATTTTTTGATAACCTAATAAAATTTTGAACCAGTTATGCACATTTGAAAGAAAAAAAGTGCACTGGGACTAAGACTTCATACCATGCCTAGTTTAATTCATGTAGAACCAATATTTCTGAAGTGTTGTCTTTTCTTTCCAAGAACACCTCTATCTACCCATGTCAAGCCTTCTTTGATGTTCTTCAATAGTATTAATTGTCAATGGCTAATATTTCTTGCATATTTACTTGGTTCCAGGCACTGTTCTAAGAGTTTTGCATGCATTGCCTGGCTTCAGCTTGAAGCAGAACTGTTGTATGTGGGAGGTACCAATATTCACCCCTTTACAGAGAGGAAATGGAGAAGTGGACTTTTATGTTTTCTTCATATAAGTCCTATATATATTTTCCTAGGGTTTTATTATGTTTACAGAAAATAAGAGTGAGATGCCTTTTAAGGCATCTATCTGAAGAATAGAATCCTTTGACCTAGTCATTTGATGAGTAACGTAAACACATTTCCAAATGTTAAACAACCTCCACTTCTGGGATAAATCCCACTTTGTAAGGTGTAGTATTTCTCTAATGTCCTGCCATATTTTATTTATAATGCTTTATTTAAGATTTGCACATGTGTGCTCATGTGAGTTTGCTATGTGGTAATCTTCTGCTACGGGAGCATGTGATATTGAAACGACATCATAAGAAATGACCATGAGAATTTCACATTTTGTATTCGTTCAAACAATGTAAATAGCAACAGATTACTTGTAGCAGGAAGGTTTTTAGAAATTAATTATTATAAACCCTACAATGGTGCTCTTTTGTTTGTTCATTTGCTTTTGTTTGTGGATTAGCTCTTTTATGACATAAAATGACACTAGTTCCAAGAGTGTGATCTAGGAATAGATGCCTAGATCAATGAAACACAACTGAGAGTCCAAAACTCTCTCAAGATAAATGACTGTAGCACAGCAAAGGTAGCATCTCCTCTTGGAGGAAAAGATGGGTTTGGGACAGGTGCATGGCTATTGAAAAACCATCTGAAGTGTGTGTGTGTCTAAATCTATGCAAAGAGAAGTATCAGAGGGGTTTGAGATATAAAGGGGATAATTAAACTATTAAAGTTCTAGGGAAAAACATTGGGTAAATCACATTCTAATTTTTCTGTGGAAGACTGAGCAGACTTGACTAATCAGAATGCATATCTGATGGCAAGGATATCTAAAAACTAAAAGATAAATGTGAAACTGGAAGAGAAACCATTAGCAAAAAATGTGAGACAATGGATGATATCCTTGTTATACAGTGTTCTTCCAGTTCATTGTAAGAAAACAAACAACGGAATAGACAAAAAAAAAAAAAAAAAAAAAAAAAAAAAAAAGTGGCCAAAGGCAGAAACAGAAACTTCCCAAGAAGTAATAGTTGCTTCCAAGAATGTGAAAGATGTTCAACCTCACTAAAAATCAGACTCAGATTAAAATTAATATGATATACAAATGTTATCTTATTCCATCATAGATTACTCAAAAGTTTGACAATAGCCCAGTGATGGTTAAAATGATTGAAAGCAACCTTTCTCACAGACTGTTGTGAGAGTAAATTTAAATGTATTTCATTTTTGACCCCCAAATCTTGGTTCCAAGAAAACGCACTAAGGGAATAATTATTTGTGCGAAAATCACAAAGTGATTCACAAGTGAGCCAAGGTGCTTTTTAAATAAATATCATTGCTTACATTCTATAAAAAGTCATAATACCTTAATATTTGTCAATAAGCATTTAGCGAAATAAGCTAGGATTATTTTATATAATTAGCTATTATTCGACATGGAAATATGTCCACAGTAGATGGTTGAATAAACTAGACAATTTATAAAAATTCCAAAACAATGATGATACTACGATTTTGATGATGCTGGTTTTTTTTTTTTTTCTTTCTTATATCAGATACAGGTGGGATAGGGATTAGGATAGTGCAGAGAGAATTATAGAAGAATGTTTACCAAAATGTTCTATAGTAATTATATCTTGGTATTGGGGTTTCATGTGCTTTTAACTTTCTTATTTTATGCTTTTTATCTACTGATTAGTTTTTATTTTATATCTAATATTAGTTTTTATTTTATTTTATTTTATATCTACTGATTTAGTTATTTTATTTTATTAGTTTTATTTTATTTTATTTTTACATTTTTAAATCAGAAGTAAATAAAGTTCCATTTTAAAGAATAATTATATTCACTCTTCAAAGATTTAATTCCAAAATCCTGAGTTTAGTTTATTTGAATTTCCAATGTGTTTTTGTCTTAAAAATTTGAAAAAAATTAAAATAGATAATATGGCATATTATATATTACATATCACCTTTTGCTAATAGAGAAATTATTTTATATCTACATTTGAAAAATAATAATGGCTTTTACTAGAACAAAAGGCAGTTTCAGTAAATCTAAGAATTCTACTTGAGAATTAGATATTAAATTGGAAACATTTAATCAGTAAATTTGGTAAATCATTTTATTTATTTATTTATTTATTTATGAAATCATTTTAGTAAAATCTAACCAACTTTGGAGAATCTTGCTAACTTTTAAACCTTGGGTGAACCCCAAATATTTCAAAAAAGCGCCCATTTTACATCAGCAAATTATGACCCCTAAGCTATACCCAGCCTGTAACTCTTTTCCTATGGCCTGTGAGCTAAGAATAGTTGCTACATTTTTAAACGGCCGCAAAAAAATTAAAAGAATATATTATGTCAGGGAAAAATCACGTGACATTCAAATTTCAATGTTCATACATCAAGTTCTGAATTAGATTTAATGAAAACGTTGTTTTCTCTTTTTCTCGTCATGTAAGTACCTACGTGATATTCTCGGGTTTGCCTTTTGGCCCACAAGCCCCCAAATATCTGCCCTCTGACCCTTTACGGGAAAAGAGGAAGAAGAGCCAGGCAGGCAGATTACCTGTGAGTTCAGCAACCCTCGTGTCTCTTCCTGCCGGCTGAGGGTGGCCATAGGGAAAGGAGAGGTAACGAATGTGTTTGGTACCAGCCTGTGGGCAGCAAGTGGAAAGAAAAAGCAGAATTAGGCCTGTGGTCCCGAGTGTCACGTGGAAAACAAAGTAACGGGTGCAGACTCACACCGGGCACCTCATTTGGATCACGGGTTCCCCTGTACTCCTACTACTCTGGTTTAAACAACGTAGAATGCTATAGCCTTCAATATGTGTTTCCTTCCCCTCTCATGATCAAAGAGACCAGTATGAACCCCTCAAAGTGACTTCTTGTTTTGAGAAAAGCATTTGGTTTTTTAATTTTTTTTAGTTTTTAGTTTACATGTTTATTTTTTTAGGGCAAGAGAGAGAGAGGGAGAGACAGAATCCCAAGCAGGCTCTGCCCCATCAATGCAGAGCCCGATGTGGAGCTCGAACCCACAAGACCACGAGATCACGACCGGAGCCGAAAAGACGCTTAAGTGACTGAGCCACCCAGGCCCCCAAGCATTTGTTTTTTAATAAGGAATCCAGAATTATGGATTGTTGACATATATATTTTTACAGGAAAAAAAAAAGTATTTAGTCCATGGTCAGGAGATGGTCTGCGTTCTATTCACTGATAACGGGGATAATTATAATTAAGGGGGATAAGCCAATTAGCCTTTTTGTGTGAGTTTCACTGTCTAGAAAAAGGGGATAAAATGCCTGTGCTACACTGTTCACAGGAATAGTTTGAGGACAAAGTAAAACACTAGAGAGCACTTTTATTCTTTGAAAACACGATATGAATGCTATGCCATGATATTGTTAATAGTTTCCCAGGTACCTTTTAATGTGACCCAGTCAGATGCATACCTGAGGTAGGCTTCACTACAAGATCACAGGTCGACTATTTAGTTTGATTTTATTTTGAAAATAACAAATCGCAAAACTAAAATCTTTGAACAAGGTCACTTAACCCATCTCCTCAGGTGGTTGTTTACTATTATTACTACTGGCATCGTTATTATTACATTTGAGCCACTGAGGTTAGGGTAGAAATTAGAATCTGCTCCAGACCTACCCTTCGTCTAGACGTTCCAGTGAGATTGGTGGGATATGGCCTCAAAGAGAATAGTTCAGATGCATAGTGGGTGATACGAAAGATGAGGCCCACGCGTCTTGGCAAGAACATATTCTTCCCTATATCTTCCTGGGAGAGAAGTAAGCTTCCTAGAGCCCGGTGCCCCAGTCCAGGGAGGTTTCCCTGGACTGCTCAGTACCTGGCCGCCATGGCATCTGGTCTAGACGCACAGTCCAGTGAGTGTGTTCCAGTCACTGACCCATCCTGGAGGCTCAACCTGACCAACCAACCCCGAGGCTCTGGCCCCAGAGGCAGGTTGTCTAGTGTCCAACAGCCTCTTAGTTTTGTATTCCTCTGGCCACAAGGTGGTGGTTTTGTCTCACTGCCGCTGGCAATCACCCGAGGAGGAGGCCCTGTGAGGGGCTGGCCCAGCTCCCAGAGCGATTCTACAGACCCCACTTACCGGCTTTCCCCATGGCAGGCTGTGGCCTTTCCTCATGCTCTCCCTTAAGGTATTCTGGCGACGGATCAGAATCTCTTTAGCCTGCTTCTCGCTCGTTTGGGGTTTGAGGTTGTATTTGTTGTAGGACAAGGTCTGCAGAGAGAAGGGCATGTCAAATACGTAAGGACATCTGCATACAACCTTCAGCTTTAGGAGGCCATGGAAATGTCGCAGAATAAGACGACCCAAAAAAGAAGACACCGAAGACGCCACCTGAGCGTCCGCCTCAATTACAGAGGAGCGAGCTGTGGCCCCGAGAAGAAAGGTCTGTGAGCAAGGCCACCCTCATCAGGATGGAACTGTGGTTGGAGCCTGTGCTTTCCCAGCTCGCGGGCACTGCCCCTCTGGTGTCCTTGCAGGAGTCCCGCCCCGACGGGCTCATGGACTTTGGCTGCTCCATACCCACCCTCTTTCGCAGGTTGTGTTCTTTATGCTCGGACGGTGGTGTCTGCGTGTTTGGATCGAAGGGATCAGAAAAATGTCAAAACTCCATTGGAAATCTCATTAAGTTTGCTATTCTTAAATTTTGCCGATGGAAGATGCATTCAAGATGTCAGCCAATGACTATCACCATTACCAGTTCAGAAAGGAAGAGGTCTTTTAACCAAACTGTAGGAAGGACGTAATCCATAAGCTCTGATAAAGAGCAGTCCTTTAAATGGAATCAATTATCTTTATAAAAAATTTCTTCCTTATTGCTTTTTTTTTTTTCGAGAAGGAGAGAGACAGGGCACAAGTGAGTGAGAGGCAGAGAGAGAGAGAGAGAGAGAGAATCCTATGAGGGGGAGAGAGAGAGAGAAGAGAAGCAGGGATCACCCATAACAGGGATCCTGTTTTTAACCTAAGCGGGGCCCATGTTCAACTGAAGAGGGGCTCGAGCTCACCCCAAGCAGGGCATGAGTTCCCCCAAAGCAGAGCATGAGCTCACCCAAAGTGGGCCTGTGCTCACCAGACGCAGGGCTCGAACTCACCAACCTTGAGATCATGACCTGAGCCAAAGTCAGATGCTTAACCGACCCAGCCACCCAGACACCTCATCTTCTTTACTGTTATCAGGCCACTGAAAACCTGTCTTGAACCACAGACCAATCTTGGTCCTCAGATGTTTACAAAGTGCTTAGCTGGAGTTTCGTCTCTCCTTTCTTTTCAGTCAAAGTGCAGCAGTGAATATACTGTTTCCCCTGGGTCAGTGGGTCCCACTGGATAACAGAGTCAGGGCTACAGGCATTACCACTCCTGGTTAATGGATGCTGTAATAAGCATTTTCAATTCAACAGCAAAACAGCAGATGCTCTACGTGCCAGGTGCCATGGTAGGTGCAGGGTTTTAAAAAAATGGATACATTTGAATTATGGTCTTCAAAAGGCTCATGGTCTACTTGGGGAGTCCGACAAGCATATACTGTTTTGTGCTCAGGAAGTAAGATTTTCGAGTCTGCAGGGACTTAAAGAGTATAGGCAAAGGACACTCATCCAGTCTTGGGGGGGGGGCGGGGAAGGTGCATTGCACCGAGCTGTGTCTTGAAAGACGAGTGGACGTTTCCTCCAAGAAGAGGGAACACATGAAACAATACATAGCTATAAAAAATATGTGACGGGAGGTAGGAGGACTTGCTGGAGACAAGCTGGGAATTTATTTTCTACCTCAAGAGAATTTAGTATTTTATTCAAAGTATGGTGAGAAGTGAGACAGGTACAGGAAGGGGCTGGGGACAATTTGCTAAGGAGATATTAAAAAATGACATACGACACTATCAAAACATATTTTAAAATTAGGCATCCAGAACACCAAGACAGACTTACAATTTTTCATCAATGTTAACTTCATGCAAAAGTGAATTCGGGGTGCATGGATGTTTGTATACACACACTCATATACGTGTATCTGTACATATATATGTATATGTATACGTTGCTGTTAGGAATTTCCCACACCTTGACTTGAGGGCTGTACTTTAAGGAACATTTGGACACTTTTTGTTCTATTTTGTCTCATATCACATCACCCATGTGCTTATTCTTGCCTATCTGCAGGAAGCGTAGTTGGTCCTATGCATATAATGTATATGCAAGCTTCTTCCCTCTGTTCCTTCCATTTCAGCCTTTTAATGAAGGAGTTGGTGATTGTTTAAAGACCGTATTTCCCTCTAAAACTCGAGCTTTATGGGACAAAGTGCCAGAAGTGCATTAAATATTTGCGGAAGGGAACTCAAGTTGCATAAATGGTTTTCCTCCTTTGAAAGTGTGTGGGAATTCTGCGTGTGACCTGATCATTTAGGCCACATCAGGGGACTGCCCATCAATCTCTAAGTTATCCTTAGAGTCTGAGCTGAGGTCAGTCTCTTCCCTTGTAGGTTTAAAGAGAACTTTTCTCAATTCCCATCCCCACTGTGTTCCAGAGAGCTTCTGTGTCCCAGAGGGCTGTCTCACTGGAAACCTCTAGAAGCTAGTTCTTCAGCTTGCTGAGCAGTGACAATCTGCTGAGGGGAGTGGCTTTAAACAGGATTGGCCAGAGCCCTCCCAGGTGCAATGGACCCGGCAGGACCAGCTCAGCTTCAGATCAACTATATATCAGGATCCCCTAGAGTCAAACTGTGCACTCATTCCAGCCTTGCTCTGAAATGACTCCTGACTCCCAAGATGGCCTCTTCTGAGGTGTGGACTGTGAGAAATGTTCCAGCCACCAGCCCCACACCACATGAGGCCCACTGACCTATCACCCAGGCTAGAGACTACAGCCGTCACCTTTTGTGACAATCTTCAAAACCGTAGATTGCCCACTAGAAACAAAGGAGACAAACAGCTGTCCTGCATTGCATCTCTAGAGCAGTTTTTCCTTCAAGAGGGCAAGAGGACCACAGGGAAAAGAGGAGTCACATGACCTACGTAAAAGATGGTGAAGAAAGGAGACAGGAAGGGGAAGGACTGGTGAATTTCACTCTCTCAAAGGAACAAAAGTGGAGGAGCTTGAAACTCCCTTCCATTTATTATTTACGTTCTCCCCATGTAACCTTCATGACCTATCTGCTTATTTGGGGGCAACAAGAAAGGAGGATGCTACGTGGCTTAGAAGGGAGAAGCCTGAAGACAGACTGAATAAGCACCCTTATAAAAGAAGAAAGGTGGCTATCTGGGAACCTGCATAAAAGGGAATAAAGACAGAATGGGTATTTGGCCTCATTTTAAGCTGGGTTGGAGTCCCAGGATCTCCATCTCCATTTCTGGGCCTTTCCTTAAATTCAACCTTCATAAACACGGGGAAAAGGCTGCTTTAGTCAGCCTTCATCGAGCTCTGGCCCTCACTAAGCTAGCCGACCTTCTTCAAACCAGGAAGTTCTTAACAATTTATCTATTTATCAGAATGTGATAGTCTTACTGAAACAGTTTCGCTTGGAATGATTTGAAAGCTCTTGCATTTACTCTAAGCTTGCTATGATTGATGCTGACCTATATTCCCTCAGCAGGTGCAGAGTCTTTGCTGACACATTCCCCTTAATCACTGACCTTTCCAAAATGGGAAGCCAGAAAACATTCCCTTTAACTGGATCGCATAAGTCTGGAGTCATGGAAAGAGCACTGGGTAGACTGCTGGAAGACCTAGGTTCTTAACTCGGATTTTGTGTGTGTGACCTTCAACAGGTCAGATAAACAACTCTCCTAACCTCAGCATCTTTTACTTGAAAACGAGGGGCTTTCACCTGATGGCTTTTTTGGTCCCATCAAGACTATGATCTATAACCAAGGGCCTCACAATGACTTTACTTATAATCATATCGTAAGAATTGGGATAGTCAAACTTAAAAAAAAATTAAAAAGAAACAAACAACAACAACAACTCCTAAGTAGAGTTCACAGGCTTAAATGTCATTTGACTGAATCAAAATTTCAGAAGGACTCACCCACCGCCCCCGGGAATGTTCTGACTATACACTTGGCACCAGTTCCCAAGTGGTAGTATAGACTCCATACCTTTATCCAGAATTGAAAAATAATATGCCGAGTACATCTGCTTTGATGTAGGCGTTCAGCATTGTAGTTGCAACAACCACCTCAATTTTCTAAGCTCTATTACAGTCAATCAGATCAGGACAACTTGACTACCATTGGCATCCCGCTGCCATCTTTCTCTGTGGGGCGGTGAGTGAGATCCACTGCTTGTTCATCTCCGGAGGCAGAGGGAGGCCTGTTGCTTCTGGAAAGTACCAGGCTGCAGGGCTAGGGCAGCCTGACCCCTAGGGCCAGCAGTTGGATTTGCATTCTTTTCTACACCACACGTGCCAATTTTTTTTTTAGCAGAAAAGTAACAATTAACTTTCTGTTCTTGCAATTAAGCAGAAAGAAGTCGTTTAGCAAGAAGGCTGCTGCAGAGGAGATAATGTGAATAAGAACTGATTCTTGAATGACTGGTTCCAAGGACAGGCCCGGGAGCAAGGCAGATAGTTTATACACACCCTTTGTCGAACTTGGTACATATTGCGTGTCAGGATGTCCCTCATGGATTCCACGTCTTCAGGGGAAAGCCTTTTGATTCTGTGTATCCTCTGGGCCCTGCAAACATCATTGGAGGGAAGCCAAGCATTATTCTTGCATCTTGGCAAGAGTGCCACAGAAGTATCAACATACGTGTGGGCATTCTAAGTTCCAGAACCCCTATTTTTACATCATTTTTTTCTATTGTTTTAGTCAATTCATGTGAAATGTCGGTACGTGTGTCATGACTTACATTTTGAAGATAAGGTTTCCTCCCTATAGCTTTTATGTGGGAATTATTCTAATCCCTTTATTTAAAAGGGGTTTAAGGTGGTTACAAATCTGTTATTTTTTCCTCCATATTCATTACAAAGAGATATGTTGGTTAAATACAACGGTCAATTGTTAGAATATAAATTTTTAAAAAGATACTATAAAATTAAAATCAAATGTTTTACTGTTAGAGTCCACGGCAATAAGATTACTCAGTCAAGGCTGTACTTCTCTCATTTCAAACAGGTGACAAACAGCTCACGGACATCATCTGCACACCACGTTTTGGATGGCTCTGATCTAAGGGAGTGTTAAAATTTTGGAATTGGCCCTTCAGAGATTTTATATTTGGTTAAAGAACAGTTGTAAGAAACTAGAATCATATTTAGGCCATTTATATTCTGAAAGCCAGGCGAGCTCTGAGACACTGGGCACTCTGTGAGACTCTAGAAGCAGTTGACTGCTCCCGGCCTCCGCATGAACAGCTCCCCAGGGCTTCCTTCACCATGAGCCCTCCCCCTGCCGCACCCCCGAAAGGATTTAAAAATCAAGTCATGTCCAGGTTATCAGTCAATGCACAATTGTCTTCTGAGGATGTCAAAGGCATGACATCGCTATGTGCGGAATTCTCATGTGACAAATATATTTGATTTCAATCATTTCAATCCGCTGGCAGGAATTTCTAAAAAATGTTTCAGCGAATAAATAATGTCTGTTCATTATAGAAAGTAAGAACAAAAAAGAGAAAACTAAGGAAAATTAAATCTGTCTTTTAATACTATCCCTTCCATTAATATCTTGGTATAAAACCTTACAGACTATTGATTTCTTTTTCGTTCCTTACCGCAGCTCTTCTCAGTGCATAAGGGTGCTGAGATGCCACTATCACCATGCAGAGGTCTTAGGATAATTGATCATGAAGATAAGTAGTTATTGGTTTCAATACAGGCCACTTTTAAAGTATTTTTTCCCAAACGTTAGTAGCAATAGAGCCATAAATAGCAAGGACATTTTGCAAGTAAGTATTTTGGTACACTTTGTAAGTACATTTTGTAAGAACATTTTAAAAGTACGATTGGTAAAATGTCTTTAAGGACTTGGATACCAGATATCACAGTATGCCAGAATTTATTTAGCAATACTATTTGTAGACTGACTAATGCCCTTTCTACAAAATCCTTGAAATCAGAGTTTCTGTATCTCAGAGCTGCAAATGTCAACACTATTGATATTCGGTTACCACCCTTGGTGATCTAAACAGTCTTATCAGGGCATTTCAACCTAACTGTTTAAAAGTCCTTGAAATAAAATCTATTCTGATTGAGGTACACCTACACATTCCCACAATCTGAGCACATTCTTTTGTTATAGTGGAAGCAATCTCTTGCCAAGCAGAAACAACAGCTAATCAAAAAGTTACATTCCTATGTTCATAATGAGATTCACAACCAACTAGGAAAAAGTCATAAGATGGTCAAATTAAATTTGAGATAGCAGGAGATCTAACTTGGCACTCTCCCCGGTTTGTAATTGCCCACTTTGGGAAAGACCAGACTTAATTAAGGTCCATTCAGGCTGTTGGCTGGATGTGTAATACAGGTATCCCAAAACCACTATCTTTCATTGACCCACACTGGGAAGCTACAGATATGAAATTATACAGAGGAATTATTAATTTAGGCAAGGGGATACCTGGAGTTTTCTACATGCCACTCATTAGCAAAATCATCCCTGAAATGATCTTATTATCAGGAAAGGTACAATCCTTAGAAAAACAGAATGTTAATAATCTCTAGATCAAATAAGTTAAATTATAAGTTGAAAGACTTGTCACTGGAACATTTATTCATTATCCATAAAGGAAATTTCCATCACCTTAAATGAAAGCCCCGTGGTAATTTCATAGCTATTGAATCAAACTGGGAAAATCTGAACCTAAGTGTATTTCAATAAAAGCTTCATAATTCTCTTAACTTTTAAGTTTATTTATTTATTTTGAGAAAGAGTGTATGTGCGCATGCAGGAGAGGGGCAGAGAGAGAGAGAGAGAGGGAGAGCGAGAATCCCAGGCAGGCTCTACGCTCAGCTTGGAGCCTGACAAGGGGCTAAATCCCATGACCATGAGATCACGACGTGGGCCAAAATCAGAGTCGGACGCTCAACCAACTGAGCCACCCAGGCACCCTTCTCTTAATTTTTCTAAATCAGATGCTATAATAATGTAAAAAGAGGCTTCAGTTCTAAACACAGCAATATAGATATGAACTTGTAGATGTTCTTATTCATGCCATAATATAAATTCGTAAAAGATCAAATATTATCCCCTGATTCATTTGTAAGAACCCATTCTCTTGTGATAGCTTTACACGTGAAATCCATGAGAAACATATGCTAAGGTGACTGAAGAATGTGCCCACTGATCAACTAATGGCACCTAACTGCTCTTCTCTAGTGTGGGTTCCTTGTGTCTTTGTAGAAAGGTCACGAAGATGACCAACATTTAGAATGAGTGAAGAGTGGCACAGAAGAGGGCCCAGCTCTGCACAACACCATGTTCCATTATGGAGGTGAAAATGGCACCATTATCGTCATCCCAGAATCTTTGGTATAAGAACGCAGAAATGCAAACCTATACCTGTCAGCGTGTGATCGATTCAAAAATCCTTAAACTACAATAAATTAATTTGTGCTTTTTTGCAGACGACATGTTAGAATTATTTGGGAGTTTTTAAGTATGATGTTTTGAAGTTGTACAGTTGTAGTTTGCTATGCCTATAAATGTATTTACTTTAATATCTCTTTAATATTGACCACATATTTTTGAAAGCTTTGACACTTTCAGGAGGTTGAGCCTTTATCGTCTAATATTTCTAAAAGCTTACCACTCCTTGGTAAAACGAGGTGCCTTGTATTGAAGCCAATAATCCCAGTACATACTCTACCTATCCCATGGGGTTGTTTTGAGGGTCAAATAACATAATGCACGTAAAAGTAAGGGCATTTCGTAGAGTTAACACCATCTGCACCACGCTATTGACAGCTTCTGGTGGCGGTGTTCTCCTGAAGACTTTGCAAAGCTAAACCTCTTGCAGAACAATTGCTTCAACTTCTAAAGACACAAATGTATCTGCATTTTGTTGTTATCGTCTCATACAGAATAATAAAAAGTGAGCTGGGTACACACTTCTTTTTCCTATTATTGTACGAAGGTTTGTTTTGAAGAAATTGGCTGCTTTGATCTCAGGAGAGGAATTCCTTCTGCTTGATGTCGTCCAGATTTCTGATGAGATCAAATAAATGCGATTTAAATACAGTTTAACTTGCATTAAATATCAGTTAAAAGAATCTCCTCTCCTACCCCAGTTTACTAACTGGTTTGGGCTACAGGAAGAAAAAAAGTCTCTAATTTATAAGTCTCTCTTACTAATCTTGAATCAGTGTCTAAAAAATAAGTGACTTGACAGACAGGATCCCTCCCAATAAAACTGGCTTGAAAACTGTCTTGAGGTTAGAAACAGGGGCAATTGCTTGCAACCGGTGCAGTGTAATACAGAGATTCAAAATATGGTTTAACACATGACAGATTGCATTTGAGATAAGTGCCCCTACATTCTTAGACCGAGAGCTCACATAACTAGTAAGCAAACCAACTGAGGAAGTCCCTAATGGTCTAAAGCACCTGAACTTATCCAGGCCTCCTGCAATGCATTAACCCCCATTAGAGCAAGCCAAATGCCTGGAGACCAGAGGGTCACCTCTTATACTCTCATAGCTTCCTAGATTTTATGATTATGTGTTTGTAAGGCCTTTAAAAGAAAATAAGTTTATTTATTTATTTTGAGAGAGAGAGCAAGCACACTCGGGGGAGGGGCAGAGAGCAAGACGGACAGAGGACCCTAAGCAAGGCTGCCAAGAGAT
Source organism: Acinonyx jubatus (assembly GCF_027475565.1). Classification (NCBI taxonomy): domain Eukaryota; kingdom Metazoa; phylum Chordata; class Mammalia; order Carnivora; family Felidae; genus Acinonyx; species Acinonyx jubatus. Next base: position 56,446,961 of record NC_069388.1, read on the forward strand.
GTCATGACCTGTCAAATCATGACCTGGGCCCAAATCAAGAATCGGATGCTTAACCAACTGAGCTACCCAGGTGGCCCAGACCTTTTTTATTAATGCCATGACCCTGCTAGGGTATGAGCTCCGTGACGTGTTTGTTTTACAGTCCCTGGCCCATAATAAGTGCCCAAGGAACAGGTTTGGGCCTAAGGTGATGCCAAAAATTAAGTTAAGTTAAATCAAGTTAAGTAGGATTCAAATGCAATAATTTAGAAATTATTTAGAAATAATTTAGAAATATTTAGAAATATTTAGAAATTATTTAGAAATAATTTAGAAAACAAAGGTCAATGCAAAGAAGAAAAAAGCCACGATGAATTAAATACCAGCACTTTAAATAAAGACAGGATCAATATTCCTGATTTTTTCCTCTGCCTGAGGCTCTAATATGGCTCCGCATGGTATTGCCGATAAATATTTGTTAGCTCACTGCCATTTTAATATCAGAAGTTTCCTTAAAGCAAGCCATGCAGTGGGCAGCACCGAAATCAACCAACCAACCACAAAAAGTCTCACTGAGAAATAAGGCAGAAAGCTTTCTGTTAATACCAAGATGCCTTCCAGGACGCTACTTTAGATTTTTTCCAGGCCATGGAAGAAAGGTGAGGGTGTTTCTGATTCATTAGCAAGTAAGGGATGTGAGATAACACTCAGGCATGAGTGAAAATTTTATTGCTACCTGTTCTTCACCTGCTTTTCAAACATGAAGATACAGTTGAAGCTCACGATCAAGTGACTTTACCTACAGAAGATGGCAGAATGCAGGTGTTCGTTATCTTAAATATGTTGTGAGTAGTTTGCTCAATTCATAAACTGCTTCTTGGAAGAAACCTGGAGATCCTTGACGGGGTGGGGGAGGGTGGTAAATTTAAGTAGCCCACCAACCACCACACCTCCGGTTTCCACCACTCATCCCCGAATCCCAGCTAGCATCACAAGGTGCTGACCAGGTCTCTCCTCATACGAGGATGGAAGAGAAATGACTTATGGGAGAAATGCATATAATTTTTACTATAGGATTAGCAGAATCAAAAGAACAGCGGTTAAAGGGTAGCAATTAATCAAAAAGAGAAAGAAAGAGTCTTGTAAACCATGCCATAATTCTGTAAGTTCACTTGCCCCTCCTTCCCAAAGAAAGGTGTCATACAACTGTCGCACACAACTTTTGCTAGAAAGTACTTTTCAAAAACTGGGTGACGTAGGTTGAGCGTGGGCCAGACTACAAGCTGCCAAGACTCAGGTCATCCTTTTTTCACAATTCCTTTCTTTCAATTTCTGCCTCTCTGATCCTAGTATTATCTCTCAGTTGAACAATGAATGTATGCCCTTGGAATTCTGACATGTAAAGTCCAGATCAAAGGGCATAGAGAACTTACTGGCACGGTACAGAAAAGGCTGCGGTACTGAGGATCCCAGTTTCTACCATCTCAATAGCTTGCTTCATTTCCAGCTTCTTGTACAAAGAGACAATGCTTGATTTGGGCTGGTTCTTTCGGATTAGGATTTTCCGTAAATATCTGTGATCAAACTTCTTAAACCTAAAAACAAAGACCAACAGTTTGACAATCTTTGATCTCTGTATGTGTTATGGAAGTATATATTTTTCTTAAAACAGACTAACTGTATTCTGAACATGAGGACAGGGCTGAGAATTCAGTCTTTGGACACATTAAAAAAATCATAGAATACATATATATATATATATATATATATATATATTTTTTTTTTTTTTTTTTTTTTTTTTAAGTAAAGGAAGAATAGCCTACTGGCCTGAATACATTGAAAATCAACTAAACAAAAGGAGGGGACAAGCTGCAATCAGGGCAGAAAAGTATGCATAAGTGGGGAGCGGGGGAGGCCCAGCCCAGCCCAGCTCCAATTGTAAAAGAAGAAATGAGGGGTTGAGGCTTTTGAACAAATGTTTCATTCTAATAGCCTCCTAACAGTGGCAGCTGCTCTTACAGTAATACTGGCCTATTCAACCAGAACCCAATAAATTTAAATGGCCTGGTAGTTACAGTAGTTTTGCCCATTATGCTGCAGATCATTTTGAATCCTGACAATTAAGGAGGGGCTGGGGGGAGACCCCACATCTATCCTGACAGTCTGAATGATGGAGAATCTGAATAGGCTAGGCGCTGATGGCCGCCGACTATTGTAGCAAACCTCTGGCTGGCCCATTAGACTGAGCTGCACGTATGCATATGGTGCCTTCAGAGTTGGCCATTTGTTTGGGGTAGACGTTGTCAACACTTCCAATCATTTTACATTCAAAGAGTAATTTGTCTGCCTGCTTTATTTTCTGGAGGGGAACATAACTCCCTGAGCTGCTGGCTTATTATCTGGTGATTGGTTTCCTGGTCTGTGAGGCGGATGGATGCTTTATCACTCAAGTCTCCTCCGGGGTTAGCAGGCTGTGATACCTTATGATCTATGTTTAGCTCGTGCCTGCTCTTGCTCCAAATGGGTCAAACCCTCAGCCTTCTTGTTTTCTCTCTTTCTTCACAAGAGTCTGTTGTTCCTATTTATTGCTCAATCTACCGACATTGCTCCCCACCCATCAGGACTTCTCTGACACTCTTCACACTGAGCTCACCTTGACCTTTACTGTTCAATGCTGGTTGGTGCTGTTGCCCTTGCCTTACTTGCCCCATCGCTTCTCCTGATGTGCCACGGGGTCATTTCCTCTGTGCCTTCCACTTCCTGATTCACACATGCTTCCCTTCCAGCCTCCCTAAAGACTTCTTCCAAATCTCTTCCTCTTCCTTACCTGCTCCAGAGGAATGGAAACTTCTCAGAATCCTGTCCTCAGCTTCCCCTCTTCACACCCATGTCGTTACCTCACCTAGCTATTATTTAATTAAACATTCTTCTATAGTCTATACATTTAACCATGGCATTGTTAGTCCCCTAGACTCGCTATCTGGAAATCTGAAAGTCATTCTTATTGCCTCTTTCCTAGCCCTCCTGGTTATATCCATAGCCTGTCACCATTTCCACCTCAGAAATATTTCAGTGCTCTTTCTGCTAATTCCTCATCCTTATGATTCTGAAAGCTCTATGGTTCATTGAAATCAGAAGAGGTCCTAAAGCCAGACCTGAATTCAATCAAGGTTCCACTGTAGAATAGGTTAGTTGATCTCTTGGAGTTGGTTTCTTTATCTTCAAGGAGAAAAATAGTGCTAACACAGGAGATTCAGGATGTCAGGTAAGATACCATATATGAAACAGATAGCACAGTACCTGAGGCTTATTTTATGCTTGCAAGATGAAACTCTTACATCCATGTGAACATCCCTTACAGGTCTCCCTCCCCACAGTATCTGTTTCAAACCCAGCTTCCATATCTCTGTTGTTGTTTGCCTCCCCAAAGCCAAGTATGGTCATGTTATTCTCATATTTAAAAGCCTTTTGATCTATTAAAGGTCAAATAGAATTTTATAGGATTAATGGCTCTCTAGGACTCCTTAGCATTGTGCCACAGAAGCGTATCTCTGCCTTTCCAAGCTCTTGTCTTACCATGTTCCTTTCTCGGACTGTGTCCAAACCATGCTATGCTCTTTGTTGCCTTTACATTTGGAAATACTCTGCTGTTACTGCTATTGCTTGGCATTTTTTCCATTCTTCTTTGCCTGTAGAACACCTCATTTATTTTCAAAATGCACTCTTGTTTCTGTATTATAGCAGTTCCGTGCATTTACCTCCGTTATAGTGTTTCTTATACAGATCATCAGTATCTGTTGGAGCTCTTTCTCTCTGTTCCCCCAGGATCCTGTCTACCAAATTGTGAGGATCTTGAGTGCATTGGGTGCATCTTACTGCTCTCAATATCTGCCTTGGGGTCTAGAAAATTTGGTACCGATTTGGTTAAATAGAATAATATTAAATGATTTTTCACTGGAAGAACTATAGGATTTAAACTTAAAAAATCCATGACCTAGGTTCTAGATTGGTGAACATTCCCATGACTTAAGTTCTATTTTAACACTAGGAGGACTGCTAAAACTATAGTTTTTATCTCATAAAGAAAGCCCACTCAGAATGCAAACTGGTGCAGCCACTGTGGAAAACAGCATGGAGGTTCCTTTAAAAGTTAAAAATAGAACTATGCTCTGATCGCAGAATTGCACTAACTTACCCCCAAAACACCAAAACACTAATTCAAAGGGATACATGCACCCTGGTTTATAGCAGCATTATTTGCAATAGTCAAACTATAGAAGCAGCCCCAGTGTCTATTGAATGATGAATGGATAAAGAAGATGTGGCATATATACGTGTATATATAATGGAATATTCATCCACCATAAAAAAGAAAGAAATCTTTCCATTTGAAACAACATCGATGGAGCTAGAGAGTATAATGCTAAGCGAAATAAAAAAGAGAAAAACAAATATCCTATGATTTCCCTCATGTGTGGAATTTAAGAAACAAAACAAATGAGCAAAGGAAAAAAAAGAGAAAGAGAGACAAACCAAGAGACTCTTAACTATAGAGAACTAACAGATGGTTACCAGAGGGGTGGGGGGGGGATGGGTGAAATTGGTGATGGTCATTAAAGAGTACACTTGTTGTGATGAGCACAGAGTATTATTGTATGGAAGTGTTGAAATCACTATATTGTGCACCTGAAACTAATAATAACACTGTATACTAACTAACTGGAATTAAAATTAAAAAGTAGATTAACCACACACACACACACACACACACACACACTAAATAAATAAATAAATAAATAAATAAATAAATAAAATGTAAAAAGCCCACCCATAAGCTCCCAGTTTCTCATGTAGGTGCCACTACTTCTTGACAGCCAGAACTTTCAAAGTCTAGTTTCTCTTGGAATCACCAACATTAATATGTTGGCAATCCCTAGAAAGAAGACATCTACCACTCGGTTAATTCAACTACTGCTAACTCCTACGTTTGCTAAATAGCTATGTTTAACTTACAAACTCTTATCTTCCTTATCCTGAGTGAAATTCTCCTCGGGGCCACAGAAGAAATATACTGTAGACTAAATCCAGGGAGAGAATGTGTTCTGAAATGTGAGATGGTGGCAGAGGAGAGGGACATTTAACATTCTTACGGAATCATATGTGGAAAGGACCCTTGAAGGTCTTCCTCCACCACCTCCTTCCCCAGGGGAGGACTCTCCTTCCCAGGACCCTGACGATTCACCAAACTCCCTTTATAGCCTTATGAAGTCATGGTTGAGCTTCTCTTCTCACTGGGGAACTTCTTGTTTTAAACTTAGATTCGACTTGTCTCCTTTCAATCTGAAAGTTGTTCTCTAGTCTAGTTCTGACACAGCCTCGGCTAAGTCAGCAGCCCCTTCCCCCTGAGCGCTCTCCTTTTTACAGGCTGGGCATTCCCAGTGCTCCCACCTGCCCCTTCCGTGCCATGGCTCACAGGCCCTTCATATTCTTGGTCCCATTCCTCTGGATTCTTTCTAGTCAACTGCTCAGTTTTCAGTGTAACGTTTTGAGGTTCCCCAGGCCACAAATAATCCTTCCTAAGTCAGTGAAACTGTCGGCCTCCTTACTTGTCTCTCACTTGGTAGTGGCTCCAGTGCCCACACACATCTTCAATTCCAGCTTTCAGGTGATCCATCAGCTGCCAAGCCAAATACAGGAAAATGATTGCTAGTGAAACGTTAACCCTAAAAGACACACAAGGAAAGCTAACACACTTCAGAAAACACAGGAGGCTTTAATTTCCTGGAGTGTAGCCTCTTTTCTATCACCCCATTCATGTAACTGAAACTTACAGTGCCTTCCATCGTAATTCAACTGAGTTGCAGGATTCACAGATCCCGTCGATAAGCTCCTTAATAATGTGCCTAACTTTCAATGAAAACAGGATACCTGCCATTTGCTTTGAATAATATTTTTCTAGAATGATTTAGAAAATGTCTCATTACTGAAATCACATGAATGTCATAACTAATTGTTCCTTTTAATTTTACCACAAACATTGTCAGTATCCAATTTATAGTTTCTGAAAACATAATTCTACGGATATCCTATAATAATAAAAATAATAATAATAATATATAACAACAAAATGTATCTATCTGCCTCATTTTTACCTGATTATTTTGTCTTAGTATTTATATTTCACCATGCAAGCCAATTGTACTAAATTTGCTTTACCCAAATTGCTTATAGGAATTTCATAAAAGAAAAACGATAATCTCTTCAAAACTTATGAATTAGTCTTTATAATTTAAATTTGCAATCAATGAAATTTTGCTGACTTCTAAAATTTGTTCTGCAAAGTACATTAAAATACTAAATTAATTCTGAAATACTTAATTGATGTACTCTCAACCAATAATTGTAACTTTATTTGAGAAAAATAAGAAAAGAGGGAATATCTATGTTCTATTGTCTTAGGTATACTATTTAATTTCTAAAAATAACGAACAGAGGGGATAAAGACAGAAACAAAAATCTTCCATCAAGTTAAATCAATTCTTATTTTAAAACACTCACTCCCTATCCCTTCTGTCGAGTATTTTCAAATGGTCTTGAAAATTTTGGGTTTAGATTTGGATGACTTTGGCCATAAAATTCAGGGCTGATTTTGAAAGGCTTCATCAGTTTCTCCAGCATTAGAACCATGAACTTTCAGGGATAAAAGAAACCTAAAGATTATCTGGGTCAATAATCCCCTAAAAGCCTGAATCTCCTGTTCAGCAGCTATGCCAAGTGTTCCCAGTCATTGTTTGTACACATCCATTTCACCTTTGGGTACGCCATAGCTATTTCCAGAATGCTCTTCATTAACTGAGCTGAAGTCTCTTTCCTTCTGTCTTCCATGTATTCGCTCTCATTTTTATTCCCTGGAGCCATACAAAATGGCATCCCTCCAACATTGTGTTGAACTTAAACCAACAGGTAGAAGCCGTGCCCAACTTCATTTTCATCTTTGTCAGGGTTGAATGTTTTCACTGAAAACTGCCACTAGGCTGTTCCTGCAGAAGTAGTAGAAGCCTTTACCCTTTCGTAATTAAAAATTCCGAAAGAGCAGAGGATCCCATATTCCATTGGAACAATTATTTCAGAAGTACATAGGACAATTCATAATATTAGTCACCATGATAGTTTTTTGAGGTGTCACTTTGGCAAGGCTTGTCCCCAAGTATTATTAACAGTAATCTAGATGTTGGTGTAACAATATTTAGTAGATATGATTAAAGTCCATAATCAGTTATCTAAAAGTGAGGAAAACTATCCTAGATGATCTTGGTGGGTCTAATTTGCTCAGTTATAAGGCCTGAAGAGTAGAGCTGAAGCTTCTCCGATAAAGAACATTCACAACTGCATAGCAGTTGTGGCTCATGCCTGAAGGTTCTGGTCTACCCTCCTTGAAGGCTTGTCCTACAGATTCTGGACTTACCTAGTGAGCCAATTCCTTACAACAAAGCTCTTAACATCTATACCTATACCTATATCTATATCTATATCTATATCTATCTATATCTATATCTATATCTATATTTATATCTATATCTATGTATATGTGTATGTATATTGATATCTATATCTATATAATCTATCTACATCTACATCTATATGTATGTGTATATGTATGTGTATATGTATATGTGTATGTATATCTATATCTATATTTATATCTATATCTATGTATATGTGTATGTATATTGATATCTATATCTATATAATCTATCTACATCTATATCTACATCTATATGTATGTGTATATGTATATGTATAAGTATATCTATATCTATATCTATATCTATATCTATATCTATATCTATATCTATCTCCTACTTGTTCTGCTTCCCTGTTGAAACCAGACAGAAACACTGCTAACTTGGATGAAAAGGGACAGAGAAAAGACAAAATGAAAGGGGATGGTTGGACCCCAACATTCTGCAGGCAAGAAACAAGCTGATCAAAGGAATGAGCTGAAAACATAGGCTATAGGCTAAAGGGTGGAAGCTGAGAACCCAAAGAGTGGAACCCAGATTGGACTTCTAATCTGGTGGAACAGAGGTTGTTCCTAGCCCTTGAAACCAAGTGGACTTAGAAATTTGGATATGAATCCTTTTTCCCTTTAATTTCCCCCTTTTTTTTGAAAAGGAATATCTATAACCATTACCCTGTGAGTGCTCAACCAGTGTATTTTGGGAGCAGACAACTTGTTTCTCGAGTTCCACAGGTTTGGCATTAAAGAGGAGCTGTGCTTCCGGATGGATTATACCCAGAGGATCACTCCTCTTCCCTCATTTAGATGACTGGGATGCTGAGATTTGGGGCTTTTGAACTGATAAAATTTAGATGAGATTGTGGCCTTTGAGTTGACACTATAATGGGTTGAGACTTTGGGGATGTCAGAATAGAGTTCATGTATTTTGCATGTGGAATAGATGTGAATCTTTGAGGGGCAGCAGATGTGATAGGCAGAATAATGGTTCCCAAAGATGTCCATGTTCTAATCCCCAGAACCTGTGAATATGTTAGTTTATATGCAAAGAAAAATTAAGATAGTAGGTGGATTAAGGGTTGCTAACCTTAAGACAGAAAGAATATCCTAAATTATCCACATGGGCCTAATATAATCATAAAGGTCTTTAATGTGGGCATGGAAGGCAGAAAAGTCAGTATCAGAGTGATGCAGCATGAGAAAAGACCTGACCGGCCATTGCTAGCTTTGAAGATGGAAGGAGTCCACGAACCAAGGAATTCTAGAAGCCTCTAGAAGCTGGAAGATGCAAGAAAACAGATTCTTGCCTAGGACCTCCAGAAAGACATACAGCCCTGCAACATCTTGATTTTAGCCTACTGAGACCATTTTGAACTTGTGATCTCCAGAACTATAAGATAATAACTTTGTGGGTTTTTTTAAGCCACTAAATTTATGGTAATTTCCTACAGCAGCAATCAGAAACTAGCACAAGCAAGGAAAGAGGCTATGTTCAGCGACATGGACACAACACTGCACCAAAGCTCTAGATTACTCCTACCAGTGGCAAAGGAAAACATCCTATTAAGTTGCTAATTATGATAGAAAACTTACACGAATATGAAGCTCTTCATTGATGGATTCTTTTTTATTGGTCTTTTTAACATCCAGGTACCTGACCAGTGGGCCAATTGTAATTCCCTAGATCACAAATGGCAAAATAAACAATATTATTGCAGTGAAGATTCTCATTAAAGAGAGCAAATCTATTAGCAAAATTATTAGAGCTTCTAATGTTCATATCTTTGTTTTGTACTACCTGCTACTAGATAAATGCTCTACTGTTTACTTTAATTCTTATTTAATTAGTTCTGATTTAATTTTTTCAGTGAAGCAATGAAAAAAAGCAATGAAAATGGGCATTGCTTTAAAACAGGAATTTAGTGCCATCTCTTAAAATAACCTCTCGCTAGTTTACTCAGAGATATCTCCACCTAAAACAAAAACTTGTACTATCTAGTACTAATTGGAATCTTGTTTTCAGCAAAATACAGTAGAATAACTATCATTTGCCCGTTACCCAGGAATACTTTGATTAATATGTTTTATTGATTAAAAAGAAACATATTTTAGAGGTTAAAAGATGAACAAACATGATCTAGAAATATTTAAGAATTTGGCTGGAGTAATTGAGCACACGCTGAAAAATTAGACAGAGTGTCCCTTTTTTTGGGACACTATACTAATTACTATACTAATTTAATGCATAATCCTGAAAGAATCTACTTATTTCAAATATGAAAGAAGTCTACCAACCTGAATAAATACAGTAAAATATATAACTACAAGAGTAGCAGTGACAAACATTTTCTTCCTAGGAAAAAGAGACAGAGGCAGCAAAAATGCAAGTGAAAAACTTCCAGCTCCGCGGACACCACTGTAGAAAATTATGCACTGGTCCTTGATGGAGAAGGGGAAAGTCCGAAACTGGTTACTGACGTAGAAGAGAGCAAATACGCCTAGAAAGGGAGAAATATATATTAGAGCATAAGGTTATGAATATGTAGACATTCAGTACTAGGGAACCCAAGTCTTGCGCATGCACCCACAAAACAAGGCAACCTAATTCCATCATACCCATGACTGCCCATCCCAAATAGAATATCTTACAAAAGTTTTCACTTTTTGAGTAGTTGTGAACAATAGTGCTTCAGATTGTTACTTTCCTACCTTGTGTGTGTGTGTGTGTGTGTCTGTGTGTGTGTTTAACGTTTAACAAAATAAAATCTTGATACTTTCTCATATAAGAAATATCATATATTTTCTAATCTATACTCATAGATTTTGCTCTGCCTTTCAAAACTAGGTAAAGCAAGGGTATTGCTTTGGGGACAGAAACATTTTTATCATCTCGTGTTCTCAATGAGTAACCAAAGGAGGTGTATAATTTTAAACATAAGAAGACTCTCTTAGTGATTGTGGTCTCTTCCGGGTAAGCAAAACTTTTGTGGTTGGTTTGGTTCTTCCTGAGGTTCAGTGCAAACAAGAAAGTTGGCAAGGGCTCAAAGGGGGGTTCTCACTGTCGTTAAGTGGAAGGTGGAGGATGGCAGAGCTTGTTTAAAACACAGAGGTGTTTTCTACCACACTGACTTTCCATCCCCCCTTGTGGCCACATGTCCTAGCTTCCCACCAACACAGCGCTTCCTGGTGGGAAAGGTCCCTTCACTAAAGCTCTGGCTAAAGAGGAGGTTTTACTGTGGAACAAAGCTCTCAGCATCCTCCCATGACTTCTAATCACACATGCCTCACAGCAAGCAAAACTTTTTGAATTTTTTTAAAAAATTCATTTATTATTTGAGAGAGAGAATGAGCAGGGGAAGGGCTGGGGGGGGGGGCAGGGGTGAAGGGGAGAGAGAGAATCCCAAGCAGCCTCCTTGCTGTCAGCATGGAGCCCAACAGGGGCTCAATCTCACGAACCCTGAGATCATGACCAGAGCCGAAATCAAGAGTCAGACGCTTAAGTGACTGAGCCAACCAGGTGCCCCACAGCAAGCAACCTGTGATACCCAGCACATGGACAGTGTGAGAGACAGTAGAATTTAACATCTTTCACTGTGTTTTGTTTGTCCGGGCTTCTCCACAGACTTACTAGTCATGTGACCTTGGCTAAGGTTCTTATCTTTTGATGTGCTGAGTCTCTTTATCTGCTCAACGGAGGTAATGGTAGTATTCCTCTCAGAAGATAGATGGAAGATTTAGATAAATTTACTATCTGTAAACCATAGAAAACAGGGACTTACAATGTTATAAGCCTTCCTGAGTGTGAACTACTATTAGCCACAAGGAGTCAGGCTGGGATGCTGGGAGGGGGAACTAGGTTCTGACAGCTGGCTTTGTCCCTCACTGTGTCATGGCCAAGTCAGCCATTCTCTCGATGACTCTTCCACCAGCTAGAACATGAAGGAATTGGGTTGGATTGTCACCAAAGACCAACAATATTGAGGTATCCATAATATTAACACTCTCTCAGATGGTTTATATTCCTGTAGGCTGGGCTGAAGCTTGGTGGTGTTACTTCTCTTGACATTAGAGAGTATTAGAGTATTAGAACTGAAGGGAACTCAAGAAATTTGTTCATGCCTACCATTTTGTGGCTGAGGAGGAAGATTTGGAGCAGTTAAATGTCCATCCAAGGTCAAATAGCTAGTTAGTAACAGTGCCATGATTTGATTTGAAATTATAAGTTTACCTAATTACATAACATAGTTTTCTTAATTCTTTCTCCCCTGGCACCCTAACAGGCATATATATTCAGAGTAAGTTTTATGACTATTTTAATATTTCTGCATTCTTGTTATTCTTTCCTAGATTCTAAAACCCACTTGGGATTAATTTAAAATTGATATGTTCAAGGTAAATTCTCAGTCATTTCCCATAATTTATCTTTCATTATAATTGGTTTGAAAATGTTAGTCAAAGTCAATTAAGAAAATGCTTCAAATCCTGGTCAAAATCATTTTAAAATCAAACTGCTTCTAATCAAAAGGCAGCACATATAATGTGGTCCCGTACTTAATGTTCTTGCTAGCCCCAGAAACATGAATGTTCAAGGTAAATAAGTAGCCTTTGGTCAAGATATCTCATTTCGGGGGGCACCTGGGTGGCTCAGTTGGTTAAGCATCTCATTTTGGCTCAGGTCATTATCTCATGGGTGGTGAGTTCGAGCCCCACATCAGGCTCCACACTGACAGCACAGAGACTGCTTGGGATTCTCTCCCTCCCCCTTTTTCTCTGCCTCTCCCCACTCATGCTTTCTTTCTCTCTCAAAATAAATAAATAAACTTAAAAAAAGATATCTCATTTTTTAAAATTAGGCATATTTCATAGGGGTGATGCCAGTTACATGATAGAGTTGCCTTCATTAGTTAAAGTAAGCACTTTTAAAAATAAAGATTTACTTTCTGATCCTTGCGTTTTTCTACAACAAACACAACCTTCAACCAAAACCACCTGTATTATTTAGGGGAAGGTTTCCTAACAGTACCTGCCTTCCATAAAATACACTTAGTGAGATCTCACTTTTCCTGTAATAAAAGTGTAAATGCTCACAGTTTATAATCTATATCTGATTGAAGGTGCAAGAGGGGAAAATTGACAAAGCAGTGAAGAGCAAGGGAGAAATTCATTGAGTTATATTTAAACGTGTAGATGCGAAAGTTCTCTCCTCAAATAAGCAAGAAAAACAAACTCCTTGCTCCAGCCTTACTGCAGTGCACAAACTTATCAGCCACTAATTGCTCTAAACTGATTGGGGTAGCAAACAGACACCATTCCAGGTCCCTACAAGGTGCCTATACTCCCTTAACCAGTAAAACCAGTTCGCTTCACCTCACTCCTTAGGCCATTACACTGCATAAAGGAATAAGAGAAATAAACAAAAAGCAGCAGGCAGGAGCCCCTTGGGGGCCCTACTGCCTCTTACTAATGGCTCTCCAGATCTGGCAGAAGACCAGGGTGAAACAGATGAAGGCCCAGTTCCACTCGTGGTTCTTTCCAACGGTGGACACGCCCATGAAGATGAAGATCAGGGTCTCGCTGACGCTGCTCAGCATCTTCATGAAATACTTGATGGTCGTGTAGGACGTCTGAGACACGTTTTCCTCTACATACTTCTTCATTGTTACCGCGCAGGCCGTGATCCTACAGAAGGAGCAGAGTCTTAGGAGCAGCCACAAGATTTTGCCCCTCCACGAATAACTCCCTACTGGTAATGCCACAGATACACTCTTCCCGTTTTTACCCAGAGAAAGCATCTTCTCCATTCCCCTTTCTGGGTGCATTTTCCTCATGGGGCTTTCTTTCTTACTCTTCTCCCTCCCCAAGGGGCTTGCGCCAGTGGAGGGTGTTGGGGAAGGTGGGCGTGGCACGACTTCCTCACAAGAACACGGCATCAACCATGCACCAACCCGAAGCAGAACTGTTTCTGGTATAAGAAATGATCCAGAGAGGCTCTCGTTTCCTACACCTGAGCAACGTTTCTTACAAGAATTTAATGAGAAATTTTTCATTTAAAATGTTTTTGTTCTAGAGCCACTAAGAAGTCCAGGGTGGGTGGCAGTTGGGAGCGGGAGAGGAGATACAACTTTGCCTTGTCTAAGTAGTAGGTGGGACAATAGTGAATCTAGATTTTACACTATTATATTTAATTAAAATAGATATTTCTATACACTAAAATTAAATATTTCTGCCTGAGTAGCTGGGTATGAGGATAATGCCATAGAGAAAACAACATGACCAGATGTGGCGAGCCAAGTTAAGAAGCCTCATTCCGAGATCTACGGAAAGATAAACATTTACAAATATTTTCATTAGGAAAAAGAAATCTGGACTTCTGGTCTTATCCCATCTACCTAGTTTCATTCCACACTGATAAGTCCTGGAGCTGTGGTGTGATTTAAGGGAAATAGCAGAAGGCAGAGCTCAGGAATGACAGTCCTTCATGGCATGCTTCCCTCTACCCTTTAAAATAATGAATTTTTCAAGGAAAAAAAAAAGAACTATTGAAATAAGACTTTAACCTTGAACTTCTAGTTCTTCCCTGGATCAGCTCTTCTGAGCCTTTGAAATTGACCTTATAATTGCCATGCTCTGCTATGCTAAGGTAATTCAGGAAAAGAGCAAGTACAAATGCTCAGAGAACATATTTGTTTGGCAAAGGACCTGAATCCGATTGTACAAAAGCTAAAAAAGCCTGAATCCAGCAATACCTTTAAGGATTGGTGCCCAAAGCCCTGCCTTTTCAGATGCAAGTGCACACAATGTGGTCCTAAATTCTCTTTTATTGCTGTGAGAGTTGGTCCTTGGTTTATACTCACGCCAGGATGCCAGAGAGGTAGAGTGTCTCGGCGGCTAAGTAAGACAGGTAGCTGAACATGAAGACGATGAGTGGTTCGATTGCAGAGATATTCTGAGTGAAACGTGTGATAAACGCAGAAATGAACCCAAAAATGACGCCAAAAAAGACTCCCCCAACCCCCACAATAATGAATCGGGCACATCCAGCCAAAATGTCGACAGGCTCAATGTCTTCAAATTTATGCATCTTTGTGAAGGCAATTAATATATTGTATAAGACCTAGGCAAAAAGAAAATTAAAGAAAAGAAACAAATTAGAAATGAGAAGTACTTGACACAGATTCTTAACTTCGTGTCTACTTAAATAACACATAGCAATGAGTTACACAGCCATGAATATCAACAGGGCTAAAAGCTAACTTTTAAATGTATTCTAAGTAATTTAAATGTATTCGGTGACACTGGATAATTGTCTAACACAGCTTTCAATCACTGAACGCCCACTCTGTGCCAGTCTCTTCCCTCAACACTCTGTGTCAGTTACCAGTTTATTCCCTCCCCGCTCCCAGGGCACCTTTCTATACGGGCTCTGTTACAAACAATGGAATTCCTTCAGCAAAATTTCTTTCTCCTTTCAAGAGAGCACCATGTCACAGGTTTCTCAGTAGAGGGCGCTGAAGGGACCCTGCGGGAGGTAGGAGCTTCCAGCAACTTCCGGTGGGAGGGGCAAGAGTCCGTCATGTGACTGGGAGGACTTCCTGTGGGTCCTGTCAGGGCCAAAGGGCATGGAAGCGGTTCCTCTGTCATCTTACACCTCTGGCTGAAGACAATCTGGCCTGGCCCTCCTGCGGCATGGCTGTGGTCACGGGTCCGTGTGAGCAGCCCTCTGTCTGTAAACCCTCTCCCGGACCCCTGTCCACACAGCCTGCTCCTCTGACCTCCCTGTGCCCTGGCCTGAGCCCAGCTCGCACTGCATGCCGTGTGCCACCCACTGCTGATGCCTGCTCCCTGCCTGCCCTCCTGATGGTGACTTGTTGTTTGCCCAGCAGCTCCATACCACCTCCCCTGGCGAAACCAGCCAGCTTCTCTGCTGCCCAGTGGCCCATCCACACCTTCCCCGGTGAGAACTGAACCCCTTCCGAGTCTGTCCTTCTTTAGGGAAGCCATCCCTCAGTCCTAGCATGCCAGGGAGCGTCCCCTTATATCTTACAGCTATTCCTTTATTAGCGTTAACATGTTGATATTAAAATCTCTGTTTAACCTACTGTGTGGTTTCTATTTCTCAGTCGGGCCTCACCTGCTACACTTTCCGTACATGGTGTCTCACTGAATCCTCCAAAGGACTTGAGCCCCCATGTAATACACGCTTCCAATTTGCCTGCTAGGTCTCTACTCACGTCAACACTTATTTGAAATTACAGTGATCTAGGGATCACTAATTCATGTACTTGACAGCCCAGAAGTTAGACTGAGCTTCTGAAAAGAGGCAGCTGCCACACAGTTAATGAGACACACAGAACAGATAAAGTAAGATCTCTGCAGAAAACGAAGGCCTTTGAGACTATCAGGCCCTGAAGAGTCCTGATAAACCATAGCACCTACCTATACTAGAAAAAAAAAAAAAAAAAAAAAAAAAAAATATATATATATATATGTATATCAGAGCAGGAGCAGAAGCTATAACTCAAGGAAACAGGGTCAGTGATTATATTCTGTGTGCAGAATCACAGGAGTGGGCAGTCCCTCAGTCTATATCCCATTCATTTCCCCAGCTCACACTCTGTTCTCGCCTGACCTCTGGAATGATCCCCCACTCTGCAAATTGCAAGACTTGCCCAAGCCTGTGCCTTCCGCTTCACTCTGACCTGTCCATCCCCCCAATTGGTCTTGGTCTGTCCTTACTGAAACACTCAGTGTCCTTCAAGGTTCCCTGACAGCTTTTGCATTCTGGCTTTGGCTTCACCCACAGGGCTTACCAGAACTCCTGGCTGCTTTGTGTACACGCTGACCCCCTGCCCGTGGTCTTCAATCTGCCGTTCCTTCCCCAGCCCTTTTCCCAGTCCCGGCCCTTCCAGGTCTGCTTTGCCCCCCACCCCAGTGACATCACCTTTATGATAAAAGATTGTTGTTATCTGACAGAGATGGGCAATGAAGAAGCCTAGGCTGGCTTCTTGTTAGGTTCACAATCATAAACCATCAAGGTATATTTAAAGCAAAGCCCCATTTCATCTTATTTGCATTTTTTTTCTAAGGAGTGCCTCACATTTGTTTGAGTGAGGTCATTCTCCAGTAGCAGAAACAGAACGAGCGGCTGGACTATAACGAGTATCTCTGTCCATGGGCACCCTAGGGTCACCATGTAAACTGTTAATACATTTTGTTGTCCATTTCTGTGTGGAGATAAAACATCTTATCCAGATTTACTTGACGGTATATGTCAACTATATCTCAATAAAGTTGGAAAGAGAAAGAAAAAAAATGGGATCGACAAACAGGTTTTTTAATTTTTTTTTTTTTTAACATTTATTTATTTTTGAGAGAGAGAGAGAGACAGAGCATGAACAGGGGAGGGGCAGAGAGAGAGGGAGACACAGAAGCTGAAACAGGCTCCAGGCTCTGAGCTGTCAGCACAGAGCCCGACACGGGGCTCGAACTCACCGACCGTGAGATCATGACCTGAGCTGAAGTCAGACGCTTAACCAACCAAGCCACCCAGGCACCTGACAAACAGGTTTTAAATTTCGGTTGATATATCTGAAAACTTTTGCAGCAGAATTGCTTAAAAATGTGCGGCCTGTGGGGCACCTGGGTGGCTCAGTCGGTTAAGCATCTGACTCAGTTTTTGGCTCAGGTCATGATTTCACGGTTTGTGGGTTTCGGCCCTGAGTCGGGCTGTGCAATGGCAGCACAGAGCCTGCTTGGGATTCTCTCTCTCTCTCCCTCTCTCTCTGCCCCTCCCCTGTTTGCATACATGCTCTCTCTTTCAAAATGGTGTAGACACTATTCTTCTCTGGAGTCCAGTTGTTAACAAGTAATTTCTCCTACTTTTATACTTAAGTCTATTTCTTGAGATAAGAGGTAGGAGTTGGGGCAGGAGCCGGTGACACCTGGGGTAGGGTGGGTCCTTATGCCCATATCATGTCCTTTCCTGGAAGTCTATAAAATGTACCATTGTACTACATCTCTGAATGATGAATTGGTGTTCTTTATCTAAGAAGAGTTTAATTATTCCATTCTTTCAAGTTTTACATATTTAGCTGATTACTGCCATAACTATGGGCATTCCACAGAACACCACACAACTTGCTTATGCTGTAACCAGTACTTAAATACTGTTCTCTGGATGCTGCCCATCCCCCCTTCCAGGTCCCCTCCCCTGGCAAAAAAAAAAAAAAACCACACACAGGGTGCACCTCATTGGACCAAGTGTGGAGAGATTCCTTCCTACAATGATACCTCAGATCTTGCTCCCTGCCTACTTCTCTTGGAAATCCATTCCATTCTTCCTTAACCTGGTTTGGATCTTTGGGTGCCAAATATAGCTGTTCACTGCGAAAATGCTCTTGTCTGGCCCTACTTTTTCCCTACAGAATCTCTGGACTTGAATTTCCTTTCTGAACCACAGACTGTATATTACCTTCTTTAAGATAAGAGGGTTTTGCTACAAGATATTGCAGGAGTGGTGACTTTTCACATTTAGTCTTTGTATACTGAGTTATGAAGGAGGAGAGTTAAACAGAAAAAAAATCAATTCAAAAGATAATAAACGGAAAAAAACCCACAAGTAGTTCTCTGTTTTTTCTGGAAATTTGTGAGTTGAAAGCTGAAAGTCATTTGTTGTTTTGGGGTTTTCCTAATAATGGGTCTTAAAATATGATGGTACTTCTGTGTATAAGGAATTCTCATGCACTCTGCCATTTTACAGCCTCCAATTTTGTTCCATTTAATCTTCCCTTAAAGATCCTTTTGGACCTTTTTTTTTTTTTTTTTGACTCTTTTATACTGCCCTGATGTTACGGAAATGACAATGGGTTGTGTGGTTTCCTGTTCCTGCATGGCCCTCACAGCTGTGAGCACTTACCTTTAAATAGAAATTTCAGCCTCGACATCCTCTAGCCCTGGGAACAATAATACCTTTAATAAAGAGAATTTCAAGAAGAAAACAATATTATCCAGTACAGAATGGCTTTTGGCTTTGGAATGTGAGTTGGCAGAGAGGACAGTCCTCAAAGTAGCTCTGTCGTCACTAATCCTCACATAGGGTGCTAGATATAGCACTAATGGACTTCGTTGAATGGGGACAAGGGACACGAGGAGGGTGTGCAGTGTCCCCTCTGCTCACAGGTTCACAGGCACCTTCCCTTCCCAGTACAGCTTTGACACATCCCCCCGAGTAAGAGTTTTCTAGAGTGGCTGCACCAAAATACCACAAGCTTGGATGGCTTCCGTCAACAGAAACTTATTCTGTTAAATAAGATTAAGTGCCCCGGAGGCCAGAAGTCTGCCGTCAAGGTGTTGACAGGGCCACACTCCTTGTCAAGGCTCTAGGAGAGGATATGTCTTTGCTTCTTCTTGGTTTCTGGTGGGTTGTTGGCAAGCCTCGGTGTTCCTTGACTTGTGGAAACACCATTCCAGTCTCTGCCATTGTCTACCTATGGCCTTCCCTTCTCCTCCATGCCTTCACATTGTCTTCTTACAAGGAGACTAGTCACTGGACTTAGGGCCTCCCTTAGCCCAGTGTAGCTCATCTTTACTAATTGTATCTGCAAAGAACTATTCCAGATAAGATCCCATCTTGGGATTCTGGGTGGAACATGAATTTTGGGGGGGCACTATTCAATGCAGTACAGCTTCTATAAGCAAAATGACCTTCCAATGAAATTAACTTGTGTTATGGACTAGCAGATTTTCATTGTAAATCTCTCAGGGTGCAACTTCATTTTGAATTTCATGAGGTCCTAATCTGTGGCCTGTCTTCTCTTGATCCACTCTATTTCTTTAGAGAGCTTAGGGCACACGTTTTCAGGGTCTGGATTAGTTCCTGCCTTTTAATGCAATTAGTAGCCAGTAACCGACAAGCTTGCTTAGATATTGGAGTGTGGGCAGAAGATTATAAATAGGCTTGCTTCCTCTCCCAAAGAGATGCTTCTAGTGTATCATCTGCTAGAAGAGAAGAAGATGGGGAAGGTGAAAGAGAAGAAGCAAAAAGCTTGGTGCAAATTGGCTCAAGCGAGGACACACATACCCACCACGAGCCCTGTATATCTCTACAATTAGGAAAGGAATTGCCTTAAAAAGAGAGAGGGAGAGTCTTGCTCAAATTTCAAACCAGATTTGCTTAAGAATACGCATGCTGCTGGGGCACCTGGCTAGTGCAGTCAGTTAAGCATCTGACTCTTGATCTCAGCTCAGGTCATGATCTCGAGGTTTGTTAGTTCGAGCCTCACATCGGGCTCTGCACTGATGGTGCAGAGCCTACTTGGGGTTCTGTCTCTCTTTCTCTCTGCCCCTTCCCCACTTGTGCATGTGCACTTTCTCTCTCTCTGTCTCAAAATAAATAAATAAACTTAAAAAAAAAAGAATATGCATGCTGATGTGCAGAAATTTTAGAAAATATAAAAGTTCAGAGGAAAATCCCCACAAACCCAGTCCTTCCCAGAGAAAGCCACTCTAAATATTACATATATATATTATAGTGTATATGTAAATATATTTATAAATACATATGTAAATGTGTAACATTATATAAACACACATGTATATATCCTTTCTAATCCTGCTTGTCTGTCTGCCTATCTATCTATCTATCTATCTATCATCTGTCTATCCATCCAACCATCTGTCCATCCATCCATCCATCCATCCATCCATCCATCGTCTATCTATCTGCCTGGCATCTACCATCTACTTCTCTATTTTGGGCAGTCAGGACCCCTCAGGTGTCCGACTTCAGGGAATGAAACTGAGCAACCAGCCACTGTACCTTGATTTCCCCTGCTGCCCTTAGCCAAGGACCTGGCGTGGCAGGGCACTGTGGCAGACCTAATCTTGGAAGGTGCAGGATTCCTCTGATGGGTGTTCTTAGCCCTGAAGACTCCCGCTGGGCTTGATAAACTCTCTCAGAAATACAGTCAGACATTCCCACCCAGTTTCCTGGGGTCATTCTGCACGGTGGTCTGAGGCTCCCTGTCTCTCCGAGCTCTGTCCCCATCTTCTCTTACAGGAGTTTCCCCTATAAATCTTTTGTGCATCTAATGCCCTTTGAATGTCTGATACGTGGCTGATCTGGACAATATCTAGCGATCTGTTTGTGTAACCACCATGTTTTTACCAAACAGTTATAACATTGGTCTCTTTTATTTAAGCGAAGGGAAGCCAGGTTCTAAGAAAAATCCTGGCTGAGTGAAAGAAAATTGTAACTTAAGTTCTCAAAATGCATGCAAAAGAAGCTTAGTGGTTGTATCCCAACTCAGTGAGTTTATTTAGTCCAGCTTTACCTTCTGTTTGACCTTGGAGCAACCCACGTGCAGGTTCTAGAAGCCCTGCATGTTGCACTTTGGAGATGTGTTCACATCCCAAGAAGTGGAGCCAAGATGAGGAACCAGACATTCCACAAGGCCCCAAAAAGGCAGGTTTGAATGAGTGTTAGTGGGACTTGGGAGTTGATTTGACTCTCAAATCCAGAGGAAACATGGGGGATATGATTAAGACTCAAAGATTTGCATGTTGTTGCCACAAACAAAACTCCTCTGCATAGCTCTCCAGGTTATAAGTAGCTACCCAGTCTGTTGCAAGGGTCTGGGAAAGTCAGTTGGGCCAGCCCTGTCTCTGGACACCAGTATGCCCTGCCAGAAAGATGCCATGGTAGTTTCAGAAGCTAAAGTAGTACATATAATTTAAGAAGACTACATTTACAGACACAATCCATATGACTACATGAAAAACAATTCTTATCTTTCAAATTACACGGCTCTGGATGTCATTACAGTCGTAAAAGATTTTCTTTGGACTCATTTCAATCACAGTTGTGTGTGTATTTTTCACATGTTGGAGAGGAAATCTTGGCCAATGTTAATCTCAAACATGCCCATGGCATTCATGGAAACAAGATTAGATTTACCCTCTTCACTCAGGGTGGAGGTGCAATATTGTGATATAACAGGAAAAAAAAATATATATATATACACATATATATACTTGTATGTGTATATATATATATATATATATATATATATATATATATATGTTTTTGTCCCCAGTACTTGGTACAGAATTCCTAAAAAATCTTGTCATTTTCTGAGTGAGCAGAACATCCTTTGTTATTCATAGTGGACCATTTTCAACGACAGCTGAGTTTATGCTAATGAAGTAACTCTTGCCTGGGTCCCAGATAGGTTCTGGAGGTGGACTCGTTGCCAGAAGAACCAAGCAAGTGTTTAGAAGGCTGTACCTTCCATCCCCACCCCATGACTTACAGGGAGAGGAGAGGGGTTAGTGACTGAGTTCAATAACCAAAGGCCAGTGATTTAATCAACCACGCCTATGTAACGGAACCTCTGGAAAACCCTAAACAACCAGGGTGAGAAAGCGTCCAGGTGGGTCGTGGGAGGGTGGCATGCCTGGAGAGGACATGGAAGCCCTGCACCCCTCCCCCCATGCTTTGCTCTCTGTCTCTCTTCCATTTGGCTCTCCCTGAGTTACATCCGTTATAATGAACTGGTAACCAAACAAACTGCTTTCCTGAGTTCTGTGAGCTATTCTAGCAAATTACCAAACCTGAGGAGAAGGTTGTGGTAACCCCAATTTTACAGCCAGTCAGTCAGAAGTATGGGTGGCCCAGACTTGCAATTGATGTCTGTAATGGGGACAGACATCAATTAGGGGACCGTTGTATGGGACTGAGCCCTTAACCTGTAGGGTCTGTGTTAATTCAGAATTAGTGTCAGAATTGAATTAAATTGTAGAAAACCAGGTTGGTGTCTGGAGAGTTGGAGAATTGCCTGGAAGAGGGAAATGCACCCATACATTTGGTGTCAGAAACGATGTTGTAAAACGAAACAGAGAAGGTGGCTCAGGAAATGGTCCTTCTATGTTGCCTTTAAGGAGTTCACCAAACCTCCCAAGGTCATAATTATGACGACCCTTTAACAAATACCACTGCGTAAGTTTGCAAAACCCTTTCAACACACAAAATAATGGCTAAAAGCACGAGCCCACCAACCAAGTCTTAGCAGAGATGGAGAACTATTTTCAAATGTGCTGATGTTTTTTTTTTTTTTTGTCAGATTTAATGAGGAGTAATTTATGTATGGTAAGTTTCATCTAAAATGAATATATTCTGACTATTGCATATACCTATAAAATCACCACCGCGGTCAAGAAATGGAAACAATTCCACGAACCCAGAGAGGTTCTTTATTACTCTTTTGAAGTCCTTCCTTCCCTCTATCCCTGACCCCAGGAAACCACTGATACACTATTGCCACTATAGATTAATTTGCATTTGATATAAATTGAATAACAAAGTATGGTCTCTTATGTGGCTTCTTTAGCTCAGCAAAATGTTTTGGGGAGGTTGTTAGAGGTTTCAGGGGCTCATTCCTTTTTAGTACTGAGAAGTATTCCATTAGATGGTTACAGTACATTTTGCTCTTCCATTCACCTGTTGAAGGACATTTGTTTCCCGCTTCTCCCACCACCCAGTTCCTACTAATGGAATATATATTGCTGCTATGAACATTTACCTACAAGTCTTTTGTGTAGACTTATGTTCCCATTTCTCTTGGATATATACCTAAGAGTCAAATGACTAGGGAGTGTGGTACATACAAGTTACAATTTTAAGAAACTGCTTAGTCCATACAGTCTGCTGTAATAGAATATCATAATCTGGGTGGCTTATAAACAACAGAAGTTTTTTTCTCACAGTTCTGGAGAAATTGGTGAGTCGAAGGTCAACGCCCCGGTGTCTTGCAAGAGCTCATTTCCTGGTTCTTACACAGCTTTTCCTCCCTGTGCCCTCACATGGCAGAAAGGACAAGTTAGCTCTCTGGTGTCTCTTTTATAAAGGGCATTAACCCCGTTCATGAGGACTCCACACTCATGACCTTATCACTTTCCAAAGGTCCCACTTTCTAATACTATCAAATTGGGAATTAGATTTCAACATATGAATTTGGGGGAGGGGCATGAACATTCAGTCTAGAGCTACTGCCAAATTGTCTTTCAAAGTCATTGGATCATTTTCCATTCCCACCGGAAATGTATGAGATTTCCAGTTGTTCCATATCCTTGTCAACACTTGATATTGTCAATCTTTATAATTCTAGAGACTCTAATGGGTGTGTAGTAGCATTTCATTGTGATTGTAATTTGCATTTTCTTGAGTATGAAAGATGTTGAACAAATTATGTACTTATTGACCACTTATATTTTACGCTTTATGATATATCTTTTCAAATCTTTTACCATTTTTGAGTTATTTATATTCTTACTATTAAGTTATAAAATTATTTATCTTGGATGTAAGTCTTTTCTGAGGTATATGCATAGTGAACACTGACTCCTATTCTGTGGCTTACGTTTTTGTTTACTGAACTGTGTATTTTGAGTAGCAAATTTTTTTTTTACAAAATCCAATTTATTATCTTTTTACTTCTGTTGCTTGTGTTTTTTTCTGCCTTTGTCTACTCCAAGATCATGAAGATTTTTTTTCTTCCATGACATTTATAATTTCAGATTGTACATTTAGTCTATGATACAGTTTGTGCTAATTTTTGAATTTGGTTTGAGGTACAGGGTAATTCTCATATTTTTCTACCTGGATGCCCATAGTATCGGCACAATGTCTTTCTTTTTCATTGGTTCGTTTGCCAAAAATTAATTGATCATATATGTGAAAGTCTATTTCTGGACTCTCTATTTTCCCCCATGATGTCATATCTATTGTTTGATCAATATTGTACTTTTATTGCTTTATTATTATTGCGGCATTATAGTAAACTTCAAATTAATCTTTTGTCTTTGTTCTTTTTAAAAATTGCTTTGTGCATTTAATATCATTTGAACTTGCAGTCAGATTTTAAGATCAGCTTGTCAATTTCTACAAAAAAAATTTGGGATTTTGATTGGATTTTATTGAATTTACAGGTCAGTTAAGAGAAAACTGTCCTCTCTAATAATATTGAAGATTCCATTAACAAATATGATATTATTTAGGTCTTTAAATCGTGTCAGCAATGTTCTATAATATTCAGTGAAAAGTTCTTGTCTTGCACATCTTTGTTGAATCTGCTTCTATGAATTTTCATTTTGACAGTACTTATAAGTGGAATTTTGAAATATCCTTTTGCTGCTAGTATTTAAAGTCATTTGCCACTACTATATTAAAGTGCTGTTGATTTTTGTACATTAGCCCTATGTCCTGTGACCTTGCTAAATTTACCTATTAATTCTAGTAGTTGCTTTCATCTTGAGGATTTCCTACATAAGTCAGCATGTCTGCCACAAATAAAGAAATAACAGTAGTCCACAAATACTGCTTCCTTAGTGATCTTGTATTAATGATTTTTTATTTCTTGCTTAATAAATAGAAGTGTTGAGAGTGAATACCCTTAAGTATGAGGTTAACTCTGGTTTTTCATAAATATGCTTTGTCAGATCGAAGAAGTTACTTACTCTTTCTATCTTGCTAGGAGTTTCTTATCATAAATGGGTGCTGAATTTTTGTCCAGTGGTTTTCTTCATCTAATGATACAATCATTAATCCTGTTTACAGCGTGGATTACATTCATAGATTTTTTTTCCAATGTTAAACTTGCATTTTCTGGTCTGGTACATTTGGTCGTCTGGATTTACTATTCTTGTTATATATTGCTGAATTTGATTTGCTAATTTTTTCCTTAAGTATTTTTGGACTATATTCATGATGGATATTGGTGTGTAGTTTCTTTGCATTATCTTTGCCTCATTTTGGTATTAGGGTGGAATTGACCTTGCAATGTGAGTTAGAAAGTGATCACTCCTTGTGATATCTATTTTAGCTGATATTAACATGGCCACACCAGCATTCTTATGCTTCCTATTTGCCTGGTGCATCTTTTTCATTCATCTACTTTCAACTTATTTGACTCCTTATAATTATGTTGTGTTTCTTATAAATAGAATACATTTGAATCTTGTTTTATAATCAATTCTGGTAATCTCAGTTTTTCACTGGAGCATTGGTCCATTAATATTTAATGTAATTATTGTGACGAGAGGAAAAACTCTCTAAAAGCCTGATATACAAGGGAAACCATTTTAGATTTCTTTCTAATTGGTGTAAGCATGACTGTACATAAGATTTGTTCAAACCAAAAGCCTGATTTATGGCTGGCCATACATGCACTATACACTGGCTTTGTGAATGAGCAGCCTAAAGGAAAACCATCTTGTCTTGAGATATCTGTCAATGTTCTTACTCCCTGTATTTCTTTATGATAAAAAGTGTGATTCTCACTTATATGTTAATCTGTAATCTTTTGAGCTTTTACAAGATGTAAAAAAGTACACCCTGTAAAAATGGTTCATTCTCCAGAGTACTTTCTTCCCTGTGAAGAGCGTGTTTCCTGGGCAGCTGTCCTAACTTGGGCTTCAATAAAATTCTTTCTTTTAGAGATTCTAAAAGATTCAGTCAATTTGCATCCACCATTGTTATAATTAGATTTAAATCAACCACTTTATTACTTATTCTCTCTTTCCTTCCTCTGTTTTTCCCCTTTCCTGCATTCATTTTATTTGAATATTTTCTAGAATTCTATTTTAATTTTATTCTTGTCCATACTTCTTTGCATTATGTTTACTGCTCTACAATATAAATTTCTCACTCTTTTACATGATGCTTTTCATTAACATTATACCACTTCACATAAAATACAAAAATCTTATAACCATGTAGGTCCATTAAATGTACCAACTTTTAACCATCCTTGAGAACGAAAGTGAGAAAGCTATTTGTTTCCACAAGAAATCTCTGGATTCCTCTGATGCTGATAGTGGAGACCTTAATGATCAGTTATTGCATATTTTGTGACTATGAACCCTCCTGGACATGAGAGCCATACTCCTGACCATGCTTATGGCTCCTTGTTAGGGTAACTTCTATGACATTGCATCGGAAGAAGAGGTAGCTTCATGTGACTTTCAGCATGAGACTTCCCATTCAAGAACAGGAGTAGACAGACCCCAGAGAAGCCCATTTATAGACGGGGACTGCCAGTGAAACCTTCTCCTAGTTATGAGCCACAGCAACTGCATTTTCTGAGATGTACAGGGAGACTTGACTAGGTGTTGATGAATAGATACCATGAGACTAATTAAGAGATGATAAAGGGCCACAAAGAAGTATGGGTTATGAGGGCCAGAAACCGAATAATGAACACTAAGGATTAGAGTTTGGAGTGAAACCGGAATGATCTATAAAAAGCAGCAGATTCTGAGCAACTGACCGAAGCTGCATTGGTGGTGGGGCTCTGGAATGACAACATGATAGTTATTAGCACCCCATATTTCTTTTTCTTTCAGGCACCTGATAGGATTGCACTTCCAGCTCCACCATGTGTCTATGCCTGGCCAAGTTTTGAGTTTGAATAAGTTTGGGGAAGAAGTGATTTATATTGTTTATGAGATGGGGCACTTGCTTGCCGAGATGAGATTCCATAAATCTTTTTTCCCTCTGGTGCAGTGCCCAGCAATGCTCAATATGGTACCTGCTCTTTAAGCCCAAGGTCTTGAGCAACCATGATGCACAGAGCCTTCTTCTGGCAAGTAGTGTAAACAAGAAATACGTCTGTTGTTTTAGGCCAACAAAGGTTTAGAAGGATGTTTATTACCACAGCATAACCTGGCCCTTCCTGACTATCAGAAAAGATCTATGAACTCTTGCTTCTGTTAAAATCAAACACAAATGGAAACCAGACTTTAAAATTTCCTAAGCAGACAAAACCAGTCTAGCCATACTAGCAACACTTAATTCAGCTTATTTTGTAAGACATTCTCGGCTAGCCTGACCTGGGTCATTTTTGGCTGTGCCTCTGAAAATCATTAGCAAAATTTAAATAATTCCCTAAAATTGATATGAAGTAACCACTAACCAATTTCCTTTCAATTTAAGAAAATTCTAATACTGTAACCAATCACTATAAAGAAAAGTATCTGCCTTTATGCTATATAAGCTGCTTTCTAACAACATACTTATGATCTTCATTCCATGTTTTGATTTGGGTGCTGCTGGTTTGTGAACTGTATTTTTGGGTGTATGCACTATAAACTTTTACTAATTACTAATTCAGTGATTTATTGGTTTTACTTCTGATTTTTCCCTCAACCTTGGTGCTTCTGAAATCCTTAAAATGAGCTTGGTTCTAGTTATGGCTTTTATGAGACCTGGTTGTAAAGTAACCAAATTTATGTGTTGAAGTCTTAACTTCCAGTACTGGAGAATGTGACTAGATAAGAAGAGATAGGGTCTGTAAAGAGGGAATTAAGTTAAAATGAGGTCTTAAGAGTGGGGTTCTAATCCATTAGGACTGCTGTCCTTATAAGAAAAGGAAGGGACACCAAGAGGGTGCACAGAGGAAAGACCACCGAAGATACAGCAAGATGGCGGCCAGTTGCTAGTCAGGAGGAGAGGTCTCACCACAAACCAACCCTGCTGCACCTGGACCTCAGACTTCTCCAGGACTGTGAGAAAATACATTTCTTTTGTTTAAGTCTCCGAGTTTGTGCTATTTGTTATGGCAGCCCTAATGGACTAATATGGGATCCATGTCTTCCTGATTGCCTCGTGTATCTTTTTAATTCATCCTCATTACCTGAGCTTGCTGTAAACTCAGTTTCATAAAAACAAAAGCCTAACTAATTACTCATTCTACACACATGTGAAAAGCACAGAAAGTTCAGAACACAACACAGTACAGTAAAAATGATCCTTACTATATGTCAGATACTGGAAAGGTATGGAGAATATCATAAGGAAATGTATCCATCGACCTTAGAGGAAATTAAATAATGAATCCAGCTAACTTTCTATTTTGTTTGAATAATGAATCCAGCTAATTTTCTATTTTGTTTGAAGGGCCATGGGCACATTAAACTCTATCATAGAGCATTTCCTTGACAACCACTTGCTCTGACTGGCAAAGGAAATCAACTAAGAAAACCAGCAATTACCTAGCAGGCACTGCATAATGACAGAAAAGACAGAAAGGAAGCTTTAACGTCACTCCTAAAAAAAAGAAATAGAAGATCTGCAACCATAGACAGGAGATTTAACATGAGATTTACCAACCCTCCTAGGGTTGATATCCCTGAATGTTTGTTACTTAGAACTTCAGAGAACAGAGACCAGGAAGTTGACCTGAATAGACATCAGAAAATTTAATAGAGAGAAGTACAAGTGGCAGGATTTTACTGATTAAATTAAATTATTATCAAATTAAAAAATGCTTTTCAATGGTTTCTAGGTATCTCAAACTCAGAAGGTCAAAACTAACTTAATAGTAATCACCCAGGCCCCAGCAACACCTGTTCCTCATCCATAATCCCATCGAAGGAAATCCCCAGCCTAGTACCCCTGAGTCAATGCCATCTTGTCTCCCTCACCCTCCCATCAACTTAGAGCAAATGCCCACAGGACTATCTTTCACCAACATTGCAGGAAAAGCAATTTAAAGGCGATTTAGCCTCAAGACTTTTTTTTTTTTTTAACTAGAAAAGCAAACATCAGCCTGGCCCAGTAGATTAAATAAGCTAAAGACTAGCTTAGAGAAACCAAACTTTCAGAAACTGAAAAATGGTTGCTCAATAATATTTTTTAATGAATGAATGAATGATGAATAAATGAATGATTCAGGTTCAGGTGAACTCTGGGTCAATCAAATAGGACTGAACTTTTACCTTTAACTTAAAGGAGCTGGATTTTTTTGATCTCTCTGTTTACTCTCAGGCTTAGTCTCATACTCACTAATGACCAAAGCTGATCCTGGGTGTTAAGGGGTGAAATCTGAATAACCTTCGCCCAGAACCAGAATCACTGGCCTCGTCTCTCCGACCCATCGCCTGGATATAACGTTACAGAGAGGGCCTATACAACAGGTTCTGCTGGCTACTGTTCACTTTACATAATCAATGAGGAAGCTATAGGGAAACTATTTGCCAACTCATGGGGATTTTCACATGATACTGAGCATATTTTTTCCATACCACAGCCCAACACACCCAACTCACCCTTGAGAATGCATGCATGCATGCGGTTGAGGAGGGTGGGATCTCTTGAAAACCACCGAGCTAGGAAACTCTCTTGGCTCTTTGTAATTCTAGGATTTTCTCCCAAGTCAGTGATTTCTATTAATGTATTATGTAATCGCCTAAGAAATCTCTGTGGCTTGAAAGGGCAATAAGAAAACACAGAGGAATAGGCAGATCCGTTCTTGTAGGGTAAGAAGAATAATTTACAGACAAAAAGAAATAAGGCCAATGTTGCCGGCTTGGGGCTCCTCAAAGGCAGGGACAAGACTTGTTTGTTTCCGCATCCCCGCACTTAGCACAGTTGGTGCGTGTGGTGCGTGGTTGTTAAGGTTTTGAAAGAACTGCTTTCACATGCTTTTCTGCGATCATTCTGATTGTTCTCTAAAGACTTAAAGAGTTTGCTTTTCCCCTAAGTGTTTCTTTTCCAAATCTATTTCCATGGCTTCTCAGCCCTACCTCCTGACAAAGGAAAGACAACTTGATAACCGGTGAGGCTTTGTTCTTTTTTTTCCTACCCTTGTGAACTGCAGGGAGTTCTAACCACCCACAAATGGCTCACAGCATAGGCAGGTTGAAAATAAATTTATACAATTCAAACTTCAGTCGTCGTTTCTTCAACCCAAAGAAAATGAACTAAACAGGTGTTTATGAATCGAATTTGAGGAATTCCAATGAAATCATGGTTGAAGTGTCCCTCTCTGACCCTGTCCTGCCTAAGCTACTGAGTTAACACATGGGTCCAGGGAACAGGTTTTTTTTTAAGTTTATTTATTTTTGAGAGAGACAGTGACAGCATGAATGAGGCAGGAGAAGAGAGAGAGGGAGAGAGAGAATCCCAGGCAGGCTCTGTACTGCCAGCACTGAGCCTGATGCAGGGCTTGAACTCATGAAACCGTGAGATCATGACCTGATCCGAAACCAAGAGTCAGACACTTAACCAACTGAACCATCCAGGTGCCCTTGGGGGACAGATGTTTCAGGCTGCTTGTTAACAGGAGTCTACAGCTTAGACCCTGGACACATAGGAGGCAAAGGTATCATCCCTTGGGGGAAATGTAGAAGTCTGATTTGCCTCTTTCAGGTCGGTGAATCTCTGACCTCTCCAACATCCTGTTTGCATTGGAGTGTCTTCCGCCCTTCTTTTTTTCCAGTTCTTTCCATCTCCCCAGCCTGGTCAAGCATTATCCCAAGCTATTTGTGTGGTTGCATCACACATTCACATGCGCACACACGTGCACCCTGAAAAGGCCCCCGCTGGGTGAGTCCCGGGCTGGGGGTGCACCAGACACTTGCTGTCCCCCATGGTGCGTTAGAAGCAGTTCTGGGGGGAACTTCCTTATAGCTCAGGTGCACTTGCTGAATCACTGTGGGGAGTGGAGTTCACTCCCCAGGCAACTAAAGCCAACCAACCCAGTTTGTCTGAGGCTTGGGGCTTATCCCCATTTCGATGCCAACAGATGTCAAACAGGTTGCCTTTCTTGTGTGGAACCTCCTCTTGAATACAGGAAGGTCAATAGGAACTTTACTCATCACCTACTATGTGCCAGGCATCTATGTGTATTTTTTCACATCCTCCTCAAAACCACTGTCTGAGGTCAGATTAATCATCCCATTTTATACCTGAGAAAATAGAGACACAAATGGATTGAGTCACTTGCTCAAAAATTGTACAGCTTGTAAGGTTCACCTCCCCCTTACACACAGAGCTCCCTACATTCTTAGCCAGAGGAAACTGTCTACTTGTATCTGAAGCCTCTCACCTCCTATCCTAGGAAGCTGAATGAAATGAAAGGAAATAAAGAGCTCAAAAGAGGACAAGAAAAAGTTGCCTATCGCCGCTCCCCCTGCCCCCAAGAGTCTGTTTAAGTTTGTGCACAGCACTTCTCTGGGAAAAGCTGAGCCTACCAAGTCCAGCCCGATGGACTGCATGATGTGGCATCCCTTAGGATGTGAAGAGAGCTCTGTGGCTCAGAAGCGCTCGTGTACGTGGACTTCTATTAATAACGCCCGACTCTGACACCAACTTTGATGTGTGTGATTTATGCCACAATACCAAGCAATGAACTCCACTAGAGATAGCGTAAGATCCCATAGATTAAGGACTCAGTCCACAGGAATGTCCTCCCCACCCTCGCTTCAGATGCCAACTACACGTCCTGGTTGTCACCTCTGCCTCCCACAAATAGGCTATAGATCGGAGGTCCTGACACCCCCTCCTCAGATTCTATTAATTTGCTAGAGTGGTTCCCAAAACGCAGAGGAACATTTTACCGACTAGATTACCATCTTGTTACAGAAGGATATAACTCAGGAATAGCCAGATGTAAGAGATGCGTAGGTAAGATATGGAGACAGGATATGGAGCTTCCATAAAAATTAAAAATTTATTTTGAGAGAGAGACCAAACCCACGAAGGTGCACACATGTGGGGGAGGGGCAGAGACAGAATCCCAAGCAGGCTCCGTGCTCAGTGCAGAGCCCAACATGGGGCTTGATCTTACAACTGTGAGATCATGACCTGGGTCAAAACCAAGAGTCTGATGCTCAACCAGCTGGGCCACCCAAGTGCCCCAGTCCTTTTGGTTTTTCATGGAGGGTTCGTCACATAGGCATGCATGATTAAATCATTGGCCATTGGTGGTTGAACTCAATTTCCAGCCCTTCTCTGCTCCCTGGAGGTCTAGGGGTGAGGACTGAAAGTTTTAACCCTCTAATCACATGGTTGGCTCCCCAGGAGACCAGCCCCCAACATTAGGTGACTGGGGGGTTCCAAAATTTACCTCTTTAACATAAAAAGGCATACCCTGTTGCAAGTGCCATCAATGGAAATTCTAAGGGTTTTATGAACTCCGTGCCCTGAGTGGGGATGGAGACCAAATATATATTTATCATAACTCACAATATCACACACACCAAACATCCTTTACTTATTCTGTGGTAGACACCATTTTCATGGTTAGGTGTGTTAACTCACTTTAATTCCCGCACACAACCTGATCTCCATTTTAAAGAAAGGAAACTGAGGCCCAGAGGATAACTCACCTAAAGTCACACCGATGCAAGCTGTGTGGCCAGCAACTGAACTAAGGCATATGGCCTTGCTGTCCGTGCTCTTGGCCACACTTTACTCCTCTTGAATGATGTTATTGGAGCTAAGACCCCTTTAAGGGAGGAAAGTCATAAACCAGAGAGAATCATGAAGGAAAATCCAACCCCACACAAATGTTTTCTCTCAGATCCAATGCAGCTTCCTCTGGCAAGCTGCTCCCTATTGTCCTAGTTTGGTTTAAACCTGTCATCTCGTCCTCACAACCAGCAAGGTTAATGGCTGTCCCTCCTCCATCAAGTGACTGCCCTAAGGGTTACAGGCCCACCGTTCATCTTCTCGTGCCCCTTGCCTAGGCAGCCCCAGCATGGACAGGTGCTCCCTGAAGGTGTGAGAAGGAAGGACACTGGGACTCCTCCTTCCCACTGGTTTCATCCAACCTCTGGCAATTAGGGTCAGGGAGAAATTCTACTGTTAGGTGGTGGCAACGTGTCAGGAGAACACCCCTGTTTGCTCACAGCTTCCTTGACAAATCGGAATTCAAACTGAGTGTCACTAGGGAGTCAGGGAAGGAGAGCTGTGGTCTCTGGAGATGGCCAGAGCTGCAGGTGACAGGGCAAGCACAGCCTTTGCACAGTGTCTCCTAGTCCCCATCCTCCATTCATTTATTCGCTCTTTGTGCAGCATTCATTCCTGCGCATGACTTAGCACGCCTGCAAGGCTCAGTGCTACATGCTGGTCCTATGATGACGGCAGAAGCTGCTAGGAAAGAAATCATGGGGATCACCTGGCAACTGTTTGGCAAAGTTAGGCTGGCAATGGTATGACAAGATGAGATGAGATCAGAGGAGGGCAAGGAATTCCAGCATACAGCGTCTGGAAATTTGGGATATAAGGCTAGCAACAAGCATTTGTAATAAATACAGGGGCTAACTGAATGAAAGGTAAAAGCTCTCCGTGAAAAACTGTTGCTGGGGATGGCTGGCTTGCAAAAGCAGTGGGAGGGGAACTTTTCACTCTACCTTTTGGATGCTGAGCCACATAAAATAAGTTGTATTCAGGGGCACCTGGGTGGCTCAGTGGGTTAAGCACCTGACTTCGGCTCAGGTCATGATCTCGCAGTTTGCGGGTTCGAGCCCCACGTCGGGCTCTGTGCTGCCAGCTCGGAGCCTGGAGCCTGCTTCTGACTCTGTGTCTCCCTCCCTCTCTGCTCCTCCCCTGTTCATGCTGTCTCCCTCAAAAATAAATAAACATTAAAAAAAGAAAACCTACACCATTCTGAAGGTTGTCCTCAAAACAAGTAATTAAAAAAAAAAAAGTTGTATTCAATAAATGACTTCCTGACAATCTGTATCTTTGTAATAAAAATGACAATGAAGAACATTAAGCATGTGGAGATCTGATAATTCACCTACAAGTCTCAAAGGAGCAAGAAGAGTCAGTAGGAGATGTGAACCCAGATGTCTGGGTCTGGGGTGTGGCTATCTCTGCTTTTATTTAAATTTTTTGTTTAATGTTTATTTATTTTTGAGACAGAGAGAGACAGAGCATGAACGGGGGAGGGGCAGAGAGAGAGGGAGACACAGAATCGGAAGCAGGCTCCAAGCCATCAGCCCAGAGCCCGATGCGGGGCTCGAACTCACGGACCGCAAGATCGTGACCTGAGCCGAAGTCGGACGCTCAACCGACTGAGCCACCCAGGCGCCCCTGCTTTTAAACACTACATACAGTCCTTTCACACCTTGAATGATGAGGGAGCATAAGGTAAGCTGAGAGCAAAGTACAAGCTATCCCTCCCCCCCCACCCCCGCCCACCCCGCCTCCTCAGGTGGGATATGTGTGACATTCCTCAGGCACTCCCGGTTGCCCAAGAACGAAGGAAAAGACAAAAAACAAATGGCTAAGCTGAGAGTCTCCATCAGTTTGTAAATACCTTGGTAATATTCCAAGAAAAATGCATTCTTATCAATAGCCTAAAGTCCAAGAACTCCCTACTGTCTTAATGTTAATGCTTTGCTAGAAGGAAAAACAACCTTAGCTCGACAATAGCTAGACCTCCAGTGTCCTGTGACTCTTCTTTAGCATATGAAAACCTCTTTGGAAACTTCCCCTTTGACTTTACCTCCCCCACCCCTGTAATATATAACCAGTCATTCTTCACAACCCCAGTTCAGCTCTTTCTGCCCACAGGTACTGTCCCCGTACTTTAAGAAAATCACCTTTTTGTCCCAAAGATGTCTTCAAGATTTATTTCTAGGCTGTCACCTCCGAACAACCCCACCTCTCCAAAATCTCATCAACGGGGACAACAACCCCCCTCCACACTAGGCTGTTATGAAGCTTTAATAAGGAAAAGTATGTAAAGCACCATCAATGTGAATGGCCCAAGGTCTGGGCTCAGACATTTTCATTTGCCCCCCTTTACCACTCTCTCATTCACTATGGTCCTAGAGGACAGACTCGAGCACAGCAAGATGCCAAATGAAGATACCACTGGGAAAGGAAAGGCAGAGGGAAAGAAAGCTGGAGGGAGAGAGGGAGAGGTGAGGGACAGCATGGAGTAGCAGTCAGGAGCAGACGTGCTCTGGGGCCATCTGCCTGGGTTCAGGTCTCAGGCCTGGCTTGTACTAGCCTTTTGGACCTCTCAGATGAGTTGGAGGAGGGGGCCGATGGGGAAAGATGGGACACAAAAGAAACGTTGGCAATATCGCCTTGTTGCTTATTCAGCAAATCGACCCAGGAGAACCAGAGAGGAACAATCTGCTTACAGTAAGAACCATCTGCCTACAATAAATGAAGCAGTGCCATGTTTAAAACCAGGTACCTACGAACAGGGAGCCAACTACCAATGCGTGTCCATGAGCTGATATGATATAACAATAACAGCCAGGACTCATGGGGCACTCACTAAACAAAAAGCTTAATATGAATTTTCCAGTGACTCTATGAGCTAAGTAATATTATCATCCCAATTTTACAGAAATGAGGCCCAGAGATAATCAGAATCTTTCCTGGAGTCACACCTTGGATTCGGCCAAATAAGGCAATTCTGTTTAAGAGGAAGAATGCTGGCTTCACTGCCAACTGGACCTGAGCCCAGAGTACTCATCGGTAACACATGGATTCTCTCCTATCCCTTCTGGCTCCATAAGTTGGAAAACTCAGAAGGATGGGGTGCCTGGCTGGTTCAGTCCAGTCAGTAGAGCAGGCAGCTCTTGACCTTGGTGTCATGAGTTCGAGCCCCACGTTGGGTGTAGAGATTACTTAAAAACAAAATCAGAAAGAAAGAGAAAGAAAAGAAAGAAAGAAAGAAAGAAAGAAAGAAAGAAAGAAAGAAAGAAAGAAAGAAGGAAGGAAGGAAGGAAGGAAACAAGAAAACTCAAGAGGCAAGAATAAAAGGAAAAATGTTGGAATGAGACAGTCCTGTGTGTCCAGACTGTCCTTGGCCTGGCAGCATGCCCTTGTTCAATTTATTTTAACTTCCTTTGCTTTGTTTTCTTCATCCGTGAAATGTGTTTGTTAATTCATGCCTCATAGTAAAAAGCAACACTTTAATAAAATAGTGTCAAAGTGACCCCATGCAGGGCCTGGATATAATAGCTGCACCTCTCTTCCTGCTATGGCTTTGGCCCTGAGATTCAACTGGGGATACTAGTTATCATTTTAGAGCTATTTGGGTTTTGGCTCCGCTCCCTTTGCCCATCACGAAGGGTGTGCTCTGGTGAGATATTCAACAAGAGGGAGAAACACATGGGGCAAGAGACCTGGAGAATCAGATTCATTGGTATTTTGACAGTTCTGGAACAGCTTCTCTTTAGTAAGAAAGCAATTCTTTAGTGAATAAAGATCTGGAGAGTTGTCATATGTAACCCACAAATCACAGATCGTTTTCCAGATGACTCAGACTTTCTGCTGAAAGAGCATGCTTGTGACTGCTGCCCTCAGGAAGGCCCCTTCCTCAATGAAAGGGTGAGTTCAAGGCCCTTAGCTCAAAATACAACTGGACTGCATTAAATACCAGTTGCTTTCAAACTGCTTTCTAAATCTGGCCCTGGAGCTTCTCTGGTTTCACGTAGGGGCACAGAAGTGCCCGAGCACACACTTAATACTCACTGTGCTTTGGGTGACCACAGAGTGACCCAGGAGTGACGTGTGGGCAACCCCCCTGGAGCCAACACAACAGCAGCTTTGCCCATTGGAGGTCACAACAGTGCCCTCAGCAGATACTCTGGTCGGTTGAAAATTATAATTTTATTTTGAAATGATCATTTAAAAAAAAATGTCCAAGTGGAAACAATTTAACTTTGGGAAAATCAAACAACTGTCGCTGGCCAAGAAACCCCAACCAGAAACCGAGCTGTGATTGGCTTTAGATATAAATTCTAGAGAAATTTCAGGGTGAAGTCAGATTCTCAAGTTCAGAGGCAACACCAAAGAAGCAACAGAGTCCAATGTTAGAAATAGGGTGTCCTGTGAAAATTACAAGAGGTGGGATTTAGAAAGTCATTTGTGGAGGAAAGTTTGAAGAATTACCCCAGAATGGACAGTCAAGAGGTGGCTTTGATGTTATCACAGATAAGCGCTCTCAGTGGCTCAGCCAGTGATGGGGGTTACAGTAAGCAAGTAATACCAAATAACTTAGATTTAAATGAAATCAGATTATCTTTAGGAGATGAAGTGTGAAATTAACACATCATGGTTCAGAGGGGCCACCTAGGAGTGGAATAGGGCCACTAACTCCATTATAACAAAACCAGAGGTATGAAAATATCTAAAGACCAAATGGTGGCGAAAGGTGATCTCAGAGCTTCATCCAGCCCAGTCGGAGGAGAGAACCACCCTTTTTCTAAACGTATTATTGTTTTAGGTCAAGATACATCAGCTGCTCTCAACCTAAAGGTGAGAAACCATTAGTTCTCAAACGTTGGTAATCACCTGAGGTGTCTGTTAAAGTACAGATTCCCAAGCTCCATTCCCAGAGAGTCTGAGATGGGGTTTGGACATCCAAATACTCATCAGTCCCACCTAAGTGATTCTGAAGCACCTGGCAGGAGGTCATTCCCGTGGCAGTCCCATGGGCAGTCCCAGTCTCTCCTCCCAGTTTCAGACAACTTGGCTTCCTGTGGAACTTGTCCAGAAGGAAAGAATGTGTAGCCCTGATGAGTCTAGCATCTTGCTGAACAGTTAGAGATTCTCATGATGAATAAGTTAATTGATGTCTGACTTCGTGTATGGTTTTTTTCTCCTTCACTTGGTGAACCCATCCTAGATATCTTGGGTTACATTTTAAGAGCCTTTTGCTCCCTGCACTATCTATTTTTTGCACAAAGTCCTCACAATAAAATATTGTGTGCCTGATGAATTAAATAACTAATGGTGAAAGGGAAAAAAAATTAAAAAAAAATGTTTGCATGATCTCTGGTTGGGCATAATCTCTGAAAGCAAGATATGAAACCCAGAGTCAATAAAAGAGTACATTAGGTTTGAGCTCATAAAAATTTAAAAGTTTTATAGGACAAAAGATACCATAATCTAAGAAAAAAATCTTTTAAGTTTGTTTATTTTAAGAGAGAGAGAGAGAGAGAATGAGTAGAGGCGGGGCAGAGACAGAGGGGACAGAGGTTCTGAAGCTGGCCCCATGCTGACAGCAGATAGTCCGATGTGGGGCTTGAACTCACAAACCATGAGATCATGATCTGAGCTAAAGTCAAATGTTTAACCCACTGAGCTACCCAGGTGCCCCTTAAAACATTTAAGTGACACAATAAGAGAAAATATTTGATTTGTATGTAATACTCAAAAGTTTAAAATTTAGATGATTCAATGAGTTTCTACAAATCACTTGAAAATTAAAAAACAGCAAAGAAAAATGGACAAGATAATATACTTGCATACAATAACTGGGACGTATAAAAAATTCATTGTTTTTTATTTATTTATTTTTTTAACGTTTATTTATTTTTGAGACAGGGAGAGACAGAGCATGAACGGGGGAGGGTCAGAGAGAGAGGGAGATGCAGAATCTGAAACAGGCTTCAGTCTCTGAGCTGTCAGCACAGAGCCCGACGCAGGGCTCGAACTCATGGACCGCGAGATCATGACCTGAGCTGAAGTTGGATGCTTAACCTACTGAGCCACCCAGGCGCCCCCAAAAATTCATTGTTTATAAGAAATTTCAGTTTAACTGAGCGTCCTTCATGTTTTTAAAGTCTGGCCACCCCAAGAGATTATGAACTTCCAATTTACAGAATGAGAAACACTAATGATCCAAGATCGTTGCAAAGATGCTTCATATCATCATACAAATTAAAACAAACAAGATTAACCCTTTTGTGCTCATTCAATTGGAAAACATTAAGAAGAAATAACTCTTGTAGACATCGATAAAAGAAAACGTGCATTTAATGTACTACGGAAATGTAAGACCATATAGAGTTTCTGGAAAATTCTAGCAGCTATGGTATAACAACTAAAATTAAGGTCCAATATTGTGTACTACCTTGACATTTGGTAAAACGGGGAGGATCCTGAGTGGCATAACTCCAAGTTCTGCTCCTCAGCCTGACCGCTCACTGGCCAAATAGCCCTTCCTATCAATGGGATCAGGCCCTATACTTGCTCATTCCTGAGTATCAGGCGTCAGTCTCCTGACAGCCTGTGGAATGATTTGAAACAAGCCAATCACATCATCCTGGGGGAACCAGGAGGTACCTCTCTTCTTGTTACCACAAAGCCTTACTCCCATATCCCTGATTGTTCTCTCTGTTCCCAAGTGCGGCACCCACGTGGCCTTGCATGGTGTGCAATGTCCTCCTCCCCTGGGCTATGAATGTATGTATCTAACTGTTGTCATCTGTTTATTGTTGGGTGTCACTCCTTATCCCTGGGGGAAGAATCCTTCCCTCACCAACTGGATGAGCAGCATCTTTTAAATTTTTTAAGGTACCCACTTTTTTAACCCAGGAATTTCATTTCCAAGAATGTACCCTATAAAAATACTCATGCAGAAACAATAATATTCATCGCAATGTTGTAGTTTTCAAAAGTGAAAACTGGGTCACAACCTGAACTTCTATCATCAGGAAACGGTTAAATAACTTACCATTAATATAATCTGGGAAATACTCCATAACAAATGATATAGAATGAATTGTTATATTTAAGCAATGCATATAATATAACCTCACCCAGTTTATGCAAAATAATATATATCTAGACACACACACATGCACGCATGCGCTCACATATGCATATAATAAAGACAGGGAGGGTGCCTGGGTGACTTAGTTGGTTAAGCATCTGTCTCTGGATTTTGGCTGAGGTCACGATCTCACCATTCCTGAGATCAAACACGGCATAGGGTTCTGCTCCGACAGCATGGAGACTGCTTGGGATTCTCTCTCTCCTTCTCTCCCTGCCCCTCCCCCCACCTTGCATTGCGTGTGCTTTCTCTCTCAAGATAAATAAATAAACATTAAAGAAAAGAAAAGACAGGGAAGGAAAATGCCAAACTGATCAAAGGGCTTGCTTAGAGAGTGAGGAGAGGGGAAAGTGGAAGCTTTTGTGTTTTTATGCTGTGTAATTTTGTACTGTTTGGAACTTCTACGATAAAAATGCATTCCTGTATCACTTACGTGGTGTGATGTAAATTTAAAGATAAGAAAAGTAGGGGAGCCTCGGTGGCTCAGTCAGTTGAGCTTCCGACTCTTGATATCTGCTCAGGACATGATCTCAGGGTCTGGCATCAAGCCCCCTATTAGTGCAAAGCCTGCTTAATATTCTCTCCCTCTGCTCCTCTCCCCCACTCATACAGTCTCTCTAAAATAAGTTTTGGGGTGCCTGGGTGGCTCAGTCGGTTGGCCGTCCAACTTCGGCTCAGGTCATGATCTCGCGGTTCGTGAGTTCAAGCCCCGCGTCCGGCTCTGGGCTGACAGCTCAGAGCCTGGAGCCTGTTTCAGATTCTGTGTCTCCCTCTCTCTCTGACCCTCCCCCGTTCATGCTCTGACTCTCTCTGTCTCAAAAATAAATAAATGTTAAAAAAATTAAAAAAAAAATAAGTTTTTAAAGAAGATAAGAAAAGCAAATCAAACTATATATAAAAGTTTCACAGTCTAGGGGAACCTGGGTGACTCAGTCGGTTAAGCATCCAACTTCGGCTCAGGTCATGATCTCGTGGTTTGTGAGTTCGAGCCCCGCGTCGGGTTCTGTGCTGACAGCTCGGTGCCTGAAGCCTCCTTCAGATTCCGTCTCCCCTTCTCTCTGTCCCTCCCCTGCTCATGCTCTGTCTCTCAAAAATAAATAAACGATTTAAAAAAAAGTTTCACAGTCTAACATCTGGTAAAGGTTTGAGGTAATGTAATGAAACTAAGCAATGGGCTGACTTGCCTGAATATTCCAGCACCAAAGACGTCTTCTGGGCCTCAATGCCCTGTGTTGACAGCCTGTGAAGTTTTTCTCAGCTTCTCCCCTGAAGGAGTCCTTACGCAAAAATGCCTCATTCACATATTCTGTAGGAGTCATGCAACCAAGGCTGCTAACACAATTTTGCAAATCCTTTTCAACTCCCTTCCTACCTCATCTTTTATTTAAATTCATTATTGCATGCAACATGTTAAACACAAAACAAGCAAAAAGCATATGAAGGGAATGAGGGTGAGGTCCAGTGAATGAGAGAAAAGAAAAATGGTAAATTACGGATTATCCTAGTGAAAAGACCAGAAGAGCCTTTGACAACAGTTTCTTCTGAGAACCTGATTTTAACTAAAAAATGATCTGTCCTCTCCTTTTCCTCTGTTTAAAGAAGCTATCTGGTTACTGAATGACAAGCAGCATTAGTGAGCAATTATTTATTTGTAGCAGATCCTAAGGGAAGTCACCAGAACTTGGCTACACTCTATTGACCAAAGCCTATTCCTGTCCTGCCCTGACGCAGTCATGCTCAGCCTTCTCCATTTGCCCAGAGGATGGACTGCTGTCTCCAGCTTCACCTGACTCCTCATCTCCCCGGGGACATGCTTTGACATCTCACCACACTAATGCCGTCATTGAGAAGGGCCTCCCCGAAGATCATCATGTAGAGCGGCTCATTCACACGCGCCTCCTCGAACACAGCCAGCACGGCCACAGGGTCCACAGCCGAGATCAGGCTACCAAACAGCAGGTTCTGAAGCAGGTTGACATCACTGAGGCCAAAGGCTTTGATCTGGCAGATGAGGTAGAGGGAGAGGCCAATGCCAAAAGCATTGATCAGGGCCCCCAGGCCTGCCCACCACAAAATGGAGCCAATGTTCTCAAAGAAGGGCCGGGTGGGCATGAAGTAACCACCCTCCAGGACAATGGGTGGAAGGAGATACAGGAAGTAGATGCTTGAATCCATGACGGGAGGAGATTTATGGTCAGTGCCAAAGATGATGGCACCCACCAGAGCCCCAACGATGATGAGGAGGCAGCTTTCTGGCATAAGGCCTGGCAGTCTGTGGTAAAGATGGAAGCCTAGGGAAAAGCAGAGAACCACATTTAGATGTTTGCAAATAAGACGGCTCTGGCCACTAAGCTACCAGGAGACTGGTATACAAGAGACCATCTGAAACCAAGCAGAGGGGACCTTGGGTAGGCTGGTGTGCATCCCTGAGCCTCAGGTCCCCATGCATAGCAGGGACTGGAAGTATGGTGGGGGCTTTAAACGAGATCCAGTACTTAACATGCCAGGCCCAGAGCAGGTCCCAGAGTGGTCCTCAGCCAGTCGTCCCCTCTCCTGCCCCTCCCTGCTTCCCCACCTTACAGGATCCGGCAGGGCAGTGGGGGAAGAGGAGAGAAGGGAGTGGAGTTCCTTTGCATTCCTGCGAAACCCACCTTCAGGGCTCAGGCAGTCAATCACAGTCACCTAAACATCAGCTTCTTCCGAGCCTCCCTTCCCCAAACCAATAAACAAAAATTCAGTCCTTTATTTTATTTTCCTTATTTAACCTATGACACTGCCAGCCGGTCAGCCACTTAAGTAGGAAATCGAGTCACAATCCCTGAAGCCCTGTCAGCTTTGCCCCTCCTACAACCAGCTCCCTATTTCATCAGCTATGTCTCTCAGCCATGCCCCTAAAGACCAGCTCTTCCTCCCCATTTGTACAACCACCACCTTTTTTTGAAGGCTCCTCATTTCCCATCCCGACTGCTGCATTAGCTTCTTCTCCTATCTCACCCTCAATTCCCCCGTCCACTCTATTTCCTGCTGCCAGACGACTTTTCCAAACCACATGTATCTGATCGTCTCAGTCCCCACCTAAGTCTCTGAAGGCACATAAAGCAACTCACAGATTTTTAAACTGAGGGCATTGGGAAGCATCCTTGGGCCAAGACCAACCCACCGGGAAGCACTGTGTATAAAGTGGAGAACCAAACACGCTTATTACAATTCCAGCTGTTGGTGGAATTTCAGAAATAAGACATTAACAAATAAGAAGACAAAAGCAAGGCAATGCGTAAGTATACAGCAAAGTGTACATTGACTATTTCCACCAATATAAGAAGAGATCAGAGCACAGCAGTTCACTCTGGGGTTCTCTCCAAGTCAATATCCCTCCCACCCAACACTATCCTTATATATCCATCTTACATCACAGCCAACTACACATCTTTCCCCTGCGGTACACCTTTCTAGTTTTCGTTTACCATTAATGCTGCCTGGGTTGTCTTTTCTTCAACCTGTTTAGGTCCATCTCAGTCTTCAAACCTTTCCCAACCACTTCCCAAGGAAACCATATGTCTTCCTCTGAATTACTGTATTATTTTATCAGTATCTAACAACAATGTTCTCTATCATTTTTTGTGCATGACTCATCTCCCCTGCTCACCTCCAGACTCTTCCAACTCAGACAGAATGACATACATTTCTATATCTCCCCAACGTGCTTAGCAAGGTGTCTTGCCCACAGCAGCTGGTCTATTTGCTGAAAGAATCTACAAGTGTGTAAATGAACGACTGATCAGGTTAAATGTTCACCAAAGAAGCTTTTATATGGGAAGCAGAAGTTGAACAGGCTGTTGGGGTATGACAAGGAGTTACATAGTTGGACAAAAGAATGGGAGAGATTTTAGGTGGGGAGAATTCCAGTGGAAAAGGAACAGAGGTGTGAATGGCCCAGTCAGATATGTCTAACATTTATCGAGGAGGTCACCTGGCTGGAGGAAATTATGAATTGGATGAATATTGGAAGAAGAGTTGGAAGATGATTTTGAGCCATATAATAGGGGGTCTTGAGTTCAAGGCTAAAGAGTGAATATTTCTCCCATAGGCCACAGAGAGCCATTGAATGTCTCCTTAGGAATTTTAAGTCCAGCC
Source organism: Acinonyx jubatus (assembly GCF_027475565.1). Taxonomy (NCBI): domain Eukaryota; kingdom Metazoa; phylum Chordata; class Mammalia; order Carnivora; family Felidae; genus Acinonyx; species Acinonyx jubatus. Next base: position 56,490,962 of record NC_069388.1, read on the forward strand.
ATCCAAAGAGCATGTGGGTTTCCTTGATCACAGCTTTGAATTTCATTTATCATCAGCAGGCAGGTTATTATGATAGAATGTAATTAGTATCAAGGGACAATCCAAAACCACAAGCCTATCCACTGGCTTCAAGCCAGTGGCTTGAAGTAGGCTTTAAGGCCTCCTTCAAGAGTTTGAGAGTCCTGCTCTCTCCATTTCCTAATGATAACTTTCTCTTCCTCCTTCCCACCCTCCTCCTCCCTCTATTCTTCTTCTCCTTCTCTTTCTCCTCTTCCTCCTTCTTCTCTTCTTCCTCCCCCCTCCCCCTCTTTCCTCCTTCTTCTTGTCCTCCTTCTCCTCCTTCTCCTCTTACCCCTCTTCGTCTCCCTTCTTCTCCTTCCTCTTCTTCTTCATCTTCTTCAGTTAGTGCTTATTTTAACTACACTGAACTTTTTAATATGTAAAAGAGGTGGAAGAGTCTATAGTGTGCTTTTCTCAGTCCCCGTTGTCTTCCCAGTTTGGTCTTGCTTCCAGGAATTGAGTTTCCTGAAATGGATCCCACATGCAACTGCCTTAAGCTACACCTACGCAGTGGTAGCAGGAAGAGGTGCCATGCACTGTAAAGTAAGGCATTGTAAAGAGAACCATTTCACACTGTACAACTCTCCTCCCTTTCATGATGGACAATAGAGTCAGTCACTTTGAGAGAGTTTACAGTTCCAGGGCCCTAAATTTAAATGGCCACAAATAACAAAGTCCTGCCTGAAAGTCAAAGATGGCGCTACAATTCCATTCTGCCCAATGACTCAAGGAACACCCTTCTGTAGTGTTCCAAGAGGTGGATCTAAAATAAAAGACAAACAAAAAGTCTGAGGTGATTCTGTATTATCTTTGTTCCATAATTTTGTTCTTCTCTAACACACATAGTTGGATGTTTTAAAAAAGACTGGGGGAGAGCTGTGATATTCTTCTGTCAGAGTGCCTATCAGGCAGTGCTAAATTCATCTGTTTTCCCCATTCAACTAGACCCTTGAGGCCAGGGACCATGGTCATTTCCACATATGGTATGGGCATTTAATAAATGTGTCTTAATAGAATGACTGAATGAAAGAATAAATGATAAATATAATGATTATCAATTATATTTTGATTCTAGTTTTATAATATAGAATCTAAGAAAATCTATATAGATTTCTTGCATGTTATAGTTCTATGTCATATTTTTTTGCCCCAGACACATGAGCCACCATATATAAAACTACGAGTCCAGTACTTGACATGTAAGAAATAAAAATCAATAAATGTGACCTTATTTTCTTGTACAGTATAGAAGTAGTCTGAATCCTTAAAGACTAACAAGTTTGACATTGAACTTGAATAAGCATGATCCAACTGATAACCTACTGAAGTTATTTTTTTTTCTAAAGTATGTTGCATTCCATCGACATGAAAATCAAGATCATTTAAGCCAGTAGTCCTGTGAACAATACTGTCTTACCATCCTCTGAACTTCTAGGCACAGTGAGTGTGGACACATGAGATACCCTAAAAAACAATCTATGTTTTATGACAACATAAAACCAAGGTCAAATATATCCTTTCTGCATTGCCCTGTTTAGAGAATGTAAACCTCTTTGCCACTAGAAAATCCTTATTTGCACCCAAAGAGGTCTTAGAAATAATCTCACAGCTGGGCACACAGAGACCTAGAAAGTCAAGGTGACTAGCTCGTCAGTGTCAGCTGTCATTCCTTGATTCCCAGACCGACTTCACCCATTACTGTGAAGAGGAAAGGAGTTGGGGGGAGGGGGTGGGGCAGAATCTACAGCATTGTTCACAAAGGAAAACTCAAGATCCACATAAGGTCACTTTGTTTTTTTTTTTAATTTTTTTTTTTAACGTTTCATTTATTTTTGAGACATGGAGAGACAGAGCATGAACAGGAGAGGGTCAGAGAGAGGGAGACACAGAATCTGAAACAGGCTCCAGGCTCTGTGCTGTCAGCACAGAGCCCGACACGGGGCTCGAACCCATGGACTGCGAGATCATGACCTGAGCCGAAGTCGGTCGCTTAACCGACTGAGCCACCCAGGCGCCCCAAGGTCACTTTGAATGATCTCAGCACCCATGTGGTTGCATGAAAGGTAGTAGAACCCTAGCTCTGAACTGAGAATGTTACCCTGTTAGAAAGCCGGTTTTACTTGAGCACTTTTTAGAAATAACATGAGACCCTTTGTGTAAGTTAATGATTTGACAAATCACACAAGAGTTCTTCACACTAGAAATTTCCATTCATTCTTCAGACTTTACTAGCTCATAATGATAAGCAGTTGTGAAGGAGCATCGAGTGAATACACCAGTACCCCCGTCATCCCCAGGGAGGAAGTTAGATGAATAGATGGAACCCACAGTCCTGATCCCAAGGAGTTAACTGCCAGATCCGGTGGTTGAACCCATATTTCATACCCATGCTAGAAGAAAAGGGTAAATAAGCATCAAAATGTTTCATGGATTCTATCCCAGTAGGACAATGTATCTACCCAAGTAACAAAGTTCATAACCGAGGCAAAGGAGATGTTATGCTTAATAAGTGAGATAACTGCATCAGTTTTCCACTTTGGAATAAGCTGGTATTAAGGAGACAAGGGGGTGGAGTTAAGGATTAAATGGTCACAGAGTGTAAAAGATCACTTTGGTTTTTGACACAGATAACCCTGATTAGAAATTAATCCATGAATTCGAATTCCTTTATTTCACAAAGGAAACCAGAGGTGCCCCACCGGCTCCATTTGGCTCAGGCATAAACTTATATCTTACTGACATGTCATCTTCTATGCCCCCATATCCCACCACGGAGTGTGGTTGTCTTGCTCCTTGCTTTCTGTCAATCTGCAAGGAGCGCATGTCACGCTTTTAAAGAATAAACAATGGGAGTCATTTATGAAGCCCACAGTTACATGGCCAAGAATGAAGGAAGAGTATTTCACAGAAGAATCATTATGTGCTCCTAAAATTTCTAAGGAGCATCATTCCAAGACCTACAGGCCTTGCTCTATTTTTTAATGCACAGAACTTGAGATTTTCATGTGCCAAATAGTCACATGGTTGTCATCCTGAAACAAGAAGAAATCAAAACAACCCAGAACCCAGAAGTATGCTCAAATTTCAAAGCACAGTCCTGAAGGATTAAATGGCTTTACACAAAGCAGTTATGGCTTCCCCTTGACTCGAAGGAACAGATTTTTTTGATGCAATAGCAGTAACAGTTAAAATCCACGTAGTTCACCAGGGGCAAGACATTTTCACATACATTATCTCATGGGGAGAACAACTCTCACAGCCAGGTGTGCGGGGACTTACCTATTTTTGCAAGGGATGCTAGAAGTATCCAGAGGGTGACCTCATAAGGAATTTGCACATAGTCATAATCCAGTGCAAAAACAGATATCTTCTCATCTGACTCTGAGCCTGCAGCAGCAAACCGAACGTTAGGTTCACGCTGGGCAGTGGAATTTGTGGATTCGTTCAAATCAGAAGATGCTTCAGGACACTTGAGGGCCACCAGCAGTAGCAACCAGCTCCAGGGACTGAAAGGCACAAACACTTGAAAACCCATGCTGTGGGCTTCCCCGACCCTGTACCTCATGGTGTGCCACACATCTGCAGTGAGGAGGGTTTCTGGAGAGCAGGGGCATCCACCTGGGTCAAGGGTAATATACGTACAGTCCGTGAGTCATTCCAAGAAGAGTCCGAGCATGTCATTGAGTTCTGAGTCCCTTAAAGGATTCGTGTTCAGATAACTCAGCTTCTGGCTCAAGTGCGTCAGTCATTCGGTAGACTCCTTAAAGCCCAGGTCGCCTATGTGACCTTCGTCCGATCATGATCTGAAGAGCAGCTTAGGAAGGGGGAAAACATGTCTTCATTCAAAGCTGTTTCTTCACGTCACTGCACACTGGCTTCATCTTGTGAGTGAAAATTAAAAAAAGACACCAGGGTGTCCATTCCAGATATCACTGGAGTCCTTTGGCTAAGAAAGGAGTCCTTCCCTCTCCACCAGATCCCAGTAAGGAGCTACCTGTCTGTCCTGCACCTGATCCCGCTCTCCTCCCCGAGCTCTCTCACTTGTTTTGAATGGACAGGCTGCAGGTAGCTCCTGCACTACACTTAATTATTTGCTCTGATATGACTTTTGTAATGAAATGCTTTCCTTGAGTGTTTTCCGGGGGTTACACTACTGACACCTAGTGGTCAGCCTCAATATGACACCTCGGCGTGTTTAATGATGAATGTTTAATAAAGGTGGTGGTGAAATTGTCATCCACACCAGGGCATTTCTGAGAATAAAGAAGAGCTATTAATAATTATGCCAGACCATAGACGTCAGCCTGGATTGTCCTGGAGTCGTATGGTCTCTATAAATTAGGAATGAGGAAGAGGAGAAGGCAGCATACACATTACTGAACGCATGAGCAGTAATCCAAAGACAGAAGTTCCAGCTTTCCATGAATTGTATGCAGAAAAAAAAAAAAAAATGAACAGAAGAACAAGTTTCATGAAATACATCTAAAACCTAGTTTTAAAAAACTCCATGGCACATCCAAATTTTTCATTTTAAAGGATTTTTTTTTTAATGGCCCCCTGGTTCAAAAAAAAGCGATACAACAGACTGTTTGACATTAACCTAATTAGTTACCTCTCAAAGCATCCTTATCTGAAAATGAGGAGGATAAAAATATCTAACTCATTGATTGCCTAGAAGCATTAAATAAGAGAGAACAAGCAAAGTATCTGGCATATTAGTGGCACTTAATAAATGTTGGTTTTTATTATTTTTAATCACATTTCTTATTCTATATGGAAGTAAGAACTCTGTTGCAATGAGGAATAGCATTCAACAGAAAATGAGAATTATTGTTCATAAACAGTCTCAACGCGTCTTCCGTATCAGACTGCAGGATGAGTTATATATATTTTTGGTTCATGTTAGTGAGTGTCGATGACTCCCATCCCCCGCCCCATACTCAGCAAAGATCACTGGAAAACGGAGATAGGACATGTTGAGGAAGGCTGGCATCTAGATGCAACATCTCAAGAACGCACATGTGTATTTTTTTTTCTCTTTCCTTTGCAGTTTGGCTCTAAAAGAGATCAGATTTAGTCACTAAACTGAGACCATCATGTTGACCACAAGCAGGTCACCATATCGGGTCAATATTTTTTTTCAGAAAAGATGATATGCATAGCCTTGTAATGAAAAACTTCCTTGGAATAGACACCTTATCTTCTTATTCACACTTTTACTTTTGTTTTCTAAAAAAGAAATGGGAGAGGGTTTCCCATGGTGCTCTCTGCCAAGACCGAAACTAAGACTCGGAACACCTCTGTTCCTAGGCATTAATTACCTGCTTCACTCTAGGAAAGTCACTGTACATATTTGAGCCTCAGGTTTTTTTTCTCATCTACAAGATGTAGATGCACAGGGCACCTGGGTGGCTCAGCCGGTTAAGTGTCCAACTCTTGGTTTGGGCTCAGGTCATGATCTTACAGTTTTTGAGTTCGACTCTCTCTCTCTCTCTCTCTCTTTCTCTCTGCCTGTCCCTCCCCTACTTGCTCTCTCTCTCTCTGTCTCACAATAAATAAATAAATAATTTAAAAAATAAAAATAATACATGAAGATGCTGTCCGTATGAGGTGTTTTTTCCTGCTTTTCCTTTCAAGTCTTTGTGAATGTATTAGCACATGTTTAGCCTTACATAGTAGTGGAGAGTGCAAGTACTGTCAGAGAAGTAAGGCCAATGTAGGGGACAGTGAGGGGCAATCTTGAGTTCTAGAGCAGCTGACCACTTTGCCTTCCAGGTCAAGGTTTGCTGTCTGCCTTGTCAATCCTTGGCACCACTTCCACCTGTTCAACAGCACTTTCACACAGCGCCCTGGATATTCTTTCTGAAACACCCTCTTCATCCCGGTTCTCTAGAAAACAGTGTGAGACAAAGCTTGCGTGAGTGGTGCAAACCAAAGGCAGCAAAAGTGCGAGGAAGAGGGAAACAAGAGAGAAACGTTTCCAGAATGGCAGTGTGGGGGACTCTCCAGACCCTCTCCCTAGTGGCAGGGAGACGACCATAACTGGGAACAACTAGTGAAAATAAAAATAACAGCCATTCGAGGGTGCCTGGGCGGCAATAGGCTATGCTGCAATAGGCTATGCATCCAACTCTTGATTTCAGCTCAGGTCAGATCTCACAGATTGGGAGATCAAGCCCCACATCCAACTCTGCACTGACAGCGTGGAGCCTGCTTAGGATTCTCTCTCTCCCTCTCTCTCTCTCTCTGCCCCTCTCCTGCTCGTGTGTGTGCACGCACTCTCTTTCTCTCTCAAAATAAAGAAATAGACATGAGAAAAAAAACAGAACAACCATTCAGTCTGTGGAAATGGCCTGTGGGCATACAGAAATTAAAGACAACCTTCTAAATATTGGTAAAACCTGGGAGAGTCTGTGGCATGACCTGGTTCTGGCCCCCGTTTCCCAGCCGAGTGTCAAGAAAACTGTACTCTGTGTGGGCACAGCCAAGAGGATGGGACTCCCTCTAACCCCAGCTCCCAGTCTAGGGCTATAATTTCTACTCAGAAAGTCAGGCTGTCAGTATTTGTCATCAGTCTTCAACCTCCACCCCAACGCCCCACGTCTTGTGTTGCACAAGCTGTGTTGCAGGCAAGCGTGCCTGAGAGATCCCTTTTTCTGTACAGGTCCACTCACTTACAGGCTTGAAATTCTACCACAAGTGAGGCAGGCCGCGAGTACTGGCCCCCAGTCACTCTCGCCCTTGCTTACTCAGAGGGCTGAGTTTTCGCACCAGGGAAGACAAGCCAAGAAGACTAAGAGCTACTGTCCCCGTCCAGCACCTCCTTCATAAAGCAGGAGTGTCACTCGAAGAGAAGCAGAGTGCTGTCTCCGTGTCCCTTCCCAGAGTATTAGAGCTGAGTTTCTATTAAGGGGGAAGGCAGGCCATAGTAACAAAGAACTCCCTAAGAATCGCTAAGGGAACTGACTACTTGGAACAGAACGTAGGGAAGTTCAAGCCTAAGGGCATGGTCAACAACAATGGAGATGTAGATAGCATGAGTAAGAAGAGCTGGGAGCTCCATGATATCAACATGTGAAAAGTAGACCACTTAAAAGATAAGAGAAGAACTCTGGAGGGAAACAGATCAGAAGGCTCATCATGGGGTCAAAGGTCATCATGAGGTCAAAGAAGTGTCAAAGACTGGCTTCAAAGATGGTCCTGCAAAGGGACCTGACTTTAATTGGATCCCACTGTGGAGCAAGTTAAGCCATGTTGAACACAATGTTGAACTCACTTGCAATTACAGGGGGCTAGCAGCTAGGTGCAATGTTAACAGAGACAACAGACCAGGTGAAAGCTGAACAGGGAGATCAGCAAGAGTCAAAGAGGACCCTCTTCAGGCCACTGTCATCCTGGGTGTGAGAGGAAGAGGTCAGGGGGATTATGAGTACGCCCAAGACCGTATAGACTCAAGGGCGATGTTAAAGTCTGCATAGGGAAATAGACGTTATTGAAATAGTCCAGCGAAGTCGCTAAACAAATAAACAGAAAAGCAAACCACAGTAACACCTGGAGTTAGGGGAGGGGGCAGAATCAGTATCAGGTATCACTGTAAGATGTTAAAATGCCCAGTTTTTAACAACAAAAATGTAAGACTCTATGCTGTCCCCAGAAGATCCACCCTTAGATTCAAAGATATAAGCAGACTGAAAGTAAAGGGATGGAAAAAATATACCATATGGCAGCACGGTAAGAAAGCTGGAGTGGCTATACAAATGACAAAACAAAACAGATGTTAAGACACAAAATTTTACTAGAGAGGAAGAGGGATATTTTATAAAAATAAAAGGGCCAGTTTACCAAGAAGACATAACAATTATAAACATATCTAAACCAAGTGGGATTTGTTCCAGGAATTGAAGGCCAGTTAACTATCCAAATGTCATTTAATATAACATCATATCAAAAGAATAAAGGACGAAACCACATGACCTTTTCAGTAGACTGAGAAGAAACATTTAACACAATGTAATACCCCGTCATTTTAAGAACACGCAACAGAGTAGGAATGGACAGGAACTTCCTCAACATGCTGTAGCCCATCTATAAAAGACCTACCGCCACCATCATGTCCAATGGTGAAGGTTAAATGAATTCCCATAAGATCGGGAACAAGACGAGGATGTTCACTTTTGCCATTTCCATGCAACATTTTACCGGAGGTTCTAGTAAGGGCAATGGACAAGAAAAATAGAATAAAAGATACATAGATTGGAAGGGGAAAGTAGAACCGTCTGTATTTACGCATGACATGTTCTTTTATGTAGAAAGTTCTAAATAATTGAATAAAATACTTTTAGATCTAATAATTTCAGCAAATTTGCAGGATATGACTCCAACATATACTGACAAATTGTATTTTACTGTAACAACGAATCAACCAAAGTGAAATTAATAGCATCAAAAGCTAAATTTCTCAGGAATAAATCGAACCAAGCGGTGTAAAACTTGCATTCTGAAAAACGCAATGTTGAAAGTAGTTAAAGAAGACTTAAATAAATGGAAAGATATCTCTGTTCGTGGATCAAAAGACTTAATACTGTTAAGATGGAAGTACTTCCCCAAAATTATCTAGGTTCAACACAATCTCTATCAAAATCCTGTGCCTTTTTTCTTTTCAGAAATTGACAAACTGGTCCTGAGATTTATATGGAATGTGCCCAGAAATGCCCCTGTCCCAAAATGAACAAACCAAACAAACACATTCATTAATTAATTTATTAATTTATTTATTTGTTTTAGAGAGAGACCGTGTGGGTGTGTGAGCAAGTTGGGGAGGGGCAAAGAGAGACAGAGAGAATCTTATATGGCCTTGATTTCAAGCCTCTGAGATGATCTGAGCAGAAATCAAGAGTCAGACACCTAACTGATTGAGCCACCCAGGCACCCCACTCAAAAAAAAATCTTGAAACAAGAGAAACAAAGCTGGAAAACTTACACTTCCCAATTTCAAAACTTACTAAAAAGCTATAGTAATCAAACTAATGTAATCCTGGCATCTGAATGGGCATATAGATAAATAGAACAGAATTGAGAAATCAGAAATAAACCTTTTCATTTATCATCAATTGATTTCTGACAAGTGTTCCAATTCAATTAATTCAATAGGTGAATAATAACCATTTCAACACATGGTGCTAGGAAATCTGAATATCCACATGCAGAAGAATGAAAATGTACCCATCTTTATACTACATAAAAGTTAATTCAAAATGGAGGCACCTGGGTGGCTCAGTCGGTTGAGTGTCCAATGTCAGCTCAGGTCATGATCTCACAGCTTATGAGTTCTAGCCCCGCGTTGGGCTCTATGCTGAAAGCTCAGAGCCTGGAGCCCACTTCAGATTCTATGTCTCCCTCTCTCTCTGCCCCTCCCCTGCTCACACTCTCTCTCTCCTTCAAAAATAAATAAGCATTTTAAAAAAAAGTTAATTCAAAATAGAGTATGCATTAATGTAAGAGCTAAACACCAAAAGTTACCAAAAAAACAGGAGTAAGTTTGGGTGACCTTGAGTTAGGCAAAAATGTTCTTACATACACACCCCAAAACTACAACCAACAAAAGAAAAAAAAAACCCAACAGATTAAACTTCATCAAAATAAAAACGTTGTGCTCCAAACTATTCTATCAAAGAAGTGTAAAAGACCATTCACAGAATGGAAAAAAATACTTGTAAATCACATATCTGATAAGGGACTTGTATCCTGAATATAAAAAGAACTCTTACAACTCAATAATAAAAAGATAAACAACCCAATTACAAAATGGGCAAAGGGATCTGAAAAGACATTTCTCCAAAAAAGATATGTAAATGGGCAATAAGCACATGAAAAGAGTCCCAGTACCATTAGTCAAAAGGAAGATACAAATCAAAACCACAATGAGATATCATTTCATACTCACTAGAATGCTAGAATGTATAAATAATAATAATAAATAATAATAATAATAATTTAACACATGATAACCAATGCTGCCAAAGCTAGCAAGGATGTGGTGGGAAGGTAAAATGCTAATGGAAATAAAAAATGGGGCTGTTTGGCTGTTTCTCAAAATGTTAAACACAGGGTTACCACACAACTCAGCAAATGAAAACATATATCCACTCAAAACCTTGTCCATGAATATTTTTAGCAGCATCACTCACAAAAGCCAGTAAGTGGAAACACCCCAAATGTCTATCAATTGTTTGAATGGATAAATGAAATGTAGAATATCTATACAAGGGCATGAAGTTCTGACATGTGCTACAAAATGAATGACATCAGAAAAACTATGCTAAGTGAGAGAAGCCAGTCACAAAAGACCACGTCTCACAAGGCTCTGTTTATATGATGTGTCCAAGATAGACAAGTCTTTTGGATGCACAGCCAGCACTTAGCTGGATGTGGGGCTCAAGCCCACAAACTGTGGGATCATGACCTCAGCTAAAATCAAGAGTTGGACACTTAACTGACTGAGCCACCCAGGCACCTGAAATTGTACACCTTAAATGGGCGAATTGTACAAAATCTGAATTACATCTCAAAAAACCTGTTTAAAAATCTAGGAAATGAGACAGGGAAGGGAGCTCATTTGTTATTACTCAGCAGCTATAGCATCATAAGAAAACATGATCGGTTGCTTAGTCACATGAGACATCTGCCAGGACGCTTGTGGAATCACCATGCTTTGGAAAAGTCTATGGGACTGGGGGAAATAAGAAAGGATTTATCTGGAGTGTTCTTTTTATCCCCTATCTCTTTATCGGTCCACACTTGCCCCGTTGGGTATCAATTCCTTATACGTTAGGATGTATTTACAGAGCACCCGTGAGAAAGCCAGACAATACACTTTGTACTGCAGGGCTTCATATTGGCTTGGGATAGGAAGGGGCAAGGTCTGGAGGGTGAGCTACAGGTCATTGTAGCTGCTCATCCCTGGTTGTGAAAGCTGACCTCAAAGCACATAGAAAAGTTTCGGGCATCCTAGCTTCCTGAGACTATGATCCATCTGCTGGGTGAGAAGCTACCGTGCCAACAACAACTGCTCATGCACGGGCTCAAAGGGCATCCGCCCAACAAGACCAATCTGATGTGGGACCAGGGGAGCAAATGAGGTTACTGCAGCCAGAGCAAGTGGTCGAGACTCATACAGATGGAGCCCAGGAAATCCTGGAGGGTGAGGGGGGGGGGGGGCGGGAGGAAGGGGGTAGAGGTCATGGGACATAAACTGGCTCTGGTAAAAAGAAAAAAAAAGCCTCTGTGGTCCATCTATTCCTTAGCATAATGTAAGTCGTTTGCAGGTTCTAACCCATGAGAACATCTCCAGCTCCTCTTATCCGAATTTCTTGCAGTTCCTTGGAGACAAAGCCCTACACTCGCCCTTCATGCCTGCATAATTGAAAATGCCCTTTGACTGGGCTACCTCAGTTCTACATCCCATCACTGCCCTTAATCTGAACGAGGCATTCTGGTCCTTCAGGATTCAAGCCAGGAGCATCTCACTTTCTTCTACTCTGGAAGAGGTTTCTCTTGGGACTTCGTGAACCTGTCTCCTCCCACCAGATGATGAGCTCATCAGAGCAAGTACCTCCGTGTTTATCTTTGAGAGTTTGCGGTGCCCAGTGCCTTGTCTGGCACAAAGGGGCTGCGCTTGGTTGACAGATGTTAAAAATCCATGTTGAAATGAAAAGTTTTCCCCACTAATCTCAGTTATTCCACACTCTGATTTTCTCGATAAGGAAAAACTAAACTCTTCCTTCAAAGTTTCAGAGCAAACCCATTTCCTTCTAAAAGTCGCAACTAAGGAAGACAACACTAAGAGGCCTTGCTGGAAAAGCTGCACACTGAGAAAACTTCTTAGCGAAGCAGTACCATGGGGTGGTTAAGAACACGGGTTCTAGAGTAGATGATTTCAAATCCCAGCTCTCCTCTTTACTGGCTTGGAAAAGTGACCTGGGAAAGTTGCCTCATCATTTTTGTGCCTTGATTTCCTCATCTGTAATGTAAGGAGAATACTAAACATAACAGTGTTTTTTTTTTTTTTTAAGTTTATTTATTTATTTTGGGAGAGAGAGAGAGGACAGGGGAAGGGCAGAGAAAGGGAGAGAGAGAGAATCTGAAGTAGGCTCTGTACTGTCAGAACTCATGAACTGTGAGATCATGACCTGAGCCAAAACCAAGAACCTGATGCTTAACCAACTGGGTCACCCAGGTGCCCCTAAACATAAAAGTGTTTGAGTATTGGAGTGCCTGGGGGGCTCAGTCAGTTAAGCGTCAGACTCTTGGTTTTGGCTCAGGTCATGATCTCACAATTCATGCCGTGAGCACAAAGCCTGCTTGGAATTCTCTCTTTCCTTCTGCCCTTTAGCTGCTTGTGTGCTATCTCTCTCTCTTTCTCTCTCTCTCTCTCTCTCTCTCTCTCTCTCTCAAAATAAATAAATAAACTTAAAAAGCGTTTGAGTATTATGTGGGTTGATATTTATAAAGTGCTTAGCACAGTGCTTGGCACATAAGAAACAGTAAGTAAGCTTTGCTTAAGAAAAGGGCAAGAAGAGGAGAGGAGGAGGAGGGCGTTTCTTCATTCAACAAACACGATGAATTTGTTGTCATATGTCCTGAGGATAAGGGGAAGGAAAAGATGCTGTTTAGGGGAAAGAATATGCGATGTGTCAAGAAACACATTTTGCATTGTGCAGGTTTCTCCAACTAGAACCAAGAGGATGCGGTCATTTAGGAAGGGTCCAGGCAATTGATAAGAAGGAGACTTCAGTTAGATCTGCATTGTTTAGCTGAAACAAATTCTTCTTTAGGAGTCTACATTGTAATGAGATCTACGTGAAAATTACCAGTTAATTTAATTCCTTGAGAAAGATCAATTGAGAAGGCTCAGGGCACTGTAGGGTGCTAGGCACCTATCCATCCACAGTTGTATATGGAAAGAGAAATTTTAAAGGGAAAGAGAAAAGAACCAGCTTTAACCTGCCAGACAGAGAATTGAAGGAATTATTCTGGAATTTTAGGTCAGCAGCAAGCTACTGAATTATCCGATGCCTTTGGTCTGATTATCCAGATAATTGGATTGGCGGTAGAAACCGGACCTGCTCTGACCTTTGGTGACAGGTCCCAAGAATCCCTGTGATCCTTGTCATCTGCTCTTGGAAACCCATCTACTCATATGGCCCAGTGGTAGGGAAGGAATGACCTGATGTCCTCTCCCCAGTGGATCCCTTATAATTTAAGTGACCATATCCGGTCCACCCTCATGGGACTAATTAAGGGTGGTGCACCCAGCAGAAAGATTGCCCTTCACCCAGGGCTCCAGCTGCACACAGCTGGAAGCAGAGTTTTGGGAGTTTGGTCTTCTTCCCTTTTCACCCTCACTTTCCCCAAGGCAACCTTTGTTTTAGGAGAAGATCCAAAAGAAACAAGGGTAAAACTGACACCATATTCTGTGCCTGCACACGATGAGTTAGAAAATCCCTTCTCTCCAAGAGCAGTTTTAAACGAAATGATCAGCACATCTTTTCTTCCTTCCCAGTGTCTGGCAGTAATTGACTTTACCAGAAAGTATTTGTGCAGCACTTTTGGGACTGAAGGATATGTTGCTTGCCCCTGATCTCTTATTACCTTCTTATGGCTAAACTTTGTATTTTTTTTTTAAGAGAAGAAGAAAAAGAAAGCAGTGATAGACAACTGGTCAGTGCTGTCCAGAAACATGATTTTCTTTCCAAGCCCCTAGCTAGCAATTAAGCTGGATGGCCTTGGCTTGAGTTCTGGCGTATCATACCCCTAAATTGAAAGCCTGCATCCCACACTGGAGTGAAGTCAAGAGCTTTGACCCTGCTTTCAGGACAAGAGAGCTGAGCTCTGTCCCTGCTCACCAAAGTCGACCTACTACTGCTCAGAGAAACAGAGGGGGCTGCTTAAAGGTTTAATCAACTCTGGGAGATTCCCAAACACAATTCCCTCTTGAAAGCTGTAAGACAGGACCGTGTTTCTGGGATATTTATGAAACGCCTAGCTCAGGTATAAGAGAAAGGCTCTTACAGCTTTTTGATAATTGAAGCAATTTGAATGGGGTTATGTCTTTTTTAAAAACTTATTTTGTTTTATTGAGATATAATGAATCTATAATTAATTAAACATTATATTATTTCAGGTGTACAATGTAATGATTGAGATTTGTGTATATTGCAAATGATCACCACGATGTCTAGTTAGTATCCATCCATACATATAATTACAATTTTTTCTTGTGATGATAATTTTTAAGATTTCCTTTTTTAGCAACTTTCACATATATAATACAGTATTATTAACTACAGTCACTGGGACGTACATCACATCCCTAGAACTTATTTATTTTATAACTGGAAGTTTATACCTTTTGACCATCTTCACTCATTTGTCCAGTCCCTGCCCTTTAACTCTGACAACCACAATCTATTCTCTGTATCTATGAGTTCATGTTTTTATTTTTGATTTTATATATAAGTGAGATTATACCGTATTTCTTTCTCTAAGTTATTTCACTTGGTACAATGTCCTCAACATGCATCTGTATTGTTACAAATGACGAGATTTACTTCTTTCTTATGACTGAATAATCTATTCCTGCGTGTGTGTGTGCGTGTATGTGTGTGTGTGTGTGTGTGTGTGTGTGTGTGTAAGTGTGAACACACTACATCTATCCATCCATGTATTGATGGACACTTAGGTTGCTTCCTAAGCAACAGCTCAGAGCCTGGAGCCTGCTTCAGATTCTGTGTCTCCCTCTCTCTCTGTCCCTCCCACACCCTCTGTCTCTCTCTCTCTCTCTCTCTCTGTCAAAAATAAATAAACATTAAAAAAATTTTAAACAACAATGTTGCAATAAATTAGTGTGCATATACCTTTTTGAGTTAGCATTTTCATTTCTTTCAGATAAACACCCAGAGTGGGATTGCTGGAGCATATGGTAGTTTTCTTTTTAATTTTTAAAGGAATCTCCATACTGTTTTCTGTGGTAGCTGTAATCAATTTATAGTCCCATCACCAGGGTACAGAAGTTCCCTGTTCTCCACATTCTTGCCAACACTTGTTGGTTCTTGTCTTTCGGATAATAACCATTTTAATGGGTGTGAGGTAATATCTCATTGTAGTTTTGATTTGCATTTTCCTGGTGATTAGTGATATACAATGTATCTTCACGTTCCTGTTGGTCATATGTATGTCTTCTTTGGAAAAATGTCTGTTTGGATCTTCTGCCCATTTTTTCATTGAATTGCTTTTGGGGTTTTTTTTGTTTGTTTATTTTTTGTTTTTGTTTTTGTTTTTTTCTGTTTTTTGCTATTGAGTTGTATGAATTCTCTCTCTATTTTGGATATTAACCCTTAGCAGATAGATGCCTTGAAAATATTTTCTCACATTCAGTGGGTTGTTTTTTCGTTTTGTTGATGGTTTCCTTTGCTGTACAGAAGATTTTTATTTTAGTATAGTCCCACCTATTTATTTTTGCTTCTGTTGCCTTTTCTTATGGTGTTAAATCCAAAATATCATCACCGAGACTGATGTCAAGGAGCTTATCATCTATGTTTTCTTCTAGAAGTTTTACGGTGTCAATTTTTATGATCAAGTCTTTGGGATCATGTCTTATTGTGGGCAAATGGATTTGTACACAAGATTCTTAGTACAAAGTCATTACAGAACCACCCAGGTAGGAGAGATTTTAATCAGAGTCAGGATGTTCTCTGTGAGAGAAAAGGTATCTGGGACACAAAAAAACAGGGCAGTGGTAAATTCAAGGGCCCAGGCATTATCTCTACCTTCTCCCCACTCATGGATGTGGCCTAACCAATGTTGAATTTGGTGTGAGACCTAAAGACGCATAAGGTTTCTAAATTCCTTAAACCAAAGTCACGGATCGTTAGCACAACTTCATGTAAGGTCTGAGGACCAAGACTAGTGGGGTCCCAAGAATGGTGCTATTTTGTCGAGTACTACTTTCTACTCTGCCAGGAATCTCATTGGATGGAGAAAGTGACTGGCTTCTTGTGATCAATAGAAAGCTAAAATTCTGGGGAAATCAGCCACATTTTAGGCTGCATCTGCTCCTTCTGGGGCAGCCAACTTCTTTCCACTGAGTTCAGTGTTCATGTGCAAGTACACACCGGGTGTGTGTGTGTGTGTGTGTGTGTGTTGCAAAAGAAAAAGACTGGAGATGTGACCTTTTCCCACCAATTACACCCACTTGCAATGGAGTACCCATATCCACACAATCATAGTGGATCCCATTTTACCGAGAAATATGCTAATTGATGTGATTCTGGTGTATTTGGATCCCTCTCAGGAATCTCTACGTTCTGCTTCCCCAACAAAAGAGAAGAGCCATTTAGTTAATTTTAAGAGGAGGAAAAAAGACAGGCATGGGAAAATTAAAAAGAGCTCCTGTCAGAATAAGTTGTAAATATCTCTGGGGCTAATGGCGACGGATTTCTTCATTAGCAGTGCTTAAAGTAGAACCCCAGGGCTCAGTTTGATTCAATAATTACTGACTGACCTACTCCATCACAGGCACATTGTCCAGAACAAGAAGGCAAAAGGAAGAGGTCATAGAGGAGAAATGAAGTGAAAGAACATGGAGGGACATGATGATCCTCCCCACCAAAATAGAACTGTTTCCATATTATTTTCTTTAACTCTGAAGATCACGACAGTTTCAAACAGCAAAGCCTAGGGCGAGTTCTCTGAGATATTAAGAAGGCAAACAGAAAAGTCTTTGCCTTATATTAGTCAGGACAGTTTAGGCTTTGCTGTGGTAGTAAATAATCTTGGAATTTCAGGGGCTCGACATAGCAAGTCTATGTCCCACTTACACTGCAGTTCAAAGTGGGTTGGGATGCCCTTCTTTTTTTTAAGTTTATTTATTTATTTTGAGAGAGAGAGTCGGGGGAGAGGCAGAGAGAGAGAGAGAGAGAGAGAGAGAGAGAGAGAGAATCCCAAGCAGTCTCCACATTGACAACGCGGAATCTGATTCAGGGTTCAGTCTCACAACCGTAAGATCATGGCCTGAGTCGAAATCAAGAGTCTGACGCTTAAGTGACTGAACCTCCCCAGGCACCCCAGGAAGCCCTTCTTTATCACAAGGAAATGCCATCTCAGGCTGTGGACTCCAAGGTCACAATGGCAGGGGGAGAGAGTATGGAAACATGATACCTGCACTTACCTACCTCAGTCTAGAGACCGCATATCATTTCCATTCACTTTCTAGAAAAAAATTGTCATGTGTCTCATCCAACTGCAAAGGAGGCTAGACAAAGTGACCATCCCGTATGTTCAAAAAAACGAAATGGTCTCGGTGAACACATAGCAACGTTTACTACACCCCTGCAGTAGCTCTAATTAGACTCAAGGTGCAATTATGTAAGTGATCATCCACCCACAACTGAATGGTGATTTGTAAATATCCTCCTTTGGAATCTGAGCAGGGGAAGTGAAAGGGACTCTAGGGAATACGGTCAGGCACCGGTCAGAGAAGAATAAAGACATTTCCTGCAGATATCTTAGTAAATTCAACCTGCTCAACAATCCACTTACAGTCGGAGAGGTTGTGAAAAACTTCCAGACATGAAATGAGCCAGATTCGAAAGGTAAGAATAGCCAGTGTGTGGTATTTAAATGTGCTGTGGTCAGAAACTTGCTTTTGTATAGTTTTATGTTTTTAAATATTTATTTATTTATTTATTTATTTATTTATTTATTTATTTATTTTGAGAGAGGGTCAGTGAAGGAGGGGCAGAGAGAGAGAATCCCAAGCAGGCTCCACTCTGTCAGCACAGAGCCCAACACAGAACTCATTTCCACGACCACAAGATCACGACCTCAGCCGGTATCAGGGGTTGGATGCTCAACCGACTGAGCCACCCAGGTGTCCCTGTAGTTGGTTTTAAAGAGGTCACAGAGGGGCGCCTGGGTGGCGCAGTCGGTTAAGCGTCCGTCTTCAGCCAGGTCACGATCTCGCGGTCCGTGAGTTCGAGCCCCGCATCGGGCTCTGGGCTGATGGCTCAGAGCCTGGAGCCTGTTTCCGATTCTGTGTCTCCCTCTCTCTCTGCCCCTCCCCCGTTCATGCTCTGTCTCTCTCTGTCCCAAAAATAAATAAACGTTGAAAAAAAAAAATTTAAAGAGGTCACAGAAACTCACCCAAGAGGGGTACAAGGAGATGTT
This sequence comes from Acinonyx jubatus, assembly GCF_027475565.1. NCBI lineage: Eukaryota > Metazoa > Chordata > Mammalia > Carnivora > Felidae > Acinonyx > Acinonyx jubatus. The sequence goes on from NC_069388.1 coordinate 56,509,247, forward strand.
AGATGGGGCTTTTGCCCTGGACTTTGAATTTTGGCAGACATCACAAATTTAAGGACTGTGAGTGACAGGTGCCTTCCTGGTCCACACAGAGGTGTTAGACAAAGGTGTTAGCAAGTCCCCTGCAGGACTTTCTGAGGGCAGCTGAATTGCCAGATCATAACCCTCAGCCACCAACAGAAGGGGAGCCTCAGCCCTCCTGATGGGGCTCTTGAGCAAGCAGCTAAGAACAAAATCTTGAGAATTCTTTGGCGCAGAAGGTGATTCTATTAGAGCATGGGGACAGGACACGTGGGCAGAAAGAGCTGCACTGGGGTTGTGAGGAGTGACTGATTATATACTTCTAAATTAGTGGGAGTTAGGGAGAGTGTAAGTCTCTAAGGAATTTGGAAGCAAGGCTTTCAGGACCTTGAGGGGCTAGCTACTGTTAAGATAAGGTTGCTTTTCGTCTGTAATAAAACAAAAACGTTAAGGAAGTAAGGCGGCCATGAGTTCCTTGAGCAAGGTCACACTCCGCATGTTTCGGGTGTCTGTCATCAGGTTGCAAACTGTAAGGAGATTTCATTTAAGCTACATTTCTGTTGCCTTTGTTTCCCTCATCACTATCACCAGGGAGAGAGCCTTTAAGAGAAAACCAGAGGTGGGGCTTATCTGCCAGCTGGAAGACTGACATCTGACAATTCACCCCTACCACTCCTAGCTGAAGGTATGCAGAGCTGAAGACTTATCATTCTCACAGCATCCTTGGGGTTTGGATATAGAAGAGTTCAAAACACTCTTGGGAGAACGTGGCACTTTTCCTTTGGGATTCAAAGATCAGGCGGGTGCCTGACCCCTCAGCAGAATATCGCTGGCAGTAAGACATCAGCTGGAAGAACCACGGTGGTGGGGAAAGTGGGCATCTGATTCCTCCCGAGCCAGGTGAATCACACTGAAAGAATTGGCCATCAGGGGCCATCAGGGGCCAGTGTATGGGGCAGGAGATGAAGGGGATCCCGAGAAGGCATCACCTGCTGCAGGTGCACCACAAGCAGTGGGGGTCCTGGTGGGGCTGCGGGAGAGGGGAAGTTGTCCAAACAATTCACCAGAATGCCTCACCCAGAAGGAGCCTGCAGTTTGGCATCGGGTAGAAGGAGCAGCATTCTACTGTTCAGAGAGCATTTCAAAGAACACCATCTGAGTTCAGATTTTTTCCTCCTCCTCTACTTCCTCCCCCATCATAACCCAATGAGGAAAAAGACAGAACAGGCAGGAGGACAGGGAAAAGTAGATTTCATTCCTCTGTCCCATTGCCGGTCTACAGACTCACAGGTTGGGTCTCAACCAGGGGAAAGGGAGAAGTTCGAGCTGGATTCAAAACTAAAGTTTTGATATTAGGTTGGACTAGACTTTTAAACTTTTTGTTTTAAAATGAGATAGAATACAATTAAAATAATAGAATACAATGGAAGAAAATAAAATATAATAAAGTACAGCCATCTGAGTGTTAACACACGTGTAGGTTGACATAATCCCCAAGACAAGCAGGTTCTCGCCTTTCATGTGTCCCTTTGTCACACCCTTCTTCACCTCCAACCCCTGGAAACCCCAGATCTCTCCTCTGCCACATTCTTGCCTTTTTGAACATGTCAGATCAATGACAAAAAAATGCAATCATTTGGGATTAGCTTTTTTGCGACGCTTTAAGATTCGTCCAAGTTATTGCATCTCGGTAGTGAACTCTTTTTTACTGCCGAGAAGTATTTAATCTTTCTCATGTACGGCTATTATTGACTTGGCCTGTGCCAGCTATCACTTTGTTAGCTGTCCGCCCCGGATTCACCATTCAGTGTCTGCTCTGCGTGACGGACTAGATAGTTGTGGAGAATTTATCCTTTACAGTGAGTGCAATGTTGAGCTCCGTCAGTAGAGGGCGCTGGAGGGGCATTGCATGAGGGTCTTCCTGAGTCCAGGCGCTGAAGGCCGCATTTTTCTTGCTTGAGCTGTATGGACCATCAGTCAGCAGCGTGGGTGTGTGAGACATCTGTGGGGCCCTACCCAAGCCGTGCACCCAGAGGAAGCAGTCTCTCTTGGCCTAAGTCAGGTGGCCACCTGCCCACGGCCTCCTGACATGGACACCACCCTCCAATTCTTCATGCCCAAGGTGGCACTCCACATGCCCCTGTGCACGCCCACACCAGCTGCAGCTCTCCTTTGTTCTCCGAAGCTCCCGACACTGTGTGTTCCAGACCTCATTCCCCCAGCCATGCCCATGTCTCAGGTCTGTCCGCCAGCCACGGTTTGCCATGTCCCAGAGGTCTGCTTGCTGTCTTCCAGCGACTGTGGACCAGCTCTGACACAGGCAACCGAGAGAACTTTGCCATTCAGTGGGCAGTACCACACTTTCTCCAACAACATCTGAACCCCAGATGGGAGAAATGCCCCCCCACAAGTCTGTCTTCCTAGTCTCTTTTGGCCCTGATATAGTCTGGAGTTCTATTCACATTTTTACTCTCTTATAGCCAAATAATTCTTTATATTAAAACTTCCCTTTTAAGACTACTGTGTGGTTTCTGTCTTCTGATTGGACCCAAACGGATATACTAGTTGAAGGTCATTGAGTTTTTTCCAGATATTAATGATGATGAATAGAACTGCTATAAATATCCATGTACAGGTTTTGTGTGTGTGTGTGAACATAAGTTTTTATTTCTCTGGGGTAGATTATCTAGGAATGGGATTTCTGGGATATATAATTAAGTGGATTTTCACTTTATAAGGAATTGTTAAGCTTTTCTCAGGGTGTCTTCACCATTTTTCATTCTCACCAGGAGTGCATGAGAGTTCCAGTTGTTCCAAATCATCACCTGAATTTGGGATTGTCAGATTTCTTTTCTTTTTTCTTTTCTTTTCTTTTCTTTTCTTTTCTTTTCTTTTCTTTTCTCTTCTCTTCTCTTCTTTTCTCTTCTTTTCTTTCCTTTCCTTTCCTCCTTTTATTTCCTTTTTTTAATTTTTATTTTTTGGCCATTTTAGTTTGTCATTTTAATTTGTGTTTTTCTAATAGATGATGGGTTTTTTTTCATGTGTTTTTTGCCATTTGTAGATCCTTTTCAATGAATTGTCTAAGTTTTTTGCTTCTCTTTAATTAAGTGGTTTGCTTTTTATTATTGAATTTAGAGAGATCTTTATATGCTCTGGATCCAAGTCTTTTGTTGGATGTATGATTTTTCAAATATTTTCTACCAGTTTAAAGCTTGTGCTCTCATTTGTTTAATAGCATTTTTCTCAAAAGTTTTTAATTTTCTCAAGGTCCAATTTATCAGTCTTTTTCTTATAGATCATCTTTTGGTGACATATCTAAGAACTCTTTGCCTAATCTCAGGTCATGTTTTCTTCTAAACGTTTTATAGGTTTAGGTTTTACATTTAGATACATGGTCTATTTTTGAGTTAATGTCTGCATAAGGTATGAAGTTCATCTTATCACATATCTCTGCCCAATTATCCAACACCATTTGTTTAAAACTCTGTCTTTCATCACTGAATTACCTCGGAAACTTCATCAAAATTCAACAAGCCATATTTGTGTGGGTATATTTTTTACAATTTTGACTCTGTTCCATTTTATCACTTTGCCAATATCACACTGTCTTAATTGCCGTAATTGTATATTGATTTATAAAATTGAGTAATGTAACTCCTCCAACTTCCTTTTTCAAATTGCTTTGGTTATTCCAGATGATTTACCTTTTCATACGATTTTCTAATCAGTTTGCCTGTATCTATAAAAAAAAACTTGCTTGGATATTGATTGAAATTGTATTAAATTTCTAAATCAGTTTGGGGAGAATTGCTGATTTGAGAATATGTTGCGTTTTTATGTAAATGCACATGCTATGCCTCTCCATTTATTCAACTGTTCTTTGATTTCTTTCATAAGAATTTTGTATTTTTCAGTGTACAGAACATCCACACATTCTGTGGATTTATCTCTTAAGTAATTCTTCTTGGAGGTAACTGTAGTAAATGATAATGCTTTTTAATTTTAGGTTTTGAACGGTTTATTCCTAAAGATAGAAATATATTTGATTTGGGGCACCTGAGTGACTCAGTTGGTTGAACGTACGACTCGGGCTTAGGTCATGATCTCACGGTTCGTGGGTTCGAGCCCTGAGTCCAGCTTTGTGCTGACAGCTCAGAGCCTAGAGCCTGCTTCAGATTCTGTGTTTCTCTCTTCTCTCTGCCCCTCTCTCTCTCTCTTTCTCAAAAATAAATAAACATTAAAAAAAAATAATAATAAATAAATATATTTGGTTTCTTCATTTTCATCTTGTATCCTGAGATCTTGCTAAACTCACCCATTAGTCCCAGATTTTTTTTTTTTGTAGCTTTCTTTCTACATAAAAATTCCTGTGTCAGGAATGAGGACAGTTTTATCTCTTCCTTTCCAAATTGCATGCATCTTATTTCTTTTTCTTGCGTTATTGCACTGGCGAGGACTTTCAGTACAAGTTTGAATAGGTTGTGAGAGCAAACATCCTTGTTTTTTTTCCCCAGTGTTATGAAGAAAGCAAACAGTGTGTCACCATCAATAATGATCTTAGCTATAGTTTTTGTGTGTGTGTGTGTTTGTAGAGTCCTTTATCACAGTAAGAAAGTTTGTTGAGAGTTTTCATGATGAAAGGGTGGTAAATTTTGTCAGATGCTTTTTTGGAATCGGTTGATATGATTATGTGAAGTTTCTTCTCCAGGCTGTTAATATGGAGGGTTATATTGAAAGATTTTTCCATATTAGACCAGTTTTGTACACGTAGGATAAACTCTATTTGGCTATGGTATATTGTTATAGTTATATATTGCTGGATTCACTTTGCTAATATTTTCTTGAATACTTTTGTGTCAGTGTTCATAAAGGACTTTGGTTGGCAGTTTTTTAATACTTTGTTTGATTTGGCATTAAGAAAATTCAGGCCACATAACATGATTTTGGAAGTGCTCCCTCATTCTATATTTTCTGGAAGAAATTGTATAAAATTGGTGGGGTTTTTTCCCCTCCTTTTTAAGTGTTTGGCAGAATTAGGCAGTGAAAACACTTGGTTCTGGAGATTTTGCTTTTGGAAATTTTAAACTGAGAATTTAATTTATGTAATAGCTATGTGAAATTCAGTTTATCTAGCTGTGTTTTGATAGCTTTTAGGGGTTTTTTTTGAGAATTTGTTCATTTCATTTAGGTTGCCAAACACATGTCCATTGCCCATATGGTTACCCATAGTGTTCCCTTCTTATCTTCTTAGGGTGGGCAGGGTCTGTTGTGTTACCATTCATTTCATTCCTGATATTGGTAATCTGTGTCTTCTCTCTTTTTTTCTTGATCAGCATTGCTAGGGATTTATCAATTTTATTGATCTTTTCAAAGATCCAGCTTTTAGTGTTGTTAATTTTCTTATTGTTTTGTGGTATTCAATATAATGAATATAATCAATTTATATCCTTATCTTTATTATTTCCTTTCTCTCTTGCTGAAGTGGAAATTTAGCTTATTAATTTGACATACTTTCCTTTTCTAATGTAAGTACTTACCACTTTAACATTTTTTTAAATGTTTATTTTTGAGAGAGAGAGAGAGAGAGAGAGAGAGAGCACGAGCAGGGGAGGAGCAAAGACAGGGGGAGACTTAGAATCAGAAGCAGGCTCCAGGCTTTGAGCGGCCAGCACGGAGCCTGATGTGGGGCTCGAACTCGTGAACTGTGAGATCGTGATCTGAGCCAAAGTCAGACACTTAACTGACCAAGCCACTCAGGTGCCCCCAAAATTTCATTATTCTAATTAAAATTTTTTTCTTTGTTTGCTTTAGTTGTTTCCCAAGGCATTAAAATATAACATACTTATGTTTTCATTTTCAATTTAGAGTCAATATTTTACTACTTCAAGAGATACGTAGATAAACTTACCACCATATAAGCTCCCCTACCCTCTCTCCTTTATGTTGTATTTAACTTACATATTACCTTAACTTACATCGAAAACCCAATCAGAAGATGTAATTTTTTGCTTTCAATGGATGATATCCTGAACACTTTAAATATTCTGTTATGCGACTTTGGATCTTGCTGAAATCCTATGTAGAATGCTATTTTTGTTTAGCAAGCAATTGACCCAGTTGGATTCAAGCCCCAAATTCTAACCAGCCTTGTGGTTTCAATGTCTGTTCTATTTCACTGTCTTTCAGTTCTATTTAGACTTATTCCATATATACACCTTTCAGTGGTCAGTCTGGAGCTCAGGAAGTAGTCTATCCTATAGTTTAATTCTCAGAGTTTATGGTATTCTATTTTTGGTCAGATTCACGCATATGCAGCTTAGGGATGAGCCCGGGAATTTGCAAGGAACTTCATGGGTTTGCTTTCCTGACCACCTTTCTGTCTGCAATCTCCATGGCACTTTCTGGTTCTAGAGGCCTCTTAGCCTTTTTATGCAGTTCTCTGGCCAGAGTGTTGGTGTGTGTATACCCTACTCTGCAGTGCACTTCCCCGACTGCTTCTGTCTCCACACCTAAATGGTAAGAGGACAGAGAGACCAAAAAATCAAAATCAAAAAAGATTTACCACACTCTCTTGGTATCAAAGTGGACAGTTCTCCTTCCACAGAGATGTAGGCTCTCAAGGGCCCCCTTCCCTCTGTTTTTGTTGGTGCCACTAAGAATATAAAAAGGAAAAAGTACGAGAGTGTTAGGAAACTCCTTTCTCAGTCTTCAAGGTGGGACAAGAGGGCTCCTTCCGGAACCTTCTGTCATTACTAATGTCCATTTGTGGGATTCACAGTGCACTGAGTCCAAGCCAAGGGATATTGGAGGAAGATAAAGTCATGGAACTTTGAACTCTTGTCTTATCATTCTGCTTTGATTTAACTTCGGAAATCCTCAAACTGATTTCGCAAGCATTTTATTCAGGTTTTATAGTTGCAATGAGTGGGAGAGAGGGGGTGGTGTCCTTCCTACTCCATCTTACCTGGAACTGTGACCTGGAAATAATATAAATAGAAAATGTAGATATTGAAACCCTGAAGAGACCAGGACAGCTGTGAGATCTGCCTGAGGAATCATCCAGGGTTACTAAGGAGTACTCTCCAGTGTGTTAGAGGTAGGGTGACCATCATTCAAACGAGGACACGTTTTCATTATAGTTAGACACCAGGTGTAAACCAGAAACAAGTCACCTTATCTAGAAAATGTAGGGGCGCCTGGGTGGCTCAGTCGGTTAAGCGGCCGACTTCGGCTCAGGTCATGATCTCGCGGTCCGTGAGTTCGAGCCCCGCGTCGGGCTCTGTGCTGAAAGCTCGGAGCCTGGAGCCTGTTTCAGATTCTGTGTCTCCCTCTCTCTGACCCTCCCCCATTCATGCTCTGTCTCTCTCTGTCTCAAAAATAAATAAACGTTAAAAAAAAAAATTAAAAAAAAAAAAGAAAATGTAGAGAGAGAGTTATACTCTTTTCTCATTGTATTTCACTGAGTTCAGTTGTTTGATTACCATTAGTCTCCTATGTAGAGAAAATGTGCTTCTGTTGCCCACTTTGTTTTGATTGATTTGCATGTAAGAAATGTAAATAAACCTTTGTCCTAAGTGCTAATTTGTCATCTTCAGTGGATCTACTAACCTGGAAAGAGTGCATTCTGTAAATGTTAGGCCTAGAGAAGTGCTTTTCTTTTTTTTTTTTTTTTTCTTTTATTTTGAGTATCTATACAAACCTGAGGCTCAGTTTGAGTTTCTGTTAAGCTTAGAACAAAATTCTGGACTACTGGATAGATCGGTTATAGAAAAATTTATTTTAGAATAAAATAAACCCGGGTAAACTGGCCCCAAGAGGTTTCTGAGTCTTAGATCTCAGAGAGCAGCTGGCAGGAAAACCAGGGATTCTGACCATCACCATAGCACAATGGCACAATGACAGTGTGGATTCTTCCCCACTGAGACCCTACAATGAGCCTTCCCACAAGAAACTTCCTCCAGGAATAATTTATACCTTTTAACTCATCTTTAACTTTATCACTGAAATTCCCAACAAGGATGTTTCTCGGTGCCAAGGCCGCAGTGGTTTTTATGATGTGGGAGCCTTTGCGGAAAAAGAGCTCAAGACCATTTCATACAGGCTCCAAGCGGTAGCCAGATGACAATGACTTTTAGCCACTCTGAACTTGGATCGTGTTCGTCCCAGTGACTGTGACACATTACATCTGAATGAGTCCAGAAGTTGCTAGTCTTCAGGCTCAAATGAATCATTCCAGTCAGGCGAGGAGGACAGAGCATGAAGGTTTTATATCCCTACGTGACTAGAACACTGTTTTAACTCTAGCTGGAACTGGAACCCTCATAAGGAAAACAGACTATGAGCGTGAAATCCACCTTTTCTCTCCTGGTGCTCCAGCATCCTGCCTTGTTACTTAGGACTCCACTGAGATCATTCGGTCAGGAAGCACATACAAGGAGTGCCAGCCTTGATGGGCAAAGAGCTCAGACTAAAGCTCTGTGCAAGCTCCATTCTTGTTGTCTTTTAACCAGTTTCTACATTTACTTACCAAACTCTTACCTTGGCTGCTAGCTCTTGTCACTGTCTTTCTACTTTGTAAGTATGTGCTGGGCCATTCCTTGCCTCCTCACTGGCCTGAGCATTTTGGCCTAGTTCGTTCCTACTTTCAGCGGCCCAGGGTAAGGTTGGGGACCTCCTGCCCTGCACCAAGGCCAAGGGGATGAGGAGATGCGGAGGGCAGCCCTACTCTGCTCTCCAAGCCTTGTGTCTGGCACAGAGCTGCACTGCCCACCAGAAGGGTCTCCTTCCTCTATTTCACCTGCTTACAGGGGGTGCTTCTGGCAGGGACAGAGTAGAGATTGACTGGGGTCCTGTCTGCCCTTTGCCCCCCCCCCCCAGCTCCCGCCCCGGTGTCTGCCTTTCCTACTTGCTTTCTGTGCTCCAGAGTTAATGGGTGGACATTGAATAAAAATTGTTTTGTTTTGCTTTGTTTTTACAGGGAAGCTTTAGGTAAAGTTCAAATCAATTGCTCCTAATAAAATAATATTTATTTGATTGCAAATATATATAATTTATATGTACAATCCATAGTAGACATGACAGCCAATAGGTAGCCCAACACGGAAGTGGCTATATCTGCCACTTCTGCTCAGACCCCTTGGCAAATCTTAAGAGCGTTGTGTGCTGAACGTGTGCATGCGTCTGCAGAATTTACTCTTCCTCTGTCCAGAGGAAATCAGAAGCTCTAACCATAGTTTCGGGGTCATTGCTTTGCCTGTCAGGCTTGCTCGGGGTCGGCAAAACACTCTCCATCTTATGTCAGCCCGATTCATGCTCTGTGCTCTGTCCATCAACGTCTCTACTCGCCAGGGACTGAGGGCAGGTGGTTCAGGGTCTGCTTTACCATTCCGTAGGCTGGGAGCTCCTCCCAGTGGCTTCTGTTTTACGGAGTCATTTCCAGTGAAAAAAATTCAGGCATAATTCTGAGATGGTTCCACCTGAATCCTTTGGAGTTTTTCACCGGCATGTGGTAGCGTATCTGAGTCCAGAACCTGGAATTGGGAGGGACCGATTTTAAGCCTCTCCAAGTGATGGTAGGCAAAACCCGGAGAGCTTTTTTCACAAGATGAGGTAGAGACTCTGGCTCTTGGAAGGAACAGAACTTAATTAAAATTAGTTTCAGTGTTTGGTCATCCAAGGCAAGATTCACTGCTGCTTGTAGTTCAAAGACACTGGGTCCGTTGACATAGTTGGGGCTTAAGATAAATATTCCTCTTCTACTTTTCTTAATAATGTTTACGATGTCTTCTGCATATGCTGGAAATAAGGAATTGAATCATTTGCTATTGTATGGCTGAACCCGGAGTTTCGATAACCCCAAATTTCCCAGACCTACCCAGAGGGTTCCCTGCAAAGGTTTTTAGGGAAGGAGGAAAGGAAGCTTGGTTTGCTATGTCGCTTTCCCTGTATCAACTCTATGGACAGTTGAAGATACACTCAAGTATCCGGGGACTCTCTACATTCCTCTCTTTGTGTTCTGTCTCTTCAAACTGTCACTCCCTCTAGGAGAAGAGCTTGTTGGCACCAGTCAGGCTGGGATAACAGAGGGGCATGGGATGTCCCAGGCTCCCTGGTGGGGTGTCTGAGGCAGAGGAAATGGGGGGAAGGAGTGATGTCTGTACATCTGGTGAGTGGCAAGAACTGTGCCCCGCCTCACCCAATGCTGACATTTGTGGCCAGCAGAGTCCTTTTTTTTTTTTTAATAGATAGATTTATTTATGTATTTATTTATTTATATATACTATTTTTTTATTTTTTTAATTTTTTTTTATATATGAAGTTTATTGTCAAATTGGGTTCCATACAACACCCAGTGCTCATCCCAACAAGTGCCCTCCTCAATACCCATCACCCACCCTCCCCTCCCTCCCACCCCCCATCAACCCTCAGTTTGTTCTCAGTTTTTAAGAGTCTCTTATGCTTTGGCTCTCTTCCACTCTAACCTCTTTTTTTTTTCCTTCCCCTCCCCCATGGGTTTCTGTTAAGTTTCTCAGGATCCACATAAGAGTGAAACCATATGGTATCTGTCTTTCTCTGTATGGCTTATTTCACTTAGCATAACACTGTCCAGTTCCAGCCATGTTGCTACAAAGGGCCATATTTCATTGTCTCTCATTGCCTCGTAGTACTCCATTGTGTATATAAACCACAATTTCTTTATCCATTCATCAGTTGACGGACATTTAGGCTCTTTCCACAATTTGGCTATTGTTGAGAGTGCTGCTACAAACATTGGGGTACAAGTGCCCCTATGCATCAGTACTCCTGTATCCCTTGGGTAAATTCCTAGCAGTGCTATTGCTGGGTCAAAGAGTAGGTCTATTTTTAATTTTCTGAGGAACCTCCACACTGTTTTCCAGAGCGGCTGCACCAATTTGCATTCCCACCAACAGTGCAAGAGGGTTCCCGTTTCTCCACATCCTCTCCAGCATCTATAGTCTCCTGATTTGTTCATTTTTGTGGCCAGCAGAGTCCTACAAAGCAGGGAGACCACCTGTTCAGGATGACAGAGGACCTTCCTACAGAGGACCCTACAGAGGTCCTTCCTACAGAGGACCCAGGAGCAATATCTTGTTCTGGAAGGCATCCCTAGGGCCCAATAATTTTTTCTTTCTGAAGATGGCTTATTCTTGGATGATGCAGCACATCTCTGCAATGCATGTTTTTCTGTGCTGTTGCCCAACATGTTCTAAGCTCATGAAACATTCCAGAGGGTGTATATCCCAACAGAAGGAATAGCAGGGAAGCCCATAGAGCACTTGCATTCAACTGTTCTTTTTGTTCTATATCTTCTCTTGGCTTATAGGACCTACCTCCTCCTGGGACCACATCTCTTTCAAGCAAACACAAGTTGTAACCATATTTGTTTTCCAAAACTTCAGGGAATAGACTCAGGGCCAAGTATTCCTCATGCAGAGATGAAGTGGCCTCACTCTCAAAAGAGCTCCATTTCGCATAGGATACGAAAGCATCAAATACCTTTTTATCTGAGGAAGAGAAATGTTAGGAAAAAAAAGTCAGCCATTTACGTTTTTCTCACTATCGTGGCATATCTACACGTGCTTGAGTCATATGGCAAACGGGCAAGAATTAAGTGCCGGGCTCCTTACTGAATTGATTTAACAATAAAAAGCAGCAGCTGCGTCCAATTCAGAATCACACTGCTGAGCGGTATCGATTGCCCAACCAAATTCGAATTCTGATTTATGACGTGGTCCTGCATTTTCACTGAGGTCAGATCAAACAGTTGCGGCTTCTGTGATTAAATCACATTAGTCAGGGGTTCCTCTGGGTTTTTTTTTTTTTTTTTTTTTTTTTTTGCACTGCAGTGCTGCTGTGTCATGAGTTACACATCAAAGAAGAGTCTGTTCCATCAAAGCATGATAATATCCAGCAAGCGGAGCACGGCCAAGACCCAGCACCTTGCACGTGAACGAGAGAGCTGACGGCACATGTACCTCTATTAGAATCCCCACCTTGTAAAATGAGATCATAGTAACTCCCTGGCAGACTGTCTTCAGGGTTGCATGATATAACGTATATAAAGCACGTGGTGTCTGGCTCACAGCAGGGCACAAGATAAATATCCACCACCCCCCGCCCCCCCGCCTTCCAGATGGGAAACTCTATTTATGAAACTCGTTTTAGGATATTTGTAAAGTCTCATGTGCCTCTGTTGAGTTGATTAGTACAAATGCATGTTGATTACTGGGTTGTGCTACCGAACTAACCAAGAGAGGCAGAAAATCTCAAAAGTTCGCTCATGGGCTTCAGAGTCTGGACATACCCATTCGGTGTCATATTCTAGTGCTTTGCACAATGGCTGGCAAATAGCAGTGTTACAAAATAGCAAACAATAGCGCCGGTGGCTGATGTGATGGGCAGAACGCTTGCTTAATGTGGACGGAAGAAGAGGCCTTCCTGGATGGAAATGCCAGCAAAAGAAGAAGAAGAGGGAGTGGAGGAGGTCCAGGAGACAAGAAAGAGACCCAGGAGGCTCATCTGGGAAGCGCCTCATTGCCCAGGTGGGAAGGAGGAGGCTCATGGGGCATGGCCGGCAGGAAGTGCTGTGCAGTTTAAATGTGTGAGACACTACAGTCACCTCGGATTCCTTCCACGTCCCTGTGAAACTCCAAGCTTGGATTTGTCTATCATCTGGAGACATTTACATTTCTTTAGTAAGAAAATTAACAAATGGGAGTATTAGAGCTCTCTTAGGTCCTCTGCAACTCTGACATTCTGCATCTCTCTAAAATTTTGGATATTCAGCATTAACTTCAAAGGACACAGCCGTTTTGCTGTAAAACATTAGATTAGCTACAGAGGGCACTGCATCACCGTGCTTGAAAACCGGCGTCTGCGTCCTCATCAGGGTAGTGTCTTGTGCAAAGTAAAAAGAGAAAGGGCAGATTGAAAAGTGTCACAGTTGATTGGCTCTTTTGTACAAGCTCTAGAATCTTAAGATAAATAACATTTTAGTAAAGGAAATATAAATCATTTAGGGGGATGATTGAGGCATTGGCTAAATAATTTGTTCAATTCAAAACCGCTAAGAAGCTAATTTAAAAAATAAATCTCAAAAAACACTCTTGGCTGAGGGATTTCTAGCGTGAATTCTCAATAATTAGTTGAAAGGAAGGTATGATTGATGCATCTCTTGACTTCTCCTTTTCCTGTAAATCTGACAGCTTTTCACTGCATTCCCGGCGTGGGAGGAGCAGCGGCGTGGGAATTAATTATCCCAGGCAGGTAAGTAATTATCCCCGGATTCCAGCAGAATGGATGCTGCCCTTTGCAAGCAAGAGAACCATCCAGTAAAACAGTACACCTAATCTTAGAGACCTCCAGGGCTAGAAAAACACGCCAGCAGCTCTTCTATTCTAAAGAAGCACTATCATCCTGTCTCCTGGGGAAATGGGCAGACAGCTCCATTAATTGTAATAGTGGTTGCCTTTTACAGAGTGCCACATGTTTGGGGACATTGCCACCATCTTCAAGCCCCTCATTTTACAGATGAGGCTGAGGTAATAGCTAATGGGGGCTCTGAGCCAAATCACCTGGGTCCAAATCCTGAGTTCTAACACCATCTTGCAGTTCGGTTTTGGGCACGCGATTTTACGTCTCTCTGTCTGATTGCAGGATTCAAGTGACAAAGTAGCTAATACACCTGACTGGCATGGACTGTTTACCACGTGCTAGATGCTGTTCTAAATGATAAATATTTCTTAACCCAATGGGTCCTCATAGATTTCATTGTGGTTGTGATCATAATCCCATTTTCCAGAAGAGGAAACTAAGTCATGGAGATGTTAGCTCATCTGTCATATTGCGTCAGGTTGGTGAGCAGAGAGATTGTTTTCGAGCCCAACATGCTCTGCAATAGCATTGTTGATCAGCAAGATTCCTGGAAACTGGAATGAAAAGAAATTTTTTCTCCACCTGTTCCCAGTTCTCCCAGGTTGAGCCACCACACCTGGAAGAAGGTTTAAAAGGCTGAGGGGCATGACTTTATCCATCAGGGAACATCCATTTCTTGAGCTTCTCCCTCTAAGTCTGAGAAGAAATGTCAGAGGCAGGTCGGGGTCACCTTACCCCCAAGTGTCTCATCCTTGTTCTGGTAGGTTCGGTACAGCAGCACTATTTCAATCCAGTACATGTAGAGCAGAGCACCTGTGGTCAGCACGCCTGCCAGGCTCATGACGGTACCAAGTAGGATGTAGATGAACACCACTGGGGGAAACACGGTAGCCATGAACAAATGTCTCTGCGAGACCACATTTGGGCTGACGCTGTGGGCCCGCCCAGCGCCTTCTCAGGCTCTATTATTTTCTCAAAATCACTGCTCTTGGGAGCATTCCTCTTGACTCTGGAAACACTTAAAATCGTATCTTGAGGGAACTGGCTTACAATGAACTGGAGAGAACCCACGGGGAATGGCGCGTTCCTGAACAGGAAACGGATGGGGAAACTAATCATGGTCACTTTTAGTTATTTTTCCCCCATAAACCTCCACAAAACCCATTTGCATCCTTCTCATCGCATATTATAAATTATCTTCATGCCCTATCTTCCCTACAAAAGTCTAAACTTCCTGAGGCCAGGAGGCACGCGTGGCTCGGTTTCACACTCTTCACGGTACCTAATGCGTGAGAACTTTCACACGCCTCTCCTGACGGGAGCCCCGCTACAGAGCATCCACAACACTGAGCACAAGTTTTGTCTTATTTAAGCCTCACTAGCTGTCAAAACTTGCTTGTTCTGTAATCGGTTCTTAATTGAATGAATGAATGATATCAACTCCATCACGGAGTATCTTCTTAAGGAAATTTCGAAGCTATTCTTTATCAGGAATTTCCACTCCGCCTGTCAAAGACTGTGGTCTGTGATACACACATATCACTCTGAGCAGTGAGCAAGATGACTCTTCTCTCCTCCACTCTCCAGTACCCTACCATCATGGTCTCTGGATACAGAAGACTGGAAAAGAAAACCCTGAAAGGGAGCTAGGTCCTAGCACAATACCTGTTACACAAGACATGCCCTTTAGGTGTTTGTAGAATAATGGATGAGTGAATGAATGAATGAATGAATGGATGGCAGGCTTTTCCAACACAGGCCCCGTACAAAGAGTATTAGTCAAGAGGACCAGTTCTGGATCACTGTGATGTGATTGTGATTACTAGTGATGTGTCCTCGGTCAAAGTATCAAATGGTTTAATATGAGCAAAGTGCATAGTGTCTGGCTTCTCACAAATGTTAATTGCTACCATCATCAACATCATCAGCAGGATATTTCTTTAGGAAAATTCCTCTCCTCTCAGATAAAAGCAGTTGTGTGCCTTCTGCAGCCACCTTCCAGGCTTACCTCCTTTCTTTTCTCTCAGCTGGATGGACTGGGTCGTGTTCCCGATGGAGTTCTGGGCAAAGCAAACAAACTTCCGGTGAAGATCCCTCTGAGTGACTTCTTTCAAGTGGACAACACGCTCTATAACATCATCCTTTTTGGTGTATTTAACTCTAGGAAAGAAGGGGAAATACCCCACTCATTCACCAGCATAAGTTGACCACTTTTGCAGTATTTGGAATTCTTATTCGTGGCCAACAGTTTGGATTTCAGGAGAGCTATCGGATCAAAGCATAGAAGGAGATGCCAGAAGACCATAAGATGGTCAGAGGGAGTTCATTTTTGATTATTGAATCTTCTGGGCATCGTTTTATGTATCACCAGCATTTAATTTACTGTGGGCCTCATCTGACCTCTGTTACTCTAAGTGTTCTCCTTGAAAACAGACTATAATAATAATAATTTAAGAATAATGTTGAACATGATGCACTTCCACCAAGGGCTGACCGTGTTTCTCTGCTCACTCATTTTTTTTAATGTTTATTTATTTATTTGAGAGAGAGAGAGAGAAAGTGGGGGAGGGGTAGAAAGAGAGGGAGACACAGAATCTAAAGCAGGCTCAATGCTCCAAGCTATTAGCACAGAGCCTGATGCAGGGCTTAAACCCATGAGCTGTGAGATCGTGACCTGAACTGAAGTGGGAAACTTAACCAACTGAGCCACCCAGGCTCCCCGTCTCACTCTTTTTTTTAAATGTTTATTTATTTTGAAAGAGAGGGAGAGAGTAGGGGAGGGGCAGAGAGAAAGGGAGAGAGAGAGAATCCCAATAGGCTCCACGCTCAGCATGGAGCCGGATGTAAGGCTTGATCCCACAAACTGTGAGATCATGACCTGAGCTGAAATCAAGAGTCAGACGCTTAACCAACTGAGCCACCCAGGTGCCCTTGTGCTCACCCTTTTTAACACTAAATGTAGACTATCAAGTCTTCATTCCTCACAGGAACCCCCACAAGGTAAGAAAGAGTATGATCATCCTAACTTGGCCAGCAACGCAGACCAGGCATAGAAGGTAGGTGACCGTGCATGGTCACTCTGCTTGGAAGTGGCAGCCCATGCCCTGGGTCTGGGCCATTCTGCCCCATCCAGCAAGTTGTAAGTCTCAGTATTTATGCACAATTTGTGTTCTCTAAGGTTGCCAATCTACAGTCTCTCTTTACTAACTAAGGCATCTTGCCTAGGTGGATGATATTTTAGGCTGTGTTGCTTGGAGCCCTACAATACCAACATTTATTCACTGAATATTTCCTACCAATCAGGAACCGTGATGAGCGTATCACCTCTACTGTATCTACTCCGTACAGGGACCTAGTAAAGTGGACGTAAGTGTCCACAGATTACAGATGGTGCAGTGAAAGCTTACAGGGGTCAAGCGTCACATTGACAGGAGATGGAAAACAGAAATCCAAACCCAAAGAAGTTGTGTGACTTCCCTTGTCTTAGAAGCTCCTGATAACTTTTATTGCTGTTCTCAAAATTCATCCTTTATTTTTTCGTAATGACATAAACTTTTCAAAATGATACTACATTTGTTCATTGAAATCTTTTTAAAATTCAGAAGGACGTGCTTAATACATAGTCTATTACTGTGGAACGGATCTTGGAAAGATGAGGGACTCTGTTTTTTAGTAACAGGCCTGACCAATCGGATCGAAACCCGTAATCCCGCCAGTGGCCGGAGTCCAGTTTTGTGAGGCACTGGATAGCACTGAATAACAGAGTTTTCCTTTCTATTGAGCCCAACTGTCTTCCCCGTAAATTCTGTTCACTAATCTGGACAACAAACTAAGCCTCGTTTCCATAAAACACTGTGGTTTCCAAGTACTTCAAGATATCTCACCTCTGCATTTCCTTTTCCAGGTTGGATTTCTTCAACTATTCCTCACTTCACATATTTTTGGTCAGAATCCTTATTATTGTGCATTTTCCTCTCCATACATTCCAGACTGTTAATGACTCTGCATATTTGGATCCCTGAACTCACCACTACTCTAAATGAATGGCACTGGGGAAAATGGGGTGTGGGCAGAGGGCAGCATTCTTTCCCATTGGTTGGACGTGCTACTTCTCTTCTGCCATCCTGGCTCGGTATGTCTGTCTTCTTGCCAGCTTGATGTTTAAACGTCAAACTGTTGCTATAAACTCAGCTTTAGGGGCACCTTGGTGGCTCCGTTTGGTTGAGCGTCCAACTTTTGATTTCCACTCAGGTCATAACTCTCCGTTGGTGGGATGGTTCGTGGGATCCAACACGGCTTGGGTCCCGTGCTGACAGTGTGGAGCACACTTGGAATTCTCTCTCCCTCTCTCTCTCTGCCCCTACCTCCCTCCCCCCTCAAGATAAATAAATAAACATTTTTAAAAAGCCCTGAGCTTTCAAACAGCTTAAATATTTCATTTTACGGCCCTATTAAGAAACTGCTTCTGATCTCAGGGTTGAAAAGGATCCTGCACTTTGCATTTCTGTCCTTTTCTATTCACCACTAGTTGGCGCCAGTGGCCACCATCAACTGCGCGCTTGTTCATCTCGGTGAGTCCATTTTAGAGGTTTCCAAAGGTGTTTTAAAAAGTGTTCAGTGTAGGTTGCGAAGAATATGGTCTGCTAATTTCCTTCTTACCTTTTCTGCTCAGGTGTTGGAACTTCCCACTCCTGGTCAGAATCTTTAATGTACCATTTCATTACAGGTTTAAAATCTCGTTGGTAGCCAAATCGTGCCGTGCAGTTAAGAGTTAAAGGCTTTCCTGAAAATGAGAGAGACACACAAAATAGGAAGGAAGTCCGTGAGGACACTTGGTCCTGTGTAGGAGGAAGACGCCATCCGAACACTGTTCACTGCTGCAATCACGTTTGCAGGATAAATAGGCGTGCCAGAAATAACCAAACATCTACCGGTCTCTCATTCACAAGCAAATAAGACCAGGTATATTTCTCTCCATTGAGCAACACTTACATCTCAGACTTGTGACTCTTTGGTCACAGCGCTAAGAATTCTGATATGGTTTGAGGGCAGACACCAAGAAAATGAGGAGTCCTCTCAGTGACCAGTCTGGTCTTCTAATGCTGCTATTGATACACAATGTGTCAATAAAGAACATTTTACTACTAACCAACATTTGCATATTAACTTAAAATCGTGAGGTTACTATAATGTAGTTTAAAGAAGGAATTATTTAGATATTCAGCAGTTTCTTGAACAATGCACTATGGGTGGGCATGCATGTGATGACACTACCCTCTTCCTACCCGCTTTTTCTACAAGGGGTCTCCAGATACACTCTGCCTCAAATTCAGTATTTTCACCGTGAAATGGTTAAGGACTCCATTAAAAATCATCTTCGCACCTTAATAATGTCCCCCCCCCCGCCCTTTAGGGTTTTCAAATTCATTGAAGCTGTAGGTAACTTGGCTATTTTTGAATTATTAATGTTTTTTTCTTTCCTCCTTCCTTACATTCTTGCGATGCTGTGGGTATTGCTAATGCTATACCCTGATACCGCCACCTAGTGGTCTCTTATCATAGTATCTATGTTGACTTTTATTTCTATAAGTATAGATGTGTTAGCATTTAAAAGAACCACTTATTTTCTTGGAACAACCAGCACTTGGTTTTAAATAGAGAAGTTCTTATTTGGCTGTGTGGGGAAAATGTAGATGTTACTGAAGTGGATAAAATAAAAGGGGACCAGAGAAAGGTCACTTTGCCCCTCTACACAAAAGACACCACTTGGGAGTACAAATTACTTGAGCAGGAGATGTAGTGTTCCTCCATAGGTATCTTAAAGCCCACACCGAACACCATGTTTTTAAAGGTTAATGCTCTTCAAGGTGGTAAATCGGTTACGTTTACAGATTTAATCAATGGACCTAATATACGTAACCACCTGTTTCTGGGATGAGTAAGGAGAAATCTAAAATCTATTGAACATGACCAGTTCACTAGCCACCTAACATACATTATCCTACATTTCTCACTGAAACCAGATGAGGTCAGTTTTCCTTTGTCTATTTACAGATTTAAAACCTGAGGCTTAGAAAGATTAAATAACTCTCTAAGGTCAACAAACTAGCCAGTGACTGAGTCAAGATTCACACGGAATTCTGTTTGACTTAAAATCCCAATACTTTTTTCCTTAATACGACACTTAGACCTGCTCCCAGAAGCACAATGTCATTCAATGGTGATAATACAACCCACCTTACCAAGTTCTACTTCCAGTGTGTCCTTGATGGGGTCCAGAATATCTGGCTTGAAAATAGTGTCTTTCACTAAAAGATGAAAATAGTGATTATTATTTGCATTGGGAAATCGGAAGGCCTGCTTGCTGAAGATGTGCGTGCAAAGTAGCACTTTGATCTAAATGCTTTGGCGCTCCCTCTTCGATTTTGGTGCATTGTCTACAAAGTTAGTAGGAACTCAGGTTTCCACATGAAAAGCAAGCCTCCAAAGATGAGCGTGACATCAGGTTGCAGGTGCTAGTGAAACATTAGTCCCTGATAAATCCTTGTCCACCCGGTGCGTTTTCTTCCACACCAGCCCTGCTCAACTGCTACAGACCTGAGCCCCCATTCCTGTCTTCTACAACATTGCTTTTTGGTACCATCTGGCTGAGTAGTCCGGAAGAAGAATGCACTTGAGAAAATGCATTTTTTCTCAATGCCCACATCAGCCAGACCAGAGGCCACTCCTCCATCCTTAAGTTCATGGTTTATTTCAAGATAAAAGTGAGTCCGACCCTCCATTACTCATTTATGCCTGAGTTTCCGGCCACAAACTGTCAAATAGGGCTCTGTGGTCATACTTCCTCCTGAATATGGCCCATCTCCTGATCAAGGAAAATTCATCACCTCTGCTCTGGACATTGTCCTCTTACTTCTCGGGGTCCTCCTTCCTTCAATGACTCCATTATCTTCCCTGTATATTTCTCTCTCTCTCTCTCTCTCTCTCTCTCTCTCTCTCTCTCTTTCTCTCTTTCTCTGGGTTTCTGCCCATTGGCATTTATTCATGCTCAGTCTCTTCATTTTAAAAGAGAGAACATTCCCTACACCTTATGTCCTTGCCACATTCATGCTCCTTCCTTGCAAGCCAAATTCTTGAAGGAGCGATATGTGCTCATCTCCTCCATTCTCTCGCTTCCCATGGAGTTCAATTCCTGCCCCCATCACTCCACGGAAACTGCTTCAGCTAAAGTCCCCAGTGACGTCCTTGCCCCTAAATCCACTGGACACAGCTGAGTTTTTCTTCTGCTTTATTTCTCAGCAGCTTCGGACACTGTTGGGCATGGCCTCTTAGAATCCTCTCGTTTTTCGTTCCCTGCTTCCCTACTTTCCTGTTTACCTTCTGCCTCTCTGCTCACTTCCCTGTGTGTTTGGGGGCTCTTCTTCCTCTGGGCTTCTCGTGAACATCAGTTCTCTCCCTCGTTCTCTGCTCGTGGTCTTTTGTTCTATCTACTGTCTCTGGGTGGTACCGTTCATTCTCTAGAACTGTTCCCTACTAAAGATCTTGAACCTTTACATGATCTGTCTCCTCCATCATCAGTTTCACTTCCTTTACAGCTCCTATCCCCACTCTCCCACTGGTACTCACTAACTTATGTAAATAATGACCTCTGTTGCCCTTCCCAAACCCAGCGATGAGTTCTCAGACCTCACCCCTGAGGCAGAGTGTTACTCCCTCTGCCCAGAGATACTTTAGCCACCATGCCCTGGGACAGTTTCCCTTTGTTCTCACACCCCTGCTCCACCCCCTTTGGGGATCCCTTCCCTTCTCCCAACCTCTCCAAGTGTTGCAATGCTACAGTCCTCGGTTCCAGGCCTTCTTCTCTCTATACTCACTCCCCAGATGAGCTCATTCAGTGGTTTTTTTTTTTTGCTTTAGTTATTTATGTTTTTAATGTTTTTATTTATTTTTGAGACACAGAGAGACAGAGCATGAGCAGGGGAGGAGCAGAGAGAGAGGGAGACACAGAATCTGAAGCAGGCTCCAGGCTCTGAGCTGTCAGCACAGAGCCCCACGTGGGGCTCGAACTCACGGACTGTGAGATCATGACCTGAGCTGAACTCGGATGCTTAACCGACCGAGCCACCCAGGCACCCCCAGTCTTTTCGCTTTAGCTATCATGTTGACCACCCTCACATTTACACCTCTGGCCCTATCATCTCCGGACTGGTTTGTCCAAATTCCTCCTTGTCATTGTGATTTGGATCACCCAAAGTCCTTTCGGACGTAATGTGTAATTTCTTCCTTAGACCCTCTTCTCTTGCAGCCTTTCCTGTTTCATGAAATGGTGTCGCCATTTACCATCTTATCCAGGCCAGAAAACAAAAACATCCTTGGTTTCCCTCTTCACGCATTAAATCCATCATCAAGTTCTGTGGATGCACAAACAAAGCCGCTCCTCACCTCCTTTGCTAAGTCTGTGCAGTGAGCAATCAGAGATACCTTCCAAGAATGTGCATCAGACCTGCTGTGTAAGTTCTTATGTATGCCGTGCAAGGCCATCCTCCATCAGTGTCCAACAGAAAATCCACCTAGTTGCCCAACCTAAAACCCAACTCTCTCTCATCCTGGATCCCTCCTTTTTCCTCTTCCTCACTCCCAATTTCCAAGTCCTTTCAACTGTACCCTCTCCGTAGTCTCTGAGTCTGTCCACATCTGTCCATCCCCACTGCAGCTCTCTGCCCGCAACGGCATTTTCCCACCTTCCTTGGGCTGGTTGGTCCTCACCCGTCTGTTCTTGCTCGAGCGTGGTATGCCCAGGTTTGGGCTTAGTGGGCCTCTTGTATGCCCCGCTGCTTCCCTTTCTCCCCACTCATCATACTGTCTAGTGACAGCCTGTGTGCCCACAAAGTGGGAAGTTCTGGGTGATCACAGAGAATGTGTCTAGGTATTCGTTCTTACAGCCTGAGCACCAAGCCCAATGTCTGATACCTATTAGATGTCCCACAAATATTTGTGTGAAAATGAATATGTGAAAAAGTGAATGAGTGAGGAAGACAGGAATGATGACAGAGAAGGCTTGGTCGAAAGAGACGCAATCAATGTTGCGGGGAATCCCTCGGGTGAGGGAGAAAAGCAGACTCAGCCCCTAAAAACTTGATGGGCTGAGTGACATGTCCGAGGGAAGAGGAATCACACATCCCTTGGAGGGGGCTAGTGGCGCAAGTGGGGTGCTTGTGTTCTAACTTCTCCTCGAAAGAAGAGTCTAATGTAAATGTTCATTGCTGAAGTCCAGGAAAGTAGGCAGAAGTGGTTACCTTGGCCTCAAGGTGTTTAACGTAATTTGTATCCTACACTAAAAGAAGAAGAGGTAAAAATAATCGATATGTTTACTAAGAGCTAGGTCAACCATTCTGTAGCTCTTTAATACAAAGCATGGATGACTGACCCTGTTGTGTTTTGACAAGAACCATGTTTAAATTAATGACGTCGTATAATTTATTCATGTGGATACTTATAAATCTGGGAAGAATGGCTCAGTGAAAAGACTGGGCCAAAATAGAGCACAAAAGAACAAACCCAACAGACCACCAAACACATAACAAGGTATTAAACTTCATTAGTACTCAGAGACATGTAAATTGGGATTTAAAAAGGGGGAGAGAGAAAGAGGTCCGACTTGACACCAGTCAAAAAGTCTGTAAACATCAAACATTATTTGGTAATAACGAGAATCTGTTCTTCACTAAGGGGGGTATAAACTGGCAAAATGATAGAACAGTACCGTGTGTTTTTAACACAAAACACATTTTGTAATATAAAACGATATTCTATTTTATTTTTTTAAGTTTATTTATTTATTTGAGAGAGACACAGACAGCATGAGTAGGGGAGGGACAAAGAGAGAGGGGGAGAGAGAGAGAGAGAGAGAGAGAGAGAGAGAGAGAATCCCAAACAGGCTCCATGCTGTCAGCACAGAGCCCGATGCAGGGCTTAAACCCACGAAACCAGGAGATCAAGACCTGAGCCAAAACCAAGAGTTGGATGCTTAACCCACTGAGCCACCCAGGCGCCCCAGTATTCTATTTTATTAATGGATATATACTTTTGTCGAAAAGCATAAAGACATAAATGGAAAGCATATAGGGTACATGATTGGACTACAGCTGGGAAGAGAAGGAGCAGGAAGGGGTAAGAGCATAGGCCTCAATCTGTCTCTGCAATGTCTCATTTCTTTAAAGAAAAAGCAAGATTCTAAGTGTGCAGAGAAACAGTAATATGTGTTAAAGCTGATAGGTTCATGGTGCCACTTCTGTGTGTGAAATATTTAAAATCATTTTTTTAAATTATTACAAAAACTTAGCAGGATTCATCAGTGCATGGAAAACCCAACTTGTGACAACATGAATATGATCCAGAATGAGGCCTTCCTTGGGGGACAGAATCTAGATTTATGGGGAAATTAATGTTTTCCCACATTTAAGGCTTCACATGACTACCAGTATATGATTATCTTTTTTCTTTCCCAAAAAGGAAACCATTACTAAACCAAAGGAAGATAGCTTTAATTGGGTAATAGGGGTTCAAATCCCAAATCTTGAAATGGAAAATCTCACTTACCGATGGTTGTCACTTGGACAACAGCTCTGACTGTCCATGAACTTGTGTTATCTGAATCAGTGTAATCACATACATATATGCCCTGGTCGTGGTCATAAACTTCATCCACTAGGATTGAGTTGCTCCTTTCTTCAGAGAGTAGTTTTCCATTCTAATGCAAGGGACAAAAAAGTGAATAACTTTCTCTAACCAGAGAATTGTTAGTAATATTAGTCAAACTTACAGAAAAACTTCATAAATAAGGGCATCACCCAAGTATGAAGGGCTTCTGTTCAAAAACTGTATTGGTAAGAGTCTTATTTGTTAATGAGAGGCATTTTCACATACAATTACATTATCTTTTAAGATCAAGGCACCAAATCTGACTAATCTTCCAAGAGTTATGTGGCCTAGTATTTCCCAAAATATGACTCAGGACCCTGAGAATATTCTAGAAAACTCATAGTACTCTAAATAACTGACACCTCAATGAATTTTTTGAAAACATGTATATTTATGGTTATAGAAATTGACATAGTTTTGTGGCGGGGAGGGGCTAATATAAAACTTCCTGTTTAAATAAATTTCACTCGGGGCACCTGGGTGGCTTAGTTGGTTAAGAATCTGACTTTGACTCAGGTCATGATCTCACGGTTCATGGGTTTGAGCCCCACATCTGGTGAGCATGAGCCCTGCTTTGGGTGAGCCCCACCTCTCTCTTTCTCTGCCCCTCTCTCACTTCCGCCCTCTCTCTCTCAAAAACATAATAAGTACATTTCACTCTAAAAAAAGGTTAAATTTATTTTTTTTAAGGTGAAGTGTAAATTTAAAATATTAAGTAAATAACTAAACAGGTGTACAGACATATGACAAGGAATGACTAGTGAGTGAGACACAATGAACTCATGGCGGACCCAAAGTCACGTGGAACTAAAATGCAATTATGAACATTTCTCTCCCTTACTCAGCATATCCTTCAGGGATGCTCTTCTAAGGTCTGGAGTTCTCCCCCGGTTGCAGTTGCCATTCCTTCCTGGTCTCCTTTCCTGCTACTGCCCCTCCACTCACTTGCCATTCCCGAAATAACCATATTCCTTCATCAGCCACCCGTTTGTAAGTCTCTCCCAGCACTCTCTCCCCCTGGGTAGGCTGCAGCTCAGTCTTTAACTCCAACTCAAAAGGATGATTCTCACAGAGAGAAGAGGATGATCACACACTCCCTGAGCAGAACCAGTCCCTTCGTGCTCCCAGACCTCCATGATCGCTCATAGCCCTCTGATCATAACGATGTGTATAGTTACCTCCTTCTCTGAAGGTGTGAAGACCAGCCTTTGTGCCAAGACACATAACTGCTCCTGCACACACTGGCAGGAATAAACACAGATCCCTCCTTGCAGAGAGCACTCAGTCTAAGAAGGCAGGTCCCAAGCAATAAGCCAGAGTGTGATGCACTTGGGCGACCTTGCCTCAACTCACAGGAAGCAGGGCTACTCCCTCCAGGCCAATCAGACCTTAAGGAGTATGTAGGAATCACTCCATTAAGCTAAGTGCCTTCTCAGAAATATTTGAAACGGAGAATATATGTAAGAAATAGGGCCAAGGTGAAGAGGCTGATGCATGTAGACGGATTTGGTCTTTGTGTCTCTACTATATGGCAAGCAGGCCAGGAATCGTAAGCTCTTTGTAAATGATGCGTGAATAAAGTATATATAATTGAAACGTTTTGAAGCGTGAGAATCATGTAAGTTATCAGTAGGGGCTAGGACCTAGTAGGGGCTCAAAAAATCTTTGTTGAATGGCTGAGTATCCCTTTGCCAATAATTCTGTAGCCCCTAACCTCCATGTAGCCCATGGCCTTCCAATCTCCAGCAAATAGCACCTGGAGTGTGTGTCTTACCACACAGTCCAAAGCAAAGACATACACAGCGAAATCACCTAGTATCTATACAGATTATAAAATTCTTTCTCGTGTATTATCTCATATGACTCATTCCAAGGACTCTCTGACTTGGGTTGCACAGGCTTTGGGAAGAAACTGAGGCTCTGGCGTTTGTGTGTTGTTCTATCACAGAGCTAGCGAGTGAGAGGGCTGAGGATCAATCTGAATTTTTCTGACTCTGAGTTTCATGTTCTCATTGAGGAGTTTCCCTTCCGTTTCCCTGCTGACTGGTAGGAGCAGGGTTTCCCCACTCCAAGTCTCTGGTGTGGTTCCTGTGGCCCAAGAAGGAACTTCCAGTAGACTGGCAGGGAGACCAAGGTGCGGGGTCAGAACTGATCAGAGAGGGGCAGTTGCAGGCTGCAGGAAGTAAAAGGAAGCGAAGAAATGGGGCAGATAAGGTTAAATATCTATCAGCTGATCTCAGGGGTCAAGAACCCCTTTTCAGAGCATGGGGTAAAATTCAGAGCTAAAACCCTAGACAACATACATACAAAGAGCAGAAATTGGAGTGGAGGTGTTTCATGAGTCCCATGAGAAAGTAATGGGGAGAAGATGCAGTCGTGACCAAGACCTCAGCTAAGCTGCAGGGAGGATGGGTCAAAACAAAGTCAACCTGATTTTTTTTTTTTCCATAAAAAGAAAAGTATGGCTTCATATGTATTATTAAGGCTTAACAAATGGGGCGCCTGGGTGGCTCAGTCAGTTAAGCGTCCGACTCTTGATTTCAGCTCAGGTCATGATCTCATGGTTTGTGAGTTCGAGCCCTGCACTGGGCTCCATGATGTCAGTGCGGAGGCTGCTTGGGATTCTCTCTCTCTCTCTCTCTCTCTCTCTCTGTCCCTCCCTCACATGTACTCTTCTCTCTCTCAAAATAAATAAATAAACTTAAAAAAAACTTAATAAGATGGAACTAAAAGGTAACATCAAAGAAAACAGATAAGGGAGAGGCAATTTGTGTCAAGAATGATGGGAGACCCATTCTGGTAAGACGATCACAAATGATTCCAACAGAAAAGAGGGGTGCTAATAGGCCTGTTTTGCTCAGCCGTGAAACAGTCTTGAACAAAATATGGAAGGAGGAGCATCTCCAGCGTGAACCTGTATGAATTGGGTCAGTAAGTCCGAGACAGAACTGAGGCATGCAGAAAAGAGGAACACATGAAAATAGAACTTTTAAAGGTATGTGTGAAGCCAGAAAAACAAAGGAAATGTATTCTAGTAGGACTGTTCTTGTAATATTACCCTCTAATATCACCAAGCTCTAATACTACTGGGCAGTGCAGCCACTCCAGGGAGTACTATGCATATGGTGCTGCCTGGAGTTGGGTGACACAGTCGAGCTCCTACTGGGGCTTTCACTACCTAGTCTGGGAGGACTCTCGGCATGTACATCTTCAGCCCTATCCTCCCTGATGGACTTGACGTTTTCACATCTGTTTTAAGGATTCATTATGTCCAGATCTGTGTCTGTGACCTCTTCTCACCCCTCATTGAATTTACTTCTATTTGGTCAACTTCCTAAATGCTGTGAGTATATTTGAGCCAGAAAGACCCAACATATGAGTCATCTCTTTCACGTTTCCCTAAATATTTAATCTTGTATTTAATTCTGAAGATATCACTGCACCCACCACCTTCTTTCTGGTCCCACTGCTAGTTCCCTAGATCAGGATTCACCCTTACAAAGTTCAATCACACCAACAGGAACCCCCCCAATAACCATACCACATAACCAACCTACAGCCTCTGTTTCCAGCTCTAACCCTAACTACACCTCTCGGGAACTCTCCGCTTCCACCATGCTGAGCCACTCACCATTCACAGAATGTGCCCCTTGTGTTTCTGTTTTCCATTGCCCATGTGCCTGTTCTTGCCTGTTCCGTCCCGGTCTCTTGCCCCAGTCATCAACTGATAACATTCTACTCAGACATAAATTTTGTACTAGTGCTTACCTCTTAATTGGAAAAGGGTACATTATGAACAGTATAGACTGATGAGTTAGATACTAATCTCTAGCCAAAATCTTGAATGGGTTATTTCCTATGAACCCTTAAAAAGGAAACGCTGGTTAACAGCCAGCTCGCACTCACTGTCAACATTCAGGCCATGGCATGCTGTCTGATCATTTCCTTCCACGATAGAATGAATAGACCAGAGCCTCAGAGGAATACAGGACTACAGTCGATGTTCTGTCTCCACTGTAGTGACTGACTCATTTGGAAAATACTTTGACGGTGTCTTTGTTAAATAAAATGTATACACATGGGCTGAATGAGTCAACATTTAGGTGCCTTTTTTCAGTTAGTTGAGTAGTAATACCTCCCAAGTTGTGGATTAAGGGACCACGTATAACTAAAAGGATCGTGCTAGAATCAATAGCTGAGTCGACGGGCTGTTCAGTGCCAGTCTTTTCAGTATTTTTGCTAAGACCTGTCATGCCTGCCTCTCATCTACAAGTCACGCAAATCTGGGAGTGATGGCTAGTATGGTGGATTTCAAACTCAGAATTCCATCCTCTTGATATGCTGCTAAAACCAACAAATTTGAATTTAACAGCAATAAATGTGAAATCATGAAGACGAGTTACAAATTCCACCCAGCACAAAATTGCATTGGCCTGATTGCAGTGCTTCTGAGAAAACAACGACAGCAGTAACAACAAAAAAAAAACACAAAAAACTGCTTACCTGCCAACTAAGAATGAATCAACCACATAATGGAGCTGTCCCAAGGCTAATGCCATCCAGACCACATTGATACACTATTCAAAATAAGGAAGAAAGTAGCCTCTGTTTTCACTATGGGTTAGGCCACATGGGGGTTATAGCACTGAACAGATGTTAGGACGTTGTGCAGGATTTTGAGCATTCTGAAATACCATAGCGAGAACAACAAAAGGGGCCACTGTAGGGACCTTGAAAATACTTTCCAAAAATCAAATTGAAATGATCTTTACTTCTTTCCTATTGGGAATCCCATCGATCTTGGGTTCAGCCAGTCTCAAATACTCACCAGTTCTCAGAATCACTACAAGAAAACTAGGCCAAAAGGAAATGGGAAGGAGAAGTGGCCGGTCTGCGTGCGCACATTCCATTAAATGCCTGGCCAGAGACGACGCAGCAGCCACGTCATCATTGTGGCGAGTGAATGTGGCATATGAGGGAGATTGTCTTAAACCACCAATGGAAAGGGTACTCAGGGCACAACTCTAACTGACAAGAGGCCCCCAGTGGTGTCACTGACACCTGTATCTCGGTGCCAGTGCAGAAGGACCTCTCCCAACGCCCTGTTATATAATTTCTCCCACGTCACAGATTTCCGTAGCTGGAGAGCAAAAAATGCCTTCTCGTTCAATGTCATTGTCATTTATTTCAGATAAAGTCTGTTGAGGCCATTTTTTATCGTATTTTTAGAAATTAGCAAAATGCAGAGGAAATGTTCTTTGAATAAATACCAGATAATTCACTTTAATCCTGACTTCTTGGTCACTTAATATTTCAGTGAGGAATCTCCAAGCCTAAATTTTTTGATGTGTCTATTAAACATATTTTGAAAGCTCCTAGAGCCTCTACCTTGTTGGATATGCATCTGGCAGGTGCATCCCTGATCAGGAGTTTCGTCTGAATTCAATAACGCCATGTTCTCCTCTGCTCAGCCAGTGTTTAGCATCTGTCATCTATTCTGAGATGGCTTAAGTATGACCTGCCCACCACATGAGCACCTGGGGCTTAGCATGAAGAAAAGGAGCATTGCGTATTATTTGCTGCCTAATGTCACCCGTTCTAGTGATACACTCCTTCTGTGAGGTCTGTGACTTTTCAGGTTACTGCGTGTGTGTGCGCATGCCAGTGTAGGTACGTGTGTGCGTATGTGTATATGCAACGTGCGCGCACGCGTGCAATTAGGAAACATGACTTGAATGATAACCTACCCAAATTTGCATCAGAAAGTACAATTTTAAGGAGCGCCATTGCTGGCCCACTTTTTGGCGGATGCCTATTCACCACCGAACACACCCTGAAATTTGCTGTCAAGATCCGGGAGAAGGGAAATGAAGCTTCTTTATGGGACTGCCATATGCCTTTCGGGTTTAGTTTACAAGTACAATATATGCAGAAAGCTAGCAACTACTGTGTGGCTTATGTTTACCTGAAAGTGAAAATAGCTTTCATTTCAGGGATACTAATCATTGAAAATTCAAATGCAATTTCATCTGAAATAACTAGGGGTAAGCCTTCTTTACTGGCCTAGGAACAAGCCCACCTTGCCATAGTCAGATTTGTCTTCCTGGATCACAAATACTTTTGAACCACGGGAAGTTTTATTCTGAAGAGAACTGAAAAGAATAAGCAGAACCGTGGTCTCTCCTGGCTAACCTCATTTTAGAGATGATGAAATTAAGGTGGTTCTTAAAATTATGATTTTACTGAGGCCGGCATATTTTCATTGTTCCTTCAAAATACAAATGTGAGACCTAGAGCACACCACTTTTCCTCATTGTGTACTTATTTCCCCAGTGGACACGATAACACCTGTCTACCCATCGTCACCAAGTCGCCAGAGAATCAAGTGATGAAATGTCTTCCACACCATGGTACCTGTGCCGCCATGACCCTGATTGCTGAGCCTTGGAACGTATAGAGCCACCAGGTAAACATGAACCACTTTCTTGACTGATCACTGGCAATTTAAAACGACATTTTTATACTAACAGATGTATTTTGAAGTCTAATTTAAAGCTTTGCAGGATGTTTGAAGGCAAAGTATTGGACTTCCAACAAGAAGGAGACACCTATGCAGCATTTATATATCTGTTAGCACTTGGAAAAACTGTAAGATGTAATGATAATGTGAAGTGTTTTTGTTATGAAGCTTACTCACATGTGGTTCATAACCCGAAATGATTAGGAAACTTGCCTCTTCCTTCCCCCTCCTCCCTCTTCATCCTCACATTGCACTCCCCACCCCCACCCCCATCTCACCTGCGCAAGACACTTGTTACCCCGGCCTCCTGTGTTTGCTGTAACTGCCCTCTCGGATATGCTCTCTTTGGAAAGTGTTCCAGTCTGCGATTTCATTCAGAAACCCTCCAGGATTCACTTGTTGGGGTCTCCCTTCCCCCGAGGAATGCCCACTGCTTTCCAAAGACAGTACAAATGAACCCACTTGGCCTTCTGTATTGGCAGATGGCCCTAAGGTTATGTCTCACCTCATGTGTAATACACTGGTATTCTAGAAATTTTTCTGGCACTGATCAAAAAGACGGTTCTTACGATGATAATATCAGACTCTGGCTACCTAGGAGAAAGACCACTTTAGGGACCCAGGCCTTCTCTGTAGGCACAAGGTCCGTATTCACAAAGCTCTAGACCTCAGGTTCTCAAACCCACGTTTCCATAAAGTACCTATGGAGATGTTCCCGTGAAAACCATATTCTCACATCGGTTTTGGAGGAGTCGCTCTTACCTTGTACCAGGTCACCTCTGAACTTTGGGCATCACTTTGGCAGTGGAAGCTGGGGCAATTAATATAGGCAGTGCTGCCAATAAGAAGTTGTTGCTCGTGTGATACGAAGTTATTTGGTACACATGATACATTGGTCTTAGGCTTAACTTCTAAGATGGTCTTGACACAACAGGCCTCACCCTGAGGGCTCCTAGGAGAGTTAACAAGGTCTTGTGAACGTAGAGGTTATATCCAGGTAATATAAGATTTGGGAACGTTTTCTCATAAGAATGCATGCGGGACATACCGAATCCTGGGTCTACAGATATACGACCCAGCATTATGCATTCCTGTGGTCGAAAAGTGTAGGATGCTCTTGTCCTGGATGATGTGATGATAGTTGTTAGTTATTTCCCCTAATGGATTTCCATTTTGAGGTTGAAAGTACCACTGGACATCAGATAGATCCTTACTACCACTGCAGGGCAAGTTTTCAGGGGCTTGGGTTGGTGAGAGTTGACTTCTGTGGTGAAAGTGGGATTTCTGTGACTCTGTTAAGTCACAAAATAAGACAAACTTCTCACTCCCTGAAGAATATTCCCAAAGAAGTTTTTTGGTGATGCAATCTGAAAACCACAAGGAACAAAACAACAAAGAGATACATTAGAAGATGAAACTCTCCCTTGGCAATGATCTTTTTGGATATGACATCTAAAGCACAAGTAACAGAATAAAAAATAAACAAGCAGAACTACATCAAACTAAAAAGCTTCTGCACAGCAAAAGAAATGATCAAAAAAATGAAAAGACAACCTATGAAGTGGAAAAATATTTGCAAACACTATGTTTAATAAGATATATCTGATTAACATCTAAAATGCATAAAGAATGCATACAACTCAAAAGCAAAACCAACAAAAACAAACAAACAAACAAACAATAAACACCCAAATAAGCCACTTAAAAATGGGCAATGAATCTGAATAAGCGTTTTCCAAGAACATATACAATTAGCCAACAGGTACATGAAAGGCTGTTCAACATCGCTAATCATCAGGGGAATGGTCTTGACATAACAATCACTATCACAGTGAAATATCATCTCACACCTGGGAGGATGGCTTATCAACGAAAAGACAAGAGATAAATGCTGGTGAGGAGATGGAGAAAATGGGACCCTTGTGCACTGTTGGGATTATAAATTGGTACACCCACTGTGGAAAACAGTACAGAGGTTCCTCAAAAAGTAAAAAATAGAACAATGATATGACCCAGAAATTTCATTTATTGGAAATGTATCTGAAGGAAATAGAAATGCTCTGTTGAGATGTTCTGCACCCCTATGTTCATAGCAGCATAATTCATGATCATCAAGATATAGAAACAACCTAAATGTTCATCAGATGAATGGATACAGAAGTTGTGCCCACACACATACACAATAGGATATTATTCAGCCATAAAAAAGAAGGAAATCCTGCCATTTGTAGCAACATGGATGGGCATTATGCTAAGTGAAAGAAGTCAGACAGAGAGACAAATACCATATGATGTCACTTATACATGGAGACTAACAGCAGAAACAAAACAAAAACCAAGCTCATAAAAAAAGAGATCAGATTTGTGGTTACCTGAGGCTGGGGTGAGGAGTGGGGGAATTAGATGAGGTGGTCAGAAGGTACAAACTTCCAGTTATAAGATACATGAGTGGTGGGAATACAGTGACCACAGTAAACACTTCTGTATGATATATCTGAAAGTTGTTAAGAAAATGGATTCTGAGGGGTGCCTGGGTGGCTCAGTCGGTTAAGTGTCTGACTCTTGAATTCAGTTCAGGTCATGATCCCAGGATCATGGGATCAAGCCCCATGTTGGGCTCTGTGCTGTGTGTGGGGCCTGCTTGGTATTCTTTCTCTGTGTGTATGTCTCTCTCTCTCTCTCTCTCTCTCTCTCTCTTTCTCTTCTCTCTCTCTGTCTCTTCCCCCTCTCCCTCACTTACATGCTCTTGAGGAAGAAGAAGAAGAAGAAGAAGAAGAAGAAGAAGAGGGAGAAAATGGATTTTGTGAGTCCTCATTACAACTGAAAAACAAGGAAATTTATTTTTCTTTTTTTGGTAGCTATATGAGATCATGGGTATTAACTAAACTTGTTGTGGTAATCATTTCACAATATATGTAAGTCAAGTTATTTTGCTATATATCTTAAATTTACGCAGTGCTATATATCGCTTATATCTCAACAACACTGAAGGAAGAAAAGATCAAAGTCTAACTTACATTTACAAACAGTGCTGGATTTAACAAGGGATTAAGCTCTTTTGTGTGTCTGTCCTCTTCACTGTTTCCATTTAGAAGTTCATGTTCTAACTCCCTCTTCATGGACTTGAGGGGCCGCCAGAGCAGTTTCCTATTAGAGAAGGCTGAACCACCCCTCGTTTGTCTTCAGCTGCTCCCACTGAACACCCAGCTATTGTAACTGGGTTCCTCACTGATGCATGGTATAAGCTGAAAGCTGTTCACCCCAGTCATTTCTCTCCCTCTGCACCCGTCTTAACAATAAGAAGGAAATGCTCTGTATTAACAGGTCAAGTTGCTGATATATCAGAATATCTGTCACTTTATACTTTGACCACAAGACGCACAGTGTTAACATGAAAAGTGAAATCCCTACCTGAAATACTCAGTCCTTTAGTTCTCTCTCCTGTGACAAGCCAGAGAAATATCCAGCCCAAATAAAGCGTCATTCTCCCTGGGTCCTGTCATCACTTGAATGAATTTGTTCCCTTGCCAGGCTGTGGTACGTTGTGTTTCAGAGCTCTTGCCTGAGAACCTTCTTCATTTCTGTAAGTCAAGAGGTGAGAAAAGGAGAAATCAGAACCAGTTATCAAAATGCAAGTCACACAGGAAGCTTTGAAAGGGCAGGTCACACCCAAGCGAGCCTTCCCGTGCCCACAATAGTGTGTGGCAGGCTCGTTGAACGTGTCATTTCTTGTACATCTAAAGGAGGAAGAGCAGCGTCTCAAACTCATGGCAACCACTTGGACCTCTGCACCATACCATGTGTTCTTTTGGTGCCATTTCTTCATGGAATTCTCCTTCTGTCCCTCCCCCTCCCCCTTCCCTTTCCCTTTCCCCTCCCTCTTCTTCCTCTTCATCCTCCTCCTCCTCTTCTCCTCTTTCTTCTTCTTCTCTTTCTTCTTCTTCTTCTTCTTCTTCTTCTTCTTCTTCTTCTTCTCCTCCTCTTCTTCTTCTTCTTCTTCTTCTTCTTCTTCTTCTTCTTCTTCTTCATGTTATCACCTAGCATGCATATTTCCATGAGTATCTTGGAAAAAGTTAAGTGAAACTTTTCCAGAAAAGGGGACCCAAATTGATTGAAAATGTCAGGTTCTCCACAGTTAAGAAGCCTGTACTGTAGCTCATATGTATAAAATTTGAGAATGTCCACATGTCTGTTTTATTTGCTTTTATTAGTAGTTGTAACAGCTGTTAGAGAATAGACTCTCTTCTCCCCAAATAAGAAAGGAAAAATGGTCACTGGGTATCAATATTATTGTCTTACTCTGTGTATTACTCCTTGGGGTTGTTAGA
The DNA here is from genome assembly GCF_027475565.1 of Acinonyx jubatus. Classification (NCBI taxonomy): domain Eukaryota; kingdom Metazoa; phylum Chordata; class Mammalia; order Carnivora; family Felidae; genus Acinonyx; species Acinonyx jubatus. The sequence continues at coordinate 56,544,209 of NC_069388.1, forward strand.
ATAAGGAAACTTTCTCCTGAACTTTGCCTAAAAATTTGTCCTAAACATTCCCATACTGTCTTAGGCTCTTTAAAGTGAAAGTGGGGGTTGGGGCATCTGGGTGGCTCAGGCAAGAGTCCGACTTTGGCTCAGGTCATGATCTCACGGCTTGTGAGTTCGAGCTCTGCATCAGGCTCTGTGATGACAGCTCGGAGCCTTGAGTCTGTTTCAGATTCTGTGTGTGTGTCTCTCTCTGCCCCTCCCCTACTCTTGCTCTGTCTCTCTCTTCTCAAACATAAATAAGTGTTAAAAATAAATTTTAACAAGTGAAGGTGGGGGGTTGAAGGGGTGGGGGGAATGGGTGATGGACATTGAGGACAGCACTTGTTGGGATGAGCACTGGGTGTTGTATGTAAGTGATGAATCATGGGAGTCTACTCCTGAAGCCAAGAGCACACTTGTATACACTGTATGTTAGCTAACTTGACAATAAATTCCATTTAAACAATTAATTTAAAAGTAAAAAAAAAAACAAAACAGTACTAAACATAAAAAAAGAGTTAAAGTAAAGGTGGGGTGGGGAACAAAATAATCCTCTGAAATAGAAAAAGTAAAGGAGCAGATCATGTCGAGACAGAATGAGAGCCCTGCCCTGCGTTCATGGCACTTTTAAGTCCCTTGTTGATAGGGTGGCCATTGCAACTTTCAAATGAATTATAAGAGATGAGAGATAAGGATATTGGGTGTGGGTCTTAGTCCAATGGGCTGCTATAATAAATTACCACATAGTGGGTGGCTTATAAACAATGGAAGTCTATTGCTCACAATTCTGGGGGTGGGAAGTCCAAGATCAGGTCACCAGCATGGTCGTATTATCCTGAAGACCCTCTACTTAGTTCATAGTGCCTTCTCACGGTGTCCTCGGGTGATAAAAGGTGCTAGTGATCTCTCTTGAGTCTCTTTTATAAAACACTGATCCTGGGGCACCTGGGTGGCTCAGTCGGTTAAGCGTCCGACTTCAACTCAGGTCACAATCTCGCGGTCTGTGAGTTCGAGCCCCGCGTCGGGCTCTGGGCTGACAGCTCAGAGCCTGGATCCTGTTTCACATTCTGTGTCTCCCTCTCTCTCTGACCCTCCCCCGTTCATGCTCTGTCTCCCTCTGTCTCAAAAATAAATAAACATTAAAAAAATTTTTTTAAATAAAAAAAATAAAACACTAATCCTATTTATGAAGGCTCCACCCTTATGACCTAAGCACCTTCCAAAGGCCCTACCTCCTAATACTCATTATTAGTGATATCATCTTTAGAGGTTAAAATGGCAACATATGAATTTGGGGAAGAACACATTCAGACCAGAATAGTGTGTGTAATATTTGATTGTTGTTTAATGTTGTTTTGAGCAGAAAATAAAAGTAAATTTTTTTATATGACTGTTTTCATCTGTCCTTTTAGAGTCCTGAACTATTGTCACTAATGTAAAAATTACTCTGTATTACTCTGTGGGTTACTCTTGGGGTGGTAGGTATAAGAAAACTTATCCCTGAGTTTTGTCTAAGAATTCCCCCTAAGACACTCCCATACTTTAGGCTCCCAAAGAGCCTAAAGTCTTAGGCTCTTTAAAGTTGGGAGAGGGGGTGGACAAAATAAACAGTAAAGTCCCTGTCCTCAAGGATCTGTCACAATGTGAAAAACAATGTTGTTGTTGTTTTTTCATTTTGAATTCTTTGTTTTATTTTTTAAATTTCATTGACACTTTTATTTCATGTCAAAAACATGTTTTTGTGAGAACAATGTTAAATAAAAAAATTTTACTGACACTTACTGAAACAGTAAGAAATACTTTTATTCAAAACTATTGCAATAGGGGAGAGAAATCAAGCTCAACTCAGAATACAGCAAGGACGAGGGAGAATTTATAGTCAAAGAGCAAGGTGAGGGGGTCAAGGGATGGAAAGTTACTAAAGAGACATCAAGGGTAGAGAGATTCTTACTAAATGGATCTAACGGAGTTCTTGCTCAAGGTGAATCAAGGGCTTAGATATCAAGGATGGGAGAAGAGGACTTTGATCAGATATGAAGTGTAGAAGGATGATTTAGCAGGACGCTTTGCTAAGGCTGGTCTGGGTAGACCAAACATATGACTGGGGCCAGGGTGGAGGCCTAGTGGAGAAGAGGTCTCAGAGGAGCTTGACTAAAGTTTGGTCAAGAAGAGACCCTTTGTCAGGATGCCCATGTGACTTAATAAGTTAAGCATCCAACTTCAGCTCAGGTCATGATCTCACGGTTCATGAGCGAGTTTGAGTCCCAAGTCGGGCTCTGTGCTGACAATGCAGAGCCTGCTTCAGATTCTGTCTCCCTGTGTCTCTCTCTGCCCCTCCCCCTGCTCATGTTTTTTCTCTCTTTCTTTCTCTCTCTTTCTCTCTCTCTCTCTGTAAAATAAATATGCAGTTAAAAAAGAAAGAGAAGAGTGTCTTTGTCAACATAAACATGCAAATAAGCAATACAGAAGAATGCATTACAGAAATACAGTGATGACAGAAAAGAAAAAGTAAAAAGGAAGGAAGAAAAGACAGACAGAAAAAGAAAGAAAGAAAGAAAGAAAGAAAGAAAGAAAGAAAGAAAGAAGGAGAGAGAGGAAGGAAGGAAGGAAGAGAAAGGAAAGAAAGGTTATATGAAATGTCACTTGGCCCCTTTAAAAGTCTCCCCTCAATATCCATATTCTTTAGGAAGCTGACAAAATCAATCTCTTTCTCTTTCAACATCTAACCAGCCAACCAAGTTCCTCTCCTCACCCCTCCCTGCCTTGCTGTCCTTCCTGCAACCACTGCTTCCACTCCCCAACTTGCCCAGGACCTTTCTTTCCAGGTATTCCCACGTTGTATCATAAATAAATGCTTGACTTTCCTCATCTTATAAAATTCTTCATTTCAACCAGTTTCCAACACACACACACACACACACACACACACACACACACACACACGAACACATGGCATATCTCCAACATCTTCAGATGCAGGAGGAGAAAGTGATTTTAATGTCTATAATTTTTTGTCAATAATTACTGTTTCCCTAACAGAAATAGTGAGCTTGAGCTGTCTTTGGGGATCCAGTTGGAGCATTGCGAAGACAGCTGGGTAGGACTCAGAAATGCTTCTGTGGGGTGCCTGGGTGGCTAAGTTGGTTAAGCGTCCCACCTTGGCTCAGGTCAAGATCTCAGGGTTCGTGAGTTCAAGCCCCGCATCAGGCTCTTCCCTGACTGTGTGGAAACTGCTTGGGATTCTCTCTTTCTTCCCCTTCCCCCCTCAAAATAAACAATTAAACTTAAAAAATGCTTCTGGGGGTCAGCAGCATAGGGAAGCATTCAAGCCAGGAGCATCTGTAAGCTGCCAGGAAAGGGCAGACAGATTTCCCTAAAGAACACCGGCCTGGCAAGGGTGGGTCAGGGCTAAGGATGAAACGAAATAAGCCAAAAAAGGAAGAGGAGAAACAGAACATAGAGACCATCTTCATCCTAAGCACAGAGAGAGTCTGCAAGGAAGATGGGATGTTAGTGTCAGAAGCTACCGAGTAGGCACAAAATGGACTGAGAAATGTCCTCTGGCCTTGGCTCCAATAGATCAGATCAGCTTGGGCAGGGGCCGGGGCTGAGTGGACAGAGAGCAGGACAAGAAAAAGAAGTAGTGGGAGGAATGTGAGGGGTGGGGACAAGCCGTGAAGTCCACAGGCTGCACACAATGCGCAGAGAAGCCAGAGGTGGTGTTTGAGCGCTTGTGGACAAGGGCAGAGCGTATACGCCATTTAGGGGAATGAGTTTGCAGGCTAGCAGGTCAGAGTGAGGAATTAGGAAGCGATAGAATCCCCCAAACCATGGAGAAATCAGGACTGGGTGGGAGGCACGTGGCCATACATAGCAGTAAGGTCCATTCAGACCAGTTTGCCCCGGTGGGGACCAGAGCACAGGATGTTTCCACCTGGCCACTGACCTGCTGAGAAGAGAGTGTGCTCAGGGGGCAAGAGGCTTCATGAGATGGTGGAGCACCTTGAAGGGAGCCAGGCACAGGGACTAGAGTCACTGCTTTGTTTATCCCCATTGGTGGCTCTTTTTCTAAAGACTGTGGTCGAGGAAAAAGGCAAGATCAGCAACTGCCTTTTAAGATGTGGCCTCCCCTTCGCCTTTCTTCCCTTTGCCTCATAGAATAATCTCTCCATCTCCAACTTCTAGAGACATCTTCCTAAAAAGCAAACCTGAGCATGCCCTTTTCATGCTATAGACTTCACCAGCTCCACTGTATGTGAGACACCGAATTCATCCCAGCCACCATTTATAAAACCCTGTGGGACTTGATTTGGCTCTCTCATGTCTTATCTTGAATTTCTTCTCCAGAGAGACCCTCTCTGGCCATTGGCATAATAAGCTCATCCCTCCCTCCTCACCACTGTACTGGCCAGCAACCATCTTTTATTACTCATTTTATATTTGTCTTAGTTCACGTTACCGTCTCAAAATATGTTGTTTTAAAAATTTCTTCCCCGGGGCACCTGGGTGGCTCAATCGGTTAAGTGTCCAACTCTTGACTTTGGCTTGGGTCATGATCTCACAGTTCAGTATTTGAGCCCCGTGTTGGGCTCTGGGCTGACAGCACAGAGCCTTCTTGGGATCTCTCTCTCTCTCTGTCTCTCTCTCTGCCTCTTCCCTGCTCATGCATGCTCTCTCCCTTTCTCTCTCTCAAAATAAATAAACTTAAAAAAAAAAGTTCTCCCTCAACTAGAATCAAAACTCCATGCCAGTGGGAACTGAGTCTGTCTTTTCCAGGCTTCATGCTCTCTCCAGGAATAGTGGCTGGCCAACAACAGGACCTTAGTAACTCCTTGTTGGTAAGTTATCCACACCACACTGTAATTGTTATTTCATATACTGTGTTCTCCCACTAGACTGGGAGCTCCTTAAGAACAGGGATCCTGTTTCAGAAATCTTATCTTCAAATCCTTGGACAAAGCTTTGTGTATAAATCACGATCAGTTCTGTCATCCAGATAAATACAGAATACTTCGAGAGGAGTCAGAACAAATGCACATCAATCTACGTTTGACCATTCACTTGCTGTGTGACTCCAGTTAAGATACTTAGCCTCTCTCTGTACTTCAGCTTTCTTATCTGCAAAATGAATTATTTGGACTGTATCAGTAGTTCCTTCACCTTAGAGCTAGAGAATCAGAACTTCTGGGGTCTAAGATAGGAAATGTGTATTGTTTTTAAGCTCCTTGGCTAGGGAACCATGAGAACATGATTTCTAATATCATTTCAGCTTAACATTTCTGTGATTCCATGTTTGAATATCCAAAGCCTATAGCAAATTAATTACCACACCTAGCAGTCTCCAGACCTCAGAAATTTCTATCCCAACCAGAGCCAACAGAAGCTCTCTCCATGATGCACTCACCTGCTGGTCTAGGACTTCAGGTTGCCTGGAGCTCTTTCCATGCTACAGCTCTCTCTGGGACATCGTTTTTCAAATTTTCTTGATTTCAAGAGTCACCTGGAATACTGATTACAAATGCAGATTTCTGGACTCTCCAAATCATATTAAATCAGATTCGCCAAGAGAACTTTGGAATCTACCTTATAAATGAGTGTCAGGACCATCACTATGGTCCAGGGAGCATCCTCAGGAAGCCCTGCTCAAGAAATAATAGACCTTGGGGAGGTGGGTCCGGGCTGAGTTATAACAGCTGTTGTCAGCACTGGTGGCAACTGAACAACACAAAGACAAGCCTATTCTGGAAACCCCATTTATGTGGGTTAACACACTGTGTGGCTTGTTTGTCAATGTCTGCTTTTGAAGACTATTTAACATCTATGTGATGATTCTCATTCCACCATCACCAAAACACTTTCACGAATCATATGGAATCACACAAGAGGCATAGTATATGCTTTATTGGGCAAGGACAACTTAATCTAAAACAGTCTGTAGAGTCTCTGTTGATAGGAGTTAAAACCATGGACAGGTGTCACTGAATATAGTGCATTGCTCTCATTTATTTTCTGGTCACAGATGGGAAGATGATTGTCCTTCACGTTTTACTGATGGACCACCAAAGCTCACATTGTTTGAAATAGAAGTCCCCAATATTAATGACAATCACACATCTGGTAAGTATTAGAAGAATATTATTCCAGATTAATATTTCCAGATTCAGAGGTCTCAAAGCCTCTGACTATCCCATCACTACATGCTATCCTGTCACAGAAGAAGACAGGAGGCCAACAGGGCATCTTCAAGTATCTGACGTGTCTCTTCTCCAAAACATCTCATACCTGCTTTTTGAGAGCCACAATTCTTTTGTTAGAAGTTGAAGATTCCTCCGCCTCCATTGGTCAAAGCTACACCTTCAATTATCTTTGGTTGACAATGAACTAAAATTTTTGCTGGCCTAAGTTTTTGATGAGATAAGGCGAAAGAGAGGAAAATGCTAGAGAAGGTAAGTGTCAACAGAGCTTTAGGAAGGAAAATCTTACTGCCAAAGATAAACAAAGTACTTTATAATTGCTCACAGGATCAGCAGTGACTCTACACTGAGAACACAGGTACACAGAGAGATATGGTCTAGGACAATAGTAACTGTTGAATTCAATTAATGTTATTATGATTTTCACATGGTCCATGTTAGCTTTATACCTGATTGGCTGGGAATTACAGAAAATCCAGCGTGTAGTGCCTGCTCTCACTCACTTGACCTTATGATCTTATGATCAAGCCAAGATAGGGATTAGAATTTGACAAACATCTTGAGTCTTTTTACTCTGAACCTGTCCCACAAAATGCTCAAATCATAGTACATAGGTATATTTCATAACCATCATGTTTTTATAAAGTGAAGACTCCATAGATAGGAAGATCTCAATTTTCTTAGATGGCAATCTGTTATTTAAAAATCTCGTGAAAAGGAATTGTGAGAGAAATTCACTTTGAAAATTATTTAAGTTCTTTTCTCAACTTATGTTTTCTGGTTAGGAAATCTAGTGGGAAAAAATGTACCAATTCTTACCTTATTTTCTGTGCTGAAGACAGAAAAAAAGAGGAAGGAACTTCAAGTCTTTATTTCAGTAACTGCTGGCTTTTGCATCCGAAGAACGTGTAAATAATATCCATTTTCAAAGGATTCTACTATTATTTCTTCCTAGCCAGAGAACATGGAGAGCATGCAACAGCCGTTTGGCTCACACATGCTTGGAAATAATGAGTTATACCTGGAGGACAAAAGAAAACTTTCATTAGTTTGCAAATGACCATCGTCTTTGCCAAATCCGTGATCACACAGAGAAAAATCAAATTAACTACCTGTATCAGTAGAAGGAAATATACTGAAGATGAAACATCTGAAACTCTTCTCTGACCCACCTCCTCGACTAGATAAGGTTTGTGGTCAGGTTTAGTTCAAAGAATGAGTAAGCCTGTTTCCTTTACAGGGATTTCCTGTAAAGAATATAGCACTCAATTTCTCAACTTTGTTGTTTTTTTTTTTTCGTCTTATAACACTAACCTCTGAAAGTGTAACCCTTAAGACATAAACTTAGGCCTTTCTTATGACTAACTTATTAACTCTGGAAAAGGAAAAAAATAGTATCTCTCTGACGCTCTTTACATAAAGCAATAATTTATTGACAGAGAGGAAATACATTTAAAGTTTAAAATCACCAAGGTTTTCGGTACCTGTTCATTAATATAGAAAGCTTCAAAATATAACATATAATTAAGAGCACCACTATTCCTTTGATAGAACAACTAAAATCACTTTTGTAAGGATCCTGAGACCACACGGTCCGAAAGGGCTCTGCCTAGAAAGCATGTTGGTTAAGCCTTGATATTGGCTTCCCTTAAGAGTCTCATATTCTTTTTTTTTTTCTTAAGTTTATGTATTTTGAGTGAGGGAGAGAATGAGCCAGGGAGGGGCAGAGAGAGAGAAGGAGAGAGAGAATCCCAAGCAGGCTCTGTGCTGGCAGTGCTGAGCCTGACGTGGGGCTTGATCTCAAGAATCGTGAGATCATAACCTGAGCTGAAATCAACAGTTGGACACCCGACTGACTGAGCCACCCAGGTGCTCTAAGAGTCTCATATTCTAAGAAAGATAAGGCTGATTCATCTGAGCGCAGCAGAGCCCCACGACCACCTCTACACATAACTGGAGGAGAACACAAAACACAAGTAAAGACTAAGTTCACTTTGGGATGAAGGCAAAACAAGTGTTTACCTGCGGTTAGGGTAGAAGAGGGCATTAGCAATTATAGCCAGGAATGAGCCCTCAAATATACCTGCCACTAATCATAAATCTGTGTGGGATTCCAAGAGAATGTGACTGTTTGTTTTTCAGACCTATTGCAGGAGAGGTCACAGGAAGCAGCTGAAAGGCATGTAGAACTCCAGGCTCCCAGTGTCCTATGGGGGCAACACACTGATGAGAAGAAAGGCAGGAGACCTGGAGGCTGGGGAAAGGATGGAATGCTGGGGGCCAGCATGGAAGGAGAAAGTTCAACATAAGGCGATGTTTATGACAGGTATTCAATAACTTTTGAATTTTTTTTAATGTTTATTTATTTTTGACAGAGAGAGAGGGAGAGAGAGAGAGAGAGAGAGACAGAACATGAGCAGGGGAGGGGCAGAGAGAGAGGGAGACACAGAATCCGAAGCAGGCTCCAGGCTCTGAGCTGTCAGCACAGAGCCCGACGCGGGGCTCGAACGCACAGACCGTGAGATCATGACCCGAGCCGAAGTCGGATGCTCAACCGACTAGGCCACCCAGGCGCCCCTTCAATAACTTTTGAGTTGAACTGGATTTGAGTCATGTGGAAGTAGAAGCAGTCCTTCTGAAGTTTCAGAATCCTAATGCAGACCTCGATACTGAATTTGATCACCTGAATAGAATTTGAACAGGCTTGCAGTTGATGAACTATCCTGTATGGGCCTTCCTCTGTCCCTCTCGTGTACGTTCTGCTTTACATGCCCAGAAGTTGAGTCTATGAGCAACACCCAGTGTTCATTCCGATAAGTACCCAATAAGCTTTTCATTTTGATGAGGTCCCAATAGTTCATTTTTGCTTTTGTTTCCCTGGCCTCCCGAGACGTGTTGAGTAAGAAGTCGCTGCCGCCAAGGTCAAAGAGGTTTTTGCCTGCTTTCTCCCCGAGCACGTTGATGGCTTCCTGTCTTACATTGAGGTCTTTCACCAATTTTGAGTTTATCTTTGTGTCTGCCGTAAGAAAGTGGTGCGTGTTTCTTTCTTCCTAATGAACTTTATAATTAGCATGATTAACTCCGTATGATTTTATTCATATGTGGAACTTGAGGAACTTAACAGGAGACCATGGGGGAAGAGAAGGGGACGAAATAGTTTTAAACAGAGAGGGAGGGAGGCAAACCATAGGAGACTCTTAAATACAGAGAACAATGCGCTGCGCTAGTTTGCATTCCCACCAACAGTGCAACAGCGTTTCCATTTCTCTACATCCTCACCATCATTTGTTGTTCCCTGAGTTGTTAATTTTGGCCGCTCTGACCACTGTGAGATCTCAGTTTTTTAAGAAGGTGGGGTGGTAGAGAAGCCTTACCCCATACAAAGAGAGAAAGGACAGGGGCAGGGCAAAAGAAAAGAAAAAAAAAATTGACCAAGCAGAGAATCAGAGAAGCTATATGGCTTAATCCAGAGAGAGAGAGAGAGGAAAATAAAGAAGGAGATACAGAAGCAGTGTAAAAAGAATAGATTAAAAATGTCTGCTTAAACAAAACAACAACCAGAATAACTAGACTAGAAAAGGGAAGAAATAAGAGGAGGAAAAGGAAGGAAAAATATATATATAGGTATATATACGTATATATGTATATATATTCTATAATACTATATTACATGTTTATAATATGATATGATATGATATGATATAATATAATATAATGAGTGTGTGTGTGTGTGTGTGTGTATAAAATAAGAATTGACCAAGAATCAAATCAGAAAATGCAAAACTGCTGGACTGATACCTTGGAACTGGTGGCCTGGAGGAGGGGCTGTCTGGTTTGGTCAATGTCAATCTAGCTCTGGTAGACAAGCAGTTACCAGAGGTAGGAGGTCCCGCCTCCACTGTGGGCCCCTTGTCCGGTGCCTGAAGCCCCACCTCGTTGGTGATAGGGAGAAAAGCGGCAACACCCCAGCCTCCCCTCCCCAGACCAGGTGTCCCAGACCACTCTGTTCAGGCTGTCCTCACAGTGCCACGGGCACGAGCCGGCCGGTTCTGTTCTGCTCCACAGTCTCCCGTGCCTCCCAGGATGCTCGGCTGGGATTCAAACCCTGATGTCTTAAAGGATCCTGCTCCACGTGCCCTGGGCCCCAGGTAGTGCCACTCTGCCCCACGGACAAAGGGCCTCTGGCTGGGTGGCGTCTGCAGGGTCTTTTGTCCTTGGAGCTGCTATATGCCTTCTTCGCACAGCTCTCAAAGAAGGGGATTACTCTCTCTTACTGCGCCTGTGAGCTCATGAATGAGCCCAGGACTGGCTCCCCTCCTTCCCAGGCACTGCAACAGGGAAGCAGGCCCCAGTCCAGAGAAAGTCCCGCAACCCTGGATCATGTTAGAAATTGGTTCTTTCTCTGTTTTTTTTTAACATTCCCCAGTCCGTGGTTTTCTCCGGTCCAAATACAGTCCTACACTTCCACAGCCTCTCTTTCTCTTCCTTTTTGTCTCTCCACAGAAGGGGATCCCTCCCCTCCGTTCCTACGCCACCAATTCGCAATCATGTACCTATGGCCCGCCAACTTGTCCCCGTGGTCCCCTGGAGATTTTTCTGTCACTCGGTAGCCCAGATTCCTGGAATTCCAAGTCTTCTGGCCTCAACACTGTCGTGTTTGAGGGATGAGGGAACTTTGGGTCCCCCTACTTCTCCGTCATGTTGGCTCCTCCCAAAGATTTAAATTTTAAAAAGTGAATCTATACAAATATTGGAAGAATGGGCAAATTCTCTCTATAATCAGGAAATGGGTAAATGCCAATAGCAAAATAGAAAGACAAGTGATAAATTGGGAAAACAAAATATTCGCAACGTACATGGCAGTGCCTTAAGGCCTTCTATGTAAAGAAGTTCCAACAACAGAGACGAAAAAGATCAATGCCTTTGCAGAAAAATTGGCAGAAGCTAAGGGATAATTACCCCTTACATTGCTAATGGGAATACCAAATGACAATCCCTGTGAAAAGGAAGTTGGCCATATTAGGCCAAAGTACGCATGCATTGCCCTCTGACACAGAGACCCTACATTTAGGAATATATCCCCCAAATATTCTAGGGAAAATGTGAAAAGATGTATGCATAAGACTACTGTTTACAACGGTATCTAAAATTGCAAAAAACTGGAAACATTTGATACTGGCCAAATAAACTGTAGTACAGCCACACAATGGTGTATCATGTAGCTATAAGAATGAGAAATGGCACCATAGGCAATTAGGCAGTGATTCTGGAATATGTTCTGAAATGGGAAAATAGGGTGGAAAAATTGCTTCTAATATCCTACCATTTGTCTGTACGAAGGGAGGGGATCTAAATATGTATGCATTTTTATCTACATTAAAAATGGAAGGCTACGTTGACATTTTTAGAAAGCTTTGCCTATAGGGGAAGGAGCAGACAAATAGGGAAGGGAATAGAAACTGGCATTTTCTGCATATACCTTGTTTTGTAGATTGGCTCTAGAAGGCTGTAGCTATTTTTTTGCATTATTATCAAACAAAACAAGATCTTGAGAAGCAAACCCTAAAAATCAAAATCAAAGGAATCGAACTGCTTATTGGGTTGGCAAAACGGTGTCAAGAGGAATAATTCCAAATGGTTCTATATCATAAGAGCCTGACTTTATTGTATTCTGATGGGATATTCTAAAGGTATAAAATAGTACCCCCCAAAAAATCTCGAACTGTCTTTACTAAACAAAATGTATATGGCTGTGTTAGTATTATGAATTGTTCTGAGGCTATTATGTTTATTGTGGGGTAAAGCAAATTAATAATGATGTCGGTTCTGGAGGACTCAGGTGCCCAGAAGCAAGTGGCTTTTCCAGCCCTTGGCAATTCCACAGTATGGGGCTTTCCCTCAACTTAGACTATAGACTAGGTCAGGAACTGGCAGCTGTAAGCAGGAGCTTCCAGATTTGGCAGATTTCTTCCTGTCTATGGCAGGATCAGCAGCTACCGCCCGGTGCCTTGTGACTTTGGAAGATGTTCTTGGAAGATGAGCCTAAGGTCGGTTTCTTTTCCTCTCTAAGCAATTCTAGAATTGTCTCTGTTTAAGATTTTTTAAAAAAAATTTTGAATGTTTATTTATCTTTGAGAGAGTGGGAGAGACAGAGCTCAGGGAAGGGAGGGGCAGAGAGAAGGAGACACAGAATCTATAGCAGGCTCCAGGCTCTGAGCTGTCCACACATAGCCTGAGGCAGGGCTTGAACGCATGAACTGTGAGATCATGACCTGAATCGAAGTGGGAGGCTTAACCGACAGAGCCACCCAGGCTCCCCCAGCCATCTCTGTTTAAACTAGCTAAAGAAGATTATGTCCATTACATCTAAAGCATGACCCATTCAGAGATACTTTATTTTTGTTAAATAAAATCGTTACGTGCAACCTCAACATAAAAATGGGTAAAAGCAATGTTGCACTAATTGAACTATCTTGAAGGCATGGCAGTGGGAAGAGAGCTGGGGGAAGCTCACCTGTTTCCCCCTCACTCCACCCTGCTGCCCAGGATGGTCCCTAAGGCACCGTGAGGAGCCCTAGGACTCCCCAAACACAATCTGGAAGTCTATTCTTAGCATGTTCGCCATTAATTATTAAGCACACGCATCACATTATAGATCTTGATATATGAATGGGTATAACATAAATTACATTGCCTGGTTATGTATGAGCCACCACAACATAGGCTGTAAAGAGACAACAGCTTGACATCACAAACCTCACACAGAAATGGAGACGTTAGTTTCAGAGCCCCCAGCCTGGACTGTGATCATTATCAGCGTAGCACACGGGATGGACCCAGTGTCCCACCCATGGCACACATATACCGTTTCCTGTTAGATTTGTGGCTTGGTCACCCTTTGAAGAGCCCTCCAGTGCTCCTGAGTCCATCTCTTAGAGTCGCTTCTGCTCAGGAAGTTGGCCTCCTCAGAGGTTGGGTGTCCTCCCTCAGATCTGCCTTGAGCACTGGGTTCGCCAGTGTCCTGCTTTAGGCAAGTATGTTGACAGCTGGAGGGAAGTTCACCCACTGTGTGCCTGGCTGACAGTCCTGGCCAACCATCAGCATCAGCATAGCATGAGCTCCTAGTACCCGCCAGAGGCCCAACTCCCTGTACCTTGGCAGATGCCACAGCAGACATGCTCCAGTCAAATATACACTTTCATCCTGTGAGGGCTGGAGTGCCATTTGTCCCCTCCATCCTTACCCTAGTGTCCTAGAAGAAAGACTGAAGAGCCTTCATATTCTTTTGTCCTCCTTGGAGGTAGTCCTAAGCAGCCACGCTTCCTCTCTTCTGCAGGCCATGTCCTAGACTCCCCTAGTATAAGTTGCCTTCCTGGGAAAGTGCCAGCACTTCCAAAAACTCATCTCAAGACTCACTGCCCAACAGGCAATTCCAAAGAGAAGAGATGATACACCTGTCTGCCCCTGCCTGTCTCACTAGCTAGTCGTGTGACCTGGGTCAATCCCCGGACTTACCCCGTTCCTGGCTTTGGACTATGTGGGTAATAAGCTCTCTGCTTTAAAAGAATATAACTCTATGTTAATAAATGTTGCAGCACATAGTAGACATACATGGAGTATTTTATCCATCTTGGATGGCTGGCTATTCACTGATTCTCTGAAATCGACCCCACCGTTGAAGGACACCTGAATCCACAGAAGAGAATGCCATTATTCTACCAATAATAGCTATTTGTTGGTCCCAGCTGGAACTGTTTGCACTTAGACTTAAAAATATGCACGCGAATCAACTGGCGTGTAAAGAGCTAATTCTTGTGCTGCGTATTGAGTGGCTTTGTGGCTTTGTAGAAGAGAATTCTCTTTTTGCTCCTGGATGGAAGGTAGAACGAAGAAGATACATACAAAGTGAGTTGACATAAAAAAAAAAAAAAAGGCAGAAGAAGATAGGTGTAGAAGTTCATTTCGAATGACCCATATCTTATTAAAACAGGTAGACATCTATATTGAGAATGAGGAAGGGGAATGTTCACATAAGTGAAAAAGGCATCCAGAGACATTTCAAAATTAAGGGCACTGGACCAAAGGTTTATTAATGTCTTTTAAAGCATATGCTTAATGTACTCATTTAACACACTTAATGCAAAACTTAATAATAACACACTTAATATATTTTACAGCACACATGATAGAAGAGAAAAGCAAAATCAGTCTACATAGTAGACTCTGATGATAGCAATAACATTTCTCTTGACTGTATGTTTTCACACATAATTAAATTATTTTACTTTTTTAGCCATCCAACTAGCACACAAAGTTTTAAGCTCTCCAAAAAGCAAATCACTTTCTACCACTGAAAATCTAATAAAATCTTTTTTTTTTTTTTTTTTTTTTAATTTTCAGCAATATCTACCACAGCCGTTTTAAACAGTGTCTGGTTTAAATCTGTCTGGAACATTCAGGCTGCATCCATCTAGCCTAACCAGGCTTCCAGATCTACCCAAATCTTTCCTTTCTGTGTAAGGCAGATACTTGTCACTCACTCAGTGATTTCCATGGACAGCCATTATTGCTGAGGCCACCAAGAAGGCCCACAGGGCTGTGCTTGCTTTAGGGAGACAGACACATGTCTCTCAATGTCAAGTTTCATGCCTCCAAGGAAGAAATCTCTTTTTCCCTATTGATATGCTTCTCCCATATGCTTCTCTCCGTGTACAAATGTCCTCAAGTCAAAACTGCCTTCCTTCCAGATCTCTTTCCTTTTCCTGCTCTCTGGCTAGTATTTTAGTTCACTGCTAAATAAATGAGCTAACAATTAATGATGACAATTAATAGTGACAATTAATAATAGTAATAACAACACATGAACTATTAAGTCTGTGCCAAGAACTGTGGTAGGTACTTTATTCATTTGGTTCCCCTATGAAGTAGGTACAACTACTCTACATTCCAGTTTTACAGATGAGGACACTGAGGCATAGACCGGTTAGAAAAGATTCCACACAGAAGTAAGTAGCTAGCACAGGATTCGAACCCCAGCATATTGACTGCACGGCTCATGCTCGACAACCATGCCCTGCTGCCGCCACATTAACGGCATTTAAAATATATAATTAAAAAAAAAATCAAGCAAGTAACTTTTTGTTTTTTTTATTGTTTCCTGTGGCTAATGAATACCAGTGGCTAACAGTGAATATGGAAAATCTGGTCTGGCACCATCCTGTCTATAAACATTCCTGTTCGTTAAATCAACAAATGTTTTAGACCAGTTTTGAAAGACCCTGAGAATGATTTGAATGAAAATGTGTGTCTCAGCATTTGGGGAAGTTCCCTCCAAACAGGCCCAATTAAGCAGGCCCTGTGCAGTGCTTTAGGGGGGTTCCAGTAACTGCGGGTCTGCAGCTGTGGTCAGCACACGCCGAACATGTCCTGAGGCCAAGGACTTGGCACACCTCGGTCCCCTACTCTGCACACAGCCCCCCCCACTCTCTGCCCCATCCCAGGCACTCTCCACAGTGCTTAGAGGTAAGAGGCACTGTGGGGAAGTGAAGGCACCATTGCAGTTACTACATCACCTACAGGATCATAGAAAACGCCACTTCATCAATGAGAAAGAATGAAATATGGCCCTTTGTAGCAACATGGATGGAACTGGAGAGTGTGATGCTAAGTGAAATAAGCCATACAGAGAAAGACAGATACCATATGTTTTCACTCTTATGTGGATCCTGAGAAACTTAACAGGAACCCATGGGGGAGGGGAAGGGGGAAAAAAAAGAGGTTAGAGTGGGAGAGAGCCAAAGCATAAGAGATTCTTAAAAACTGAGAACAAACTGAGGGCTGATGGGGGGTGGGAAGGAGGGGAGGGTGGGTGATGGGTATTGAGGGCACCTTTTGGGATGAGCACTGGGTGTTGTATGGAAACCAATTTGACAATAAACTTCATATATTGAAAAAAAAAAAAGAAAATGCCACTTCATGAACTTAAAATCCTTTAGTTCAATCATGAGCATTAAAAACGTGAAGATGTACCCTTTTTGTAGGGCGTAAGTTCCTTTGCTTTGTGCCCAGCCTCACCGTTTCTGAATATGGATTGAGAATGAGCACCTGTAGACAGTTACGGAGGAGGAAGAAACAGAAGAGGTCTGTTGCTTTTGAATTCTGGGTTCCACTGGGAGCACATGACCACAGCTCAATGTTTAGTCCTATCTCTGGCAACTTAGTGATGACTTTCATCTTCAGACTGTAAGTAAGATTTTCAGAGAGCCAAATATTTTTAATAGTGCCCTTTGTTAAAAATAGGCTCCTCCGCTCCGAGCCCAGAGCGTCAAGAGCTCTTTCTTACATTTGGCTTTTCTAAAGATCAGGACTGTGAAAGAACAGGGAAGACTTCAGATTCAGTTCCACAAGGCTTGACCACTTTTGCAGGCATCAGGTACAGAAGATTCTTCCAGAACCTTGAGTTATACGACAGAGGTTTATCAGCGTTCCACTTCAGAACTCTGTGAGATTTCAAAAGCTTTAGTGATTGGGGGAAGAATGTGAAGTCACTGACAGGTGTAAATTCAATTAAGATGATTTTAATTTTCCTTTCTACCAGAGCTTCATGGAGTCCACTTTCAAGTTCATACCTGACTTCATTAGACATGTAGCTTTTACTTAGGACAATGATCAGTCTTCGGCTTTTCTCTATCAATGAGTGGATTTCATCAACAATAGCTGAAAAGGCAAGATGTGGCAAAGTAATTAAAGAGAACTAAAAGAGACAGGAGATGAAAATCATTTTGCACAGTCTAATTCTGTGTTATTTAACTTACTTCACTAGTGAGTTTTTCAAGATAAACCATTTATTCTTAGTTCTATACACCTATGGAAAACAATCATCTAGAAAACAATAATGAAGTTGGCACTAATTCTATGCCACTCCCTCTTCTAAATGTTTTATGTATATCAACTTACTAAAGCATCATAATGATCCTATGAAGAAAGTATTGTCATCACCACCAGTTTACAGATGAGGAAGCCAAAGTACAGAGTGGTTAAGTAACTTGCCTGGAGTCACACAGCTCATAAATGGCAGAATCAGAACCTAGGTGGTCTAGTTCTGGAGCACCTGTTCCTAACCATCATGCTATCGCTTGCCTCTCCACAGGCAGGGAGGAGCACACTAAAATCCAAATTTAAAGATTATATATCTATGTATCTATATCTATATGGAGATAGATCTATATGGAGATATAGATATATAGATATAGATATATAGATATAGATTAGATATAGATATAGATATAGATATATAGATAGATATCCATCCCACAGTTAGTCCAGACCAGAAGTTGACAAACATTCTGTAAAGGGCCAGATAGCGAATATTCCAGGCTTTTCACACCATCTTTGTCACACTGCTCATCTCTGCCATGTAGCTCAGGCAGCCACAGACAACACATGAACAAATGTCACCTTGCTGTGTTTCAACAGAGGTGACAGACTGGATCTGACCCGTGGGTGATGGGTTGCCAATTTCTGGTTTAGACCTCTACCCTTTCTCAAATAGACGTTTTAATCCAAACTAATTACAATTGAATACGCAACATTCTTTATTTTTATATAAGAACCGAGAAGAAATCTATTTAATTAATTTATTTATTAAAAATTAGTATGCTTTCTCCTTCTAATTGGTAGTATTTTCCCTTTCTCATTTGTAATCTGGGTGGGTGGGAGGGGACCACAACTATTCCTTATTTACTGCTATGTTTTCAATGCCAAGCTCAGATTTTGGCACAAGGCTGGAACTCAGTATATGTTGCATGAATGGATGATAGTGACAATGAAAATATTTATATTGTATCCTTGGTAATGCACCAGCCCCCAAAACATTCTGACGCAGATTTCAGATATTTGCTCTGGAAGACTTCAGAGAAAATATACGGAAATGTAACTAAATTTCTTGGCTTCAAACTGGAATTTGCTTCAATGAATGTTTTAGGGTTGTTTATATTCATATACTAGTAAAAAACTGAATTTCATGACTAAAATCCGACATGAATCATCAATCTCCTTTTATTCACCCTTTTCTGACCGTAATTTTCACACCAATGCCAACCCAACAAAGAATAAGTATTTTCTGGTAAGAATGAACTGTGTTTATAGTGCAGAGAATCCCGTTCTGCTGTATAAAACATTACCAAAAGAGATATTCCTACTGTGGGGCATCTCTAGATAAATGCCTCACGGCAATGCCGATTCTGGGCCTGGTTCTGAAAGTGGAATGCCCTTTCCCCAAAAGTTCAGAGAAGTAGGAAGCACATTGAAGAGCCTGGGGCCCAAAGAGGTGACTCTCAGAAGTAGTGTAGTTCGCTTTTTTGTCACTTACTGATTCTACTGATTTAGCTGGTCACTTTTGGTTTAGAAAATCGCGTTCATTTGTTTTTAAGGCAAAACGGGGTTGTCTTTTGTAAGGCTGAATTATTCATCTTTTACAAGGAAAATCTCTCCACCAGTTCCCTATCTTGTATTCCCTTTCTTACCTCCTCCAGGCACTACATCCCTTTCATATATGCATAACTTATACCCAAAGTGTTTCTCCAACACCCTGGGCAAAATCTCCACAGCAAAGGTGTGCTCCTCTCCATTTTCGGGTCCACATTCTTTTAGGTAAGACACAAAAGCATCGTATGTTTTCCCATCTAGGAAATAAGGTTTACTCTTTTAATTACAGTGCAAATAAAAGTTTAAGTACGAATTTGAGCAAAAGGCACGAAAAATGGGAGTGGAACCAATGAAAAGGAAAAATGAAATAGAGCATCTATCTGTACAGCATCTATAATCAAATTGTACACATTAAATATGTACTGTTACTTGAATATCAATTGGAGCTCAATGAAGCCATTTAAAAAAGAATAAAGAAAATATTTTTGCTAGAAAACAAATTAAAAATTAGAGCAAGAATGTTTAAACTAGGTAACCCGTAAGGTCCATCAAATATATTTTGGTTCTCGGATTCTTTTTAGACATTATTCTTTATCTATAACTTTTTAAGTTGTCAAACACAAGAAATAAATTCATTATTAAAGACAAACAAAAAATAGCATCACCAAATCTCATATGCTAATCAAGCAACCAACCAGCAAATTGTTTTTTTGCATGTACATTAAGACTCCCCTTTTTGGATACTATAGAAGGATGGGGATAAATGCTAGATCCAGGAGCTCAAGGAATTTAAAGGCAGGTAAAGCCCAGGAGACCAAATATATTCTACCAGCATCCTCATATGTCTACTCTCAGAATGACTCACTGGAAAGCCAAGACAGAAACAAAGCTGAGAGTTTACATTGGCAAGTGAGAAATGACAATAGAGGTGATTTAACAGAAGACCATGTGGGAAGGGAAGGGGAAAAAATAGTTACAAACAGAGAGGGAGGGAGGCAAACCATAAGAGACTCTTAAATAGAGAATAAACTGAAGGTTGATGGGCGGGGGACGGGGAAGAGGGGAAAATGGGTGATGGGCATTGAGGAGGGCACCTGCTGGGATGAGCACTAGGTGTTATATGTAAGTGATGGATCCCGGGAATCTACTCCCCAAACTAAGAGCACAGGTACTAGATGCCAATATGAAAACTTCCAGTCTGTTGAAAGGTTTTCACTGATAATAACATCTGCTCCTATTTAATTCCTGATAATGAAGCGCTTTCAGGAGGTTAAGGCGACAAAGCCAAGATGAAAGTGTTACCTAAACAACAAAGACCATTGTACTAATTGGGTAACTACAAAATTACATACATCTCTGTCTCCTCTACCTTCGTCCAATCTGTTTGAGAAGACAAAGCAGACAGACCCAACAACTTGAAAAAGTTTACAAAGAACACATTAGCAGATGCCAGACGGTGTGACAAAACCAGCAAAACAAACAGAATCAAAACAGTCAGACACTACAGCGTGATCTCCAGGGGACACGCTTTCCGAGAAAAAGAAATTTTGAGCCAAGTCCTAAAGGATACAACTGATGCTAACTGGGATTGGTAGAGGAAGAAGGGGCAGTGGGTGGGGCGTGGTCTACCCCTAAGCCGTGACAGTTTGTTAGATGGTACAGGAGTTAGATGTATGCTTGCCTGTGTTATTGGAATCATGAACTTGCTACTGAGTTGAAAGCTAAATATCACTGAGTCCTTTATGAAAATCTAATAGGATGAAACCATTCCAGTTCCATGTTCTTTGTGGTGCCACATCATGCATGTTCAACAATTCAGCCTGGTACCTTCAATGGCTCACAAAACAACAATTTCTGCTTCTGGCAAAGCTTCTTCAATTCCACCTACAGAATTCAGGTTCAGCAGTTCAACTCAGAGCCTACTGTTGATTTAAAGCAACTGGTTAGCAGAATCGCATGCATACAAAAGAAAGGACAGGGGCGCCTGGGAGGCTCAGTGGGTTAGGCGTCTGACTTTGGCTCAGATCATGATCTCCCGGTTCACGAGTTTGAGCCTTGCATTGGGCTCTGTGCTGATAGCACTTTGGATTATCTCTCTCTCGCTCTCTCTGTGTCCCTCCCCCACTTTCTCTCTCTCTCTCAAAATAAATGTCAACTTAAAAAAAAAAAAAGAAAAGAAAGGACATTTTGGTAAAAACCGTAGAATTAATATGCATATCGGAGGTAGGAAAAGCTGCTATAAAAAAAAGAGCCAGTTCCTAGTTTAATCAGTAAGTGGGTCCCCCAAGTAATTCTGTTGGATTGCTGTGAAATACAGCTATTTATTAGTGTAAGAGCTAGTGTTTCCATTAATAGTCATTATGTCAACGATTAGAATGGGCGCCAAGGAGTAAGAAATAAATAAGTACACTTTTTAAAAAGGTACTCTTTTTTTGTAATCATGATGTAACTAATTGCAATAAACTGGAAAGACAATTCAGCCAAATTTATACTGTAATATGCAAGTAATATAGTTTTACTCTTACCCATGGAAAATTAGTTTTTCAACTATTAATTAATTTTCAAATGCCTTATTTCAAGCAATTCTCTTCTTGGTTTAGCAAATCTTGTAATTTATATTCTAATTTACTTTAAACCCAGGTAATGAACGGCTTGCTGGCTTTGATAACAAAGTAAAGTGCTTAAGGTAAGGTATCGGAAAGCTAATAATAATTATTTTGGGTTCTGTATAAACGAAGTCCTCATGTGAATGGGCATTTGGGACTTTAAGGAATCAGGCCAGAGCTTCTCAAAATGTGTTCAGCGAGTGACCATGTTTTCATTTAATTTGACTGGCTTGGGTTGATTTGTTTCATTTCCAGTCCTTCATAAACCAGTACTGAAAACATTCTTGGATATTGCAGCAATATCAATTGGCCAGGAAAGTTTAAATTTTTGCACTTTATCTCCATTTCTGCCCTTTTCCACAACTGATCTCTGTCATGGACCACACTTTTAAATATAGCTGATGTAGAGCACATCTGTAAATGTTTCCATGCACCGCTACATCGGGAGGTAGGAAGCGTGAACTGAAAAAAAAAATGTGGATTGTGTCAAACACAACAACGAGGGGGAAAAAATCTTAGCTGACGATCAGAAAGAGAGATATTAGTGAATGCTCATTTTGAGATACTTTCTGGTCAATGCAAGTAGAGACCTGTTCAGAAAGGGCCAACAAGAGACTTTTCGGTTGCTTGCAGCATTTCTTTCCATCTCCAAAATTGCACACACACAGGCTCAAAGCTAAATTAACTAGCTTTGCTAATTTTATATTATTTTTTAAATTTATTTTTATTTTTGAGAGAGAGAGAGAGAGAGAGAGAGAGAGAGAGAGAGAGCCTCAAGCTGGCTCCGTGCTGTCAGCGCAGAGCCCAACACGGGGCTTGATCCCACAAACCGTGAGATCACGAACTGAACTGAGATCGAGAGTCAGATGCCCAACCGACTGAGCCACTCAGGTATTCCTAATTTTATATTATTAATTAAAAGTTGCAAATGTGAAAAATCTGAGACTTCTTTCATAACTTGAGGAGAGGAGGGTCTTTCTACTTCTGATCACAGATCTAGATTTAAAAAATCCATAATAATAAAAATGTACACCTGAAACTAACATAGCAGTGTGTTCAATTATCCTTCAAGAATAACAAAAAAAAATCTTCCACATGTGACACTACTATAAGCAAAGTCAAAAGGCAGATTACAATCTGGGAATAATATTTTCATTTCATATTATAGACAACAGTCTAGCCTCCTTAAACTAGAAATAGCTCCTAGACATAAACAAGAAAAAGAAAGGCCAACAACCCAAAAGAAAAAATGGCAAAGGCTAAGAATGAGTACTTTGAGAAAGGAAATACAAATGAGTCTTACACAAATCAATAGTGACTCTTACATAGGAAGCGAAATGGCAAACAAAAACTACACGGAGATACAACTATTTACCTATCAGATTGGCACATACTCATAAGGTTTTGGGTAAGGTCATGGGACAAAAGTGACCCCATTCTTTGAAGGTGGCAGTGGTATAGTAATATGGGGGGCAAATTGGCAATATCCGCCAAAGTAACAATTGTGTCTACCCTTGAGAATTCTTCCTTCACTTATACTGCCCACAGTTGAACCAATGACTGTACAAAACTATCTGTCACATCATTTCAGTAATAACAAGTTGTCTTAAATAGCCCACAAGGTGACCAAATAGACAGTGAGACGTCTGCAGAAATAAAACACTGGGCAAGGCTAACAACTGAGAGACTTTACAAACTACTATAGAAGTGCATCCAAGGCATATTAAATCAAAGTTAAAAATAGTGTACATAATATGCGAACATTCGTTGGAGCGGAATTTGATTCTATATTGTTATTTGTTCGGCTATACTGTCAATGGTGGATGAAGTGGGAAGAACATAGGATAGGATGACAGGGAGATATTCTGTTGTATCATTTCTCAGACTTTTTGTGTTTTGAACTATGTGTGTCCTACACACACACACACAAGCAAGTTTAATGGGGTAGACTGATTTTTTTAAATTCAGTAGCCATCTTTCTTTTTTATTAAAGTATACATAATTCAGTAACTGTCTTGAAACTTGAGGACTTCTTTAAATCACCTTTAAAAGTAGAGAAACTTAGGCACAGAGTTGCCACACAGAAACAGCCATAGATAAAAACAGGCAGTTCTAGGAAACTAGAACCCGGGTCATTTGACTTCTAGTCCGGGGTTCCTGTAGATACATCATGCAGCCTTCTTTGTCAGGTTAAAATAATGAACCATAATACAATTCAATTCCACTGAAATGAAGTTTATTGAATGTGCATATTGTTTAAGATGCCCAGATTGTGTGTGAATAACGACAGCTCATGGGCACAAGCATCTCACAGGCCATGAAGGAGGACGTGACATGCGTGCATAAAACAATTAGAGAACAGTTTTTGGCAACATATGAGCAAGCACAAAAAAAGGTGATACAAGACAACACTTGTGAGGAATGCTACGTTCAAATCAATTTTTCCCATGGACAAACCTTTACCACACATGAAGTATAATCAAAATGAAATGAAGATTAATGTTTCTTTATTTGGTTTCTTTTTCAAAATTTTGTAATGTTTATTCATTTTTGAGACAGAGAAAGAGTGTGAGTGGGGAAGGGGCAGAGAGAGAGGGAGACACAGAATCCAAACAGCCTCCAGGCTCTGAGCTGTCAGCACAGAGCCTGACATGGGGCTTGAACCCACAAACCGTGAGATCATGACCTGAGCCGAAGTCAGACACTTAACTGACTGAACCACCCAGGTGCCCCTCTTTATTTGGTTTCTTAATGAAGTAAGAAGATAAGAAAATCCAGCATTGTGATATTCATTACCTGTTAATGTTTCATCTTTTCTCATGAAATGTCTATAAAATAGAGCCAAGTCAACTCTATAAATGACACCCATTATCACTAGGCACACAACTACCACTGAGATCAAAACAGCCACAATTATTCCTCTGGTGAAGATGTAGCCTGGGATATCAGCCATATCTTCTAGAGAGGAAAAGAAAATGGAAATAATTAATGAAAGATGGTTTACCAGTGTCTCCCACCATCTTACCTCATACTTGTCAGTTTTTATATTTAGCACTAATCCCAGTTGTCTATCCAATGCATTCCATTCACTTAGTCCGCATTCCTGCCTTTAGTCTGGAGTACTGACCTTTCTACTCCGATTTTTAAAGAGTAAAAATGTGTAAAAGGATATTCAGAGACCTGAATGGAAAGCATTGTGATATAGCCTGTCCCTACTTGGGGAAGGCAAGGATGATAAGATACCAGGGTGAAATGTCCAGGGACCCAAACATACATCTCAGCTGGTATGTTGAGAACATAAATAGAAGTACACAGTCTTGAGAGAGCAAGTGCTGAGCTGAGCTCGTCTGGGCTCCGAGCCTGGTTCCATCTCTTAGTTTGTGTCCTAGGGAAAGTCACTGATTCCCTTCATTCTTAGTGTCTTCATCCATAATATGAACCCTTTTCTGAGCAGCTATTGGGCCAATGGCCCTGGGTTGTATTGTACTGGTGGAGGATGGAGGGGGGTGACTCTGGGACGTTCCATCAGGTAGGCAGTGAAAAATTTTAGGAGTCCGCAGATTTGAGCCATCAACTGTCCACCTGCCAGATCCAGGGACTGGTCCAAGAGGGGAAGCCTCAGCTAATCTTGGTTGAGTGCATGAGCACACGCAAGGGCCCCCTGTGCCCAGCGCCCAGCTAAGGTAGGCTGGAGGCCGCAGTACCTAGTATCATTGGCCTCATCCTACACTGAGCTGCAAGCGTGCCTCTCATCGTTATGGGTACGTGAGGGCTGCCATGACTGCCTCGCCCATGACACTCAGCTACATCTCTGTCTCCAGGCTATATCTGCTCCGCTCTCTTGGGCCCCTGGTGCTTATCTAGGACTGCAATCTGATCGAGAGCAAAGGATTAGAGTTTGCGTTTTCATTTTCTGCATGAAATCAATGCACAAGGGACTCCGGCAGGGGACTGAGCCCCAGTTTAGCCTGAATACTTGTGACACAAGGCAGATAATTTCACCTTTTGGGAGCTTGCTTCCTGGGGTGTAAGATGAAGGGAGTGGTGATCTTTGAGGTGTCCCTCAGCAGCAACTTTCTAAGCTTCCACAAACTTCCAAAGTAAAACTTGCTCATACCTTTTTTCAACAAGACGAAGTTTATGGTGTCTGTGCCTCCCTCGCTGGCCACAGTGCAATTATATGAAAATTTTAGATTTTTTGCATTGATATTCTCAATTTTCAACATTCTTGACACATACAATTTGCCGTCCAGAGCCCTGTAAAAGAAGAAACAATTCAGTGACAGGCTTTGCTCATTGCCAGCAACATTGCTCATGAGGGAGGAATTCATATGCACAAATACTCAAAGGCAGTGGCTCTCTTGGCTCCATGGAACCTTCTCTTTCTGGTGGGTCCTCAGAGTGTGGGCCACCACAAACCTCTGCTCCTCCGGGGAGCATCAGGGTGGACAGAAACAGCCCTCCTGAGACCACCTGGGGACGACCCTGTGAACCGCCCAGAATGAAAATGTCTGGAAGGTAATGATGCTAAGTTCTCTCTCAATGATTTTCCCCTATTTCTCCTCGCCCAACGGCTTAGCGTTCTTCCCATGGGGAGGTCTCCACCGATTGTGACAAAGCTGCAAATAGTTCAGCAGAGATACAGATTCCTATCAAGCTTGTCCATGCCATCCTGAAGATCGCTTTTATTTTGTTCAGCATCGAAAACAAACTGAAGAATGACACTATTGTCAGATGCACCTGCAGGCATATGAAAAATACCAATTAAGCTGTTCAGCACATGTCAGAAAATGACGTAGACAACCATTAGCAGCGAGCTGTCTTTCTCTTCTTAAAAGATTCAAGTTGTCCTGTCGTCGATGCAAGGCAACTGCTCATGACATCTGCTTCCCCGTCAATGACAGGCTGTGAAAGCACCATGTCAACCAGCGCTCCCCAGGTGCGCTCACTCACCTGCCGCGCCCCTAGCAGCAGGTGCCTCTATTCTTGGGACATGGCACCCTCTGTCACCTCCAACCGTGTCAAATATAATTTGAACATGATTCTGTAAAGAAGTCACCAATCCAGAAATAGCAACTATCTCATATCAGTGAAAAATCCCGAAGTAAGGCACAAAAGGCCAGTGAGAAGCCAAGACAGATGACAGAAAAAGCACAGGCATAACTCTAAAGAAAGACCACCTTACTCTTAGCTTAGTTTGAGCTCCATTGCAGATAGTTTGGTGAGTTGGTCTTCTATCCCTCCAAACAGGAGCAACAGATCGCTAGAAGGGGGAAATGCAGAACTCCAGGGGAGGTTCGATGCTGAGGATAAAGACACAATGGCAAGACAGCCCTGCAATTCAGCTGAGTTACTAGTCACGTGCCTACTAGAAGCAAGCGAACAGACCTTGCACCATAAGGAGCTTGCAGACAAGTGTTAGCAAGAATCAAGAGTTGTTGCCGTGACATCAAAGAATTTTTTTAAATGTAAAAAGCAGAAAAAAATCCTCGAAAGTGCAGCTAAGGTAACAGATACCTTGGGATCCCTACTCTCTACCACCTGAGTATATCAGTAAAATACCGATTAATGACCCAAAGTCATTCAAAAACACTCAAACGACCACAGGCTTAGCACAATTTTTAAAATCCAAAAAACTATGGCCTAGGTAATCCCTCTTTTATCAGATGCTTAAGTAAATTGCCCATCCCTATCAGATCCTGACCAACCAAAAGCTACTTTTAGTAAGGCGATGTTAAAAAACCTCACTGACCTTCTTTTTCTAGTTTAGACCTTAGCAATAGATTTCTGCATAATCCATCAGCCTAGCGCATGGTAATTATCATTATAAAATATGTAAATTATAAATTAAAATTTAACCTTATCTCAAACACCCAATCAGCCATTCAGGACTCTGGTGTTTTTTATAGCATGGATCTATGATACAATGTGATTTGTATATATCATGATACATAATACATCACATATACGTACCTATTTTTTTTTACGTTCTCTTCATGTACATTGGGCTCCTTTCCATTTTCATCCCACAAGTTCCAATAAATCTGATCCTTTTCATTCGCCAAAGCAGAGCAATTGAGGTTTACATCTTTTCCTACGTAAAAGTTGACAACCAATATTCTGATCTTACAGACTCAGATTTCCCAAAGGTATAAAATTAATATAATCAACATATATTAACTTAATACATAGAGCTAATGTAGTGCTACCTCTCAGAAAGAAAAAGATAGGCTTGGTTTTTAAATTTTAAAACATGTATAAAGCAGAGAAATTAGGTAGCAATTTTAAGTCATCCATAGCCTATGAGTTGGTTTTGCTTCAAATGTCTATGTTTAAATAAATTATTAAAACTTAGAGTGGCAAGTGGGCCTTCTTTTCAACATACAGTTTAGTAGGTAGTGTCGGGGCAACACTCCCACAGCAACTTCTAGAAAAACAAAATGGGTAAATCACACAAAATTAAGTTAGCCAGCAATGAAAGACATTAAAGTGCAGGGAAAACAAAGAGAAACAGCTGGGCTGAAAACGCAGCCAGGAAGAAGCCCTTCCAGGAGGAGCTGAGATAGCCGGCCATCTTATTCTTTGGAGAAATTACTTTGGGTTTATACAGCACCAGGGGAATCTCCCAGAGAAAAGAGAGCCCAGGGGAAATTCTGACAGCCACACGGGCTTGCAGAATTATTGCCGAGGGCTTGGACAACACACAGGAGGCTGCAAAGGCTCAAGGGTCTCTCCTACAGTCTCACAGTACTTGGGGGAGAAAGTCCCACTTCCGGGAAGAGATGTACAACAAAGACAGGACTGAAGTCCTTGCATGCCCCACCCCACCCCATAACCTCCCTGCAGGGAATGCCAAAGGAAAGGTTTCAGACTCACAAAAAATTATCCCAGACGAAAGCAAGGCACTACATGAACAAATGAAGAGTACAAGAAAATACAAGTATCTCAGTAAATATAAAAGAATTTTGGTCACCTAAAGCAATAACAGTGCCAATCTATTGTGAGTTTTATCACACATGCAGTAGGGAAATATGTAAACTAATAGCACAAAGTGAGGTAAGAAGACAAAGGAAATACAAGTCTCTAGCACAACTTTTTTTTTTATGTTTATTTATTTTTGACAGAGAGAGAGAGACACACACAGAGCATGAGCGGGGGAGGGGCAGAAAGAGAGGGAGACACAGAATGGGAAACAGGCTCCAGGCTCTGAGCTGTCAGCACAGAGCCCGACGCGGGGCTCGAACTCACAGACCGCGAGATCATGACCTGAGCCAAAGTCGGACGCTCAACCGACTGAGCCACCCAGGCGCCCCTCTAGCACAACTTAATGAAGGACACAAAAAGGTATAACTAGAAAGAAAACAAATCATATTAAATGAAAGAAAGGAAAAATAATTTATGAATCCAAAAGGAAGGGAGGAATAACAGGAACAAATAACACATAAGGCAACTAACAAACACATAGCAAGATAAGAGGCTTCACAGGATCACCATCATTAAATATAAATGGACTGAGGGGCGCCGGGATGGCTCAGTTAGGCACATGACTCAGGTCATGATCTCACGGTTCGTGGGCTGGGGCCCCGCGTCAGGCTCTGTGCTGACAGCTCAGAGCCTGGAGCCTGCTTCAGATTCTGTGTCTCCCTCTCTCTCTACAGCCCCCCCGCCCCACTCACTGCCTCTCTGTCTCTCAAAAATGAATGAACATTAAAAAAAATGTTTTAAATGTCAATGGACTAGACACTATACAGACTGGATTTCAAAAAAGATCCAAATATATATAGTTGACGTGAAATACAGTGCATGTGTAATTGATTTACAAAGAAACGTTAAAAGGATATAAAAAAAAAGATAAAACATGCCAATCCCAAACAAAAGAAAATTGCTATGGCTGTCTATTACTAGAGAAAGTAGGCATTTAGGAAAGAAGTAACATGATAGATAAAGAGAGAAATTTTATAATGATAAAGTGTCAGTTCAACAGGCATCAGTACGTATGTGCCCATAAGATAACCTCAGCATGTATAAAGCAAAGATTGAACAAAAGGGTACAGAGACAAATTAACCATCGTAGATGCAGATGTTAACATCTCTTTCTTTAACAGATAAAGAAAACACATCAAAGATTGGTTACAATATACATGATTTGGACAATGCCATTAGCTAACTTCACATGATTGGTATTTACAAAATGATAAAACCGAAACCTGCAGAATGCACATTTGTTTCAAACACACTGGGAACATTCATCAAGACGCCACATTCTGTTCCTTAAGCAAGTTACTACAAATTTCATCAGACTGAAATGATACAGAATACAATCTTGGACCAGTATGAAACTAAACTGGATATCAATAACAACAACAACACAAAAACTAGAAAATCCTCCAACTGTTTGGAAGTTAAAAAGAACAAATTATCCATAGATGAAAGAAGAAATCACAAGGGAAGTGTTTTTTGTTTTTTGTAATGTTTGAACCAAATAGTAATGAAAACACAGCATACCTGTATTTGTTAGAAACAGCTACAGTAGCGATTAGAGGGAATTGTAGAGCTTAAAATGCATGTGCTACAAGAGACGATAATTGAAATCAATTATCTATGTCTCCATGTCAACAAATGAAAATTGAGGTGCAAATTAAGCCCAAAATGAGAAGAAAGAAATAACAAAGCTAAGTTCAGGAATCAATAAAAATAAAAAGCAGGCAATCCACAAATACAAACGGCAAAGTATCTAAGCTACGCTGGACATCTGTGGTCCCACAAATGATTGTGACAGGTGGTGGTGGTCCAAAGGTGTGGGCTTAGGAAACAGTCAACAGAAACTTGAACCCCAGCTTCACCACTTTTTTATTGGTTTAACTTTAGACAGATTTCTGAACCCTTCTGGGCTTTGGTCATTTAACCCATTAGATGGGAATAATACCCCTTGGAGTTTTTTGGAGGATTGAATTCAAGAATGTTTTTCTGGACGCCTGGGTGGCTCAGTCGGTTAAGCGTCCGACTTCGGCTCAGGTCATGATCTCGGGTCTGTGGGTTCAACCCCACATCGGCTCTGTGCTGACAGCCCAGAGCCCGGAGCCTGCCTCGGATTCTGTGTCTCCCTCTCTCTCTGCCCCTCCCCCACTCACATTCTGTCTCTGTCTCTCAAAAATGAATAAACATCTTTAAAAAGAATATATTTCAAACACCTAATACAAAACATGATTTAGTATACGTGAATTTCTCCTTTTCCTTCCCTCCTTTCCTTATGGAAAGGAATTACTCAACTGGGCATGTTGATTTCATCAAGACCTGTCTGGATGGTCAATTAAGTCCATTGATTAATCAGTCAAATATTCAGAACACAGGATAAGTCTGAAGCATTTCTCCAGAGTGCTCTCTTATAGGGTTTTCGTCTTTAAAAATAACCATAAAGACTATTAGAGAAAAGCCACAATGGGGTGACCAAAACCCTATGTAAAAACCACAGGCAGTTCTATAATGTTTTCAACATACTGTTCATTTTCATCAGCCTAAAAAGGGCAACATTCACACAATGGCATACTTTCCCTGCTCTTCTAACTTTCCTCACTAAATCTGGTATGTGTTATGCACACACAATATTGGTGAATCATGAATCACATTTAGCCTTGGAAGACTCAATTATGCACCCCATTCCTAGATGTGGAATACATGTATGTCAACATATACCTAATTCCACCTTCACACGGTTGAGCTTTGGTCCAAGAAGAACAGGAATTATTTTACTGCGATCTAAAAGTGAAAAAAAGAAAAGGAAAATGTTTCAGCGTTGCACTGAGCTTCTCTAAGACAAGTTTTTGTTGCAATATGCTTATACCGTGTCACAAAAATTCTAAATAGTCATCACTATGTCATATTTTCATTAAGTAATGGTTGCAGCTAATATTGTTTGTTTCACTTTCCATCAATGCAAAGCTAATGTAACTGGAGGGAACACACTAAATTTGGTGTCCTTCAAATCTGTGGCTTCTGCAGCTATGTGGCAGAGGAAAATGTTCATCCAGGAGGGACAACCGCATCTGTAGGATTTAGATGCAAAGTCACTGGGACGTGCCTTTCTGCTCTTTCTTCCTTCTGTCTGCCCTTCTCAACCCCTCGAAGATGGATTTATTGGGCACAGGGTCTCTATCCGTGCTTTGGCAAGACACTCTCTCTCAGGTGCCAACCCTCCCCTCATAGACACTAAAGGAAGCACACCTTCAGTTCTGTGCTCTCGATACCTCACTTGCCTCACCTTAGTCCTGGCCCTGCAAGGTGTTCACATGTGTGGGCTCAGCTCTACTTCTGTTCACGAGTGGCTTCTGACCTTGACCAGAGGTACATAATACTCTCCACCCCAGCCTCCCTCTGGTAATGTTTCAAAAGTAAATACTTCCCCTAGCAGCCTCCCACTGAAGGCTCTCCTACAACCTAGGACGGCTGATAGCTGCACAACACCGAGAGCGCCTGTGGTCATACATTGAAATTGGTGTTGTCAAGTTCTCGTTACTCTTCTGATCAGCACTGGCAACTTTCCTCATGACCTAGACTCTCCCTTCCAGCACATCTGGCACTCCTAGGGCATTTACAAGTAACCTCCAGAGCGGCCTTCCTGGGACATACCTGTCCTCAGCAGACACGATGCCTGAGGACAAGGAGTAAAAGGCAACCCAGGAGCTCTCCCGCAGCGCCCTCACCTACCTGAGCTCTCTCAGAAAGTGTGATGCTGACGAGTGAAGGGTTGAGACGGGAGGGGTGAATGTGTGGGTGAGAACTGGAGGATGAAACTCGCAATGTGAAAGCCCAGGTCAGTCAGATTTGGTTCCTCTGGGGTTCAGAGTCTCTGGGCAAGCCTGGAAGTGCTATAAGTGGACAGCGGGACCTGGGACGCCCCCAGAGAAAGAAGGAACTCTCGGCCTTGAGAGTATGGAGGAACATGAGTCGATTCAAAGACAAGGGGGCAAGAGGTGATTTTGCTGAAAATTGCCATTGCTTATCTTCCTCCGGATCCATTTTCTTCCCCCCGGGGAAGAGGTAGTGCCAAAGGGTATCTGTAGGACAGGACGTCTTTAAAACAGTATGCCATCTGCTAAACCTTGAAGGATATCGGGGCGCCTGGGTGGTTCAGCCGGTTAAGCGTCTGACTTCAGCCCAGGTCATGATCTCACAGTTCGTGAGTTCAAGCCCTGCGTCGGGCTCCGTGCTGACAGCTTGGGGCCTAGAGCCAGCTTCTGATTCTGCGTCTCCCCGCCTCTCTCTCTGCCCCTCCACCGCTCACGCTCTGTCTCTCTCTCTCAAAAATAAATAAACCTTAAAAACAATTTTAAAACTTGAAGTATATCATTGGAAACCCCAAGTACCCTGTCCCCAGCGTGCTTTCCTCCTCATCCGTCATGTCCCACCTCTAAACTCAGCTCAGAGTCTCCTGACTCCGATCTATCTCTGGGCTCCTTCTGCACCCTAACATCACACAGATGTGTCCGGTTTCATACACTAGGTACTTCTATGTGGCTTATCACCTCTCCTGACTATTCCTCGAGAATAGTATAGAACTCACTTCATTGCTTATTTCCCTGCTTCCTTTACCTCCTGATGCTCAGTACAGTTTATTGAATACAGGCACCCTCAATAAATACCTGTTTAGTGAAAGCATACACTGAACAACAAAAAAACCACAAATTACTCGAATACAAAATAAGAGGGAGACATTCTACTACATACAAGTCATTTACTATCCCCCCCTCCCCACCACCAATCTCTCCAGGGTGGTGAGTGACGCCCAAATTATTTGACCCTATATTTGAGCTAGTGATGCGGTCACGACTCCAAATAAGTTGCCTCTGGATTCCTGTGCTGGGTTAGAAGAAAGAAAACTCTTTTTCATGAGACACATTTCTTTCTTTCCAATTCTAACATTCCTCTTACCTCCAACGATTGTTACGTTGATGGTTTTGGTGACATTAAATAGTTTTCCATTATGAGGGATGGAAAACACACAGGTGTAATATCCCTGATCTTTAAACTCTGCATTCTTCTGTAAAACTGGGTTTGTACCATTGTTTATCTTTTTACAGTTCTGTTTTGTGAAAAAAAAATCAAGTTAAAATATTTTAAGTAAAAGCAGTATCATATTACATTGATTCAAATTTTAGAAATACTTTTATAGAAAAAGGGAAACAGGATGAAAGGTAGAAATTTCTGAGTCGATATCCCAGTGATTTGGCATTGCCTGTACAGCAACAATGAAACACGGTCCCATTACCTGTTATTATTACGGTTATTAATACATGCTGGGAAGTAGAATATAGGGGGAACTATAGCTGCTTCCATCATTTTCTTTTGATCGCTCTTTTACACACAAAGAGGGGAAGGGGTAAAGAGAGAGGGAGAGGGAGAATGGAGGGAGGGCAGGGTGGAAGAATGGAGCACAAGGAGGAGATAGAGAAAACTAAACAACAACAAAATCCCTGCTTGGGTGAAACCTTTCTGCATTTGTAACACTTTTAATCTAACCCATGTACTCAGGAACACCCGTGGTAGGGGTAGTGGAGATAGGAGCAGAATTACACAGAGACCTGAGTACCTAACTGACTACCCACCCCCCTTGATGTCTTCCACAGAAGACAGTGGACTGATCAGAAATGTATCAAGAATATTCAAATACGTAGGCACACACAAACATGTCTCTCCATCACAAATTTCCATACGGGTCACAGGAATGAATAATAGGAAAAAAGCCACCTTCTTCAATCGAGCCATCGGTCACCCATAGAAAAGGTTCTGAAGCAATCTAAGGTCCAGATACGGAGAACAGGAACGACACTGCTAAACTTGACTATGTGATGCTGTTCCTGCAAACGCCAACAAGGAGAACGTACTGCGCACATACTTCTCTCGAACTTGCCAAAGCCGGCAGCAACTGGGGCCAGGCCCAGAGGTCACTAGGAATGGGTTTGTGAAGCACCCACATGTGTCCCTCAACTCAGTAAATTGTTTCTGTGTATGTCAAATTTTTATAAACCCAAACCGTGTTTTTGAAGGCACGTTAAAATATCAATGTCTCTTCGTTTTCACTTCTAATCAGTTGTTTACTGATTTAGCTTCCTTGCTCTCCTCCCCTCAGGTACGCCACAATCTCTAAACAGGCTGAGAATATTGAAGTGGTTAATCATCTAGCTAAAAATAACCTCTCATAGATCTCTTTTCTACATTTAAACATCCGCATGGTGACATTTCTTAAAACCTAGTGCATGGAACCTTACAAATTTATATGTATTGTCAAGTATTTGCACACTTGACAGGAAATAGAATCAAGTGAACTCAGGACTCACTCAGACGTTTGGAAAACATGTGGGTAAGAGCTCTCCTTGAAAACTCACAAGTAAACAGTGGTCAAGCAAAATATGCAAACAGAAGTTTCTAGGAAATCATCTGTGGCTTCAACTTTCCCAAGGGCTTCTGTCTGGATCACTCTCCCATACAGCTCATTAAAACTTCCATGACAGGGGTGCCTGGGTGGCTCAGTCGGTTAAGCGTCCGACTTCGGCTCAGGTCATGATCTCACAGTTTGTGAGTTTGAGCCCCGCCTCAGGCTGTGTGCTCACAGCTCAGAGCCTGGAGCCTGTTCGGATTCTGTGTCTCCCTCTCTCTCTGCCCCTCCCCGACTTGTGCTCTGTCTCTATCTGTCTCTCAAAAATAAATAAAAATGTAAAAAAAAACCCCAAAAAACAACTTCCATGACAGAGTCACATTTGTTCTATAGAAATAATATAATTTGTGTTATGTGTCTGCATGTATGTATATTATGCATGTGTATATTATGCATGTGCATACTGTACATTTGTATGTAACACATATGTGACTGCATATATAATATCCACAGTACTGTCTACAAGAGCTCCTACAATTCAAGTTATACCAGCTGAAGAACATAGGCAATCCACAAAAGAAATAATACGGAGATGCAATAAAGATATAAAAATGTTTAATTTATTATTAAGAAAAGAAATGGGGAAAAAAACACTAAAAATTACAGAACTTCTGCATGTCATATTTCTAAATGTTCTAAAGGTACGACTTCTTGGTGTGGTAGTGGTGGTTGAAAAAAGTGTTTTGAACTAGCATAGCTCCCCAGAGAGGAGCCAGCTAATGCACAGCAAAAGCTGTAAATGTGCTCATGGCCATTGATCCAATTATGCTACTTTTAGGGATGCGATTAAACAATAAAATTGTACATACACCCTAACAGTTACAGGAATGATATTTATTCTAGCCTTATAAACAATAGTGGAAAGTAGGAAACTAACCAATGTCTAATACCAGGGGATTAATTAGATGCAAGTATAAAGCACAATGGAATCCCAGATTTGGAAGAATGTTTAAAGACACAGGGGAATAATCACAACATAATTTGTAGAGGATAAAGGAAAAATCCAGGCATAAAATACCACTTTTTATTTTTTAAAAGGTTTTTTTAAAATACCACTTTTTAAAAGTAGATGTCGGGGCTCCTGGGTGGCTCAGTCAGTTAAGCCTCCGACTCTTGATTTTGGCCTCAGCTCATGATCTCACAGTTCATGAGTTCGAGCCCTGAGTCGGGCTCTGTGCTGACAGCATGGAGCCTGCTTGGTATTCTCTCTCTCCCTCTCTCCTTCTGCCCCTCCCCCACTTTCTCTTTCTCAAAATAAATGAACAAACATTTAAAAAATAAAAATAAAAGTAGATGTTAACACACGCACACACACACACACACACACACACACACACAAACCCTAAAGTCTCTGGCTGGTGGGATTATGAGTGAGTTCTGCTAACTTCATTGTCCATTTTTCCATCTTCCAATTTCACAAAAGGAACTCATATGTTTAGGGGGAAAAGTATATACAATGGAATTTAAAAATATAAATATACATGGCAAGAGAAAATGCAAATCCTTAAGCTAGCTAGCAATCTTTTTTTATTTTTAAAAAAAATTTTTTTTCAACGTGTATTTATTTTTGGGACAGAGAGAGACAGAGCATGAGCGGGGGAGGGGCAGAGAGAGAGGGAGACACAGAATCGGAAACAGGCTCCAGGCTCTGAGCCATCAGCCCAGAGCCTGACGCAGGGCTCGAACTCACGGACCGTGAGATCGTGACCTGCCTGGCTGAAGTGGCTGAAGTCGGACACTTAACCGACTGCGCCACCCAGGCACCCCAAAGCTAGCTAGCAATCTTAAAAATCAATTTACCAAAACAGAAGGGCAAGGAAGGAAGGGCAAGGAAGAAGGAAGTGTTATGTTCACTGAACAGTTTGGATGGGGCAGGGGCTCATTTTAGCCACCCCGCCTGGCACCTGGCTCAGAGGGGTTGGCTAAGCTGTGTGTGTGGTGGGGGGTCATGCGACCTGCATGTGATGAGACCAAAATGCTCCACAGCCATCAGATTCTTACTTTGGAATTTTGTTCTTTGTTTCCTCAAGTCTTTTATTTTTAAGTTTATTTCTTTATTTTGAGAGAGAGAGTGTGCAGCACACAGGAGGGGCAGAGAGAGAGGGAGAGAGAGAGAATCTGCACTGGTGGTGCAGAGCCTGCTGTGTGGCTCGAACTCACGAACCCGTGAGACCATGACCTGAGCCGAAAACGAGAGCTGGTGACTAACTGAGCCACCCAGGCGCCCCTTTCCTCAAGTCTTAAGTTAAAATATTTTAAAAGCATTACCTTATACAGTGAAGTTCTATTGGCCAATGGTTGAAAGTAGTCATGTTTACAGGCTACGTGCAAAGATTTCTGAACTTCTACAGTTTTACTAGTTAGTAGTTTTTCAACAAAACAGCTGCCTTTACTTCTTCCAATGACATTTAATTTCCATTTACGAGTATCATTTCTATGAAATAAAGGTTTAAAGATATTTTATTAGTACAGAGACTTTGCAAATACCACCTTTCAGTAGCCAATGAAATTCTTTCCTTATTATTGTATAAAGAGACTTATTCATTGACGCCCAGACCCTGCCCCGTTTTGGCCCTGTGCAGCAAGAAATGTAACAATTGTCATGGGACAGAGGCGACAGGCGGGGAAAGAGAAGTACCTGAGCGGCCCTACACACACACACACACACACACACACACACACAAACACCCTATTGCATACCATGTATTATAGATACCAGGACAGAAATGTTTAAAACTTCCATGAGCTTTGGAGATGGACAAGTTCAAAGATTCTTAACCCAGGATGGGACAGTGGCATTGGTTTCCTGAGGTCCACAAACAAACTCCTGAACTTGTTTTCTGGAAGTGTGTATATATGCATTGGGTTTTATATTTCTCTGGGCTGTTTCTTCCAATCCTTTTCTCTTACTGTTGAGTAAACCCAGGTCTGGAGCGCCTGCCCTCACCGTAGCTGTAGTAGCACTTTATGTGCCTTACTGAGCAAAAGTTAGTTTGAATAGTTTTATTGTTGTTGTTCCTTCTGATTAAAAATTAGTAATCTGGAAGAGGAAACAACTTTAACCATGTTTTTATAAAGGATCTTTTTTTTTAAGTTTACTTATTTTAAGAGAGACAGAGAGAGCAGGGGAGGGGGAGAGAGACAGAGATACAGACAGAGAAAGAGAGAGACAGAGAGGGAGAGAGAGAGAGAGAGAGAGAGAGAATGAATCCCAAGCAGACTCCTCGCTATCAGTGCAGAGCCTGATAGGGCTCGAACCCATGAACCTGTGAGATCATGACTTGAGTTGAAATCAAGAGTTGGACACTTAACTGACTGAGCCACCCAGGTGCCCCTAGAAAGGAGCTTCTAAGAAAGGAAATGTTTGCAACCTGATGTTTGTTT
Source organism: Acinonyx jubatus (assembly GCF_027475565.1). NCBI lineage: Eukaryota > Metazoa > Chordata > Mammalia > Carnivora > Felidae > Acinonyx > Acinonyx jubatus. Next base: position 56,582,272 of record NC_069388.1, read on the forward strand.
AAACTGAACTACAGGGATCCACGTACTAAATACAACAGACGTGTGTTAAATTGTCCTGTGTGTGTGACACGCTTGTACCGACCACAGGCTCTTACAGCCCCGACTCTTACATCTGTGGTAGCATGGGAGGAAGACTAGCACTCACTGAGTTCCAGGGATTGTACTGAATATGTACAATGGAGATGGCTATTTCCCTTACTTGTGATAAGAAAGCTAAACTTCATGTAGCAACAGGGCCAGGATGCAAACGCACATCAGCTCGGCCCTCAAGGACAGGACTGCACTGCCCAATACTATGCTTTCACAGTCGATGTGACTCTGGCCCCTCCTTTGGGTATGCATTCATACAAGATTGACCAGGACTGGCAGGGAAGTGATGGGTGGGCTGACAGGCTTGTCCTGAAGGTTAAAAGCAGTAGGTCAATGGCCATGGAACATAATAGAGCTACCTGGCCCTTGAGATGGATTCGGAATCCCGTTGGTATCATCTTCTTCTCAAGTGTCTACTGTTTCCCCTACTTCAGCCCCACTGAGCTGAACAGAGACCTATTTCCAGATATTTCTATCCCGTCACTTACGAGGAAGATAGTGCATGCATATTTCCATCTTATCAGGCCATATTGTTTTCTACCTCTGCAATCCTCAATTCCTAACACTCAGTAAGTCCCGACTGGTGGAATGCTTCCGTGTCCCTGCCACCGCACTGTGAGTGCCAGAACAGGCAGATGCCGGCCTTGCTAGAGGAACTCAAAGGATGGTGTGAAGCTGAGGCCAACTGACCCAAAGCTGTGATCATCTGCGTTCTCATACAAGGCCATCCCTTCCTGGTTGTGGAGCCACTCCTGCCACACAGGAAGGGACTTGAAAAGCTCTGGGCCATTCTTCTGAAGCCCCTTACCAAGCCAAGCTTGCTGTTTGTCAATCCAGAACATGATTGAGACATGATTTGCATGTGCTTTTTTCCTCTGTCTTCATGTCCTCCCCTCTACCACTGAAAACCCCCTCTCTCCTGTGTCCCCTCCCTTCTTGGTGGATTTTCCCCCTTAACATTTTATCTGACTTTAGGATTAAAGTATCAGTCTCCAGAAGCATTTGATTATTAGCAGAAGACTCCCTAGAAATGAAAGGATTATGGTTCTAATGGGGGTGGGGTGGGGAGGAGGATTCCAGGGATGGAATCTGGTCTTTGAAGGATTCCACACAAAATTGCAAAGGCTCACTCACGCATGTGCACACACATGCACACACACACACACACACACACACACACACACACACCCCTCTGAGGCAAACCAGTGCACCATATTTGAAAAAGCCCCCATCTTCAATGCCTCTAGGTGTCCAAACAACCTGTGTGGGTTCCCATTTATTTTCAAAACGATTGTCGAGGCTGTTCCTCATACCATCACTTTTGTCTCATGTTATTCGTCAGCCTCAAATACCCTTTAATGTTCGTCACCACAGCCCCTGAGTCACCTCATTGTTCCTGGCCTCTTGCACCCTCTTCCTGGTTCTCCACACGTCTCTGACAGCCTATCTGTTGGACTATTCCAATTTTCCTTCCTAACCCAGGCTGTGTTCCCCACCTTCCATATCAGAAAGACAGTTAATGCTTTTCCTCCCTGTCTCCAAGCGACATTTGTAGGTAACTGTCTCTTCCCCTCCATGTGCTCCTTCTGTCCAGTCTGGAATGCTTCCTTCAATCATGCCTTTATTCCGTCAGGATTAAGGAGATTTTTTTTAACCCCATTTGTGAATATTCATTCTACGTTAGTGTGAGAAGACCCAGTTGTGATCCATTTCTGGAATCATCTCTCTTAAAGGGTCACATAAAATCCACTGCTGGTCAAAACAAACAACAGAAAGAGTTCTCAAATGTTCTCTCTGACTCCTGGGAGTTCCTATGCATAAAAACAAACCCAAATGACCTCATTTTGTGTAAAACCACAGGAGCGATAACAAGGTTTCACTGTGATATCTCACTGCGCTCTCAACAGCACTGTTGACGATGATCGGGACCCACCCCAGAAATCGACTACATCTGCCAGCACACCACCACGACTCACCTGGCCCTGAGCTATCTTCCACAGGTCAGTCTCACATCTCCATAGAAACATACGTATACATACACACCTACGCAAGTACGCACACTACATCACAAATGTGCCAGATGAACACCATGTCACCAACACTACTAATCCATCACATAGAGCCCTGCTTGTCCAAGTTACTCCTTCCCACCTCACCAAATAATGTATAAAGAGAACCCAGCTCAGTGATAATCACTGACGCAGCGGTTGCTCTCATTTCATAGAACTTAGGACTCTTGATGAGGAGCGTCCTGGCATAGACTGGAGCCGCCTGGCCTGCGAAGGCTGTGCAAAGCCCTTTCCGCGCTGCCTTTCCCCCTGCCCCTGGCTGTAGGCTTGTGATTGGCTGCAAAACCCACACACTCGTCATGAACACTACTGCCTTGTCCCCAACAGACCCCGAAACACTGAACTAGGATGTGTCTGTATCATTTCCAATCCCTCTCCTCAGCCTGCGGATATCACCCAGGAAGCTGAGGCCACCCCCTTCACTGCATGTTCATTATGGAGCTTCACCAATTAGTCCCTTTGGCCAGCAACTCTAGACAACAGGAACAGTTGAGTTTTAAAATGAAATTCATCTGATACCTACTTACCTTTGGTAAGGATCCCCTGAAAGAAGCATTAAGGGAATCTTTCGTTAAGATCACTAAGAAGATAGACACAAGGGCAATATTTAATTTAATTTTCCAATGATGAAGTATTGATCGCATGCTGGAAGAAGAGGAGGGGGGAATAAATGCATGGATTATTCTTTCAGACTGCTGTATATGTGACTGGCTGAGCTAAGTCTAGGGGTGCTACGAAACATACTAACACAAAGAGAAGCTATACTCACCCCATTTGGAAAAAGTAAGATCCACTGTCCTCCAACTCAACTGGCCAAAACTCCAAAACATAATCGTGCAAAGTAATTCTGGGGGAACTGCTTGAGTTTAGCTCAATGCGTCCATGTGATCCACTGCTCTTGTACCATTTTATGGTGTTTTTTTCACTATCGTGCTCAGATGCTGATGAGCAGTATCTCAGATAGAAAAATTCCCCTTCCACTGCAGTGATGCTATGACGTGAAATACATGTTTCTTCATAAGATTAGCAAAGGAAAAGGAAAAAAAAAACACAGGTAAATTTTGTCTTTCCTAATGCATTAGGAGAATAAGCCAGGTTAGTAAGAAAATTGTAAGCAATCTCAGTCTGGTGGGTTCTCTTATCTTAGGGTCAATTTTTCCAACATCAGGGCACTTTCAGGACGTAAAGGAAGACAACGTTTCCAACAGATTTTCCCAAACAGGACGGTACCAAAACTTAACCTATCATAACTGAAAGACAGATAAATGTAGTGTAAGCTTTTCAAAGAAAACGCTACACATTACAATTTCCTTGTAAGGAAAGCCACAGAAGTCACAATGTTGCCACATCTACGCCCAAACACCCCTAGCTGGGGAGTCTCCGTAGAAATGAAAACCAGAAACCTGGAGGCCTTAGAGTTCATCATCTGCCTCAGCAGAAGTGTCACCTCGCCTGTTCTCAACCAGCCTACCTAACCATTTCCTGGGCAGACAGAGAGGGATGGTTAAGGAGCTCCTATGTAGCTTAGAGCGTGTGTGAGTTCATTATCTCTCCAGGTTACCATGTGGATCATCAAGAATTGATTAATATAATATCACTCCAAATCCAGGTATATGTCACTTCCCTCCTTGAGTGCTTTTGCAAGCTGTCTCTTTCTCTCTCCCTGCCTCCCTCCCTTCCGCTTTCCCAACTAACCCAGATACTCTAGCTTTGGAAATTTATCTAATTCTGTCAGCTAACAGAGTCATCATTCCCGTCCTTTTGAATTTGTGATAGTTCAAAGTCAGCCCTCATGGACCCTTTCCATATCCTGTTTTCCAGTGGCTGCTGGGTGCCCTTTTACTTTATTGAAGTATAATTAACATATAATAATATCAGGTGCACAACATATTGATTCAACAATTCTATACGTTACTCAGTATTCACCATGGTAACTGTGGCCACCGTCACCATACAATGTTATTAATATTATTGACCATACTTTCTATGCTGTACTTTCCATCCCCGTGACCTATTTATTTTTATTTTATAAATCATAGTTTATTTCTGTGCTTAAAAGAAATATTTTATATATCATACATTGAAATAATTATGCTTAATAATACTTTCTATGTTTAAAATAAATATTCTATGTATCATATATTGAAATACTTACATATTTTATATATTTTAGTATACTTTTATATAGTTTAATTTATAAATTATAGTTTATTTCAGTTATTTTATAACTGGAAGTTGTAATCTCCTTTTTCTATTTCACTCAGAGCCCCACCTTCCCTCGGGCAGCCACCAATTTGTTCTCTGTATTCAAGAGTCTGGATCTGTTTGTTTGCCCATTTGTTTTGTTTTTTAGATTCCACATATAAGCGAAATTATATGGTATTTGTCTTTCTCTGTCTGACTTATTTCGCTTAGGATAACATCCTTTAGGTCCATCCATGTTGTCACAAATGGCAAGATCTCATTCTTTTTTGTGAATGAGTAATATTTCATCACATGTTCCCACACTAATTCATATGCCCACAAACAGGATTAACTGAATTTTGAGAATGAGAATCCTTAAATTAACTAGAGCACTTCACGGAAGGCATGGAGAAAATGCCTCCTCCATACTTAGGGTCTATTTCTCAAAGCAGTTGTTTGGTTTTAATTCGATGTTGTTAACCACAATGTAAAGAGGAAGTGGCTCAAATGGTAGATGTATTCTTTGAAAACATGGATGTCAAATCTACCTCAAAGTACAAGTGTTACTGAACACCAACCTTGTGTTTGGTGGTTGTTATAGAAGCTCCATTTTACATTTCGGTCCTTCAACGCAGAAGGTGTGATACAGGTGTAAGTGTTAGTGTTAGCTTCAATTGACATCCGAAAGGATGGTATGTCCAAAACGATGTAATTTATTTTCCTGTTTTAGAAGTACGACACACATAAAGCCGTACAATATGTGCTCTTCTGTGCCTGGATTCTTTCTTACATCATCATGTCTATGATAGGCATCCATGTTGCTGCATGTAGCAGTGATCTGTTTTGTCTCATAGTTATGCAGTATCCATGCCGTATCCAGTTGTGTTTGTATATGATAATTTACCCATTCTAGTGGTGTTAAACATATGGATTATTTCCAGATTTTGGCCAGTCTTTAAAAAAACCCAGAAACTTCCATAAACATCTGTGCCTGTGTTGTGATAGACATATCCACCATTTCTTTTTGGGAGTAGTAATCCTTTGAAGAACCCTAACCTGGATTACATTCTTTCCAGGGGTAGATGGTTGGAGTTGGAAGTTCACACTCTCCTGGCAACTAATGGCTTCAGCTACCTAATCCTATGCTTAACACTAAAGACCTTGTTGATTAGAAATGGTTTTTGGGGGCGCCTGGGTGGCTCAGTTGGTTGAACGTCTGACTTCCGCTCAGGCCATGATCTCGCGGTTCGTGAGTTCGAGCCCCTTGTCGGGCTCTGGGCTGACAGCTCAGAGCCTGGAGCGTGCTTCAGATTCTGTCTCCCATTCTCTCTCTCTGCCCCATCTCTGCTCTGTCTCTGTCTTTCAAAAATGAATAAACATAAAAAAAAATAAAGAAATGGTTTTTGGTTGGAAAAATGACTGGAGTTCAAGCTGTGCAGACTGCCCAGGCAGGTACTCACTCCCATTCTTACATGAACAGAGAGTAAGAATCCAACAGCATCAACAACCTAGACCCTTTGGAATGATATCTGTGTTTGGAATTGTCTTGAGTTTGGACAGTAAATAGGATGCTGTCACTCAACTTCTACTAGGTTACATGAAACCTCATGTAGAATACTGTCATACTTGCCTAGATTAAAGCCTTTATGAAGGTTCTCTGAAAGGACAAAGAGCTGGGACCTTAGTAAACTTACAGAATGGGCTGTCTGGCTGTTTCTGAGCCTGAAACATGTTTCACTGTAATTTGGGAGCAAGGTTAGTTATTAGTATATGTCTACAGAGCAAGGTGCCCATGATGCACACTTTTCTGCACCTTGCTTTTTCACTCAGCAGTTTCTAACAGAGGATTCCATATCAAGAGGAGCAGATCTACCTCCTTCAACATCTGGATAGTATTGCACTGTATGGATCTCAATAAAAATGGACCCACTTTAAGTAAATATTAGACAGGAATTATTCGAAAGTATCAATTTGTTCTCTCTCGAGCAGTAATTCTCAGAGTTGGGGATATGGGCTAATATGCTTCCCTCTCCTAGATGACAGGTCAAGGCAAATCGGTATTGGCATTCCCACTTTCTCTTCCAAGGCATAAGGGGAACCTTGCTTATCAGTCACGTGTCTCTTCTCCAAAGGATCCTAAGGAGACCCCAGAATCATTCTCGATAAGTTTCCAAGTGATCACTGCTACTGCTAATCAGTTAAAATTGCTATCTGCCATCTGATATAAAGACTACATGTTTTCCCTAGTCTACACAGTCTTTCTTAGGTACTCCTTCTAACTCGAATATTTCCCTCAAGACCTGTAAAGTATTCCCCCTCACTGTCTTCATCACCTAAATAACAAGATGAACCTTGGCCTCCGCGTTGGCAGAAAAATAATGTGTATAAAACTTGCTAAATATCAACAATAAAGATGGGTGTGAACTCTTCAGTTTTCAATAACACAAAGCAGAGTTTCACCTCAGACAAATGTAATGTGTTTCCACACACGATCCTGCTCTCTCTACATAAACTCAGAGGACTAAATATTTCCTTTTCAGTAATCCCATATGATTCTTTACTTGATTCCATTTCTATGAACGTTTTATTCTCTATGCCAGGGACACGAATTGGTAACTCTCAAAGTAAAATTTAAAACCACTAATGTTAATAAATTCAGCATTTTAAGTAGCCACTTCCACATAAAAAAAAGTGAAACCTTGCTCTTCCCTCTCAACTAACAATGAAGTATGTCCGTGAATGATTATAATTACTTACCTGAGGTGCTTGTAAACATAAGTGCCAAAAGTGTTAAGAGCAGTTCTATATGACGCATATTTAGGATTCTGTTTCCAGTGGTTTCTCTGGAAAACAGAGCAAGATGGGTTCAGCCAAAACTTGCAAACAAAAGTATACCTGTCTCATGAAGGAGATTTTAAAACATCTTCTGGCATGCAGACTTTAAAAAAATCAGCACAGTAAGTTTCCATATCCCTTAATAGAGTCACCAAGTGTTCTCAGAACTTTCAGCCATATAGAATTCATCACATTTCAAGGCAGGAAAAATTCCTAATAATGCAATTTTCTAATACAAAAGAGTCTGCTGTACAGAAAATCTGCTATTCTATGAAAGAACATTCTGTGAAGTGCCAAGATATGTATGGCAGGTCTACTCATGTAGGGGTGTGTGTGTGTGTGTGTGTGTGTGTGTGTGTTCTTTTTTTTCTCATCACACCAAAATCCTCATTGTGATCTTCATGTGTGGCTTGAATTTTTAAATATCCATCTTTCTTCATCAGAACTAAGTTCTTGATAAGTTAGGAATTAAGTCTGTTTTGTCCATTACTATATCACTAACATCCCAGCACACAGTCGTACAATGCTTAGTACATAGTAAGGACTAATGCTCATTCCGGAGGAACAGGTGTACGGATGTGTGCATGCATGTGTCTATACACACATGCCCACGTGTGTTTATTTTAGGGAAACAGAGACAAAGCAAGAGTTTCCTACACTCCAAATGCCTAATCTACATTGGGTCAATGAACTCAAATCTGTGTTGAATTTCAGTCGTACTCTAACCCATCTTTTGTCCTGTGAATTACAATTTTAGAGAGTAGGACAGGGGAAAGGGGCAGCAGGGCTCTTACACCTGGGTTGGCATCTCCAGCTGAGTCTCGACCAGCTGTACAACCTCGGGCAAGTTACTTAAAAGTCTCAGAGACTAGCTGCTCATTACCAAAGTGGAGATGATAAGAAGGCCTATGACCAAAATTACTGAGTGATAGAATGAGCTAATGTTTGCCAAGGCTTTCTGAATGCATAGTGGCCTCTCAGTCCCAAATAATTCTCTTATTAACTGCCATGCACCTCCCATACTTAAAAAAGAAGAAAAACAGTTAACGTCCAAATCCTGGATGAAGTTTAAGGGCTATGCAGTCAGACCATTTACATCAATCTTTATGAATAACATCACAAAGCAAAGCATCTGATGTAATTTCCAAGAGATAATAATCAGTCACGTAAAGGGTTAAGTACGTATGGAAAGTACCAAGTGTTCAAAATAACTAAATTAGAATATTTCTATGGTTCTATGGTTTGAAATCAATCCCCCACCCACACTCACACACACATATTTATTATTAACTATCTATTCTCTTACCTTGGATAGAATGAAACGTGTTGTTTCCTCTGGTGAAGGTTGACACAGCCTTATAAAGGGCACTGCTATTTTTTCTTGGTTTGGGTTTTTGTTAATTTTCAAGGTCTACTGAGAGATAAAGTTATTAAGAAATAATCTAACATTCTGATGAGTTAACTCTGAGTTTCAATATGAATCATGTTAAGATCCCAGTATACAAATTAGCTGATATTTGCACTGCTCTGTGTATGTAAACATAAAAATTTTATTGTGCTTTTCTGGATTTAAAAGATTAAGATATTAAATAATAGAACTCATTACCAAAAGAAAAGCTATTCTGAAAATGTCACATTTGGTACCATGTGTGATGTTGATTTTTTTTTTTTGCCTTTCCATAATATTTGAATTTCTTTCTTCTTTCTTTCTTCCTTCCTTCTTGCTTTCCTTCCTTGCTTCTCTCCTTTCTTTAAAAAATTTTTTTTTCTGATTTCTAAAGTATTATATGCCCAATAGGGGGCATTTATAAAATGAAGATTGAAAAGAAAATAATCTCAATATGCAAAATAATTTAACATGTTTCCTTGTGCTTTTTCTACCTATTTTTTCAACTAATTAGGATTATGTTTAAAAAGTTTCATATCCTGCATTTTCCACTCATTAAATGAGCACCTTCCTGTGTCACAAAAATGTCTTTGCTACCATCATCTTAATTGCTATATATATTCCTTGATATGAGTCTAATTATAATTTATAAGATATATTTGATTACAAAATAACACCATGGCCATCTTCTCATGTCAGACGATATGTATCAGTTTTTGGAGCACGGCCTCTGGGGCCAGACTGGCTGGATTTGAACCCTCACTCATCCTACTCTTTATCAGATGAATAATTAATTAAAGAGTCCTGCCTTTCCTATGTGTTGACAGCATAGTTATAAGTATGGGCCCTCTGTGCAAGCACTCTGTGGAAATCTAACAGTATGACTGCTCAGGAAGTGCAAATATATGCAAGCACACACACACACACGCGCACACACACACACGCACACACACACACATACACACACACACACACCACTCTCTCCTCTTCCGTTGTGTTTTATTTTTCCATTCATAGCACTTATCGCTAACAGATACACTTTATTTTATGTTTGTTTATTATCTGCTGAATTAACGCATACATTAGATTCATTAACTATATACAGTTGGGCATCTTAGGTGATCACCTGATCCACTGTTACACCCGCACAATCTTACTTTTGAAATGCTTCTTAAATCATGACATCTTGGAAAATATGTTTTTTTTTTAATATATGAAATTTATTGTCAAATTGGTTTCCATACAACACCCAGTGCTCATCCCAAAAGGTGCCCTCCTCAATACCCATCACCCACCCTCCCCTCCCTCCCACCCCCCATCAACCCTCAGTTTGTTCTCAGTTTTTAACAGTCTCTTATGCTTTGGCTCTCTCCCACTCTAACCTCTTTTTTTTTTTTCTTCCCCTCCCCCATGGGTTTCTGTTAAGTTTCTCAGGATCCACATAAGAGTGAAACCATATGGTATCTGTCTTTCTCTGTATGGCTTATTTCACTTAGCATCACACTCTCCAGTTCCATCCACGTTGCTACAAAAGGCCATATTTCATTTTTTCTCATTGCCACGTATTCCATTGTGTATATAAACCACAATTTCTTTATCCATTCATCAGTTGATGGACATTTAGGCTCTTTCCATAATTTGGCTATTGTTGAGAGTGCTGCTATGAACATTGGGGTACAAGTGCCCCTATGTATCAGCACTCCTGTATCCCTTGGATAAATTCCTAGCAGTGCTATTGCTGGGTCATAGGGTAGGTCTATTTTTAATTTTCTGAGGAACCTCCACACTGCTTGGAAGATATGTTTTAACAGTGAATGTGAAATCTACCTTGAGCTTAAAAAAATGATAATAATAATGTCTGGGTCCCCACCCAGATACCTGAGGTACAGCCTAGGCTTCCTGATTGCTAAACATCATCCAGGTGATTCTAATATGCAGCCAAGGTAGAAAGACACTAATCTAGGGGGCTTATTTGTATACTTAAAAGTAAATTTAATAGATCACAAATATACCCATTTAATGATAATATTTATTATTTCAGACACTAAGTATCTGTGCATATATATGTATGTGTATATAAGTGAGTTATCTATGTGCACACACACACATACACACACAAAGAATACTCACAAACTTCCCCTAAATCACCAAATGGAATGAAGTTTTCTCTAAACGAAAAAGGTTCTCTTCTAAAAATTGTGTGACTTAGAGTGAGGATACAGACACAAGCCAACTGTTCTCTCTGAACCCAGCGTAGTACTATCCAGGGCCCCTGCGGAGTGTCTGAATGTTCATTCCTGAGTCTCTGGTTCTGTCCAACTGCCCTGTTTATAGACCCCACCCTGAGCAAAGTGACCATTCTCTAGAAAAAAATAATAATAGTTCACAGAATTTCTGCTGAGGAAGCTGAGACTGGACCAGGTGAATAGGTCCAGATTGTAGAAAGTTACACTGACCCACATAAATAGATGTAGATTGCTTCCGTGAAAATCGCCCTTATTAGCAAAACATAATTGAGTACCTCCTAAGATAAGTTGCCTTGATGAAAATCTTAACACCAGTGATTTTTAAAATAACTGTTTCTCTACAGTGTTCAATGCCTAAGTGTTTCACTCAGCTTTCGACATGACAAAACCATCAAATGCAAAGAGGAAAAAGTGATCTTGGACATAAAACACACACATGTGCACACGTGCGTGCACATCCATGCTTCCACTCCAAGGAAAGCAGCAATTATGTTGAACGAGGGTTGCCCTGTGCAGGGCCAGGAGAATCATTCCCATTTCATAGTCTTTTCCACAGACCCCAGCTGTGATCCTTCTGCTTCCCCCACCTCCACCTGTGCCTGTGCCAGTCCTGCTACTTGAACCCTTCCTGCTTCTAACTGTCGGCTCCCTGAATTCTAACAGCCTGGCTCAATGGTTGCCTTCTCAAGGAAGCTCTCCAACGGCTGGTGCCCCAGACACCTGCACACTTGTACGCACTGCATTCCCATTACTCCTGATTGATCCCCGCTCCCTGGGACTTCCCTGAGGCCAGAGACCCTGTCTTTCCGTGTTCCCACACCACTTGCTCAGAGCCTTTATATGTTTTTGTGCCGGTGGGAGGGGGGAGCAGTCATACCATCCCAGAACCTGCATAAACCCAGCTTCTCCCAAATCTACACCCTCCCAAACCATCCAAGGACCTTGGGTTGAGATGTGTGCCCCAGATCCCAGCGTTGCACAGCACCAAATGAGTGTTGGTGGAGGTTCCCAAGAATAGACCAAGGGAAGGGGGTGAAATTCATACAATCACCTCAGGTGTCTATATCTGCCTGGGATTGCCCAGTCATTAATTTGTCTCATAACTGCAGTGCGATTTGCTCGGGGTTCTCACTCCTGGAGGCACCTCGAATTAAAGGCTAACGTTTTGGAATCAGAGAAATTTTGTTGTGAATCTGTGATCTATTACTTAGTAGCTGGATGCCCTTGGATAAATAACTAAACATCCCTGTGCTTTGGTTCTCCTCCTTTTATTAAGCATAATGATAGTGCCTACTTCATTTGGCCTACAGGAAGAATAAATAAAAATAATGCATCTAAAAGTTTTCTACGCCATGTCAGACAAGAGCTTAATAAGTGAAAACTACCAAATATTTTAGCCATTTTCACTTTTTCAGGAAAAAAAAATTGGGGAAGTTTTAACCTTTAAAATTATACTATCAGGGAAAGTTGATGATGCTGTCTCACCAACTATTCGTGTGTGTGTGTGTGTGTGTGTGTGTGCATATATATGTGCGTGTATATGCAGACACATGCACATATATACTCCATATTTATATACATATCTGAATATACATATATATATATATATATATATATACAGTCCTTACATACGGTGACTCCACTTATGATTTTTTTTTTATTTATGATGGTGCAAAAGAGATACACATTCCGTGGAAACCGTATCTGGAACCTTGAATCTGTCTGTATCTTCCCCCAGGCTAGTGTTACGCCCTAGGATCCTCTCTAGTCCCAACTCCTAGTGGGCCAGGGGTTCACCACGGTGAACAATAGATACACTTACAACCATTTTGTACCCAGGCAACCATTCTGTTTCTCACTTTCAGCACACTATCCGATCAACTGAATGAGATACTCCACAGTTTATTATGAATTAGGCATTGTGATAGAGGATTTTGCCCAGCTGTAGGCTACTGTATGTGTTCTGAGCACCTTCAAGGTAGGCTGGGCTAAGCTATGATGTTCAAGAAATAGATTCATGTTCCAGTGACTTAAGATATTTTCAGCTTAGGCTGGGTCTGTCAGGACTACCCTCATCCTAAGTGGAGGCAGACCTGTACACACAGTGGCATACATACTAAGCTGATCTTGTTTTCAGAACCCTGGCCCCAGGAGGCTGGGTCGCCCTTTGCCAGGCGGGCCGGCAGCAGAGGGGAGGGGGCAGGGGGTGAGGATGGCATCCGGGCGCCGCTTCTTACCTTCAGAGGGGAGTCCCCGAGGCTGGCGCGGGGGCGGCCGTCCCTCCTCCACCCTGGTGGCCTCGGCGACAGAGGCAGGAGTTCAAACAGCAGGTGAGAAACTGCAATCGCCGCCTCCCCAGCGCTGTGAAACACGAAAGGAAAGAGAGGAGCCGCAAGTGTGATTAAAGATATAAGGCAACTAGAGAAGGTTGGAGGAAAAAAAAAAGGGGGGGGGTACAAAAAAAAGCAGAAGAAAGAAAAAGCGTCCGGCAGCCGCCGCGAAGGCTGTAGGTGGGATGCTGCCCCTGCCCAGTGTCTGCAGTGCTGGAAGTGGGGCGCTGCTGGGTCCCGCAGAGTGTTCCAGGTCTGGGTTGCTCCAATCGAAGATGCTCCTGGTCGAGGCTTGCTCCCAGTGGGGGGCTAAGGGATGGGGGGAATCCTCCCAGTCTGCGGTGCTCCTCTGAGGGGGGTACGCCCTGGCGCAGGCGTTCCGGCCCCGGAGTGCTCCTTGTCTGGGGCGCCCCTCCCAGCGTTCTTGGGGTTTCGGCTCCTCCACCTGGGCGCCCTGCCTCTGAGTTCCGGGAGCTGCTTGATCGCGGCGGCGACTGCACACAGCTGGAAAATCCCGCCTCGCCTTTGCACGGAGGTCAGCTGCGGTCCTCGGCGGGGCGCGGCGGGTCTCGGGAACTCTCGGCTGGTGGGCGGTGGCCGAGGGACCCGCAGTGCCCTGGGCGCTCGGTGCTGCATTTGCACACCCTACAGGCCGCCGAAAGGTTTGCACCAGAGTAAAGTCAACCCGCCCGTGGGGCAGAGGGGCACCGTCTGTGGTCAAGGGGAAGGAGCCAAGGGTGGGGGCTGTAGACAGGAAAGAGGCCAAGTAACAGCTCCAAAATGACAGGACGGCTTCTAGAAGTTATCCAAGGTGAGGAGGAAGCCATTGTCTGAAGCACTGAAGCCTCAGATCTGTGCCGAGGCCTTCTGCCTGTGCTGGGGGTTGGGGCGGGGCGGGGGGGGGGGGGCGGTTCTCTCCTGGGAAGTAATGGAGAGGGGTCAGAGGTGTTGAACTGAAATTTTAGATTGTTTAGAACAAAAGAAGGGCAAAGGAGAACTTGTACTCCTAATTTTTTGTTTTTTTGTTTTACTGTGGTAGAACTCAGGATACATTTTTAGACTGGTCTGTGGTAGGGTCTTTCCAAGAAAAGTGAAGAACGAAACCACGGCTGACAGGAAGAACGTTTAATGAGGCAGTGGTTTTCATCCTTTTTACTCGGTCAAAATAATTCATCATATAATAAAAGAGAATAGTCATATAATTATCTCAAATGCAATAAGAACAAGCATCTGACAAAATTCAACAGGCTTTCTTCAAATAACACTAGGAATACTGAGAATAGAAAGGAACAGTCTTGATCTGATAAAGAATGTCTATAAGAAACCTGTAGGTAGTTTCATCATGAATACCGAAACACTTTGCTTTTTTTTTCTAAGATGGGGAACAAGATAAGGATGTTATCTTTCATCTGGGACAATCCTGTTGTAATAAGCAAAGAAATAAAAATAGAAGACATACAGATTGGAAATGAAGATATAAAACTACTGTTTCTGACAGACGGTCGATTTTATGATCACCCTTTGAAATTCACAAAAGAGTTACTGGAAATAATAGGTGAGTTCAGCAAAACCATGGAATAAAAAGCCAATATACAAACTCAAGTGTAATTCTTTATACTAGTAATGGAAATTTGAAAAATGAAACTTGTTAATAATACCACGTATAATACCATAAAAATTAAATACCAGGGTATAAGTCCCTTGAAACATGTACAAATTGTCTACAATGGAATCTACAAAATACTGCCAAGAAAAATGAAAGACAGACCTAAAAATTGTTAAGCTATCTATTCTGCACAAACTGTGGAGTTTATATAGTCTATACATTTTTGACTCTATACGTTATAGAGTCTATATATTTCATGCAATCCAAATCCTAGGAGGAATTTTCAAAGAAATCGAGAAACTGTTTCTACAATTTATGTGAAAATGCAAATGATCTAGAATAGTTGGAACAATCTTGGGGAGAAAAGAACAAAGACTTACACTGACTTGAAGGTTTACAATAAGGTAATACTAATCCTAACTGTGATATTTGCATGAACATATAAACAGAAAATAATAGAGAGTAGAGTAATAGACCCACACATTTACAGCCTATTGATTTTTGACCAGGGCACCATGTCAGTTCAATGGAGAAAGAAAATTTTTTCACAAGTGTTGCTGAAAAAATTGGGCATCTCTGTGGGGGAAAAAATGAAGCTTAACCCTCCCCTCATCCTATATACAAATATTAATTCGCAGTGGACAATGTGATCATAGTGAACATAAAAGCTGGAACCATAAATACTTCGTGAAGATCCATAGGAGAATATCTCCATGATGTTGAGATAAAAACAAACAAGCAAACAAACAAACAAAAACAAACACAAACAAAAACTTAGGACACATAAAACACTAACCATATAAGAAAAAATGATCAGTTGGGTGTTATCAAAATTAAAAATGTCTGCCTATCAATGATTTCATTTAAAAAAAAGGAAGAGATAAGGAGGTAAGCCTGGAACAATTCTCACCTTACACCTATATGAAGAGGGATTTATATACAGAATATATTTTAAAAATTTCCACACATCAACAATATGAAGAGAAACAACACAATTTAAAAATGTGCAGAAGACTTTACTTTCACTGAGCAATACATGAATCTTATTGGTGAATAAGGTCATGAAAAAGGTTCAACATCATTAATCATCAGGGAACTGTAAATTAAACCATAATGAGGTTGATTTGTCACCCACTGAAATAACTAAAAGGAAAAGAAGCCTGACAATACCAGTCATTGGTGAGGATTGACTCAATCATAAGAGCAGTCTCATACATAACCATAGGAAACATAAAATGGTACAGTTTGCCAAGTTGACAGTTTCCAAAAAGGGACCAGTCCTAGGTATCGAGCTAAGAAAAATACAAACACAAGTCCACAAGAGTGTTCACAGTCTCCAGATCCACAGTAGGTACAACATGAAACCACCCATGTGTCCACCAACAGGGATAGGTTAAACATACCGGGTACAGCCATACAATGGAATACCGCTCAGTAATACAGAGGAACAAACAACTGACACATGCAAAACATCGATGAATCTTCAAAATGTTACATTGTGTGGAAGTAGGGAGTCACAATGCTGCGCGCCTAACTTTACTGGTAGAAATTTCAAGATCTGACAAAACGAATCCATAGAGACAGAAATCAGAACACTGCCTCTGAGGAGGGGGATTGACTGGGAAATGGAAGGATGGAACGTCCGGGGGTGATGGAACTATTTCTATCTTGTTTGGGATGATAGCTACACAAGTATGCGTAATTGTCAAGACTCATCAAACTTAAAATCTTGCCTTTTATTGTATGCAAATTTGACTCAAGCAAGAGCAATTCTTTGTGTCTTTATAAATCACCAGAATTTAAACCCGGGTCATAAGGTAGACACATCACTGGTTTGGGCTGTATTCATTGTATTTCACACTACCTTGTGTGGTACATGAAGCACTTGTCACTCTGATGATACAGATGAAGGAAGCAAGAGAGGTCGGTGGTGCTGCTGGCAGGAGAATCCAGGCTTCTGGAAGTATGTGGTCTCTCTGTGAGCATATGCTTGGAATCAGGCTATGAGAGCTGAGAAAGACCTCAGAGCTCTTCTTCTCCATCCTTAGTTTGCAGAAACCGAAGCTCAGATGACTTGGGAGGTGGTGTGTAAGTTTGGGAAAGGAAGCACTGCAGAAAAGAGCTCAGAGTTGCTCCTGGGGCCAGCCCTGTCTGGTTCTGTGAAGTGTTTCCCTTGTCCCTTCCCGTTCTAACCCCATAAGATAAGTAAGGAGTATGCCTGATTCACCTGAATACCCCTCCAGAGCTCTTCCTCTCCCTGCCCTTCTCAAAGAGATACTCAGCTCATGTTCAGGAAATGTAAACGTTGAATACTTGCAAAGCAGCATATAATACAGACAGTTAAAATATAGTTAAAAAGAAAGTGTATCAAAAACAGGGAAGAGATTATTATAAATTCCTTGTTGTGATATCCTATGTACATACTTGCTGTAGAAAGAGCCCAAATTAGTCTCCATGCTGTCAAGTAGCTAATGCAAAGAGGTAAATAAAATCAGTTCCAAAATGTCCTGTGTCCATCCACCAAACAAATGTCTGTAAGTCCAGGTGGGTGGGGAATCAGGATTAAAGGCACATCTATTCCTGCTGGCGAGGGTGGAGAAGTATCCTTCAGAGGTGTTCATTGCGAGAGGACTTGGAGTATCATCCACGTTTCAAAAAGCACAATGAGATGTTGCCATTTATTGAATTCTTCTCTGGTCCAAAGAGTCTTCTTCTACTTTTTGATTTGCACAAAAATACAAAGAGTTTGGTATGGTTTATTCTCATGTTACCTAAGGTAATTTTGGAGAAGTTGAGTAACTTACTCATAGTCACACAGCTGGTTGAGAGCAGAGGATAGATTGTTGATTCCAATTAGGTGATGCTGACCAATCATTTATAGGGCATCCTTCTCACAGGCTTTGTTTTTTTTTTCTTTGTTTTGTTTTGTTTTTTACTAATTCAACGAAATCAGATGTCACCACAGAAAAGCACAATAGCCCACCAGCATAGGGAGAATCAGATTTAGCAAATAAAAATACAAGATTCGCAGCTAAATTTGAATTTCAGATCAATTTCATATGAAAATTCATTCTTGGAATTCAACTTTAACTGATGTCTTGTAATTTATCTGGTAACCTTAATCCAGGGAGTATAGATTCAGATTATAGGGTACATAGAAGGATGGGTAACTGCAGATCCTTTAGGCAACCTTCCAGAAATGTGATCTCTTTTCAAGCAAGGCTCAGTAAGGCATTGAGTGACAATGCAAAATTATACTTGCTGTCGAGGGTCTGGAGTGCAGTTTTCTTTTGTAGCTAAATCTGAAATCATACACGTTTTAAAGCAGCTCAGCTGAGGGTAAGATTTCCATCCACCGGTAAAATCTGAGCTCTGACAGGACTCCCAGCCTGAGAGGACACTGCTGAGTTCCGTATCCACTGATGGGCTCTGTGGCCCCTGAGGCTATGTGAACTCCTTCAAGGAGTGGTCTTGACTGCATACCTTGACATCACTTTTGTCAAAGGGTTCTGTCAAAATGCTTTACTAATTTCATAGAAATGTTACAACAAACCAATTTCTCAAATTAAAAAATAAAAATAGGGGGCACCTGGGTGGCTCAGTCGGTTAAGCATCCAACTCTTGGTTTCGGCTCAGGTCATGATCTCACAGTTTGTGAGATCGAGCACCGCATTGGGCTCTGTGCTGACAGCTTGGAGCCTGCTTGGGATTCTTTGTCTCCCTCTCTCTCTCTACCACTCCCCCCACTCTCTCTTTCTCTCTCTCTCTCAAAATAAATAAACAAACATTGTTTTAAGTTCAAAAATTGTAACTGGGAAATATAAAATATGCTGGTATGGTCATTGCAAAATTACTTATAATGATGGCTATTTAAACTCAACACAATTCAAATATACAACAATAACTAATTAGGCATGTCAGCTGTGGCACAACAGTGAAATAGAACTCTATGAATAGTTAAAATGTTAAAATTTAAGTGACATGTCAAGTGTTTTTATTATGATGTTAAGTAGAAAAAAATGTATAAACCCTACACACTGTGCGAGCTCAGCTATATTAACAGAACATTTAAGTACAAGTTAAAAATTTTTTAAATACAAATTTACCCAAATGTTTAAAAGTCATTATCTTAGGATGATGGATTTGTGGATAATACTCACTCTTTTCTTCTTTGATCTTTTCTGTTCTTCTGTAACTTTTAGAGTGAGAAAAAAATATTTCTAAGGAGAATAAAAATATATCAAAGCGACTTTAGAACTTCAAATACTGATTGTAATGGCAGTTGGGTAAGGGACCCCAATGGTATCCACAATATTGAGATGATAAAACTTAACACCCATTAAAATAAAATATAATAATTTTTGGTAGGTTGGAAACAAGATTTGCTGCTAATATTCTGCTTGTGGGAATCGGAGTGTTCTTCATGGTTACATGAAAATTTCGCTCTAATGCTTTTCGTTTGTTCAAAATGTAGAATATTGACAAGGAAAAAAGGGCAGGAGAACAAGAAAGAGAGAGAAAGATGGAAAAAAGAATAGTGAAAAGATCCTAGGTCTTATGGAGAAAGACCAGCAAAAGGAGAAAGGGAAGGAAATGTGGGGTGAAGAGAGGGGGAGCGAGGATAAAAATTTCGGGGCATTTTGCATCCACCCAGAATCAGGAAAATGGAAGTAAAGTTGCTAGATGAAACCTGAGGCCTGAACACCCTCGACATGTCCCCATTTCTCATGCCTCTGCTCCAGTGTCTGGCCCAGGGGCGTAATCCTGCCAGAAGGAATGCAGATCTAGGAAATCTGGTGCACCAGCACATCAAAGCAAGCGCTACTGCCCCTGGGTACTCAGGGAAGCCCAAGTGGATGTCTTCCTTGAGGGTTTGTTTGGCACAGGCATGTGGTACCTCACGTGCTTCCAGAACTTGGAATTCAGGGACCGTTTGTTGGCCACATCATCTTCCTTCCACTTGATGGTACCTTGCATTTCCACGACGTGCTTGAGGGAATCTTGGAGCTCCCCAAACTGCATCCCTCCTGGCTTGCTCAGAGCCTCTAATTCTATAAGAATCACCTTGGAGTCGTTCTGGATGAGGGCACTGTGCAAGGCGATCTCCTGCTCATAGGCAAACTCCCTGCAGTGAGTGATTTCAGGAGTCAGGATAAAAATGTGCCGCCTACTCTTTCGTATGTTGGTTTCCACTGAGGTGGCTGCATCTGGGGATAAAAGACATGGACCAGATTTCCTGTTGATGCATTTTTAAGTCTAATGCTTTGATCATAAATGTTCTGAACTTTAAAAAACTGTTATTGTTATAGCCTGCCATGAGATTCTGACACTGATCAATTCTTTATTCAGGAAAGTAGGAATGAGCTTGGATGGACAACTTGTGTTCATCTTCTCCTTCTCACTGTCAGAACATCAGTCCCAAAGCCTTCTTCCTTCCCAGGTAGAGGGGTCCTAACTAAAACAGAGTCCTTGGAGTTAAATGGGAATGTAGAGATATTTAGCAAGAGACTTAGAACTCAAGTTCATTAACTACATGTTGCCCTCTTCGAATATTAGCTTATGTGTTTAATAGGGCTTAGAACTTTAACTCTTAGGAACCCTTGCTTCTCTGAACTGATTCAAGCCTCTAGGGGAGTCCTGGATTCATGTCTTTCCCCAAGATCTCGGTTTTAGAAGCTGATTTGATCCAGACTAGAAAAATCTTAAGGAAGACCAGATCCCCTTATCAAGTTGGAGTTAATACAGCATCAACTCCAAGATGATAGCAGGTAACTTCTGGACAGACTTAGAAAGAACATGTAAAATACTCAGCTCTCACTGTAAGGAGGTAACAGCACGATCAAAGAAGCTTAACCATGAATGAAACCACTCAAGATATTCCTAGAGGCTGGCAGCTGAAAGACTGCCAATTCATGTAGTGGGAACTAGGGAAATAAATGTTAAATACTGCCAGGTAGAGACCTTATGTTGGTCAGGATCCCAACATAAAACTTGGCATACTCAAAGGACTGACTTAAGAGAGTTTAATCAAAGGTCAATTTATAAAAAATGTGGGCAGACCCAAGGGAAATCAATGAGAGATACCTCAGAACCCCCAACATTGGAAATAACACAGGAGGCATTACCACCCTCCAGGTATGAAGGGGAGGAAGCAGTTATGGAACCCTAATGAGTATGAAAGCAGCTATCAAGAGCCCTTGCTTTGGGAGAAAGGAGCCCAGCCACCCTGGCAACCTCACAAGATGCCTGCCTCTGACCTGCCCCCAGTGCTCCCTCTTGGCCAAACTCAGCGTGGAGCAGAAGGCAGGGGTGTGATAGATTCCATAATGACCAGCCACCCAGGGCCATTGGATGGAGTGGGATGCAGAGTGGACTGGAAGGAGCAAACAGAAGATACCTAGGAGGGGAAGAAATATACTGATGCAGGCAGTCATGATCTTTTTCTAAGGGAAGAGTGAAGTTTGGTGTTGTTTTGTTAGATCTGATTTTATTTTGGTTGAAGTAAGGTCAGAAGACTTCCCCTTGAGGGAGGGGAAGTAGGAAGTCTTCTCACATGAAAACCAGCACAATGCAGGCTACACGAGCTTGAGCATCAGCGAGCTGTCTGGAACAAGACGGAGCTACAAGTGAGGTCAATGCATCTCAGAAAGAAGAGATGAAGAGCTTGCAGCCAAGTGTAGCAGGTGCTGTGACATCACGAACAGATGGAATCCCTGCAGCTTCCTGTGCTGGTGTGTCACGTGAAAAAGAACATTCGAGCGCCATGACTTGCTCCTCTCGACTGGCCTGAGTAGCCAAAGGGAGAGTTGGAGGAGGGAGAAAGAATCCAGAGGAAACTTGGATTACATTTTGCTGCATTGTTCATTTTATAAGCCTCCCAAGCCATTATGGGGTGATTAACATTGCCCAAATAAATATTCCAGGACAAACCGGCTTCACCTTCCGTGTATTCCTTTAAATCTATAGATGCTGAATCCCTCTTTTCAGTGGAAATGCCAGGTTAAGTTCACAGTCTACTAAGCATTTGCTTTTTTGGAATTACCCTCATGATGCTCCTGCCTCATTCATATTCCACATGCTTCCTGGTCCCTGAGGAATTTGAGAAGGGCCTTAAGGAGGGTTCATGGGTACTTGACATAAATGTAGAGAGACAAGGAGAACCGCTTCTGGAATGCCAGAATTACTCTCAAAGGTACATGGAATTGTCTACACTTGACGAAACAGAAGACAGCTCTAGTTGTTGTGAGAGTATACATCTGCAAATGTTTCCCCTATACAAGGAAAATCATAAAGACTCTGAGGCCTTTCAAATATTGTAGCCAATGCCTCTGGATATTAGAACAAAATTCTTTGCTTTGTGAGTCCTCTTTCAATTCTTCTAGAGAGAACTAAGAAATGTCAGTTATGTTAGTGGTGGATGTGGGAAGTAAGTAGGGGCAGTGCTTTGCTAAATCCACCCCGCAAAGACAGCTTACTGTGTCTTCACGTCACTGACACTCCTGCGAAAACGTCACGACCGGTTTGGCTATGGGGGCAGGAGGAGCCAAGAGTAAGTATCTCATTCTTCCAGAGCAATACTTAAAAACCCTGGTTTTAAGGCATGGAATAATGATTGCAATTCCCTATCCAACACAGGGAGAAGACCACCTATCTCTTAGGGTTCTGATGAATGTGAATTTCTGTCCTTAATGTATTTTTTTAAGTTTATTTTATTTTGAGAGGGAGGAGGGGCAGTGAGAGAAGGAGAAAGAATCTCAGTCTCTGTCCGGCGCATAGCCTGAGGCGGGGTTGGATCCAGTGAAACATGGGCTCATGATGAGCCGAAATCAAAAGTTGGTCCTTTGACTGACTGAGCCACACAGGCGCCCCTGTCCTTGATGTATTTTGACAGCTTTACCTTCTCCAGGTAGCATATCTCTCCCGTAAATGCATAAGTTATAACCACATTTATTTTCCAGAACATCAGGCAGAATCTGGTAAACAAAATATCCCACAGCACTGGCCCTCTCAGGACTATTTGTATAGTTCCGCGGATAGATAACGTAAGCATCGTAGATCTTTCCATCTGAAAATGAGAACAAGAAAAGCAACTTTATTACTTGGTTCTCCAAATTTGACTCTCACTAGACATTCTTCACTCGATTTTATGGTTGGTGGTGATTGCATCCCACCCCCCAAAATATTCTGGAATCCAGAGATGGTGAGGACAATCTACTGCTACAGAAAGTCATCAGAAAATCAATCTTAATCCTAAAGTTCACCTCTTCACTGTCTCACACTGAATGAGAGAGAATAGGCAAGAGCCCGTCCAGTTTAGCTCATCACATCATATTGTCAAGTGTGAGTAATAATTTATTGAGAAATATTTATAGTCATGGATAACGAGTTCTTCTGCTGTTTGGGGCAGATCTCAATCTTATCTTTTGTTTTCTCCGTGCTTACCCAAGGAAACGGAAATGCTCAAGTAGAATTTTTTAAAGGATCTGCATTTCCCACAAATTGAATAATTAGCCCAAATTGAGAGGACCATAGGGAAAATGTAAAATATATCTTCATTCAAAGGAAAGAATGGTGTTCTTGTTTAGCGGGGCACAATTGTATTCTTTCATGTGTCTACTTATGTGCATAGATAGGACTCTTTATGGAATGGGCTTTCTGGCAAAATACACCCGCATTCTGATGGCCCCTTCTAAACCGTTCACTTCTGGAAAACGGGAACAATTTTTTTAATGTTTTAAATTCCATGAAGTTTCACCAATACACATTTTCCAAACTGTTTAAACCACTCTGGGCTTGGGGCAGATTCTGTTATTTAGTAGGAACAGCAATCCTGTTGGGGAGGAAATCTGAGGTGTTGAGATGAATCTCAGAACCATAAGAAGCAACAAAAAAGGATAGAAAATGGCTACTAAGTGAACTGAAAAAAAAAAAAAAGGTCTACTCTGAATACATTTATCAGCAAAATCTGGATTTAGTCGACAGCTGTTAAGAGATCAACAGACAAGTAACCATCAGCCATTATGGATCCTTTTCTTTTGAAGGAAAATTTGAAACTCGCCACTTACCATTCCTACTTTTGTAAGGTTTAGCTATGTCTCTCCAGAGCAGAATAAACTCAATCCAGAACACTTTTAGCGTTATCACCATGATATTGATTAGCATTAACAAGATGCTAAATCCTGTCAGTATGTAGTAGGTACTTTGATCGTCAACTATTCAAAAGATAAAGGGAAGACAAAAATGATCACTATTGTTTCTAGAACAAGGTAAAATAAACAAATATATATGGATGCTGACCTCCATTGGGCATATGAGAGATTCATACAAAAGATGCTTCCCTGGAATTTTCATGGCTGCTTTAAGAATCAGTAAGTGAACATTTATGGAGCACCTACTCTGTGCAAGGCTAGGCATCGTAGGGGATTCTCAGAGCAAAAAAGGTGTCAAGGCCAATGTAAACTTAACTAAGATAGTAGGTAAAAGTGCGATTTTAGCTGGCAGAGGTTCTTAAGAGTGCTGGTTCCGTGCTGGACTGGGCAAGGAAGCTTTCCTGCAGAAGGTGGTCCCTGAAGAATACGTACGTTTTAGAGAACTTTAAAAAGAAAAAAGAAAAATGTATTCCTGGCTACAGTGGATGCTGTGAGCCCGAGGGCAGAGATGTGGTGTGTGTGTGTTCTGAGGAACTGGAGTGATCCATTTTGGGGAGTTAGAGGCAGACACAGTAAGAAGTGTGTGTCAGGGCGAGGTTCTGACCAGACTTGAGATTCCTGTCAAGGTATTTTGTCTTTACTGTAAAGGTCACGGGAGCCCTTGATGAGTCTTGAGTGGAGTGTTAACAACAAAAGTGGTTTATAAGCAAGATTCATCCGAACGTAGGGGAAGGTTTGTTTCTGTGGGAGAGGCTGTAGGAACTTAGAGTAAAATTGATGGGAAGCTTCTGTAATACTTGGCAGTTAGAGGTAAGGAGGGCTCAGACTCCTGTAAGAATGAGAAAGGAATGGTTGCACCTGGTATTGGGGCATGAAAGAGAATGAATCAACACGTCTTGGGGTCTTACTGCATCTGGGGCTGGGGGCACAAGAAAGCAGGGAAGAAACAAGAACCTTGTAAGTCACTAAAGCATCACTGATGGAGAACTCAAACTACTGGGGTTTTAGGTTCTACACGCCCCTTACTTTTCTCATGGTGGACATCATTTAGCCACCGTTGAACTGGGTCCTGTACTCACTTCTGCACAAGGTGCATATGCAAGATGGTTCCCATTTTCAAGGCCTAGTAACAGCTACATACACACTGAACGCAAGAATTATACTTATTAATAGTATTCTTGGACGTTTTAGGTTTACTTCTCTCTTTGGAAGTAACTATCTTCTTACAAATAGTGCCCCGGAAAGATGAACGTGAGAAGGACCTCACATAAGATTTGACTCTTACAGTGTTCTCCCTGCATTTTCATGTGACGTCTCAAAGCATGGGTTCCTAGGCTTGCCATGGAAAATTTGCGACTTATCCATAGTCACAAATTCCTCCCTTGAAGGCTCATCGGCCTGCTGAGCATCCAGCACCATGAAATGAAGAACGGCCAAGGTGAAGTGATTCAAAACCAGGGAGCAGAGGGTGTTGCTGAAAATTGGCAGAGAGTTTACTGACTGCACTGTCATTAGTGTAAATGATAGACACTCCCTAAGTAAGGCATTTCAACAGGATTGTCCACACCCTGCCCCAGTTCACTCTCTCTAAAGGTCCTACCTAGACACACTCTGGGAGTGTGGAGGTTTCGGTGAAGTAAGTGTGCATGTGACTGGCTGCTTTCAACAGGAGGAAAGAAGTTAACCAAGTCAGTAAAGGAAGTTGAAGTCCCATACCTTCCTGTTAATGTAATGATTAAACACCAAATACTTTCTGAAGGTGTTTATAAATAGGAAAGCACCAAGTTGGAATCCTGGCTCTAACTAGAATATTTGGTAATGTATGCAACCTCCATTTGCTTCTGTTTCCTTCGCTGCAAAATTGGATGATAGTAACAGTCTCTTCTTCATGGAATATTGATCAAATAAATGAGAAATTAAATGGAAAATAAGTAGACAAGTTCAAAGGAAACAATGAATAAATGTGTACTACTATTCTTATGAGTATCAAATATTTATTTAATCACATTGAATAATATGGGAACATAAGCTTTTAGAGTTTTGGTTTTCTAAGCCTCAAGGCAGTGTTGTAATTTCTTTTATTCTGCGATTAGAAATAAAGGCATTCATTGTGACGAGCTACTGTAGCAACAGTTTTTGTTTAATTTACACAGTTGTCAAAACAGAGTGTATCCATGTTTTTTGTGGTTTTTTTTTTTTAGATTTTATTTTTAAGTAATTTCTATACCCAACATGGAGTTCAAACTCATGACCCCAAGATCAAGTGTCACACACTCCACCAACTAAGCCAGCTAGGCCCCCCCGCCAGAGTGTAACCATGTGAATTTGAAGAAAAACAAGGGAAACATAGAAAATACAAATAAACTAGAAGGAAAAAAGTCACCAAGTACATGTAACGTGAAAACAATTCCAATACACAGGTAATGAGAGAACATTCATAAAGTGACAATATAAGCTTCACGTGGGGACAATGATGCAATGGCAGTGTCAGGGTGGAGACTGCAGTTTCCCCTTTCCTTGGGGAACCAATGTGCCCACTACCATCACAACATTACCCTAACATGACGTCTTGACATTGTCCATATGTCCTGGGGTGACTCAGTTATAACTGAGAAAGCTGGAGACCCACAGAACTCAATAGCACTCAAAATCATCCAGGGAAGTCATGATTCTGTTTGGTAAAAAACTTACAAATTGGTGGTTGAAGTCTACATTAAAACAAAAATCCGAAGCACCACCTCAGGCAGAGACTTAGCACGAGCATATCAAATTGGTGGCCTCCGTTTTCATCGCTCCCAACTTTTTTCCGTCAGGTTGTGCTTCTGTGTTTATCCAAATTAATCGGGGCTATATCCCACTTCGGGGTATAAACTGAGGGTTCAACTCTCCCTTTTGCTGTTTGACAAACACATTAAATAACTTCCATGTCGTTGTACATGGAATTACAAGTGTAAAAATACCATATTTTTCTCCCCGCCCATTTACACCAGATTAAATGCATCATCTAACGAATAGGATGTCTTTGCCTGGAAATGTAAACAAGTGAGGAAATTGATAGGTTCTCAGGAAGGAAATGTTTGTAAAACTATTTTTGCTGACATCATTGCCTGTGGGGACACACCGACAGAGTGGAAGGAAGAAACAGACTGCCCCTGAGAGGAAGAGCGTGTCATCACTGACATTGATTAACAATGTCTGGGTCGGGTGATGATAAAAAGCACAATGACTCTTAGATGGTCTGTTTTGGACTCTTTACACAAATGTGTCCTCCTGTTACCTATACCCAAGACAGATCATTTGATCATCCTCTACATCCTGCCCCCATATGCCACTGATTATTTGTGAAAGGGAATGTTACATTTTAAAAGATTATATGTAGTGTCTGAATGTAATCTCTTGAAGAGTAGTCAGTTTCACATTTTTGTTATGACCATATTTTATTGCAGCAAATTATAATGAAGTCATTAAAGGCACGCTAGATTCAGATGAAACTATAGGAAAGTTATAAATAATCTGGCCTTTTCAAGTTACAGGGAAGGTTATCCAGTCTGAGAAACATAAATGTAAACTGCTGTTTTGCGGTATAATTGAGCCTTATCGCTAGAGCAGTAGAAATGCACAAAAACAGTTTTCCTTGATAACTTTGGTGTGCATTCGCTTATTCATTGGACCGATTTTTATTGGACACATGCTAGGTACCAAGCACTGCCCTACAGACTGAGCACACAAAGATGGGTGAGACGCCATTCCTGACCTCACAGAGGTCACAGTTATGTTCAGCAGACTCTCAAACAAATTTTTATAAGTGTGATGAGTGTGGAGACAGAAATAGGGTCCTACAGAAATACCTGGAAGGAACATATACTCCAAACTAGCGGTCACGGAAGGCTCCCCATAAAAGGCAGCACCTGAATTGCATGTTGAATGACAGATACAATAAAGAAGTGAGCCGAGCTACCAGACTTCCATTGAGTCTCACCTATATTTAAAAATTTCTTTTTCAACGTTTATTTATTTTTTTGGGGACAGAGAGAGACAGAGCATGAATGGGGGAGGGGCAGAGAGAGAGGGAGACACAGAATCAGAAACAGGCTCCCGGCTCTGAGCCATCAGCCCAGAGCCTGACACGGGGCTTGAACTCACGGACCGCGAGATTGTGACCTGGCTGAAGTCGGACGCTTAACCGACTGCGCCACCCAGGCGCCCCTGAGTCGCACCTATATTTAGACTGGTGGTTACTAGAGGTGGAGGGGGAAGAAGTGCGAGAAATGTGTTTTGGTTTCTTTCCTCTTCTTCTTCTTCTTTTTTTTTTTTTTAGTTTAAATAAATTAAATTTTGGGGGTGCCCGGGTAGCTCAGTTGGTTAAGCATCTGAGTCTTGATTTCAGCTCAGGTCAGGTCATGACCTCGCAATTTGTGAGATTGAGCCCCACGTTGGGCTCCTTGCTGACAGTTTGGAGTCTGCTTGGGATTCTCTCCCCCTCTCCCTCTCTCTCTCTCTGCTCCTCCCCTGCTCATGCACCTGTGCCCACACACTCTCTCTCTCTCAAAAATAAACTTCAAAAAATAAAAACATAAATAAATTGGATTTTTAAAAAGACAGAAGAAGAAAGACGTAGCCAAGCAGTGTATGTGGTGAGATAAATGATAGTCTATCTGTATAATTGAATACTAAGAAGCCATTAAAAATTGTATTGTAGACGAACATTTAATATCATGGGAAGACTTCTACTATACATTAAGTAATTATAAAACAAACAATAAAACCCTCTAGGTAACTATAATAAAAACATGTTTATAATCAAAATATGTCTGAATAGAATTTATATGGCAGTACAAAGGCCTAAGAATAGCCAAGACGATCTTGATGAAAACAAAATTGGAAGACTCACTCTACCCAAAATCAGGGTTGATTATAAAGCTACGCTAAATGATACAGTATAGTATTAGCACACAAATAATTTCTTTTAAAGGGACAGAACACAGAGGTCCCACACTTTTTCTGGAAAGGACCAAAGAGTAAACACTTTAGGTTTTGCAAGTATAAATAAATAAATAAATAAATAAGCAAATTTAATATTTTATAAAATTTAACAATGATGGCACGTGATGTCTTATTAAAAAGTAACATCTAAGATCTTCTTACTGGAGTGGGCAGTAATTAAGTACTTTACCTTTTTATCCACTTTGCCAGCTTCACTAACAATTTCTTTGTGACAAAAAAAATTATAGAAGAGAACATGTTTATAACGTCATAAAAGTCATGCAACAAACAACATGTTCAGTTTACTCTTAGTGCGTTGTCTTTCGTATACAGTGAGACAGAGAGAGCTGATGAAATCGGGAGGATGGCCAAGGAGGCAGTTGGGTGTTAAAGAGGAACCAACAGGAGAAGGTAAGGGGTGGGGGAGGAGGAGGGGGAGGAGGGAAGGGGAGGGAGGGAGGAGGGAGAGAACAGAGAGGAGTAGGAAGGAGAGGAAAAGGAGGAGGGAGAAAAGGAAGAGGGGGAGGAAGGGAAGAGAGGGAGGAGGAGGAGGGAGGTTGGAGGAAGAGGAGGAGGGAGGTTAGAGGAGGGGGAAGAGGAGGGGGGCAGGAGGGAGAGGAGGAAGGGGGAAGTAAAACAGAAGAGAGGCAACTAGGGAAACCAGACTACAAATGGTCAGTGTTCTTAAGAGGAAAAACACAATTTATGAGATGGACCTCTTCATCTTGAGAGACTCCCCATGGAACCACATGCCAACACATTGTTCTCCAAGAAAGTGATTTCGGCTTACAGTTGATACAGCTAACTTGGGCGGCCAAAATCTCAGAAACACTCCTTACTTGGACTTCTCCGCTTTAGTCTTATGGTGTGCCGTGTCCAACCGTGCAAATTCAGAGCCAGGCAGTCATACTCCACAGATAAGTCTTCTTCTCTCACACGCTCTATTTTTAAAACGGTGCTCAGACAAGTCAACTCATTGCTGGAACTAAGGAGGCAACCTGTTACCTTTAATGCTTGCTTTGCAGTTGCAAATTGTGTGGGAGGAGGAGGGGCTGTTTTAACTTCAGTATAAAAATACCTTTGATTTTGCTCCCGGTCCTCGTGAATTCTTGGTTCTCCAAAGTTCTGAACTTTGCTTCCATTCACCTTCCACAGGATGCCGGCCATGATCTGAGAGCCTTTCCCAAAGCAAGCGGAGCAGGGTATGCTTGCTGGTTTTCCTAGATGAGAAGTGAAGAAACTCACCAATAACATTCAGTGCTGCCAGTGGTATTGCATTTAACGTGAAAAAAATCGCTGAACGCCTGGTGTGTGCCAGGAATTGATTCCATACCCCTTCCTCATCCTTAGCCCTTCTGTGTCCTTGCCTCCACCCACTTTGCTCACAGTTTGGAGGAAGCTCCACTGACACTCCCCTCTCACCTTCCATGGAAACTAAAAAGGTGAATAATTCTGGTTTCACCAATCAGACATTATAAGGTGGGGCTTCTTTTTACTATAGATTGGAATTTCTTTTTAACTTCTTTCTTCCAAACCTTCCTCCTTTTACCAAATTCTTTTCATCTCTCTGTAAGTCACCTTGTCGGTAAAACTATATTTTGCTCGACCCAGCTACAATCCCAGCATTTAATCATTCAAGAGTGCTCTCCATTACTAGTCCTTGTACTTGAGACTTCCTCTGCCCAGAACTGAAAGCGTGAGGGCTGCCCTCCTGCTTGGGACATGCATTCAGGCATCCCTTACTGAGCCCTGGGTTCTGGACTCAAGAATTCTGCATCTGAAGAGGGATGAGGGATGCAAGAGAGTCTCAGAAGATGATAAGGGTAGACACAGATGATTAAAACACAAGGTATTCTACTGTTCTATAGAGAGGTTGACAAATGACATGGAAATGCAGAAGAAGAAGGCATTCCAGACTTCTCTGGACTGCTATGCTGCACACAGAAATGATTTCTTTGGACCTCATTAGATGGAGGCTCTGGTGGTGCCCATGGTAGTAAGGAGGGCGGCATGGGGAATGCTATTTGAACTCAGTGTTGAGAGATGAGAAGGAGGAACAACATGGACAAAAGCAGGAAAGAATGTGGAAATGCTGCCAATCGGTGTAACAAATGTGAGGTGGTCGGTGTGGAGGGGACTCCAAGGCAGGTGGGGTTAATAGCTTCAGATGGGCCAGAATGTAGGTGAAGACTAGTTCATGAAGGGACTTGTTTTATGGACCAAGAACTTGAGTTATATCTAATTTCTAGTGGGAAACTAGTGAAGGCAGAGATGGGCAGAGTCAGAAAGCCTTGGTTCTCATCCTTCTATCACTCATTATCTATAACCTTGGGCACATCATTGATCCTACCTGAGCCTAAGTATCCACAAGCATAAATTGGAAACAATATCTACCTCCCGGAGAGAAGTAAGAATGAAATAAGATAGTCTGAACTGCAGTACAAATGTAAGTGCTGGGTATTCCTAATATTAACAAGTGCCCGGTGGATGTTTCTACATGTAACATTTCATTTAATCCCCAAGATCCATCGTGTTAACTGCATGACCCATACTTGGAGAATCCAGACCAAGCGTCATATGGAAAGATTCTCCAGATAACATTTACAGCAGTCTTCAAGTTTTCTTACCAATTTCCACTTCTTTTATTTCATTTTGTGGAGGGGCTATAATTACTGGAAACAAAGAAAAGCCTTCCTCATCTTAAATCAAAGACAAAGAAAATATAAATATTAGGATAACACTGGATGGTCATCAGTATAAAGCTTGTGTTTTCATATTACTATCTTATATCATAGCAATGTTTTTCAAACTTTTCTGACGATGACCCATGGCAACAAATACACACACACACACAGACACACAGAGACACACAGACACAGACACAGACACACACACACACACACACACACAAATGAAAAAGAAAACATTCAAGTAATACTTTCTCTTATGACTTATGATACTCTTTTATATTTCCTATTCTTTTATATCATTAAAACAAATATTAATTAATTAATCTAACACGTTAAACTAATTACATGGGTTGGCAATTGCTAGAAAACTACAATTCTACAGAAGAAGCACAACATTACAGGAAAGAAGCTTTCAAAAGTTGCATGAAATGCTAGCATATATAAGGTACTGAATAAATGCTTGTTGAATGAAAAAAAAAGGCCTATGAAAAAGATAAACATGTAAGTCCACACTTCTGCTCAGAGATTTCCACCACTGTGGTCCATTCTGTAAGGAAATTCTAACTTCTGTGGCACTGATGCCTCGAGTCGGGGAAGGGGAGTCTTCTGAAATACTGCTACTTTCTGACGTTCCTTGATTCTCATTTATTTCAGGATCGTGTGATTAAGGACCCCCATGATCTGGTGTTTAATAGTGAGAGACACTAATAACAATGTGGTCTGATGGTGCTTATTTTATATGATAGAGCATCAAAAACCTCCAAACCTTGTCTTCACAATTCCTTTCCACTGAGAAAGCTTCCACACTGACTGGTGCTACTTCATCCTATATCTGTAGATCAAGTGATGCTAAAGAGACCGTGACTCCTTATAGATTTGACATGCTTGACTGTGAGGGATTTCCTCTGAATAGACTTTTATAGACTTAAACATTTGAAAACCAGCTTTTAGGATCAAATTAGCTGCTTGAGGTCATTGATAATGTTGGACAAATTGCAAACCAGGATTATGTGAAATGGAATGGCATCACTTACGTCAAGGGGTTTTGAAATGGAGCCAGGAGGCCATTAAGGAGACGGGCCCATGTCCTCACTGGTGGAATCATGAACGTGTAACCTGACTAAACCACAAATATTCCAAGATGAAGCCCAAACATCTGCAAGTTGGTAAAATAAAAGGCTTTGCTTGTGTGATAGCCTTAGGAACCAATGATATTCAGTGCAGATCAGCCTTCTGCTGCCAACATGCATCAAAATTCTTTGTAAACAATGTATAACAGGCATTCCTTCTTTGCTTTAAAAACCCCTGACTTTATGGGGCACCTGAGTGGCTCAGTGGGGTAAGCTCAAGGTCATCATCTCACGGTTCGTGAGTTCGAGCCCCATATCAGGCTCTGTGCTGACAGCTCAGAACCTGGAGCCTGCTTCGGATTCTGCATCTCCCTCTCTCTCTGCCCCTCCCCAGCTCGCATCCTGCCTCTGTCTCTTTCAAAAATAAATAAACATTATTTTTTTTAAAAACCCTGACTTTTGTTCCCTAGTGGGACACTATGTGGGTTCTACCCAAATCTGAGTACCTCAAATTTACAATTCTTTGATCCTGGATAAACACTCTTGTTTATTCACTGCCTCCTAACAATTTTAGGTTGACAATTAAAAACCACCAGCAGTATCTCTATAGTCCTTTGTAGCACTTCTAAACTTCTAATCTAGTTAGTTATATTAGAGATTAAACAGATTTTTTTTCTATTTACAGAGCCTCTGACAACAAACTGGGAGAAGAAGGGTTAATCTTGCTCTCCAAATACTTGTATTATCATACCAAAAATGTTTATTAAGTTGGCATGCAGATCATGCTGTTTTCGAAAAGTGAAGTCATAGAGGAGAGAACCAGTCTGGCTTTAGATTAGTAACATAATCTCCCCCTAAAATTTCTTAAATCTTGATCGTGCGTTTAGAAAAGCTCTTTGTGCTATTGTAGAGAATGTGCAAGATAACATGAAGCTGGAGGGCATCTTAGGGACCATGAAGCATAGTAGCTCCCCCGTATCCCCGGGTTCACTTTTCAGGGTTTCAGTTACCCATGGTCCACCTCTGTCCAAAAGGTTTAAATTGAAAATTCCAGAAATAAACAACGCATAAATTTTAGCTTGCTCACGAGAAAATCTCACAATGCCCCACTCTGTCCCACCCAGGAAGTGAATTGTCCCTTTTCCAGCAGATCCACATGATATCTGCCACATGCCCATTAGTCACTTAGTAGCTATCGTGGTTATGAGATTGGCTGTCATGGTATGACACTGCTTGTGTTCAAGTGTGCTTTATATTACTTAATAATACCCCCGAAGCACAAGAGCGATGATGGTGGCAATTCAGAAAAGTCAAAGAGAGGCATTAAGCACTTCCTTTAAGTGAAAAGGTGAAAATTCTCAACTTCACAAGGAAAGACAAAAAAATCATATGCTGAGTTTGCCAAGGTTTATGGTAACTTTTATTACAGTATATCGTTGTAATGGTTCTATTTTATGACCACTTATTGTTGCTAATCTCTTGCCACATCTGATTTACAAATTAAACCATATCACAGGTATGTATGTATGTGTGAGAAAAAACATAGTATATACGAGGTTCTTCAGTACCATCCCTAGTTTCAGGCATCCACTGGGGGCTTTGGAATTACCCCTGCAGATAAGGGGGTCTTTAGTACAGGAAAATCAACAAGAAGGGCACAGTTTCTCCACATTATTTTTTTAAATAATCAATTTTGTTAAATTCAGTAGCTTACCATTCACTGTGAGTGATCTGGTCGCTGTCACGCTGTAATTGACTCCATTTTCATTGTGTATAAATTTACATGTATAATCACCCGTGTCCTTGCTAGTTGCACCGTCAATCAGCAAAAATGTCTTGTGTGTGTGATACCTTGGTCCTTGAAGAGCTTTACAATCCTGAAATTAAAAAAACAAAACAAAATAAAACAAAAACCTCCCTTCCATTTTCAGTAACTCTTCACTTGCAGCTATCCTGTGTAATTTTATCTATTTCCCCCAAGTTTCCTTTTACCTTAAACCACTCAATAGGTGCCGTCCAATTGTACAAGTCAATCGTAGGACAATATATTTTGGAATTTGTTTCTGATCCAAGTGTTGTTGAATACATCAGATGATCTGGAATATTGCAATTTGGCTGTTTCTTATATATGGTGACGTTCACATAGCCAGTCTTATTGAAGGTAGGGCTACCAAAATAAGTCAAACGATTTTAAAAAGTTACTCAGCATTATGAAATAACCTCATCCCATTCTAACTTTTGCTGAATGCTACTTTTGTTCTTCAAGCAATTGAGGTACAGTGGTTCTTTCCTTATTTAAAAGTATGTATTGAAATCTAGAATTTTAAATACTTTTTGCGTTGCATTTGAGAGCCAACATAACCTCTGTGGTAGCCCTGAATATTTCCCTCACTATTTCTTTATACACTCTATCAGGTGCCATGCCAAGAACAGGATATTATAAAGATAGTTAGTGTTTATTGAGAGTTTACTATGCAGCATTCATGGTGGTAACACTGTATCAATTTATTCTCATAAGATGCTTGAAGTGTGCTATATTATCGTGTGTATTCTACAGATCAGGAAACAGAGGGATGTTCAGAGAAGTAGTTGTTGGCATCACACAGCTAACTAGTGACAGAACACAAATTTGAAACGAAAACTGGTCTGACCGCAGAACCTAGGTGGCCAACCATACACACCCTGCATTCCAATGTAGTTCATCTGACATATTGTATGTACCAAACACAGGTCCAAGATCAAAACATTTAACAATATGTATGTAGGGATAAGTAATTTGCAGGCACACAATCTTACACAACCCTTTTCAGCTTACCTTTCAGGCTTAAGGGACTAGTAACTGCCTTATGGCACCCACCATAGGCCTCTTTGACGCTCAACATCTAGATTACTGGGTCTTTTTTCTGGTTTGTTCCAACCACAGTGAATGATTGCTCTCAGTTCTCTTGGTCACTAGGCAAGCTAGGTCTTTTCCTAATTGGGCTACAAATTCATTCTTGCAATTCTGCCTCTACATAGTTCATAATCACCCAAACCTCAACCCAATGGTGTTCCTAGAAGGACTCTTCTATTCAAATTGCTTTATAAATTCAACTGTTCCAGAAAGGCCTAGAAAGGGAAGGACAGTGAGGACAGCTCAGACCATCAACTATCAAAGAAAAGGGAGCAAGCCCAAAGAGTATGGGTGGCTGCCTGGTACCTTCTGATAATGCAAGTATAAATTCCAGAATCGTTGACTTTGGCCGGGAGAAACTTAAGACGTTCCCCTGAGGCAAGTACATGATTTCTTTTCTGGGTAGTGATACATTTGTTGGTTTTTGAGTAATACCAATCCACAGGGTATCGAGATCGTCCTTGCCTAGGACATCTCACGATTAAAGCCTCATTTTCCAGGCCCCAGGATGATTTGCCTGCCCAAAACAAAACAGAAACCATCAATATGATCCTGAAGTGACCATCATCTAAAAACATTATAATTCCTGTATTCTATCCTTCTAGGATGAAATTTAGAAGTGGGCTATTCTTTGTGACACTTTCACTGAGAAAGAACAAGTAAATGATTAAGATCTTTTATGAAAGGTTTTAATGGGTAGCACAGACGAATGAATTAACTTGGAGCTCAACCCCCTCACACTGGCCCCAGGGGAGAAGCAGCCACATCTACGTCTACAAAGCCTACGGCGGGACAGCAAATGCTTGCAGCACCTGCCGCGTGCAGGCAGCATGTTAAAGTTCGATGTATTTAAATACGTAAAACTAAAAGCATGCTGTATTCTGAAGAATTTGTCCCGTTAGATTTGCAATAAAGAATGATCGAGGAGCATAAACGAGTTTTCCAGGTTCCGATTCAACTGGAGCAACCAGGAACAAGCGGTGTGAAACAAGGCAAATGTTTTGGGGATTACTTAATTTAAAATTTTAACAATTTTCACTGAAGAGCAATACTTACTAAACTTAGCTGCTGTGGAATGTACCAGAATTGTTGAAAGTGCCAAGGCCCAAAGTCGCATTGTCAGTTCTTCAATCCAGAGCAAGTGTTGGTAACTAACTGTTGAGATTATTCAAGGCGAATCCGTGACATGTGATGGTAAAGGTCTCTCCTAGGAGGTAGATGGTGGCCCCTGAAATTTATAGCTGGAAAGCGGTTTCACTGTCTCAACTGAAACATAAATCATACAAAATCACAAGCAAAGTATTTATTGCCAAGATTTTTGCTATTTCAATACCCCCCCCAGGAGAGTTAATCAATCAACAGCTATTTATTAGATATAAATATGTATCACAGCAGGGTTTCAGGCATGAAACACTGCACTTATTCCTACTGAACCTTAGGGTCATGTGGGCCTTACACAGGTCACGCTGTTTCATAGTATCATGAGAATGTACTGGAAGAAGCTGAATTAGGAGGAAAGAAAACTAGTTTCCATTTTTGAAACAAATAAAAACTATAAAATTCCACAGACCCTAGAAAATACAATATTAAAAGTGGTAACACAAAACCACACATTTCCACCCAGGCTGGGGCCTGCCTGCACACAGGCATGACCCACTTGTAGGCACACATGCAAAGAGTCATCACAAAGCAGTTAAAATTATAGGAGAGTGACAGGGAAAACATTAATCAAGTAATTGCCCTAAGGTCTACACCAAACCCTCAAAAATGCACCCCTGCCTCAGTGTGTCCCCAAGCTTCACCAAAGTTATTTCAAGAACAGTCAAAGGTCTGTGCAAAATAATTACATACTTTTCTTTTTTCTTTCCAGCAAGGGAATCATTTAGGTGGTTTTTTTCTTAAAAAGTCAGGGAAGGGAATTGAACTAATAGAAAAACTGATCAGTAGATCAACTGACACAACAGCCCTTAATATAATACTTCAAGGAAGCACATTTCCTGTAAACATCAATCTTTTCTTATTATGTGTATAGAAAAGTTGTTATTGTAAACTTTAGATAAGTAATTGATGCTTACCCAAAGTGAAGGACAGAAGGGAAGGGACTCCAAGTCAATGACTGCGCTAAGAACAGCTTCCACCTCTTCTGGCTCCTTCCTTGAAGAGTCCTCAGGTGCATGAACTCTCTCTTTTATTTTGAAGGGGAGGCAGCCAAAGACATCCTACCATTCCTCACTCCACCCACGATGAAATGTGATTTTTTAGCCAAAATCCATGACTTGTTCAAAAATACTGGTGCATCATGTATCAAGAATTTTTGTCCTTGTTACATAAATATTTAAACATAATGACAACATTGAGTAATCCCTTTAGAGGAAGTAATCCTATCATCTCCCCTTGGTTTGGCATCAGTTTCTCAAGCTAAGTAATGCTTGTCTTTTATTGCCCTAATAATATTTTTAACCAATTTATTTATTTTGAGAGAGAGAGAGACCACGTGTGCTTGAGCAGGGAAGGGGCAGAGACAGAGACAGAGACAGAGACAGAGAATCCCAAGCAGACCCCATGATGTCAGCGCAAAGCCAGATCTGGGGCTCCAGATCATGGACCTTGGGATCAGGACATGAGCAGAAATCAAGAGTCAGAGGCTTAACGGACCAAGTCACCCACGTGCTTCTGTTGCCCTGGGACTACTCAGCTGATTCTAAATGATCTTGAAATCTTGGGGCCTTAAGTCTGCCTTTCCCAATATCCCTTGACACTTCATTTGGCAGACATTAGCTAAGCATGCTCATCCAGTTTGGAGAGCTTTGGTGCAGAGAGTTCCAAAAGCAAATGAGGGGAAGCAATGAGAAGTAAGCCAGACTTTATGGAGGTTTGTAAATGCTCTGCTTATGGTCCAGACTCATCCAAAAACAGATTCCAGCTTCTGGGCTCCTCACATGTAAGTCCCTGTAAGGATCTCAGTTTGGATGGAAAAGGGAAGTTTTTCTAGGGAGTTCAGGGACATAGAGATAAATTATGAGTAAGAAGGCTCCTCAAGGGGCCTGATAAAGAAGACCATAACCTTCAACCCTTGGGCTCCATGTAAAACAAATGTTAATTGCAAAATTAGATTTCAGCTACACGCAGCTGAAATGCTCTATTATGAGTAAATTCAACTCACTTTTAAAACCGACCACATCCCAGAAGCATTCAGGGATTAACTGCAGACCGGTGTCATAACATAACAATAGTTGAGCTCTGTCTCGAACTTGCTCTATGCCAAGATACAGTTCTAAGTGACTTAACATTTGTTAACTCCTTCACTGTCACAACACCTGAGAAGGCAGGTGTTATTATTATTACTATTCCTGATTTACAGATAAGGACACCGAGGCACAGAAGAGTTAAGCAACTTGGCCAAGTCACATGCTGCTAAGACACAGAACCCAAGCAGGTGGGCCTTAAAGACACCTAACCACTAGGTCACACTGCCAGTGGGTGAGCAAGGTGAGGAGGTGTTGCTAATGAAGAGTTCTAGTAGGTTTTCTTTACCCCACACTGTGGCTGGCAAAGCTCTTGCACAGGCTTGCCTACCTGCTTGGGGATACAGTCATAGTTTGGACATTGGCCACGTGCTCCGAGAGGAAGAAATGCAAAGTCCTGTCACGGCTAGGAGATTTACCCTGAGATGTTTCACGTAAATTCGGGGAATTGGGTCTGCTTATCTCTACCCTCCTTTTAGTTGTCCAGACTCTTATTATCAAGATCGTATGAGTTTCATACTGACACCACAGAATCAGGAGCAAGTGGGCTTGGAACAGTGCCCAGGGTGTGGTTAAACTCCAGATAGCATTTTGTTACATAAAATAGCATGAACTTGAAAGTTCTCATACATGAATATGAGCTTTTATTTTGCATACTAATATATGATTCAAAAAGTTTTATTAACTGTAGGCATTTTTCATGAGACCAGACCACATTCGCATTGGTTTCCTAGTTTCAAATAAGATTTCTTAGTTCAGGGGCACCTGGGTGGCTCAGTCAGTTGAGCGTCCAACTTCAGCTCAGGTCATGACCTCATGGTTGGTGAGTTTGAGCTCCACATCAGGCTTTGCGCTGACAGCTCAGAGCCTGGAACCTGCTTTAGATTCTGCGTCTCCCTCTCTCTCTCTCTGTCCCTCCCCTGCTTGTATTCTCTCATTCTCGTTCTCTCTGTCTCTCAAAAATAAATAAACATTAAAAAAATTTTAAAAAGATTTCTTAGTTCAAAATAAGGTTTAGGGGCTCCTGGTGGCTCAGTCAGTTAAGCATCCAACTCTTGGTTTCAGCTCAGGTCATGATCTTGCAGTTTGTGAGTTTGAGCCCCACCTCAGGGCTGTGTTGGCAGCATGGAGCCTACCTGGGATTCTCTCTCTCCCTCTCTCTCTGTCCCTCCCACTGTCTCTTTCTCAAAATAAATAAATAAACCTAAAAAAAAAAAGGTTTCAATTAGAATTTTAATACAGTCATGAAAACTTACAGAAGCATTTAGTAAAAATCTAACGACTATTGTAAGATAATCAACTAATCCATTCAGCAGTAAAGTCCTGGGGCACCAGGGTGGCTCAGTAGGTTAAGTGTCCACCTTCGGTTCAGGTCATGATCTCATAGCTCATGAGTTCAAGCCCCGCATCGGGCTCGGTGCTGACAGCTCAGAGCCTGGAGCCTGCTTCAGATTCTGTGTCTCCTTCTGTCTCTCTCTGTCCCTCCTCTGCTCACACTCTGTCTCGCTGTCTCTCAAAAATAAACATTAAAATTTTTTTTTAGAAATTATAAAAAATAAAGTCCTTTCATCTAAAGTATAGTACAGCGTGCCACTTATCATCAACGCCCTTCCAATTTTACAGATTAAAATAAAACCCATGGCTGAGACTGGTTAAATCATTAGACCAAGTTCATCTACTTGTGGCTAGGGTTAAAACCAAATTTGTTGAACCTCAAAGCCAA
Organism: Acinonyx jubatus; assembly: GCF_027475565.1. Classification (NCBI taxonomy): domain Eukaryota; kingdom Metazoa; phylum Chordata; class Mammalia; order Carnivora; family Felidae; genus Acinonyx; species Acinonyx jubatus. The sequence goes on from NC_069388.1 coordinate 56,622,772, forward strand.
GGGTTTTTTTTTTCTTTTTTTATTCAATGTCAACTAAAAAAGAGAAAGAAGACAGCAGCAAAGCTTTCTTTCTTATAATTATGACTGGGTTATTAAACAAAAATAACCTAATCTGATTTCCTGAAAGTTTCTTCTTTATAAATCACTAAGCCACTTTGGCTTCTGACCACCAAGACCCCATCCAACATAAAAGTATAGTATTTTATAGCAACTTAGTAAGACAAAATGTGAAAGGCAAAGACTTATAAAAACCAGAATTTGGGGCACCCATAAGTTTCTGTCAAGTTAAGAAGAAACTTTTCTTTTTATTATTATTTTTTAGTGATTATTTGTTTTTGAGAGAGAGAGAGAGAGAGAGAGAGCGAGCATGACAGGGGAGGGGCAGAGAGAAAGGGAGACACAGAACTCGAAGCGGGCCCCAAGCTCCACGCTGTCAGCACAGAGCCCGATGCCGGGCTCAAACTCATAAACTGTGAGATCATGACGTGAGCCGAAGTCGGATGCTCAACCGACTGAGCCACCCAGGCGCCCCAAGTTAAGGAGAAATCTTTCAATGTCTGCTTGTTTCTGTAGTGGATACCCTCTTCCTCTTAAGATTTCTCAGAACTACTCTCCATTTTTAAAAATTAATCTAACCCAATTTGGCCATAACTGCTTTCTGATTTTTTAGTTTAGCCATAATTTTCATCTGATTTGGGGTTATAGTTTTGAAATCTCACGTGTCCCTATTTCTAATCTAATTCTCTGACATTTCTGATAAAAAATGAACAAAGCCCAAAAAAACCTTTATTTCCAGAGTAACAGCTAGCAACTTGCATTTGGACCGTGGCACTCAAATACTGCCTAGCTTAGGAGATACCTTGCAAGACTTCTCCATTTGTCTTGCCCGGTGTCATAATTAGATCAAGATGTATGTCTCACACTCCAGAAATGGCCATGGTCTTACTGTAAACCATGTCAAAAGCCAGGACATTTTGTCATGTTACACGCATGTGAATCCAAGTGGGTCAGGTTCTCAGTAATTCTCACAGGAATAAGCAAAGAGGAAATCTTCCCCCCATTTTATTCGAGAGATTTAGGATGCCATGTTCCTCCCATTCTCCCAATGGGGTGTTCTTAGGGCCTACAACCGACAGAGGCAGACCCTGTGTGGCGGTGGGTAGCCTGGCCTGGGTCTTGGGAGAAGGTTCTGGGGGGCACACCGTCCACCGTGGCACCTTGGGCAGATTCTTCTTCACCACACTTCAAACTCTAGGAGCTCTCAGTGCTCCTTCCCTGCCTCGCCCCTAAGAAAAGCACTTTCTCCCTCAGTCTTCTTCACCTCAGTGATGGCAACTCCGTCTCTCCAGTTGCTCAAGCCAGAACTCACCCTGTGTAATTAACTCTTCTTTTCCTCACTCATTTGGCCTGCAATCCACCAGGACACCCTCTGGGTCTCACTTTCAAACACATCCTACCTGCCAGCACCTCCCCCCATCTCCCTAGCCACCTCCCTCTCCCTAGCCACCACCACCTCGTGCCTGGGCTTTAATAATGGCTTCTGTCAGTTCCCCCTACTCCCACTGGTGCCCCTCTTCAGACTGTTCCTAATATAGGGGTCCAGAGATTCTATTAAAACCCAAGGCAGATCATTTAGTCCTTCCTCACCCAAAGGAAGAGCCGATGCCCTCGCAGCAGCTCTGAGGGCCCACACAACCTGGGGCCACCTATCACCTCCCCAGTTCCTCCTTTCCAACCCTGTGTCCTCCAGTTTCCCACCAGGCTAACTTGCTCATCTCCTCCAAGTCAGTGCTCCTGTGGTAGCTTCTCGAAAAGCCTTACCCTGACTACTCAATGTTCTCTTTTTCTTTGCTTCTGAATAGCTTTTTTTTTAATTGAGCTTAAATTCACATTACATAAAATTAATCGGTCTAAAATGACAATTCAGTAGCATTTAGTGTATTCGTGATGCTGTGAACCACCACCTCTGTCTAGTTCCCAAATATTTTCATCACTCCAGACAAACTCTCACTCCCATTAGTAATTACTCCTTCTCCGGCTCCTAGCAACCACCAGTTTGTTTTCTGCCTCTCTGGATTTCCCCCTTCTGAATATTCCATATAAATGGAATCATCAAGTAAGTACCTTTGATGTCTGGCTTCTCTCATGTAGCATAGTGTATTCAAGGTTCATCTATGTTGAAGCACGTGTCGGTACTACGTTCCTTTTAGTGGTTGAGTGATGTTCCATTGTGTGAATATCCCACAATTTGTTTATCCAGCTATGCATTCATGGACATTTGGGTTGCTTCTGCCTTTGACTATCGTGAATGGTGCAGTTCTGGACATTGGTGTCAAAGCATTCATTTGAGTATCTGATCAATCAATTTTAAATTGCGATATTCACACCCCCCGCCCCCCCACACACGTATTCCCTATTTTCTCACCCAGCTCTGGCCTTTTCACTAGGGCACCCGTCAACATTTAATTTTCTACCTATGAATTGTGTTCCTTGTTTGTATTCTGTTTCCCACCACTAGGATACAAGCTCCAGAAACGGAGAGATTTTTTGTGAGTTTTTCCCACTGACACAGCTCACGTGCCTGGCATAGCACCCAGCGCCAAGTAGATACTTGAAAATGTTTGTCTGGAAAGGAGAGGTTTGTATACGAATTTGAATAGGAGCAATGTCCTTTCTGCCATATTTTTACATCTCTTCCTTGAAACTCTGGCTTTTCTATTTTATCTCACAGTAAGGTGAGGCCTCAGTCACTCTTGGACTATCCCATGAGAACTCCTGGGGCAAGAAGATAGTGAGCATCTTACAAGCCAGAAGGAACTCTGTGGGCTGAGGACACACAGGAGAGAGAAACAGAGGTGCCGGCCATATGAAAACTAGCCAGCAGGTGTAAGTTGGAGAACTTATATAACCTGACTTTAAGACTTCATATAAAGCTGTAATAATGGAAACAGTGTTGTAATGGCATAAAGATGGACATATAGATCAAAGGATCAGAAAAAAAGGAGTCCAGAAATAGACTTAAACATCTAGAAATTGATTTTCTTAAAAAAATTTTTTTTCAACGTTTATTTATTTTTGGGGGGACAGAGAGAGACAGAGCATGAACGGGGGAGGGGCAGAGAGAGAGGGAGACACAGAATCGGAAACAGGCTCCAGGCTCTGAGCCATAAGCCCAGAGCCTGACGCGGGGCTCGAACTCACGGACTGTGAGATCGTGACCTGGCTGAAGTCGGACGCTTAACCGACTGCACCATCCAGGCGCCCCTAGAAATTGATTTTTGATAAAAGCACCAACATAAATCTATAGGAAAGCATGGTTTTCAACAGATGATGATGGAAAAACTGGCTATCTGTATGGATGGAAGATCTTTACCTCACAATATACATAAAAATAAAATCAAAATCAATCATATTTGTGGAAATTGCATAGTCGAAAATCTTCATAATTTTCCTATTGGAGTAGGACAAATATTTCTTAGACTAGATACAAAAATCACTAATCATGAAAGAAGAATAAATAACAGAATGTACCAAAATAAGAGCCCCTGTTCTTCAAAGGACATCATTATAATTTGAATAGACCAAGCCACATGCAGACAAGATACAACTTATATGGCTGATGAAAGGCTTGTATCTATAATTTATAAAGGCGACAAAATAGCCCAATTAAAAAAAGAGTGAGAAAGAGACTCAAATTGAGATTTCACAAAATACACTGATGGCCAAAACACACATTAAAAAAAGAGAAAATTAAATAATTGAAGCTACAATGATAATCCATCTCATGACATTACAAAGACTGAGGATTTCAAGTGTTGGCAAGGATATGGTGCAACCAGAACTCCCATATATCACTGGTGGGAGTGTCAAATGATAAATGGCTTCGGAAAATAGTTTAGAAGCTTCTGGTAACTGCTTACCATATGACCCAGAAATTCATCTCCTAAGGATTTACCCAAAGGAAATAAAAACCTATGGCCACAAAAAGACTTATACACAGATGTTCATAGAATCGTGATGACCAGTAACACGTGAATGGAGACACTATTTTACATTCATGATAGAAAGCTACTCAGCAATAAAAAAAAAAAAAGAAAGAAAGAAAGAACACTGAGTGGATTTAAGAAACATTAGGCTGAGTGAAAAAGCCAGGAGTAAACAAGTACACACTCTCTGATTCCATTTCTATAATGCTCTAAAGTGGCAAAGGTTAATTAGTGATTACCTGGGATGGGAGATGCGGGGACCAATTAACTGTAAAGCAGAATAACAGAAATTTATGGGATGATATCTGAACTGAGATGATGATCTCATAAGGTATACATCTGTCAAAGCTAACTGAACTTTACACTTAAAATGTATTCTTTTTATTGCACGTACATTTATATCTCAATGAGTTGACAAACAAAACATAAAGTTAAGGAACATCTACTCTGTGACTTAGCAATTCCACTCTTAGTATTGTCCCAAGAGAATTAAAAGCACGTGTCCACAAAACACTTACAAAAGAGTGTTTATGGACGCCATATCCATGTACCAAAAACAAGACAATTCAAATGTCTACCAACCAGAAGAATGGATAAATAAAAGGTAATGAGAAAGAAGAGAATTACTGGTACAATACCATGATGAATCTCAAAAAGATCACGTTCAGGAAGTTTAAAGCCCTGCCCCCCCTCCCCAAATTACACCAAGCAGAAGAAACTAAACATGGAAGAGTACATATTGCATATTATGCGTCTACGAAGCCCAATGGCAGGCTAATTAACTTAGACTAGGAATCATGAAGCAGTGTTTGAGATTGTGAGAAATTGGTGGGTAAAAAGTGTGGAGGAAACTTCTGAGAAGAAGAAATGCTTCCGGTGGTGTTTGGGATGGTGATTACATCAGTGAATATTACCATCAAATCTTATTCAGTGTTTGAGATCTATGGTTTTAATTGAGTGTTAGTTATTTCCCAGTATTTTAAGACAAAATGAAGTCATAGTCTCCCAAGTATGTAATAGGAGAAGCACTGTACTGAAATCAAGAGACCCAGATTCATTTCCAGTATACCATGAGAAGTAGCCTCTGGAGGTCTTACCCATATTTAGTCATCAAACCTCCCATAATAAATGATCTCTAGAGAAAATTGGTTATGTTTTCTTTTTGTTTTTGTTTTGTTTTGGTTTGGTTTTTTCTTTGAGAATGATTCCAAGAATGAATCATCCAGAGCAAGTTCTGTGGTCTTTTTCCAGAAAAACTCAGATAAGTTTCCTCTCTGAATTCATTTCAGAAATTTTCTGGCTAAGATTACAAGCAACCAGCTAGGTAGGCTTCTGTGTAGTTTCTTGGGTGTAAGTGAAGGTGATGCTTGAAATATTTGATGAAAGTAGCATCATGTAGGCACTGACCAGTTACAAGGACACCGGCCACTGCAAAGGAGCTGGGCTTAATCCTGCGGTTTCTGGATTATGAGGAGGTCACAGGGGAGCACAGTGGAGGGTTTGGGGTGGGGAGCTGAGGTTTCACCAATAAGGAAATATTTCAGTGTTTTAGTAATTACCATGGTTGTGCATACCTATTCTGCGTCAACAGAGCTTTTAAGAGCAAAATCCTGAACCCAGACCTCTAGTGGGCCTCTTAGGTGTCGATCACTGCTTCAGATACTGGGGGTGCAGCAATGCACCAAACAGAATAAAGACAGACAAAAAGACCTGCCCACGTGGAATTCACATCCTAGCAGAGAAGACAGACCGTAAACAACACAAATAGGTAAAGAATATTTATAAAACATTTTAGGTGGTGTTACAATAAGGCAGAAAAAAAAAAGCAGAGGAGGGAGGGAAAGAGAGTTGGAGAAATGCAGTTGCAGGTGGTGGGGTGGGGGTGGTCCCGGGAAGGCCAACCAGGAAAGGGACATTTGATAAGCAGCCGAAGCAGAGCCCAGGCAGAAGGGCAGGCAGTGCGGAGGCCCTGAGGCTGAGCAGGCCTGGTGTGTCTGAGGAGCAGCAGGGAGCCACGTGGCTTGAGCCAAGTTAGAAATGGCAGAAAAATAGGAGCTGAGGTCAGAGAGGTCTGGTGACAAAATGCTGCAAGGCTCCGTGAGTCACTGTAAGCACTTTGATTTTTACTCGGTAGGATAATGGAAACCATTAGAGGATTTCCAGCCAAGGAATGACCTGGGTGCTGAGGAAATGCCCTTAAGGAGGACCAGGGATGGAGGAGAAGAACAAGTCAGGAGGCTATGTGGTCGTCCAGGAGAGAGGGAGATGGGAGGGTAGGCCGTGAGACAAGGTTGGAGTCTGGATACATGTTGATGTATTGCTGACAGGATTTCTTGGTGGATAGGCTCTGGGATGTGAGAGAAAGACAGCAGCCAAAGTGACGCCAAGGTTTGGCCTGAGCAGATGGACAAAGGGGTTGCTATTCGCTGAGATGGGGAGACCGCAAGTGGAACAGGTTTTGGAGTAAGATCAGCTCCGTGTGGGACATAATCAGCTTGACATATTTATTAGACATACAACTGGGGATGTCTAGTCAATGGTGGGGTACTTGCTTCTGAAGTTCAGAAAACACATTCAGGCTAAGAATACAAATTCGGGAGATGTCAGAGTGTAGATGAAATGAAGTCCGTGAGACTAATAAATGAGATCCTCAAGAGGGAAAGTAGACAGGCCATGAGGGCACAAAAGAACAACTTCTTAGTTTCACCATAAAATTTCCCTAAAAGACAAATTTTACTCTCTCTGCAAAGTACTGGAGAAGGGTTGAGACTTCAGCATAAGTTAAAATAAGTTTTTAACTTCAAACCCTTGGTCTCTTCTTTCTTTTTCTTGTTTGGTTTGTTCACTTGATTGTTTTGTAAATGACTTGATAGAATCTGAATCCACTCTGGGAACACGGCCTTACTTGTTTCTTTAAATTTCAACTTGTTAATAAATAGGTAAGATTGTGATGGCATTCTGCTATTGTCATTGTCTCTGATTACCCCCATGTCCTTGCTAAAGCCAGTGTCAATCCTCAGTCTTGACCTTCCCTTGAAGGAGTCTCTGTCACAGGCAAGCAACTTCTCCTTCATTTTCCTGCAGGTCCCTCACTGGCTGCTCCTTCATATCCCGCCCCCTCTCCCCCCCGCCGCCACACCTCATGGTTTAGTCCTTGGGTGTCTCTTCTTCTCTACCTGCATTCATTCCCCACGTATGCCGTCCAGATTCTGTTGGTTCCCAGGTACTTCCCAGGTATAATCTGAAACCAGGCCCCGTACATGGAGGAGAGGGAGAGGCTGAAGAAAGAGGCAGGCCACTCCAGAAAGGTAGGTGGCAGTTGGCAGTTTTAATGAGCAAGGGAACTTCGTTATGGAGTTTATCTTGGGTAGCAACAGGACACATAGATCTCTGTACCTGCCTGCCAAATCTGAAGTTTGTCTAAAGGATTTGACTGGCTTCAGCCATGTACACCATCCAGATGGTCTCAACACCACATGGCTCTCTCAAGTGCATGTCCTTGGAGCAGCCTCTGGTCATGGATAAGACAAGCAGGACCCATATTCCAAGGAAAGTAGAGGGGGTGAGGAGCCTCAGTTCCCAGGCTGAGTGTCAACCAGCAGTCATATCCTCTCAATGAGCTCCCCCAACAGTTTCCCTGTTCTGACCATCGCCTATACACTGATCATACACTGGCAAACCTGTTGTTCAGACTTTCCCCCTGAACGTCAGACTCAGGTATTCACTGCAGATTCGACACCTCCACTCCGGATCCTTGACGTCTCAAAATTAACCAGTCAACTTTGAATTCCTGCTCTTCCCACCAAAACCTGCTCTTCCGATAACCCTTATCATCTTAGTTGATGGTAACTCCATCTTTACAGCTGCACAGATGAGAATCCCTGGAGGTCTCCTTATGCCTCGTTTTCTCCAGCACATTCTCTCCAATCCATCAGCGAATCCTGCTGAGTCTATTTTCCAGATATATTCAGGGCCCAACCACATGACCCCTTGTCTTGGCCCTCACTGGTGGTCCGGGTCACCTCTGTCTCTTGCCTGGACTACTGCGATTGCCTCCAGAGTCCTCTCTTTGGTCCTTCCCTTGCCTCTCATAATCTACTTTCAGAGCAAAAATCATCATGAACCTTTTAATCACTCCTCAAACCTCCCCTTTCACTCAGTGAAAGCCAAATTCTTTGTAACGGACAAAAAGGCCCTCCACAGTCTGCCACCCTTCACACTTCTTTGATTCAGGTTATTCTGTGTTCTTGCCCTCATTCCACTCCATGAACACCTTTGCCCTCCCTCTTCCTCGAACGCTCCACACTTGCCTCCCCCTCTGAGCCTTTGCACCAGCTTGAGACTCTATCCTAGATTCCCTTCTGCCAGACATCTCTCCAGCTCATTCCCGCATTTTCTCCTTAATGAGATCTGCCCTTTACACTCCCAACCTCCTTATTCTGCTCTATTTTTTCCCGTGGCTTTTACTACTTTCTAACACACTAGATACTGGACTTGGGCATCACATATGTGTATTTTCTGCTTTGTTCCCTTACCTATCCCAGAGTAGGTCCTCAATACGTAGCTTTTGAATGAACAAATGAACAAACCTTGTTAGGTAAGCTGAGGATTCATTTCCTCTCCAACTAGATTGTTACTGAATTGAATCCTTTTGGTTTTAAGGATGTCATACTTAAGGATGCTTTCAATTATAAAGGTGGAAGTAGAAATAGGAGGTGGGTGAATGAGCCCTGCGTTTGGCTCCGAGGCCAGGGGCACAGACCACGCTGACAGATTGAAAGAAGGGAAGGGGTGCCTGGGTGGCTCAGTTGGTTCAGTGTCTGGCTCTTGATTTTGGCTCAGGTCACGATCTTAACAGTTCGTGAGTTCTAGCCCCACATCAGGCTCTGCACTGATAGTGTGGCGTCTGCTTGAGATTCTCTCTCTTTCTCACTTTTCCTCTTCCTCACACACTCTCTCTCTTTCTTAAAAAATAATAAACATTAAAAAAAAAAGAAAGGAGAGTTTAAGCGGAAACACACATATACCAAAAGAGAGAAAAAAAAAAAAAAAAGAAAAGCCAAAGGAGTCATGTTTGACTTCAACCTCTAATTTGCTCAAAATACTCCCTCACAACAACAGGCGGCAAACCCATTGTAAGATCATTTATTTGTTCGTGATGGTTTATTTCAAAATAAAGTTTATTTTATGAAACTTAATATAGATCACATTTTGAAAACATTAATCTTCTGTTTTATCTTTTGAAAGGTAGTTTCTCTGATGTCTTTTAAAAGTTGGTATTTATGTAGGCAGTGATCTAACAGAGACTTGTTGGTGGGAGGGGGGCATGCTTAAATTTCCAGGAAACAATGCTCAAAAAAATCAAAATGAAGAGAAGGTACATTTGAACGTTCCAACCCAGAATCTACCAGAACTCTGCACAAGGAGACAAAACAATGTGAGAGAATTCACAACTGAATGCTTTGTCTTTATCTCTTTGCTTATCATTGCTACAGAGTAGTGAATCCCCAGAAAACTTGGATAACAAGTTTTAGTTAAAAATTTGTTTTATTTGAGAGAGAGAGAGAGAGAGAGAGATAGAGAGAGCATCTTATTCAAGGGAATGATTTTTTTTCTTTTAGCATTTAAGGTTACTGCTCAGATGGTGAGTTGAAGACATCAGCTACCAATGTATAATTAGTCAAGCTTCCAGCAGGAAGTGGCTGAAAACTTTCTGGCCAACTAAGGATGCAGGGTGAAGAGGGCTTCAGAAAGTGCTGGTTGGCCCTGGGAGTGGGCAGAGAATATGAGGAGCAGGGAGAGGGACCAGCAACCTCAGATGAATTCCCATCATCTCATTTTCTTTCCTCAGGGATAAGTCCCCATCTTGGGATTCTCAGTTGCGTGCAGTGGGCCAACAGTGTGGAGGTTCCAGTGCACAGTCACTCAACCCCTCAGTCCCTTCATCTCCTTAACTACAAGGCTTCTGAAAGGAATGTGTAGGGAAGTCTCCGTTGCCATCTTACGGTGGGCTCAAACAGGCATCTAATATTCATACTTTAATCATGTTAAGTCAAAAGACATAAACGGTCTTAGACAGGGTCAGCAGTTGTTGAAATTCAAAGTTATCCATCTACCAAGGGAATGAGGTATAAGGACTGGTTTAAATCTCAGTTACAATGTTATGGACACTGTCTTTATTATGTTTTTCCATCAGGGCACTGTCCCCTTTCACCTGGCTCAGTCACATATGGCTCCAGATCCAGTCCCAGAGACTCAACCCAACCCTTTTCATGCTCATAGTCTTGCTGCAGTGAGCCTGCACTCTCAGCAGCATTGGTGTGGCATAGGAGTTGAATGCACAGGGTTTGAATCGGCTAGAGCTGGGTTTCACCCCTACTTCACAAATTATCTTAAGGTCAACAGGATATGGTATATGGAGAGCACTTGGCTCAGGGTTCTGCACAGAGCAGACTCTCAGTATATAGTTATTGCTGCTACTGCTCTGTTACTACAAGTGTGCTAAAAAAAAACCAATTGTGTCTCAGACAGGAAAGAGCCTCCCCACCCCTTACCCAGGTCCCCTTCGTCACCCCACATCTCTAATCTCCCCTGAGTCTGCACCCAGTCTTCAGTAAAACTCATAAAAGAAAATATAGGGAAAAGCTTCATGACATTAGCCTTGGCAACAATTTCATGGATATGACACCAAAAGCACAGAGAAATTGACAGAAAGCAAGAGAAAAATAGTGGAACTACATCAAACTAGAAACTTCTGCAAAACACAGGAAACAATCAACAAAGTGAAATGGCAATCTATGAGATGGAAGAGAACATTTGTATACCACACATCTGGTAAAGAATTGGTTTCCAAAATATATAAGGGACTTTTACAATTCAATGGAAGAAGAAGAAGAAGAAGAAGAAGAAGAAGAAGAAGAAGAAGAAGAAGAAGAAGGAGGAGGAGGAGGAGAAGGAGAAGAACCACCCAATTAAAACATGGGCTAATGACTTGAATAGACATTTATCCAAAGAAGACATACAAATGGCTAACAGGTACATGAAAGATGTTCAATATCACTCATCCTCAGGGAAATGTAAACCAAAACCACAATGAGATAACACCTCCCACCTGTCAGGATGGCTATTATCAAAGAAACAAAAGATAAGTGCTGGAAAGCATGTGTAGAAACTGGAACCCTTGTACACTATGGGTGGGAATGCAAAATGGTACAGTTGCTAAGGATAACATAAAGGTTCCTGAAAAAGTTAACACTGGGAAATAGAAATAGTGATCCAACAATCCCACTTCTGGGAATTTATTGGAATCTCAAAGAAATATTAGCTGTCCCATGTTCATTGCAGCACTATTCATAGTAGCCAGGATGTGGAAACAACATAAGGCTACGGAGAGATGAATGGGTAAAGAAAGTGTAGTATAGACATACAATGGAATAATATTCAGCCCGGACCCTGAGGATATTATGCTAAGTGAAGTAAACCAGTCACAGAAGAACACATATTACATGGTCCCACTTATGTGTAGTCAAATACATTGAATAAAAGAATGGAATGGTGGTTTCCTGGGCCTCAGGGGAGGGGGAAAGGGGAGGTTGGTAATCAACAGGCATAAAGTTTCAGTTAAGTAAGATGACTAATTTCTAGAGATCTGTTGTATAATATTGTGCATATAGGTAACTATTCCGGATTGTACACTTAAAAGTTTGTTAAACCATTAAGTCTCATGTTAAGGATTTTTAGCACAATAAAATAAAAAAAAAAAATTAAGACCCCTGTTTAGAATCCAGACAACCTGCCTGGTCCTTTCCCTTCTTCTTTCTGGAAACTGGACTTGGTTGCTGTTAGAGTTTTGTTCCAGACCAGAGGGATCTTTCCCTTCCTCCTGAACTATGACCCTGCCACGTGCACGCACTTCTACACACATGTGCTACACTCACATGATTTCAGCCTCACAACTGTTGGGACACTCCTGCATTGCACCTACCCACTACAGTGCATTTGCCCTTGCATAGTAATGTTGCCTAAAACTTTGGAGACTCGCTCCTTTGAAGTTTTCTGTTTCTGCAATTACAGAAAACTGGGAAGTGTGGAGGGGTGAGCAGAAAAAGACAGACCCTCACAATCATATGATGAGTATTTCGAAGGACATAGATGAAGAGCTCACCTCCTGGAGAAGCAGGTATCAGCTACCCACATCCCCTTAAGCTACTGGTCCATGTCTCCAAATGTAGACACGTCCGGTAGGAAACTACTTTGGGACCAATCACCTCATCTAAACAACCTGTTCAAGAATAGAGAGAACCCGATGTCTTGCTGGGGATTCTGTAAAGTTCAAATCAGCATCCCTGGCACCCCGTCTAAAGGGCACAGAGATAATAGTTCCCAGAGAGGGAAAGGAAAAAAATAATGACAATGAGGAGGGCTGACATTACTCAGCATTTACTATCAGCTAGGTACTGAACTAAGTACTCTGCATCCATTTAATCTTTAGAAACCACCCTTGGAATCTGGCATTAGCATTACCATGTGGGTTTTGTAGGTAAAGAATACAAGAATTAAAGAGGTTAGATAAATTGCTTGGAGTCGTGGATCACATAAGTGTAAGAGCAGGGATTAAATGCAATTCTGCACGGGGGCACCTGGGTGGCTCAGTCGGTTAAGCCTGACTCTTGATCTCTGCTCAGGTCAAGATCACAGGGTCATGGGATCAAGCCCCACATTGGGCTCCATGCTGGGCATGGAGTCTGCTTGAGATTTTCTCTCTCCCTCTCCCCTTGCCCCTCCCTGCTCGTTCTCTCTCTCTCTCTCCCAAATAAATAAAATTAAATAAATACCATAAAAGCAACTCTGCACAATTCCAAAGTTTTATGTCTCAAATACTTGACACAGAATAACAGACATTGGATAACAATGTTCATCTTGATATTTGGGGGACAATGACACACGGTCAGTTTGGCCTTGAGTGCTGATAAAAGAACCATCGCAGCTACTGGCAAGCACCCCACCCTTGTCTCTGCTCCTGGAAGAAATTATTGGGAAATCTGACACTCATTGGGTAGGGCGGGCTTTGGGGGCCAGCTCTGCCATATTTGGATCTGCACACTTTGTTGGGCAGCCTCCAGAGAGAAAGAGAACAGAGGCATCAAGCAGAGGTTCAAAGCAGGCACCAATGACACATGTGAACTTGAACCAGTTATTCACCTCAGCCCTTCTCCTCACACCCACCACTTGCTTTCCATCCTGTGTTTCCTTCTCCCTGATGGCTGACTTCCCATACGGCATGCCTCTTCCTTTCCCCTACTGTCCTGAGGCTCCTAACTTCCTGAGTCCTTTCTCCCGTCACCATCTGAGATTCCACATCTGTATTTTCGTGGACTCCAGGAAGAATAGTTGGAATACGTGCACTCTGCATGTACAATGCAAGGCCCCTTGCTTTCCCAACCTCCACCAGATATTTTCCAACACAGGAGGCTAGAGTCCCATACTGTACAAACCAGACTACAAAAGACCCATCAATCTGTAACGAGATTTTCCCATTGGTAATACTACTCTTTTTTCATAAACAAAAAATGGATGGCAATTATTATTTTAAACCTGGATTTTGCTTTAAAATTCCATTCCCTTTGAGATAAAAGTATTAAAAAGAAAAACAAACAAGGGAACTTACCATCAGGAAGTCGTACTTGAGCTCTTTCTTCCCCAACTTTCTACCAACAGAGTTTATTAACCCTGAACGCCAATTTCTCTAATAGACCTCTGCTAAATACAATAGCCACTTTTCTTTAAAAACTTCCTATTTTCTTTATCAGTGAAGACACAGGAACCACATTACTGATAAGCTGAAACTGATGAACTGTGCTGTTCACAAATGGGGACTGCAGTTTTCACATTGTCTATTTCAAAGATCTCTGATGATTCTACCCTCCCAACGTTACGTTATCTCCATAGATGGTTACATTTCACCTTAAGTAGACTTTGCTTCCCCTGTGGGTGACTTTCTCAGCAAAACCTCCTTGACTCCATGTAGGTGGCCTGTCATTCATTGCCTGGAGAGTGGGTTGGCAGCTGTAACTTCCTGAAAGCTGCAGCTCCAAATTCAAGGATGCATATTCCTGCGGCAAGTTTTAGTGCTGGTGCCTCAGTGCCAATGGTTTGAAAACTCCAATACATATCGGGTGCTTAAGTGTGCACCAGGCTCTGTGTGCAGGGATTTTGCACATGCAATCCCTACACTCTTCAGAGCCTTATCAGAGACTCCGGGAGGCTGACGGTTACCTTACTCAAGGCAACAGGCAGTACAAGGAAAAGCCAGAAAAATGCAAAGCTTCTGTACCTGGACTTTTTCCATTTACCACCAAATGGCATGTCTCAGATGGTTGTAATACAAATCTGTGAATACATATTACAGTTATTAGAATTCTGGATGAACCAACTTCAATCACTTCCATGATTTTGTTTTCAAGATGTTGGTGACTTTCAAACAATCAGGATGTACCATCTGTTAAAGAGTTCTCTAATACAGTAGAGAGAGCATGAGTTTTAGATAAGTTCTGGTTTTCCTCTTACCAACAACGTGACTTTGGGCAACTTCCTCAATCTCTCTACATCTTTCGTGATAAGGGTGTTGTTATCAATATTAAATGAATAATCTGTGTAAGGGGTCAGCCATATTAATGGATACCGATGGCTTTCTGCCCTGCCATATGCTCAACCTATTGTGCCCATCACAATTGTACTAAACACACACACACACACACACGCACACTTCAAAATTTGTTTATTTTTTTCATGGTTGCTTCAAGACCCCAACTGCACCAAGACAGCCAAACTGCCTTTTCTCCTTACCTATGGTCACTGTACGTAAAAGATGAAAATTGACAGCAAAATCTAATTACATGTTGCATGATATTTATGTGGAACATGCTTTTTCAGGAGGTCATCTATCATTTCTTCTCCACTGTTAGAAAACTGGGAAAAATAGCCTCAAAGAAACTTACCCATACTTATTGATGCACCCAACAGGCTGGCAGGCACTTTGAGAGATGTAAAAGAAATATAAGACTCATTTCTGACATCAAGGAACTTAAGCTTTATGAAAAAAATTAAGGTGTGAGGGGGGGAATGTAGTATTTTACAAATCTGAAAATTTTGAGCTTCAATTAGACAGAAATTTACAACAACCTGAATATTTCTTAAAAGTAGGGTAGGTTATCAAGAGACCAAGTCATTTTTATTCAAAAATGGAATTTCAAAAATCCTGGCATGGTTGAGCTACTTGTCCCAACTCTAGATCTCTTGATATCCTTAGCCATCATGTGAGTGTTGAGACGGAAGCATTTAAAATCTGCTGCGGAATTTATCTTTCAAAGAGACTGTTAGCTTTGGTATGTGTGAACTTGATGGTTATCAAGATGATTAATGGCATTTTCAGTGTTTCCGCCAACATTTCAAGAAATCTGAACTTCAGAAAGGCCGATGTCTATCAAGGTCCATCAAGTTTATTTGGAGGAAGATAGAGGGGCCTCACAGCCATGGGCAGCTTCAGGAAGTTTCTCTTTAACCATCCCTCGATCTCTGAATTCAGCAGAGGAAAGACTAGGAGACTGTGGAAGAGACAAGAGCTCGAACCCCTCAAAGGTCCCTCCCTGGGCCTGAAGATCCTCCATGGTGCACTCCAAGTGTGACTCTCCCTCAGGCCACACCCGCTAAAAATGACTGGACTCCTTGGAGGTGACCCTTATGAACAGAAGTACCCCATAACCAATGGGGGGTAATACTTCTCTATGAGAGAGCAGAGCAACATCTGTGATAACTCACCATTCAATGCCATGAAAGGAAACCTCAAAACTGGCCAAACTTGTTCATATGAAATGAGAACAACCACTTGGCACTGAAGAAGAGCTGAAATGTGTGTGTGTGTGCGCGTGTGTGTGCGCACGCATGCACGCACATACATATCCCAGTGCAGGCTCATGTGTTTGCATGTGGGTTTTGTCCACATGGAGAGGACATCTTAGCTCTGCACCAAACCAAAACCAGCTTTGAAATGTCAAAAATCTCACCAAATTGCCAAAACAGAGAGGTTGGCTGGTCCTTGCCCCTTGGAGAGCTTGGAACAATTGGCTCAGACAACCAAACGATAGCAGGTCTTTCCTGTGATGTCCACTAATTCCTGGGCTCATTATCAAGGTCTCCTCTGTCCCTGGCTGCTGTCCCTGGAGTCCCATCTCTGTTCTGGTTGTCATCAGCCTAGAACTCAGTTCCTTTTCCAGTGTGCACAAGAAATCCCTTTACACCAAATGGTTCTGAAACGTGGTGCACCAAGTTAAGATCTGTGCAGCCCATGGCAGATTTCATGGCCTCCTACCATCTCTCTTTCATCCCCTCTCTCATCCGTTCATCACTGCCCCTTCCCTCACAAAAGTGTTCAGGAGCCTTCCACTTTGTCCCAGTGCCTGTCCTCATACGAGCGCACCCCGAATGCACCAAGGTTCTAGGCAGTTAAAAAGGTGGCACCCCCCCTTTTAGAAAGAAGCTGAAGCTTCTGGATTGCAAATCCATTTTCCTCTGTCACATCCACCTTTGGCTCACCTTTACCTCCTCATGAGCACCCTTTTCCCCCTTCTAGCACCTTCTCACCTCTTACCTGGTTGCCACAACCCATTGAATATGTTGACTAGCACGCCTTGCTGCTTTATTTTCCCAAGGAGCAGAGAGTTACTTGAAGAATAGAAGAGCCTTATAAATACTAAATCTGAGCAACTTAAAAAATAATCTCAGCATCTATAAAAAAAAATAAAACTGTAGGAGTAGTGTTTTAACCCAGAAAACCCAAATCAAATTGAATAGGTTGCCAGAAACTTTACTTCCTCATAAAACTAGCCTTGTATGTCTCTAACTTTCCTTTCACGCTTGGTCCCTGTTCTCCTCATCATATTTAAGAGGAAATCAAATTCAACCTTATTTAATATTCATACTGTTGTAAGATCTTTCAGATCTTTCAGGATTGCAGAGATAGGTATTTTTTTTTAATCTTCAGGACTTTAATTGTCTGTTCATGATTTTATTGAAGCAATTATCCTTAATAATTGTCTCCTGCTCATCCTAATCTAATCGATGCAAGTTAGAAGCTTTGGATTATAGTACTCTTTGTCTTTTTTCAGAAATTAAAAACTGAAACAAAGCATGAAAGCATTACTCCTATTCCAAAGTTCAAAAAAAGTCCTTGTTTGGCAGAGTTAACAGAGATACTTTGAGACCTGAGCAATGGGACATACATTCAGTTGGAAGAAGAAATAATCTTGAGCTGAAAAATTAGATTTTTATATTCTCTTTCTGTCTCTGTTTCTTTCTCTCTCATACACACATACATACATGCACACGCGCGTGCACACACACACACACACACACTCCTTCTCCAAAAGAAACGATGAAAAATATTTAGTCAATGACTTCTATAAAATACATTTAGATTGCTCCATGGTCATGTGTCCCTTGCCAGACTTGAGCAGTTTAAGCAAAAGGATGAGCAACTGGGTAGCTAGAAATTGTGAGGTCCCACTAAAAACACCTTCAGTGGGTGTGGCAATCAGCCTCCAAGATAGCCCCCAATGATCTCTGCCTCTCTTGTGTAGTGCTTTCCCACACCGTACCAGGCAGCTCTACGTGGCCAACAAGATATGGAATAAGTGAGCACTTGCCACCTCCAAAATTGGGTTAGGGCTTGCTGTTGAATCACTCGTTCTAAGAGAAGCCATGCCATGAACAGCCCACGGAGAGGTAACAATGCCTCCTGCCAACAAGTCACATGAGTGAGTTTGAGGGAAATCTGCCAGGCACAGTCAAGTCTTCAGCAATGACAACTTCTGGCCAACAAGGTGACCGCAACTTTATGAAAGAACCCGAAGTAGAACCACCCAGCTAAGGCACTCTTGGATTCAGGAAACGTGTGACATAATAAAGGTTTCTTGTGCAGGCTACCAAATTTTAGAGTAATTTGTTACACAGCAGTAGGTAACTACTAGCTGACAATAATAGGTCCACAACTGTTTTCCCTGTGGTTCTATCAATGAGGAGGTAATAGGGGTCCTTGCTAGTATGAAATCATTTAGTCTCCATGGGTTTTTGCATTCTATTTCCCTTACAAAAATGCAACCTCTACTCCTACATAATAGGCTTTTTGCTCTCTGTGTTGTCAGGACTTCCTATCTGAGAGATTGTTCCACTCTTTAAAGTCCTCCTCTCCTAGTGTCATCAGATCAACTATCCACACAGGCAATCTATGTCTTCAACAGACCTTTGTCCACTTATCAGAAGCAAATAAACTCATTTTGTCATAGAAAGCAACATTTCATTGTGTTGTCCTTAAAATCTAGGATTGGTACCATGTCCGTACTGGTCAGCAGTGGTATCTGAGAGGCCTCAAGTGGACAGATCTCTAAGGACAGTGAGATGGCCCACATGTGGTTACCGGGAGCACAGCCAGCAGGCAGTCCAAGTTTCAGTATGAAAGGCAGAGGTCAGCAAGGGCAGTGGGTGGGAGCTGGGGCCCGGGTCTTGGGCAGGGGGTCTGTGACTTTGGGCAAACAGGCTTTGTCTTGATCAGAAATGTTCTTACTGTGATGTGATACCTTCCTCTTGTAATGGCCTTTGCTCCTTGGAATCTCAAGCAAACACAGTGAGCGTGTAAGAGGAACATCCAATTCTGTAGGTCATGTCCTCCATATTTCCCCTGTGTGGTGGCCCTTGTTCTCTGGTGTCTCAGTCACTTCCCTTACCTTTTAATGTTGTCAGAACACAAGAGGAAAGCCAGCTGTAGTCGTATTCTCATTCTTTCCTCTTATGTAAATGAATGTCAACATTTTCCATTATGACCCTAGGTCTCCTAAACCTAGAAATCCAGAAGCAAGCTTCCATCCGGGGCTCATAAAAGGTTACACATGGCCTTTATTCGCTGAAATTCTTGACCCTTGTGAATATTCATAACAGATGGTCTTCTGAGATCAAGTCCAGATACTTTGAAGCATTCCAAGAAAACTTATATTTACTGAGAGAAGAGAATTGAGAAAGGAAAGAAGGGGATTTCAACAGAGACCACACATATACATTTTCAGGAAATCACTTTACTCATCCTCTCAAGGTTGTTTCTTTGCAGGGTCCTGTCCAATTCTCCTGAAATCAACTTCCTTCGTCAATGATATGTTTTTTTAAAAACAAACAAACAAACAAACAATTTATTTGCCAACATACTTCCATAATATGTAGCTCGTACTATCTAACAGGTACTATCCTTACATCTGAAGCACAAAACAATGGAATATTGGGGCACCAGAGTCGTTTTAAAATCATGTGTTCCTGGCTATATAAGTTATGTTCAGAGAAGAAATTTTGAGTATTTCTGAGTTTTATCCCTAGTACTCACAGATAATAACTTCGCACATGTTCATATATTTCTAAGTCCTACTTCTAATAGCGTGTGTAGAATATAGTTGTGCAAGATACATATAATTATGCATAATATTATGTATACACACACACACAACCAATAAGACATGAAAGAGACAAAAAGGAAAATAAGGAAAAGAAGTTGTGTTATGCTTTCATAAGCGATAATAAATCATAATAACATAACAATGTAAAACACAATAAAAATCACAATGAATTCTTTTGGACTTTGACAAAATAATTCTAACATTAAATTGGAGAATAAATAAAAATAGCAAAACTAGCTTTTTACTAAGTTCTCATGTGTTCTAGGCATTGGCTCCAGCCACCAAACTAGCAAGCATCACCCTACTAAACTTAGAAACTAGGGCCTGTTGGTACCACCACTTTCTAGATAAGGAAACTGGGCCAATGAAGAAGTGAATAAATTTGCTGGGTCCCCTGTCAATCAGCTGGGGACGTGGGATTTAGACTCAATTGCCGGGAAAGCAAAGTTTACACTACACCCAATATCTGCACTGCTTCTCAGCTTTCCAGGAATACTTGAGAAAATGAATAACATTTTCCAGGAAAATGTTAAAAAATAAAAGAAGGTTAAGAGAATGGGTGTTGGTCCTTCCTGATGTTCTCTCCTGGGCCTACCATTGTTCAATAAAGTTTAGGTAATGAAAATAATATGGAATGGCCACAGGAGGAGACAAACTGCTTAACGGAACAGAATAAAAAGTCTAGAAGCAGATCTCAACATGCAGAAGAATTTATCACAAGATGGTTAAACAACAGCATATCAATTCTCGGGGCAAGAATAGGCTTTAAATAAATGGCGTTAAGAGCATTTTAGATTTATCTTAGCATTGTAAATGTTTTAATGTAAGCATTGTAAAATATATTATGATGAGAAAAATAAAGTTCAGTTGATGAAAAAATTAAGTTCCAAGTGAATTAAAGGTTTAAAAGTTAAGAAAACTTAAGCTGTGAACAAACAGAGTAAAATATTACCTTGGTTATGAGGTACAAGTAATATTTGACTTCCTAAAGCACAATGATAAAGACAGAAACCAAAATTGCAAAGGTCAAATCAATTTCATTACAGCTGAATATCCTATAAATAGCAAGCCTGGGGAAATATTTGAAATTTATATATTCATATATAGCTTATAGAGGTTATATGTAGACACACACACATATACTTTCTATACAAATATATTTTATAAATCAATAACAGAACGCATAACTTTAGATTTTAAATTGTCAAAAGACATAATTAGGCAATACACAAAAGAGGTTATAGAACTTTTCAATAAGCTAATTACAAACATCATGCCTCAAAACTAACCAGGAAATACACATTAAAATCCATAAAAGTACCATTTCTACTTATCGAATTTGTAAAAAGTTTTACAAAACTACAATATCTGATACTGGCAAAAAGTGTAGCCAGATAATGGATATACAAACTGGTACAACCTTTCTAGAGGGTAAGTTCGACACTGGAATAAAACTCCTCTTTAACTTGGTTATTTGTTTTCTGTTAATATATTTGAAGAAATCATGGATGTTCAAAAATATTGAGCTTTTCACTGGCCTTGTTGTGGATAAGAGTGGGGAAATAACCATGCACCCTAATTGACTGAATAATCTATGCTACTCCTACCTAATAAAATACTTTGCAGTCATCAAAAATCCGATAGACTAATGACGTTTAAAGAAACACAGTATGGTTGTGACATATTTTAAGTGTTTCAAGAACAGGTCTTATGATTTCCACTCCCACTCAAGATGAAGTAACAGTGACTGGATTTACTCTCCTTCCTAAAACAACTAAAAGCTGGACAAAATGTATGAACTGACAGCTCTTAAGATACCGACAGGAGAGATGAGAGGCAAAGGAGACCAGCCCACGGCCCCTGGGGCTGATTGCCTGCACACTTTCTGGGCTGTAGCACGGGACTGGGAACGGAAGGAGCCCAGCAATCCCTCTGAGTTGAGGTGTCAGAGCTGGGAGGTCTGGAAAGGCCAAGGTCAAGAGTTCAGGGAGTACTGCATGGAGAGATCTGCAGAGGGGCCCCACAATTACTCAGCGTGATACTGAACAGCTCATGCTTATGAGGAAATTATCTGAAGCCAAGGAAAGGGACTCCCAAAATGACGACAGAGAATGATCATCACAGGTCACATAGAGTCAGGAATAGTACCTATTCCCAGTGCATGATATAATTCATGATATAATGGAATGGAAAATGATCTAATTCATAAGTCATCAAACTCAGCCTATTTAGAAAGATTTCATCTCATCAGTAATGTAAATTAACCTTAGCCTAACTACTGCCCTGGTTACACGTGAGGAAACTTAAAAGGAAGACCCGGGAGGATCAAACTATTTCCGTGCAACTTAACAGTGATTCAGAGCATAACCGAAGAACAGCTATAGGAACACAAAAATACCTAATACCCAGCAAGTTAAAATTAATTTTTTCTGACATCTAATCAAAAAGTATCAAGACATGAAGGAGCTGAAAAATACTACCCTTAAGGAAAAGAAAAGACAGTCAATTAAAACTGACCCAGAACTGACACGAGATGGTAGAATCAGTAGAAAAAGACATGAAAGCAGCCAATATATTTGAATTTCCCATGTTGCAAAAAACGACATGAATGATTGTGTTAAGTGGATGGTAGGTTGAAAAACAAAAACAAACCCAGGGGCACCTGGGTGGCTCAGTCGGTTAAGCATCCTACTTCAGCTCGGATCATTCATTCATGGGTTTGAGCCCCCCCTTCAGGCTGTGTGCTGACACCTCAGAGCCTGGAGCCTGCTTCAGATTCTGTGTCTCCTTCTCCCTCTGCTCTTTTCCCCCTCCCGTTCTGCCTCTTTCTTTCTTTCTCTCTCTCTGTCTCTCAAACACAGATAAACATTTAAAAAACCTTTTTTTAAAAAAACCCAGATAGCTCTTGCAGGTAAAAATGAAAATATTTTGGAAAAAAAATTTTGGAAAAAAAATACATTGTATGGGAATAAAGATTATACAAAAGGAAACACAGAAAAAGATTATACAAAATGAAACACAGAAAAAGGACCAGAAAAAATAGAACATCAATGAGTTGTGGAAAAATGTCAACTCATGTAATGTAAGTGTAATTTGAGTCTCTGAAGGAAAGCAGCTAGAAAGGGGACGGGAAGAAAAAAGTTATTTGAAGAAGTAATGGCCCCAAATTTCCAAATTTAATGAAAGTTACAAAAACCCTAAGTCCAAGAAGCTCAGTGAAACTCAAACATTCAAAACAAATAAAACTACCCCAAGGCACA
Source organism: Acinonyx jubatus (assembly GCF_027475565.1). Taxonomy (NCBI): domain Eukaryota; kingdom Metazoa; phylum Chordata; class Mammalia; order Carnivora; family Felidae; genus Acinonyx; species Acinonyx jubatus. Next base: position 56,645,509 of record NC_069388.1, read on the forward strand.
TCAGAATCAGATCACTCAAAACCAGTGATAAAGAGAAACGCTTAAAAGTGTGTGGGGGGGGAGGGACTAAACCATGTTACTATAGAGCAAGAAAGATAAAGATTATATCAGATTTCCTGCAGGAAAGAAAATAGGAGAACAAGGTCTTTGCAGTACAATAAGAAAAAGTCACTTTAGAATCCTTGACCCAATGAAAACACTGTTCAAAAAAACAGTACGATGAGACATTTCCGTGGAAAGCCCTTCACAGAGAGAAATGCTGCCAGATGTAAACCTGAATCTACACACAGTAACGCAGAGCACCAGAAAAGTGAACTGTGTGGAGGAAATACAAAGGTTTTTATTCCATACTATTGAAATCACCTAAAAGATAATGTATTGTCTAAAGAAAAAAATAATCATCAGGTAATGTGAGGTTTATAATATGGGCAGAAGTGAAACATATGAAAACAATAGCACAGAAGCCAGGAGAGGAGAAATGGAAGGAAGTATACTGCTGGGAAGCTCTCGTCCGTCCGGTAAGTGAAGTGGTAACATATTCCCTGAAGGTAGACTGCTATTTAAAGGGGTGTAATACAAACCCTCAAGACACCACTAAAATAACAACAGAGTAACAGTGAAGAGCTTAAAAAGGAGGAAAGTTGCTCTCATTAAAAAACATGCAATTAATCCAAGTCAGAAAGTGGAGAAAAGAGAAAAAACAGTCGGCTCAAATACAAAACAAATAGCAAGATGAGCGCCTTCAACCAGACCATCCCAGTAACCACATTAAATGAAAATGGTCTTGAACACACCAACTATCAGATTGGATTCGAAAAGGAAAGTCCAGCAAAAAACTACCTATATGGATCCAACTTCAAATACAATACAAACCGGCTTAACATAAAAGGAAGGAAAAAGATGCACCATACTATACCATATCAATGCCAATGAAAACGTAGCTGGTGTGCCTATCTTAATATCAGACAAAGTAGATTTTAGAGCAAAAAAAATATCATCAGAAATAAAGAAGGTCACTTCATAACAATAAAAGAGTCGATTTGTCAAGAAAGTATCGCAACAAACCTAGATATTCGTGCTTTTAAGGATGGAGCTTCAAAATACACGAAAGTAAAAATGATAAAGCTGCAAGGAGAAATAGAGAAATGCTGAATTGGAGTCAGAGATTTCAATATCCCGATCTCAGTAATTGACAGAATTAATAGAGTATCAGTGAGGTACAGAAACTTTGAAAAACACTGTCAACAAATTTGATCTAATTGACACCTATAGAACTCTCCAGCCAACAGCAGCAACGTATTTATTCTTCTCAAAGGCACAGGGATAATTTACTATGATAGACCGTGTGTTGGCCCTAACACAAGTCTCAATAAATCTGAAAAGTTTTGAGGCACACCCAGAAAATACATTATCTGACAACAGTAGAATAGAATCAGAAATCAACAACAGAAAGTTATCTAGAAAATCCTCAAGTATTTGGAAACTAAATAACACACTTCTAAATAACGCACGGGTCAAAGAAATTGAAAGGGAAATTCAAAAGTATTTTGACTGAATGGAAGCAAAAACATACCATATCAAAATTTGGGAAACAGTTCAGTGGTACTTACAGGAAACTTTACAGCACTAAATCAGAAAAGAATAAAATCCACCAATCAATAGTCTTGGCTGCTACTCAAAGAGACTAGAAAAAGAAGAGCAAAGGAAGACAAAGTAAGCATATGGAAAGAAATAATAGAAATCAATGTGGAAAACAAGGAAATAAAACACAGAAAAACAAGAGAGAAAAATCAATGAAACCAAAAGCTGGTTTGTTGAGAAAATGAATAAAGTTCATACATCTCTAGCCACATTGACTGGGGGGAAGAAAAGAAAGAAAGAAGACACGAATACCAATATCAGGAATGCAAGTTTCCACAGGTATTAGGAAGACAGTATGAACAATGAAAATAATAAATCAAATTTTTAATAAAATATTTTTATGAATAAGAAATGGCATGTTGATACATGCAACAACATGGATGAATTTAAGAATAATTGTGCTGAATGAAAGAAGCTGGATGAAGCTAGATGCTGCCTGGTTCCATTATATAAAATTCTAGAAAATGCAAGCTAATTTACAGGGACAGAAAGATCGGTGGATACCTGGGGATGGGGTGGGAGGAGTAGTAGAGAGTGATTTCAAAGGATGTGTGGAAACTTCTGGGTGTAGTAATATGTTAATTATTCTGATTGTGGTGATGGTTTCAGGGGTTTATCCATGCGTCAAAACTTACCAGATTGTACAATTTCAATATGTGTAATTAATTAGATGTTGATTATAGCTCAGTAAAGTTGTGAAAAATAGGTTTCAAATGGAATATAGGTTAATAATTTTTAATAACACATACACTGGCAAGTCCATATGTGCACACATGCACACAAACATGTGTATACATGCACACACACACACACAGAAAGTGCTGTTTGAGACAATAACTCGAAACTCTTAGCAATTATTATCTGCATGAGTTGGAGTATAAACGACTTGTGTTTTCTTCTTTCTCCCATTGGATTTCTACTTTCCAACAGTGAAATGTGTTATTTGTGAACATGTATTATAACAAATATGTTTCTGACTTTAACTTGTGAAATTTTATTTATTTTTTTAAATGTTTATTTATGTTGAGAGAGAGAGAGTGTGTGTGTGTGAGTAGGGGAAGGGCAGAGAGAGAGAGAGAGACAGAGAGGGGGAGAGAGAATCTCAAGAAGGTTCCACATTGTCAGCCCAGAGCCCAATGTGGGACTCAAACCCATGAACCGTGAGATCATGACCTGAGCTGAAATCAAGAGTCAGATGCTTAACTGACTGAGCCACCCAGGTGCCCCATTACTTGTGAATTTCTAAATTACATTTCTATACATTATGTCTACATGATAGTGATGATGAACACTTTGGTCTCCACTCTAGGAAAATACACCTCTATTCCTGCAAAAGCAGACCCTAGAACAGATACGAATCCAAAAGTTTGTGCTGTTCCAAAGTCAAGGATATAACCATGGGTCAAGTGTGATTCAAGACCAAATACCCTAAAGCAAAAGATAACACTAAGATATCCCTGTTTATAGCAGGAGCGTTCCTGTTTCCCGCGCACACACACACACACACACACACACACACACACACGCATACACACACAGGCACACACACACACTTTTATGATATTCTCAATGAAGGGACATTGGCAAGTTTCTGAATTTTGGCTCTGAGAGGTGGAAGGTCCACAGAAGATGTCCCAGATAAACATAAAAGGATATGCAACCCTTCTAAGTCCAGGCAAAATGACATCTAAGCTAATTTAGACAACAAATCCCCTTATTGTAAAGGCTCAAGGAAAGGAAATTATAGCATGATGTATGCCTCAGTAATGGCATGTGAAGTTTATTGTCTCTGTGGCAAATTCTTCCTCCGGTAACCTTCTGTAGTCATTTAAAACCAGTTTACAAACTCTGTTCTCTAGTCTCCTCAATGTAATTTAAACCTGATTGCCAGTGGTCAACCACCTCCATTCCAGAATGTCCAAGCCCACGTTGGCCAGCACTGACAATGAACATGGATCCCAGCTATTCAGTCAGTGCTAAAGTGACCCAGGGGACAATATGCAAATAGAACAAATGTTTCCCATACACCTTCTACTGATTTACTGGAGAAACTTCTATTATGCATGCTCCATATTCCTGGTCATTGTTAGGTAATAAGACGAAATAATTGGCATTTCCTATCTTCACAGAGACATATCTAGACTAGTGACCATGATAAAATGCACAACAAAGCATCAATGAAAAGATAGACCTATCATCACATAAACATTTAAAATTTTATATGTCCATATAACCCTAGGAATAGTGATATCTCCCAAAATCTGAGGCTTTCTGGAATGAAAATGTTAACTCTTTCTTATCTACAGTTTAAATAAATACATTAAACAAATTAAAAGGCAAATGAAAACTGGAAGAAAGAAAGGTTCATCTTATATGTCAGTCTTTACTATCCTTGATTCATTAAGAGACCATACCAGTCACTAAGAAAAATCATTTCAAAAAAATTAATCAACTCAACAATTTACAAAGGAAAAATGCAAATGGCCAATAAGTACGTATAAAGGTTTTGGGCCATCAGATGAAAAAGACATTTAAAACAAATACTGTATGTTTTAACTACCCATGAAATAACAGAAAATATATATTTTGGTCTCTGTCCCTGGTTCCCAGCACAGAGCTCCTGAAATCCTTATAACTTCCTAAGTGAAAAGAACACTAGAAGCATTGTTCTATTGAACGTGGGTTCCTGGATGGGGACTGGTCACCAGGAAGATCAAGCCATGATTAGAAGCTTGGATTCTTCAGCCCCACTCTCTCCCTATCCTTCAGATAGGAGAGGCGGGATGGAAATGGAGCCTCCACAAAATCCCAATAATAGGCAGTTCAGATGGCTTCCAGGTTGGTGAGCACATGGAGATTCAGGGACAGTGCCACACTCAGAGAGCATGGAAGCTCCTAGCCCTTTCCCCATACTTCCCCCTACATGTCTCTTTCCAACTAGCTGTCCCTGTGTTATATCCTTGTGTAACGAACGGGTAATCTAGTAAGTAAAATGCTATTCTGAGTTCAGTGAGACACTCTAGCAAATTAATCAAACCCAGGAAGGGGATCGTTGGAGCTTCTGGTCTATAGCCAACTGGTCAGAGGCACGAATGACATCTGGATTTGCAAGTGGTGGTGGGTGGGGGTAGGGAGGCAGTCTTGTGGGACTGAGTCTTTGACCTGTGGGATCTGATGCTATCAGAGAATTGTTTGTTGGTGTGGGGAACCCTCCTGCCCACGGCACACACGCACGCGCGCACACACACACACACATTGGAATTGGGTGTGGGATCCTGATTAGTACCAGAACATTTTACTACCAAATTAGTAAAGATCAGAAAAAATCTTAATGTTCAGCATAGGAGTAAAGGAGCTAACTTTCCAGGACTCATAGCTCGTTGGAGGGCCAAATCAGAGAGCAAGTCTTGTGTTTCTTTCACCAGAGCCCCCGTCAGCCAAGAGACATTAGGTAAGAGAGCTTCTGAGTTTCTCAACAGCTGCCTGTTACACTTAACACTTCAAGGCCAACTGTAAAAATGAAACAAGAGATTTTGAACGCTGTTTCCTAAAAGCTCCCCAAAAGACAACACTGCACTTTTAGAACCCAGCTAAAGTATTATCAGATAACCTTCCTGGCAAGATGGATTGTTATCAGTTGGCATGTGCTCAAAATACTCAGTAGAAGTCAAAGTTGAGAAAACGGAGAAGAAATCTTGAACAAAATACAACTTAGAGCATATCTACACCCAACTCACTTTTACAATGAAGCCCAGTGATGTGATAGGATGTGTCCAAGGCCATATAGCTAATTTGTGACCAAAGGCAGACCCAACAACGCCACTGAGTCAGAGTTCTTTACACAAAGTAGTTGACACACGTCTTTTGAGTTTCCCTTTCTCTCCAGGACCACTGCTCCACCCAGGAACCTCCTGTCTAATATAGAGGAAGTCACTTAAATTCTAATATAAGTCACAGACGCCTCATCTGTAAAAGGGGGATAGTTCCAAGTCGTTGGATGGTATAAAAAAGATAATGTGCAAAAAAAAAAAAAACCTCGCATAGTCTCTGGCAATAGTAGAAATTTAACCGTTAGTTTCCTTTCCATCCCTAAGACATTATTCCCAAATGACTGTAGACTAAGCATTTTAGAGCACGGATTATACTAGTTAAGTAGTAATTACATTTACATTGGAGGGATAAGAAAAATGGGGGAGAACTGAACACACAGTTAATGGTGCGAATTCAAATGGAGAGGCTATTTTTAGGAAGAAATCACTTCTTGGTTTCACATGGATAGCATGCTTTGCCTAAATATAGGATAATTCCTCTTTCTACAAGCAAAGCCTTCATGCTGGTGCTTAAGCAGTAGCAGAATAACATCTTAAACCCATTATCTCCACAGAAAAACATGTTATATTATCTACAAAATAAATACCAAGGTTCTTGGCTAACTTCTGTATGATAAGCACTGGTATCCATATCACAAGTTGAGCAGAAACAGTATATATTCTCCTTTAGATGAGCTACAGCGTAGCATCAGTGGGAAAAGCAGTTCCCTCCAAGTGGATGAGAACCACACCGTGGGGAATGATGGAACAGCCAGCTGTATGGAATCCAGGGTTCTGAATTACTTTCTGACGCATACCCATCTGCCAGCCCCAGAGCCCCTGGCTACCCGTACACTGTTATGTGAGGGAGGAATAAATGTGTGTCTTGTTTGAGCCACTCTATTTGGGTTCTCTCTTTTTTCCATCCTGACTAATGCAAAAGGTATCGTGTACACAGAGTGACTAAGCTATGTGGATCACGACTAACAATACGAAGTACAGCTTGCCTTCGAGTGTTTGCAGTCCCTTCCCCAAGAGTAAAGGTAAGGACAGAGATAGAGGCCATGATTGTAACAGGGAATTAAAGCTTCTTTAAGGTCTCTAATTTTCTATTACAACTTCTGTTCAGTCCATTCATTTTGCAGCTAGCTGTTTGAACACTTTGCTATTCACCAGAAGCTCTGCTAGGTGACTTGACAGATTATCTCACTTAATCCTCGCCACAAAACCCTGAATGTCTCTTTGGCTTGTAACACTCCAGACATCACTCTGCAAGGGAGACTGCTTGCCTCATTTTGCTTGCTCTGGGCGCCAGCATGGTGACTCTAAGATGTGAATCCATTATAGCAGTACTAAAACAGATTCATTAGCAAGACCTGAACACACACGCTGAAATGAGTAGCGTGTGCAATTTATACTTTGCCTATTTTTATACAATTTGTCAATACAATGACCTTGGAATTGTGATCACATATTGAGGTACATCCATGAGGTGTACCCATAAATAACTGGGTCACTTTTTAACAATCGTTAAAAGGCTTGAGGCACTAGAAATACAAGACCCACATTGGGCTCATTGGTATTTAGACCAGGGAGGAACATACACACACATTTGTGTAATGAAAACCATGACCATAGTATAATTTTTGTGTGTTGAGGAATCTGCATGCTTGAAATTATGTATTTGTAATCCTGAGAAATTAACCTATTGGAATGACCGACCTATAACTCTATTTCAAAAGGCACAATTGAGGGGCACCTGGCTGGCTCAGTCAGTAGAGCACACAGTTCTTGATTTGGGGATCCTGAGTTTAAGCCCCATGTTAGGTATAGACCTTACTTGGGGGAAAAAAAGGTATAATTGAGCAATTGATTTAGACCTCCAATTTTCAGTGGAATTCTTACTAAGCTTACTTATACATAACATTTAATTTTATATATAGCATTGGAAGCTCTGAACTTAAATATATAAGAATTAATTAAGAATTAAATACTCAAAGTACTTAAGAAAGATTATTAAATACGTTCAATGTATAAATGCAGTTTTAAAATATTTGAAGATCTTTAGTTTACTAAATTTGTAAATGGAGTAACCTGGTGTTAAAGTTTGCTAAAATGTGCTAGACTTATAAATGGCATAAGATGATTTTAAAGGTGAACTCTACCCAAAATAAAGCCGATTTTTAAAATTTCTAACTTTGAGAAATAGAAGATTAGTTTTGAAACCCAAAACAAATTCTGACTTGTCTTCTGTGCCCAAAAAAATTGCCCTTGGGGCCCCTGGGTGGCTCAGTCGGTTAGGCGGCCGACTTCGGCTCAGGTCATGATCTCGCCGTCCCTGAGTTCGAGCCCCTCATCGGGCTTTGTGCTGACAGCTCAGAGCCTGGAGCCTGTTTCAGATTCTGTGTCTCCCTCTCGCTGACCCTACCCGTTCATGCTCTGTCTCTCCCTGTCTCAAAAATAAATAAAACGTTAAAATAATTTTTTTTTTAAATTGCCCTTAAAGGCACTTTAAAAAGCTCATCTGACCGAGTTTAAAGGACACACTTGGCATCACTAAGGATACAGAGATAGACCTAAGTCACAAGTATTTACCAGTGGGGTTGCTCTGCTGGTTCTGACAGCTCAGCAATGTCCCTTTGTTCCTTCTTTTTTTTTTTTTAAGTTTATTTATTTCTGACAGAGAGAGAGAGAGAGAGAGAGAAAGAGACAGAGCATGAGTGGGGGAAGGGCAGAGAGGGGGAGACACAGAATCTGAAGCAGGCTCCAGGCTCTGAGCTGTCAGCACAGAGCCCAATGCGGGACTCGATTTCACGGAATGGGAGATCATGACCTGAGCTGAAGTCAGACGCTCACCGGACTGAGCCGCCCAGGCGTCCCTGGTCCTTCTTAACTATAGAGAACAAACTGATAGCAACCAGACAGACGGAAGGTGGGTGGGGGGATGGGTGAAATAGATGATGGGGATTAAGGAGTGCACTTGTGATGAGCACCGGGTGCTGTTAAGTATTGAATCACTAAATTGTACACCTGAAAGTAATATTAGACTGTTTGCTGACTGGAATTTAAATTAACTAACTAACTAACTAAATAAATAAATAAATAAATAAAGCGTTGCTACTGGTCCCATTGATGAATCTTTCACTGTTGACCCTGGGGGATGTTTGCAGGCACCATATTTGAGTGGATGCTATTTATGTTCAGACTGCAGGGATCTGCTTTGCTGATGGCTTCTCCAAGAGTCACCACAAAGAGAGTTTCGAAAGCTCTTCTGACAAGAAGAACCTCTTGCTGATGGCATCGATCACAGCCACAAATGTGCAACACATAACATTCCCTATGCCACACTCTCCATGGAACTACTTCCCCTAAGAAGTGGTTAAACCTTCAGTCATCCGACTTAGAAATCCTGCACGGGCCCCTGGGACGGTTATACTTCCTCACCCCAACCCTCTTTCCTGAACACTCCTCTTTCCTGGCTCCCTTCCTTTTTCTCTTGCTTCTTCCCACATTCCTTTCTCTGTGCTTTTATTCCTCTCTTCCCCCCCTCAACATCTTTAGTACCCCTTCTCTCCACTCCCAGACTTGCCAGGTGTACTTCTTGGCTTCTCTTATTCAAGTTCAAGTCTCACCCTCTTTGATGACGAAAACTGCTGTTACTGTTCTCCATCGAGATATGTTTCCTCATACAAAACAAAAATGCTCTTTCTCAACATGAAACCAGACAGCTGTAATAATTTAGCTGGATATTTACAAACACTGGGAACATGATCTATCGTGGAGCAGAAAATATCTGATGGGTCAAGTGGTAAATCATGCTGAGGGAGGACAGTTCTGAAGAAGGCTTTGCACAGTCAGCTATGATGTTGGGGGTCACTGTGAAGTACCAGAAAGATTTGGTGCTAGACTGAAAGACATGCGTTTGGGTTATAGCTCCACCACTTAGAGCAAAGCAGGCTTTCTGAACTTAAATCTAGGAAATAATGGTAATGAATAGAACTGGGGGATTTAGTGAGAAGGACACTGTACAAAATTAAAGAGTTATACAATCATAAGGTGTGGTTCCTATCTCATTGATCTATTTCTGTCCTGGAGGCTCATTAAAAGACTTGTTAATCCACAAGGGATGTTGCTTTTGTTGTTGTTGTTTTTAAATGAATGTGTGTTTATCGTTATAAACTCTTAATAGTCAAGAGAACATTTACTCATTCATCATTTATATAGTCACCATTCTTTATGAGGGCATGTTTCTTTATAGTCCCCTGCAATATGATGTGATTTCAGATGACCTGGGAAGATATCCCTCCACCAGTACTAATATGTCATTTTTTTTTTTTTTTTAGTTAAGTGTGTATTGCTGCTACAATGTAACTGTATCCTGACATACAGGAGGCTGACACAATTATCTCCTATCAGTCATTCACATTTGAGTACGAATCAGTACATACTCATTTTCCTGCTTGACACCTGGGTGAGAGGGGTTTTAGTTAGAATGTATTCCTAGAGCAGTATTTTTCAATTGTGATTCCCAGACATAATTAATCAGAGTTGCCTGGGACTATCTGTAAATAAGAGATTCCTGGAAAACTTCCATTTCACAACCAAGCCTCAAGCCTGCCCCATACTTCTATTTCCAGGGTGAAAACAGTCCTGTCAGAAACAAATAGAAACCATAACCCAAAGAGGTTTAAGACTCTCAAGCTGAAATGTGAATTTGGGGAAAAAAAAAAAAAAGAGCTCCGAGGCCAAACCAACTTCTTCTCTTCAGAAATTCTCAGCTTTTCCACCCAATGTTGCTTAATTGGGAAGCACAGTCATTTTCCCCCCCTGGAGTGATGGTTACATGGGGTTTGGGCTTTCTGGAGGCTATAGACATAGCAGACTTCTAGTTCTGGTGAGTGTCAGCTGGCATAGAACCTGGTATCCTAGACCCTCCAAGAGAGTTCTCTGAGTGAAGCTAAATCACAAGACGCTGGAGGCTCTTTCCCTGACTCTGGAGCCAAAGGTTCCCTGTGCCCCCAACAGGCCTTCAGAAGCTGTTTGGCACACAGGCCAGGGGACAGACTGGGTTTCGGGAACTGGTTTCAGAATCACCCTTTTGTTAATGATGCCCACCTGGGCTGCTTGACAGGACTCTCACAGGGCGGTTCCAGTCTGGACCCCCTGACACGAAGGGTGAGTGCTGAGCCCCGCTGTTGCTGACCCACTTCTCATGCTTCCATTTCTGTGGCTTTACTTCCCACCCGCCGGTTCCTACACTTTGAACAAAGTTCACCTCTACTCTGCCTCAGTCACACTTAGGCGGAGACATGCCTGGCAGCCCATCTGTAATCGAACATCCTTGGACTTAAAAGTTGGTCTTAGAAATTTCTCGGCTGGCCACCCGCTTCCAGCTTGCCACATGTCTTACTCACTCTTCCTAAAGCTATTCTTTGTCCTGACCTTGGCCATCCTCTTCCTCAGCCCGTTCCTGTTCACACAGGCCATTTGTCACCCCTCCTTCCTTCCTACCCTGCCCCTCACCTGCTTCTTAATTCTGTCATTCACCTTGCACGGTCTCCCTATCAGATTCTCCCCTGTGCCCATGCCACCCAGCTCGCAGCTTCAAGAACATACCCCACCTCCTTGGTCTCTGCAGACCAGCTTGTCTCCCCGTTGACTGTGATAACACAGCTGTATATTTCACTGCACTTTTCTTCAACTCAAACTCCCTTTATCTTTTTCCATTTTTTCCCTTCAAATGGGATACAAGTGTTTCCCAGTCTTCCCTGCTCTCAGAAAAGCTGGAATGAAGAAGAATGGTCCTCAGCCATGCCACTCCCTGATCTACCCGAAGCTTGCGTTCTCAACCCCATCAAAAAAACAATGCCTACATTCATTGTTCCCGATTTTTCAAGACTCCACTCGCTGTTTACGGTTACCCCCACCTGCTTGTCTCTTAAAATTGTTCTCATAGAAGGTTGCGACACCCTAAATACAAAATCCAGTGGGCTCTTCTCAGTCTGCATTCTCCTGAATCCCGTCTTTACCACATCATCCTTTGGAGCTCCCCTTCCATGCTAGGCACTCAGCAGTGCCAACTACTAACTTCTTCCCACATGGCGATTATTGTGGCAAACACTGTGCCATACATTTACATTCTCTTCATGACGATCCAGAGAAGAAGCTATCATTTCCCTATTTTATAAGAGAGGAAACAGGCTTGGAGAGATGAGGTAACTTGCCTAAACCTACACCTCTATCTATAGAACTCCAGTGCCATGCTTTGAACCATCACACAAGGGCACCCCAAGTCAAGTTGCTGCTTTGTCCTGGCTCTCCTCTCCTGCTGCCTCACTGACTCCTCCTTCTAGCTGCCCCCCTCTCCCTGCCCCCAAGTGCAGAAGGTTTCTGTTTTTATAATGGTTCTCTGGCCCCCTGACTCAACACATTGGAACTCTCCCCCTTGTCCTTCATGTTCAACCAGGTGCCAAACCTTATTGATTCTAACAACACGGAATCTTTCTCATAAGACCTCTTACTTTCTGCTGCCAGCATCTGTCCAGGCACTCATCACCCATAACCTGCAGCATTTCTGGGGCCTTCGCTCGTTTCCTGTGTACCCTCTGCTAAGCTGACTCATTTTTCCAATAAATTCATTCTTTTTTTTTTTTAATGTGTATCTATTTTTAAGAGACAGAACATGAGCAGGGGAGAGTCAGAGATAAAGAGGGTGACAGAGGATCTAAAGCAGGCTCTGAGCTGACAACAGAGAGCCCAAGTGAGGCTCAAATTCATAAACCATGAGAGCATGACCTGAGCCGAAGTCAGGCGCTCAAGAAAGTGAGCCACCCAGGCACCCCTGTAATACATTCATTCTGTGGAACAGCAAAAACAAAAGACAAAAATGAGTGGAGGACCCCCAATCTGAAGTCAACATAAGGTTTACTGGTGTTTAAGATATATTGAAAATAATGTGGGACGCCTGGGTGGCTCAGTCAGTTAAGCGTCTGACTTCGGCTCAAGTCATAATCTCACGGTCTGTGGGTTGGAGCCCTACATCAGGCTTTGTGATGACAGCTCAGAGCCTGGAGCCTCCTTTGGACTCTGTGTCTCCTTCTCTCTTCCCCTCCCCCGCTAGTGCTCTGTCTCTCCCTCCTTCACTCTCAAAAATAAATAAACATTAAAAAAAAGAAAATAATTTAAAAATAAATAGTAGGACACCTTTTTAAAAATTATTTTTGAATTTTAAAAATATTTTTTAATGTTTATTTATTTTTGAGAGAGAGACAGAGTGTGGGGCTTGAACTTGGAGCAGTGAAATCATCACCTGAGCTGAAGTCAGATACTCAACCGACTGAGCCACCCACATACCCCAGTAGTAGGGCATCTTCTAACAAGCCAATCTGGAAATCATATTATCTTGAAAAATGCAATTTTGACTCAAAATTGGTTAGAGCTCAGCTCTCATGCAACTCTGTAAAATTAGAGATTACTTTGCAGTAAACTGATAAGTGGGATGAGTTTTTTTGTTCCCTGTCTGGTATGTAAGATAACACAATGGAAATGGCTTAAGCAATTTGGTATCCACCTTCACAATATTGTCTCAACAGTCCCTTCCCCAACTTCTTGGAAACTCCAGTTTCTCATAACCTTATGAAATTAGTTCCGATGTTCTGCTGTTCCCCCCATTAATTAAACTTTGACAGATACTATCTACGCATATGAGAATTATGGTTTTAACAATTTTACAATTAGAGAATCATGCCTTCATATATGGAACCTATTTTCAGAAACAATCTCACCACTCAAACTGCCAGCAATAGAATAGAATTGAAGAGTCTGCCCATATATTACAAAGTATGGCATAAACCATGAGAAGCAATGGTATATACTATTCAGGTGTCCCTATTAACTGCTAACAGGTTCATTTAGAATCACATCTTCCCAGGCCCATGCCCAAGTGTTGGATACTTACATAAAAATCTCTCAACTACATTTTTTGAGAAGCCATTCACACATTGTTCTGGAAAATTTCTGAAACGTGCCAAGCTTTATACAAATTCATCTCTGAAAAGCCATTTTCACCTCTTCGTGTACTCTTTCACTGCTGAAACTAAGTGTTTTTAAATACAGAATATGTTTTCTTGAGTTACAATTTACATACATTCACGGGTGTTAAGTGTTCAGCACTATGATTTTTTTGACAAATACATAAACCTGAATAGCCGATGCCTTGGTCGAGATATAGAACATTTCTGCTACCCCTCAGAGCTCCCCTACGCCCACCTGTACTACATACATCTTGCTAAATAGCAAGTTACCCCCAAACTTAGCAATGTAAAGCAACAAGCTTTCTGTTTTATTACCTCACATGATTTCTGAGGGCTAGGAGTCTAGGAGTGACTTAGCTGGGTGGTTCTGGCTCAGCATCTATCATAAAGCTTCAGTCAGTCAGGTGACCAGGACCACAGTCCCTATGGACTTGACTGGAACTGGAAGATTCATTTCCAAGCTCGCTCAGTTGTTGGCAAGAGGTTTGGTTCCTTGCCAATGCTGGCCTCTCCACAGGGATGTTCACAACACGACGCAGAGTCCCAGAGTAGTGGAGAGAATGAGAGAGAGGGAGAAGGAGAGGAGGAAGAGAGGCAGGGAGGGATAGAGAGAGAGAAAAAGAGAGAGAGAGAGAGACGTTATAAGACTCAAGCTATAACCTTAACTCAGAAGAAGCATTCCACGCCTTCACTTTTGCCTTATTCTTTTGGTCACACAGACCAAACCTGGTACAACATGGGAGGGAACCAAGGGGAGAAATCATGGAGGGCCATCTTGGAGGCTGGTTACCATACCACTTCAGTCAATTTCGACTACTCCCAACCCCTTGCCCTCTGATGGAAATCACTGCTCAGGTTTCTTGCATCATAGTCTCAACTTGCTCTAGAATTTCATATAAATAAAACAGACATTCCGTACTCTCTCGTGCATGGCTTCTTTTGCTCACCATAATGTTTCTGAGATTTATCCACGTTGTTATGGGTTTCTAGTAGTTAATTCCTATTTATTGCTGAGTAATATCCCATTATATCGATGTGTATCAGTTTATTTGTTCTCCTATGGATAAACTTCGAATTGTTCATAATTTAGGGCTATTCTGAAAAAAAATCAGCTAAAAATATTCTTGTACAGGTCTATTTGTGAATATATGTTCTCATTTCTCTTAAATATATACCTAGAAATGGAACTGTGGAGTCAAAGGGAACATGTATATATTCTGGATGGATATAGATACAGATATAGATATAGATATAGATATAGATATAGATATAGATATAGATATACATATAGGTATAGGTATAGGTATAGGTATAGGTATAGATAAAAAACCATCAAATATTAATTTTTGTGAGTAATTATCCTGTTCTCTGGTTTGCTTATTCATTTTCTTAACATTCACTGTCTTCCAATATGAGAAGTTTTGATTGATTGATTGATTGATTGATTGATTATCTGCTGGATCCTAATGGTTCTCTAGGAGTGGCCATAACTAAACTGGATCTATGATTTCAGCTCTGTGAACTGGGCTCTGAAAGGGTACAGAAAAGGCAAAGTTGGCTGCCCCAATGAGGGATTAAGGTGTTTGGGCAGCACCTTCCAGATCCCAGGATCATTGGGTTAGGACTTTAGCATTCCTGGGAAAAGACCCAGAGATCCAAATACCTCCCAGAGACTCCGGATGCAGGTAAAGGCAGTCAACACAACCCACCCATTCTCCTGCCAGGTGGTCCCCACCTCATCCCTCGTTTTGGCCCTTTCAGAGCCTGGATGTGAGAAGTGGGACACCTGGACAAGGCTGGCAGAGACATCGCTGTACTCAGGGGCAACCCAGTGTGACATGAAAGTAGGCATGAGGGTTAGAAGTGTGCCGCATCCTCTCTCTTCCTTGTATACTTAACCTTGAATCTGTGCTTGAAACTTGTTTTTACTGGTCTGGCAGTAAAATCAAATTCAATAACGAGCCCTCCTCCTCATTTGTTCCAATTTTTGAACTTGTTTCCAGACGCAAGTCTTCTTATGGAAATGTTTTCCCATTGTTCTTTTTGTCAATTACCAGAGCAGTGGCTGTCTATTTAGTCCATGCGCATATTTGATAGGGAGAGATGAATTTTAGAGTCAAGATTCTTGGTTTCATTTTTAAAGTCTTCAGAATTTTGATTTTGTTTATAAATTGATTTAGTGAGAATGGATATCTTTACAACGATGAGCTCTTTTGCTGACACACAGCATGCCATTCCAGGGATTTAAGTCCTCTTTCATGCTTTTTAAAGAGATTTTATACATTTAGAGATTTAATCACAGAAGTCTGTCAGATCTTGTTCAAGCATTTGATGTGTATTTATATTTCATGCCATCAGTAGTATCATTTTTTATTTATCCCCAAAGCCATTGTATTTTTTAAATGTGTTTAATTTTTAAATGGGTTATACATGCGCAGTAGAAACATTTTTAAACGTGCTTTCATTTGTATCTTCTGTCCTGTCCTCTCATTTAATTCTTCTAACTCATTGTCTGTACGATTTCTAATGATTTTTAACAACTGTATTGAGGCGTAATTTAATTCTACAGAATTCACTTATTTTAAGCATATAATCATTTTTTTTGAGAGAGAGAGAGAGAGAGAGAGAGAGACAGAGAGAGAGAGCAGGGGAGGGACAGAGCAGAGAGAGAGAGAAAATTTTAGGCAGGCTCCCCACCCAGCATGGAGCTGACCTCACAACCGCATGATCACAACCAGAGCCAAAATCGAGAGTCAGACGCTTAACGAACTGAGCCACCCAGGCACCCCTAGAATCAAATGATTTTCAATGAAATTAGCAAATTGTGCAACCACCATCATAATCCAATTTTAGAACATGCCCCTCACTCTAACAAGACAGTTGAGGCCCATTTACAGTGAACCACCCCCTGGCCCACTCCTAGTGCCTGGCAACCACATCAGCCTTCTGTGTCTCTAGATTTGCCTGCTGTAGACCTTCCAAGCACAAGGAAACACACTATGTGGTCTTTGTGCCTGACTTCTTCCACTTAGTAGGATGTCTGGGAGGTTCTTTCCACGTTTACTATGGATGAGGACTTCGCTTCTTTTTATCGCTGAGTAGTATTCCATGCAGGGATGCACATTTTGTTTTTCCATTCACCAGTTGATGGACATTTGGGTTGTTTCCACTTTGGGCTATTATAAACTAATAATGCTTCTGTGAATATTTATGTGCAGAAGTTTTTAATTTTGATGAAGCCTAATATATATATATTTTTTCTTTTCAAGTTAATGCTTTTTGGATCCTCGCTAAGAAATTTTTGCTTACTCCAAGGTTGTGGAGTGAAATTTTTCCCTTTGTTCTTACAGGAGTATTAGATTTTTAATTTTTACCTTTAATCTCCAATCCATTTTATCTTTTTAAATTTTTTTAAAGTTTTTTTTTAATGTTTATTTATTTTTGAGAGAGGAAGGGAGAAAGAGAGAGAGAGAGAAAGTTGGGGAGGAGCAGAGAGAGAGAGAGGGAGACACAGAATTCAAAGCAGGCTCCAGGCTCTGAGCTGTCAGACTCAAACTCATGGACTTTGAGATCGTGACCTGAGCTGAAGTCAGACGCTTAACCCACTGAGCCACCCAGGTGCCCCTCCAATCCATTTTAAATTAAAGTTTTTATGTAATGTAAAATATGAATCTAAGTAGATTTTTTGTAGAGATATTTAGCTCTTACATTCCTATTTGTTAAATCTTTTTCTCAATAAAGTATTTTGGTGTCTTGGTCAAAACTATATACATGTGGATCTAATACTAAAATCAGGTATTATGACTTTTCCAACTTTTTTTTCTTCAAATTTATTTTGGCTTATTATAGATTTTTTATGGTTTTATATGAGTTATAGAATCAGGTTGCCAATTTCTGCAAAAAAAAATCTTCAGGAATTTTGATTGGAATTGCATTAAATCAGTAGATAAATTTGAAGGGAGCTACATTTTGTAATTTTAGATTTTCAATGCATGAACATGTTATATATCTCTTCATTTTTTATATCTACTTTAATGTCTCTCAACAGTGTTTTGTAATCTGAAATGTAAAGATTTTACACGTACTGTAAACAATATTTTTTTTAAGTTTAGTTATCTTGAGAGAGAGAGAGCAGGGGAAGGGTATAGAGAGAGAGGGAGAGAGAGAGAGAATCCCAAGCAGGCTTTCCACTATCAGTGGGAAGCCCAACACAGGGCTTGAACTCGTGAACCATGAGACCATGACCTAAGTAGAAACCAGGAGCCCTCTGCTTAACTGACTGAGTCACCCAGGCACCCCATATTCTTTAAAAAAAATTATTTTCTAACTGTTCACTGTCAGTATAGGAAAACAATTATACCCATATATTGATCTTATATCTTATGACCTTGTAAATTCACTTATTAGCCTTAGAAGATTTTATGTTTTAGATTCCTTTGAGTGATTTTTGTTTTACATACACACCTATTTCTTTGGAAAACAAAGATAATTTTACTTTTCCTTTCCAATATTTATGTCTTTTATCTCTTGTCTTATACAAACTAGGGCCTCTAGTATAATATTGAATAGAAATGGGAAGAGCAGGTATCTTGCTTGTTCTTAATCTTAAGGAGAAAATATTTACCTTTTTACCATTAAGTATAAGTTTGGGTTTGATCACAGTTGAACTTTGAACAATGCAGGGTTAGAGAAAATACATTTACAGTACTATACTGTATTTGTATACAGGGAAAAAGTGTGTATAAATGGACCCAGGCAGTTCGAACCCATGTTGTTCAAGGGTCAACTATAGTTCTTTTTCTATCTTCTTAAATTAGATGTTTAGGTCACTGATTATAATCCTTTCCTTTTCTAGCATAACTTATGAGTACTATAAATCAGAACTATGTATTTCTTTCTATGCACTGCTTTAATTTTGTCATACAAATATATACATATAAACACACACACATTCTGTTCCCTGTATTGTCTGATTTCTCTTGTAATTTTTTCTTGGACCCCCTGATTATACAACAATGCATTGCTAAAAATCCAAATAATTTAGGAATTTTCCAGATATCTTTTTGTTATTCTAATTTAATTCTCTCTTGGCCAGATAACTCACTGTGTATAATTTTAATACTTTTAAAGTGTTGAGACTTGTTTTATGATGCAGAATATAGTTTTATCTTGGTAAATGGTCCACGTGCACTTGAAAAGAATATTTATCCTATGGTTACTGGGTGAAGTGTTTGTAAAGGTCATTTGGGCCAATTGTTTGTTGTTATCAACCCAACCTTTTTATACCATAAAGAGGTGGGGTGTTTTGGGTGTATTTTATGATTAGGAATACATTACTGAAAGAGAATTAAAATCATTTCCAATTGTGATGGTGGATTTGGTAATTTCTCACTTCTGCTCTGGAAATTTTTGTTCGCTGTGTTCTGAAACTCTGCTTTAGGAGCATATGCTTTTACAATTGTTCCTTTTCTTTTCTTTTTTTTTTTTTTTGTTGTTGTTGTTGTTGATGAATGCCTTTTTAACATTATGAAATGTCTCTTTCTTTGGTAGTATTCCTTGTCCTAAAATCTACATTGTCTGACATTACAATAGCCACTCCAGCTTTCTGATAGAGTTCATATGGTATAATTCTTCCATTTTTCCACTTTCATTTTACTTGTGTCTTTTTACTAAATTTGTGCCTTTTAAATAGCATATACTTGGGCTTTGCTGTTATTACCCAGAGTGACAATTTTTCTCTTCAATTGCAGGATTTAGTGCATTTATTTTCCTTCTTTTTTTTAATCACTCTAAAATTCTATGATTCTGTAGTATAATTACTTTATCTTGAGTAGATTGGGATCCTACTCATTGGTAATGTTATGGATAGCCTAGACACTCACATGTCTTTCTTCTATTTGCTTCATGCACACAGTGAACTGAATTCCCATTAGTTTCCCCCCATCTTCATAAGCCTATTTTTTTATCCAGTTACTAGCTCCATATTACTGAATCAACTGTGAATATTTATTCAGGTCGCACTCAAAATGATTATCTTTATCGGGTAAAGAGCCAGAATTTACAACATCCTTTAAATGTGTTTGTTATCCCAATGTTTCCATAGCCAAATGCTTTGTTTTAGACATTCTCATTACTTTGAAACCTTATTTCAAGACAGATGTGGTAGCTACATGGAATTATACACATTCCTAATATTTGTTTTCAAATACGTGCAGAATTGAATTACTGAAGATTGGTTTTGAATTTGCAAGGTCGTTTTGCAGTAGAAGAAATCAAAAGCATTGTTAGCACAGATATTCTCATTCAAGAGAAGCACCGTGCAAGATGATATGTGCCACCATGACTTGATTTACTTAGTAAGTACACGAGTATTATCTGAACGACGCCAGAAATAGGTATTATTGGCATTGGTATTATTTATTACCCAGTCTAACAATTTCTGTCTTTCACTGGAAAAGTGAATATTTTAATGTAAATATCAATCTTGTTGGGCTTGTGTCTATCATCTTGCTATTTTTTGTCATTTGTCTCCTATTTATTGTTCTTTATTCATCATTTTCTAGCAGCCTTTGGATTAAGTATTTTAATATTGCGTCTTTCCCTATTGGCTTATGATCTCAACTTCTCTGTTTTATTTTTATTGGTGCTGTGGGTTCCTAGGGTTTACAATATGCATTGTAACTCTTCATAGTCTATCTTCAAGTAGTTTATGCCATGTAGATAAAATGAAAGAACACTAACGTGATATATTTTATCTCCCCCTTTATGCCATTGTTATAATACACATTACTTGTACATGAATTGAGGCCCTACAATACATGGTCGGTTACTTTTCTCTTAAAAAGCAAACTATGCTTTAAATCCACTATCAAACAAAAATGATTTTGTATTTACCCACATGTTTACCATTTTCTACACTCTTCATTCCTTCATGCAGATCTGAGTTTCCACCTGCCATCATTTTCCTTTACCCTGAAGAACTTCCTTTAAACTGCCTTTTCACAAAGGTTTGCTGGTAATACATTTTCTCAGTTTTGCTTTGCATACAAATATTTTTTTATTTCACATTCCTTTTTAAAAGATATTTTCCACGTACATAAGATTCTAGGTTAGCTGTTTCTTTTTTTTCTTTTGGCATTTTACAGATGTTGTTTCATTATTTTCTGGCTGGCACTGCTTCTGACAATAACACAGCAATCATTTTTACCATTCTTCTATAACTAATATGTTTTCCTGCCCTCTGGCTTAAATTTTCTCTGTATCAGTGGTTTTCAACAAGTTGATGCATTGCCATTGTTTTGTATTGCTGAGCTTCTGAGAATTGTGGATTTATTTTTTACATCACATATTAACATTTTATCATGCTTATTTCATTAAATATGTTTGTACTTAAACCTCTTTCCTCCTTCTGAGACTCTTGATATTGTGTTAGACTCTCAATATTGTCCCACAAATCCCTGAATATCTTTTCTTTCTTTTCCACCATTTCTCCTCCTTTGCATACTACAATCTCTACCCTGTCTTCAAGTTCCCTGATTTTTGTTTTCTTCTGCACAATTCAATCTACTGTTAACCCCATTGAATGACTTATTCATTGCAGATATTATATTTTGTTAGTACAAAACTTCCATTTGGTTCATTTTTTTTTTCTTTTTCATTGCTGTCTCCCTATTTAGATGTCCTATTTGATCCTTACTACGGTCACATTTTCCTTAAAGCTTGGAAAGTAATTAAAATAGATATTTTAAACATCTTTGTTTATTCTATCATCTCTCTCAGATCTGTTTCTATTTCTCTTGGTTTGAGGATCACATTTTCCTGCTTTTCCAAATGTCTTATAATTTTTTATTATGTTTTGAGAATTTGGAATGCTATGCTGTTATGTGTCTTATTATTTTCCTTGAATTGTGAAACTTATTCTAGGAAGAAGTAACTTACTTGTGGATTTGTTTAATCCTCTGAAAATTTATCATAAATCTTTACTCAGGTGGGTCTAGAGTAGACTTTGCTCAGGGTGGGTTACCTCTGCTTACTACTCAGAATTTCAATAAGGTCTCTCCACTTTGGCTCAAGTAATGTGCCTGCTATCCAAAGTCTGACAAATTTTTTTTCATAAGTATTCTCCACTTCTCTAATTATTTGTGGTAAGAAGGCTAGTCCAACACCAGATACTCTGTCATGGACTGAAAAATCAATTTTGATTACAGCAGTCTCCTGCTCAAAATCTTTTAGATCACCACTATTTACAGAATAAAGTCAAAATTCCTTAGCCTGAAAATCTGATTCAGTATGCTTTATTTCCCACATCTGTCCTTAAAATATTTTCTACCAGGAAAAAAATTCATCTTTTCAGCCTCATTTTTGGATCAAAGTCTTGGGTTCAAATCCTGCTTGAACTTTGGTTCTTCAGTCTGTAAAATAAGAATAAGAACTGGGGCACCTGGATGGCTCAGTCGGTTGAGCGTCCACCTTTGGCTCAGGTCATGATCTCACAGTCCGTGGGTTCGAGCCCCACACTGGGCTCTGTGTTGACAGCTCAGAGCCTGGAGCCTGCTTCAGATTCTATATTTCCCTCTCTCTCTGCCCCTCTCCTGCTTTCTCTCTCTCTCTCTCTTTCCCAAAACTAAAGATGTTTTTAAAAATTTGAAAAAAGAATAAGCACCATACCTACCTCACAGGAGTTGTGAAGAATAAATTCCATAGTTTACAGAAAGCCCCTAGTATAGTGTCTGTCTTATCAGAGACACTTAACCATAAGAAGTATTGATGCACCTGCCCTTTGATGTGCCCCCAAGTAGACTGCAATTTCCTAAAGAATAGACATAACTATTTCATCTATTTACCCCTCCCATAGCCTAAATCCATGCAATAAATCATAATGGTTAAAAACATTGGCCTTGTAACTAAACCTCCCAAGTTTATTCCTTTATCCTACAAGGATATACTGATGTCATATGAATTAAAAAACAAAGATCCATGTAAAGCAGCAAGAATACTATTGGGAGCAAAAACAGACATGGGGTCTCTGCCCCAGTAGAGCTGACAGTCTATTGTAAGAAACAGACACCAATGAGACATTTACCAAAAATAAAAACAAACAACAACAAATAGAGCAGGCAATGGAAATCGTGCAAAGCACCATGGCAGGAAGGAGGGTGGGGGACGCAGAGAACTGAAATCAGAGGGCAAAGGCTGTGCATGTGCTACAAGACAAGGGTGGAGAAGCCTGGTTCAATCCTTGAGGTCACATTAAGAATTTCCATCTTTAGCTTAAGAGCAGTGGGACACAGCTGAACGGTTTTAAGTAGGGAGATTACTCTGGCTCTGCAGCGTGAAGAACGTACAGCGTGTACGTGTAGAAATGTACAGACATAGCTGGGATATATCAGCGTTTCAGTTACTTTTGCTGCTCAACAAATCACCCCCAAATTTCTCAGCTTCTTTTTTTATCAAGTATAGTTGACATGCAATGCTACCTTAGTTTCAGGTGTACAACATAGTGATTGGACAAGTCTATATGTTAGGCTACACTCACCACACCTGTCACCATAAAATGCTATTGTGATGCCATTGACTATATTCCCTGTACTGTAACTTTCATCCCCTAGAACAATCATTTTATTATGTTGATTGATTTAGTATTTCTGAAACTTGGGCAGACAGGGGTGGGGCGGAAGGTGGAGAGAGTAGAAGGTGGAGGGAGAAGGGGCATAACTTGCCACTGTTCCATGATGCCTGGGAACTTTACCTTGAAGACTTTTTAAACTGGGAGGGCACTGGTGGCTAGGGTCTGGAATCATCTAAAAGACTTGATCACTCACTTGTCTGGGCTTTGGCTGAGATAGTGCAAAAATTATAACTGATGACCAAAATGCCCACATGTGACCTCTCCATGTGGCTTGGCTTCCTGAGAGCATGGCCATCTAAACTTCTCAGGGCTCCAAGATCAGTGTTATAGCAAGCAAGATAACGTTGCATTGCCTTTTATGACCCGGCTCTGAAGTGACACAATCCTACTTTAATGAGACTTTGTTGGTCAGTGCAGCCCCAAGTGCAGCCAATTTCAAGGGCATAGAACCTACACTTCACTTCTCAATGGGAGATGTTATCAAAGAACTTCAGGGCAATGTTTAAAATAGCAAAATCAGTAATAATGTTATTTCAATAGAGATGGTGATAGATGAGGGTAGCTTAAACCAAAGTGGTGATAGCAGAGGTGGAGGAAAGTATTTAAGACGTAACATTAGCAGGACTTGGTGATAGAACAGATATGAGGAAAGAGCCGAGGCTTTCAAATTGCACAGCAGAAGGGATGGTGGTGCCACTTACTAGACTATGGAACAGAGGAAGAAGACTGGAGCTTGCACATTCCAGTCTGCGGGGAGGATAATTTGAATTGGCTTGGGAAATGATGAGTTGGGAGAGACTTTGAGACATCGCAGTGAAAGTCAGGTAAGCAGCTGAATGTATGGACTCCAAAGAGACATTAGGGCGGGCTAGGGGAATTATTATTTTGGTGGTCTTTGACATCAAAGATGCAGGTGAGAACAGACAGGGAACACAAAACGAAAAGTAATGAGGGACAAGCATAAATCTTTGAGCAACTTTAACATCAACGGCCTTGGAGGAGACAGAGGCTAAAGGTGCCTAGAAGAACAGTCAAGGAGTTAATAGAAAATGAAAAGGCACTTATACATCAAAATCCCAGAAAAGAGAGGAGCTAAGGAAAGGAGAGTGGTCAAGTGTCATATGCCGAGGAGAGTCTAGATGAGAAGAGGTCTGAGGATCTAGTGCAGGGAGTTGATTACTGTGGATGCTGAGATTTTTTTTCCATAGAGTTATGAGTGCACAATGGAAAATGAGAAGAAACCTGTCTGAAATGGAGGCAGAAAAAGACCCAGGACTTTCATTCCACAGTCACCACTGAACCCAGCGTGCTCAAAGCCAATGAGTGATTTTGCCACCATTGACACTTCTAATCACCCTGCCTCTATACTCTCTCTTCACTGAAAAAAGCCCCTCTTTGTTTACACTTTATATTTCTCAGCAAACATACACTTCTTAGAAAACCCTCTTCTGTGTTTCATTTAGCTGTCCTCTTTCACCCACCATTTACCTGCAGGCATCCTCCTGACTCAGTCCGGGTCCCATACCCACTTCCCCCACATCCACTCTCTCCCCCACAGCCTCGCTTACCTTGAGATGCACACCTGCCCGCAAGATGGCTGCCTAGACACACATCTCCATCCCAGATGTTTCTTCCTCTGCTCAAGCTTTTTCTGGCTGTTTTGAAGGCCAAATGCAGATGATTTTGTTGCTGAAGCCAACAATGTACCCTACCCAAAGTTAAATCAAATGAGTCCTATAAACTCTTCTTGCCATTGGTTCTTCCCTATTTCTAGTTCCCCGTATCTCAAATTCTGATGCCACCTTCTGCTTTTTGCTACCTTCTGGCTTCCTGCGCTCATCTCTGCCTTTTTGCCTCTCATGTGCACATATATCCAGGGCAGTCTCCTGCGTTCTCCTGGATTCCCACGAATTTCTATCTTCACAATAACCCAGACCCAGTGTTAACACATCCGTGGCTCTAAGAGCCACCTATCAGGCTCCCTGATAACAGTTGGTCAAAGTCATCTTCTTGACATGTTACTATCCTGTATGTGATCGGGTGATTAAAATAGAAAGGGGAAGTTCCAACTGGTTGTCAACGCTGATCCTTTTGCGTGGTTCCCTGGAACACTATGTTTAGAATTCTGAATCCCCATCCAGATTCTTGCAAGAATTCCAAAGTTGGCTGGTGCCATTTGGTTATTTTGTTATTTGTTTTGCTCTTTGTAAGAATTAACAGCCCCCGTTGCAGGTCAAATGCAACCCTCGGTAAGAACATTGGATGAAATAAAAGTAGGCCTATATTTTAATCTCCATAAAGGGTTAGGATATTCCCTACAATTCCAAAAATTCTATAAAATATGACTTATTAATGCGTGTTAGGAGGTGATATGGTTCAACATTGGCTCTTTTGCTTCTTTTACATTATTCGTCTCCTTTATATAGCTACAGTTATCTTAGAGACCTACTGGTTACAAAGAGCTCTTAAAAGGAATGCCTGATCCAGAAAATTTTAACCTATGGATCAGTTATGACCCACCAGCTCCTCCTCAGGTTGTGACAAGCTGTCCTCGTGTTTTGCCTGTGCGCTAAACGATATGGAAATGTAGAATCTGTCAAAAGAAGGACCATCTTGAGAAAACACATCCCTGGAGATCCAGCAATGCTCTTTACCGCTCTTAACGCTTTCACCAGGTGAAATTTCATCACGTTCGTGTGCAAAACAGGCAGGGCCAGGACTTGGGTACCACAGTTAGACAATTCTGAGAAGGGTGTCTCTGGCGACTGTCATATTTGCAATATCAGTGTGAATGCATCACAGATGCTACTGCACAGCCATATTATAGACCTAAATTTGGTTATAAAAACATGGCACACAAATTTTCAAAGATTTATAGTTAAGGTTGATGATAGTAATGTGCAGTTGTTCATTGTACAACTCAACTGCTGTTGCCGGTGGAACAACTTTGGAAAAACACATGTGATATTAATGAAAGCATACAGTGACCTCTTGGTTTGACCCACCAGCCCTTGGTGTTACTGGAATAATTTATCCCTGGACACTTTCAATAGATTTTCCAAAGTGTTATATGAAGACCCTATTAAGCACATGTTGTCTGGCACAGGGCAGGTACCCAAAATAGTTGTGCAGAAAAATAAACACGCTTTTTCAAAAATATCTTTGCCATTTACTAAAGATAGAACCATTCATTGATTGCTTGCCTCTGATGAGAAGCCCTCAAGGAGAGTTACCTATTCTGCTTAAACACGTTAGTAACAGCTAACACTTAGGAGCACTTGCTATAGGGCAGACACTTTGCTGAGCACCTTATCAGTATTATACGTTTCCTTCAACCCAGCCTATGAAGCAGGTACTGCAGGTGCTTTATAGGATGAGGGATCTGAAACAGAGAACGTTAAATAATTTCCCCCAAATAACAAAGTTAGTAAAAACTGAAGCTGGGGGGCACCTGGGTGGTTCAGTGGGTTGAGCATCCGACTTCGGCTCAGGTCATGATCTCACAGTTCATGAGTTCAAGCCCCACATCGGACTCTGTGCTGACAGCTCAGAGCCTGGAGGCTGCTTTGGATTCGGTGTGTGTGTGTCTCTCTCTCTGCCTCTCCCCTACTCACGCTCTTCTCTGTCTCTCTCTCTCAAAAATAGATAAACATTAACAAATATAAAAAAACAAAGAAACAAAAACACCCCCCCCAAAAAAAACTGGAGCTGGGATATGAACCCAGGCAGCCTGCTCCTGAGCTTAATTTATCCCGTGGTTTACAGAGTTTGTCTCAGCTAAGCACTGAAAGTAAGTAGAACCAGACCGAAACCAAAGGTTGAGGATGACACAAGCGGAGGCAGATGTTAGGTTAAGAAAGAAAAGAAGGATCTTCAGAATTGCACTCCTTCCATTTGAAGAGGGCTGAGGCCAGATGTGACCGTAAAAAGCGGTCAAGGCCAGATGTGACAGGAACAAAGGGATAGCTTACAAATAGGAGTGAACCAGAGGCTTCTGGAATATTCTGGAAAAAAATTTTCCAGTTTTATTGAGATATAATTGACATAAAACATTGTGTAAGTTTAGGGTATACAACCTGCTGATTTGATATACATGTCTATTGCTCAATGATTATCACAATAAGGTTACCATAATAACACATCCATCACCTCACATAATTACCTTCTTCTTTTGTGTGTGTATAGTGAGAACAACTGAGATTTACTCTTTTAGCCACTTTCAGTTATACAATAGAGTATTGTTAACTATAGTCACCATACTGTATGTTAACTCTCCAAAACGTATTCATCTTATATCTGGATGTTTGTACCTTTGACCAACATCTTCCCGTTTCCCTAGGACCCCAGGCTCTGAAAACTACCATTCTACTCTCTGTTTCTATGATTTTAACACTTTAGATTCTACATATAAGTGATACCATATAGTATTTATCTTTCTCTGTTTGGTTTATTTCACTAAGCATCATGCCTCAAGGTCCATCCATGTTGTCACAAATGGCAACATTTCCTTCTTTTTATGGCTGAAATAGATTGTGTATATAGGAGTGTGTGTGTGTGTGTGTGTGTGTGTGTGTGTGTATGCCTCATTTTCTTTATCCATTCATCTACAGACGAATCCTTAAGTTATTTCCATTTCTTGGCTATTGGTTATTGTGATTAATGCTATAATGAATATGAGGGTGCAGGTATCTCTTCAGGGTAGTGACCTCATTTCCCTTAAATATATACCCAGATGTGAGATTTCGAGATCATATGGTACTGCTGTTTTTAACTTTTTTTGAGGACCCTCCATACTGTTTTCCACAGTGACTGCACCAATTCTCATTTCCCACCAATAGTGCACAAGGATTCCCTTGTCTCCAGAACCTCACCAGCATTTGTTCTCTCTTATCCCTTTGACAATAGACATGCTTCGAGGTATAAGGTGATATCTCACTGTGGTTTTGACTTGCATTTCCTTGATGATTAGTGATACTGAGCATACTTTCATGTACCTATTGGCTATTTGTATGTCTTCTTTAGGAAAAGAAATCTGTTCAGATCCTCTATTTTTAATTGATTTTTTTTGTTGTTGTATCTCTTCTGTAACAAAGAGGATCTGAAAATCTCCTCTGCCCTTGTGCACAGTAAGCATACCAGTGGGAGAAGTTCATGTATGCATATTTTAGGCTGAGGTCCGATAAGACCACACCCCTCACTGCACCTGCACTTGACCTCCTCAGGTCTCCACTTCAGATGAACCCTCAACCGTGCCAATGACTAAGGAGTCTGAGTCTCCCTTCATTGCTGACTTCCTTCTTCTCCCATGTTGGGTCCAAGTTCTCAGATACCTATAAATCGCTGAACCAGATGCGCACTTGAAGGAGATAAAGCAGCAAGCAGAAGCTTTGAAACTGCTCCACCTCCTCTGCAGGTCAGATTCTTTGCGAATTAAATCATGTGCAGACTGAACTTGAGTTTGCCCTTTTGACTCCTCGGGACTCCTCAGAACACCTTTGGAGTCATTCCCTGACATCACCATTCTGGTTCAACCCTATGGCCCCCCCCCTTTTTTTAATTTTTTCAAAAAATGTGTATTCTTGAGAGATAGAGACAGACAGAGCACTAGTGGGGGAGGGGCAGAGAGAGAGAGAGCGTGAGACAGAGAGACACAGTGTGGGAGACACAGAATCCAAAGCAGGCTCCAGGCTCCAGACTATCAGCACAGAGCCTGACGCGGGGCTCAAACTCACAAACCACAACATCATGACCTGAGCCGAAGTCAGACACTTAACCAACTGAGTTACCCAGGTGCCCCAACACTGTGTTCCTTCTTGATTGGGTTTTGAGGCTACTAATCCTCTCTAGTTCCTAGTTATTGATGAATACATATAAGACATCTGCTAGAAATCTAGATCTAGAGATACAGCTAATGTTAATAGTAAATCTAGATTAGAGAAAACAAGTAGAGCCTCTTGCCTCCTTCCTCAACACAAACCTTGGAACCATAAGACCTTAATTTACCTTCCTGACTCCATGGGCAAGGTAAGCCTGTGCCTGCTATATATAAAGAGAGGGAAAGAGTTAGGACAGGAAGAAGGGAACAGAAGGGAGATAAAGAGTGACCCACTGGGGCGCCTGGGTGGCTCAGTTGAGCGTCCAGCTTCGGCTCAGGTCATGATCTCATGATTCGTGAGTTTGAACCCCATGTTGGGCTCTGTGCTGACAGCTCAGAGCCTGGAGCCTGCTTCAGATTCTGTGTCCCCCTCTCTCTCCGCCCCACCCCTGCGTGTGCTCTGTCTTTCTCTGTCTTTCAAAAATGAATAAACATTAAAAAATTTATTTTTAATTAAAGAAAAAAAAGAGTGACCCACCCTGAGAGAATTTTAGGGCCACAGATCCATCGTCTCAATAAGGTACTGCTTGAAGGTTAGCCCCCAGTCCCATCAATAACAGAAGCCCCTGAAGGGAAACATGAGGAAGGGTGGATAAGGCACTTTCTAACATTCCTAGCTGTTAGTTCTCTTAACTCCTCAGGCTTAGCAATCAAGCTTGTGACTTACGCTTTTGATATCTTCTTTGGGAGAAGAGATTTGTGGTTGATTGGAGAAGTCTTGCTTCCTGTTTTGAGGCTGTTTCACTACTCTGCTGTTCCTAGGAGAAAGAAGTTCAGTTTGGGCACCCATATAGCTCTGCAGGGTTCAACACTGGGCATTAAATGTATTTCCCAACTAAGGACAAAAACCCATGGCTTTATCTCCTTCTAGTGTTAAATTATGCCAAAGGCATTATCCATGTAGACCAGAGGACATAAGCAATAAACCAGAATGACAATACAATAATATCCCAATTCCTGGAACCACAAAAGTCCCAAATTTAAATTATCTTCCATTATTAAGGTCTCAAGAAGAAATTGGCCTTCGATCAATGTGCCCTGAATTAAAGACCAAAAATCCAAATCATTTTCTACTTACTTTTCTATTCTGACATTCAACCAGGAGAGTTCTGGGATCCTTCAGCATCTGTTTGGTCCTTTTCTACTAGAAACCCCTTCAAAGTTTATCTCATCCAATGGTATCCTTCACGGTATCTTATTTTCCCAAAATGCTCCATGGCCATAGCATTTTCACATCACCAACCCCACTGATACTTACAAAATTTCAAAAACAAACCTCAGTCGTTACAAGTCATATCCCAAACAAATACAATTGATTCTCATTATTCACGGTAATTATGTTCTATAAAGTCACTGTGAACACTGATTTTCAAATACTTCTTGTGCATAGAAACACTAGACAACTTCAGCATCAGGCTTGGGGTCCAAGTTAAGCAGTGAAATCACCAACAGAAAGCACAAAAAAATGCAAAAATATTGGCACTAACTGGACCACAAAAAGGACCCTTGTTTGCAATATGAAAGTTGAATCAAGAAAGCAGAGCATTGCCTTGTTCCACATCAACTGGGAACATGCACATTGGGTGAGTTGAATTTGTGCTTCTGTGTGTGTCCATAAATACTGCAACAGCACCATAAGTATTGATTTCAGCGTTACAAATAAATTTTAGCAAATAGGGAAATTCACAAGTATGGAATCAGTGAATAAGGAGGATGAAGTGCATGTTATCACAGCCCAGGACACAGTGCATTCTAGACCCATGTTGTGTCACCCTGCAAAAACCGCAAAAGATATCTCAATTGCCTGGAGGAAGGAATGTAGGCAAGGAAATCGAGAAGAGCCAAAATATGGAAAGACCCCAGATGCCCATCAACTGACGAATAAATAAAGAAGATGTGGTATGTTACTTGGCAGTGAAAAAGAATGAAATTCTGCCATTTGCAACAACATGGATGGAACTAGAGTGGATTATGCTTAAGTGAAATAAGTCAGTCAGAGAAAAGCAAATAACATTATTTCATTCATATGCAGAGTTTAAGAAACAAAACAGATGAACATAGGGGAAGGGAAGGAAAAATAAGGTAAAAACAGGGAAGGAGGTAAACCATAAGAGACTCTTGAATACAGATTACAAACTGAGGGCTGCTGGAGGGATATTGGGTGGGGGCAGGGGCTAAGTGGGTGATGCGCCTCAGGGAGGGCACTTGTGATGAGGACTAGGTGATGTATGTAAGTGATGGATCACTAAATTCTACTCCTGAAATCATTATGACACTACATGTTAGCTAACTTGGATTTAAATTTTTAAAAAAGAAAAGAAAGGGAGAATATCTTTTGCTAGCCTTACCAAGATGCCTATTCATCCGCGACTCTTTCTCAGTACCTCTGCCTCTGAAAGTCCTCACGTGTGGAGGGAACCTTTCCTCTAAATGGTAATTGTGGCATGACGCTCACCATGTCCTGAAGGAAAAGAAATCCTCGTCTGTACCCAACCTTCTTTCTCACTGAGGGAGCTTTGGGTCTTGTTATGAACCACACAGAACCTCCCTTGGAGGAGGTCTGACAGCGACATCTGAGAGACAAAATCCAACACCAAGAATGTAAACCACGTGGCTTCAACACTTCAGCACTCAGCACTCAGCACTCACAGCACTCAGTTCACCAGCACTCTGGTGTACTCCAGAGATCACCAAGGGGTGAGCAGAGCAACCAGCCAAGAGGTCCCGGCTTGCCATGCAGATGTCATTGTTGTCCTAGAAAGTGTCTACAAGGGAACTCCAAGAAGGCTGGTCTGTTTTAGCCCAATACATACTTGGATAAAGGAGAAATTCCTAGGGCACCTGAGTGGCTCAGTCAGTTAAGCGTCCAATTCTTGATCTCAGCTGAGGTCATGATCTCATCGCTCATGAGTTCAAGCCCCACATTGGGCTCTGTGCTGATGGCGTGGAGCCTGCTTGGGATCCTGTCTCTCCTTCTCTCTGCCCCTCCCCTGCTTGTGCTCTCTCTCTCAAAATAAATAAATAAACTTAAAAAAAAAAAAGAAAAAAGAAGAAGAAATTCCTTAGGCTAAACCATCAGCCCCTTCAGATAAAGGAATTCTGTGATGCATTCACTCCAAAAATAAAACAAGAACTTTAAACCTCATTGGGGTTATTTGACTACATGTATAACACCTTTCCTTTCCTACTAGGGAAGGGTCCTTTTAGGAGTTGACCTCATCAAAGAGTGATTTAAACTCTGTCACCAAAGGGTGCCTGGGTGGCTCAGTGGGTTAAGCCTCCAGCTTCTGCTCAGGTCATGATCTCATGGCTTGTGAGTTCGAGCCCTGCATCGGGCTTTCGGTTCTCAGGTCAGAGCCTCCTTCAGAATTTCTTTCCCTCTCTCTCTCTGCCCCTCCCCAGCTCATGCACGCACACTTTCTTTCTCTCTCTCAAAAATAAATAAACATTAATAAAACCAAAAAGTAAATAAAGGCTGCCGCTGAACTTAGGAAAGGATATAAAGCACTCTCACGGCGCTTGTGTCCTCTTGTGGGGCTGGAGCCGCCTTTAAGCTTCAAATGCCAAGACACTAGATATAGTGCCGGCTACATGAGCCAGTAATAGTATTTTTGTTATTGATTAGGGACCAAGAAGTTCCAGGATAGTTGTTTTACTTGTATGGATCAAAGCTGCTTTTAGAAGGTTTTTTTTGGGGGGGGGGCGCTTTTCTGTTCCCTTTTCAGATTTTTTTTAAAAATGTCCCCACCATCTATGCAAATTATATTACATCACATTCCCTGATCACATCATATCAGCAAGCTGCCCAATTCCTTGTTTCCTCAACTGACAGAGTACCCTGCAGAATCTAACAGGAAATGTCTGAAGGAATTCAAGCCACTGGGCTAATCACATAAGGCTGCGGAAAGCCGACAAGCACAGAGGTCAGGAACAGACTTTGAGGCCAGACCAGCAATGTAATCTTGGGCAAGTTATTTAGCATTTCCAAACCTTAGTTTCCTTATCTGTAAAATGGAGGTAACTATTACAACTTCTTAAGATTATTGCCATGATGCATGAGAAAATGTAAACATAAAACGCTTGGCCCATAATAAAAGTTCCACAAATAGTAGCCACTCTTTTTTTATGCAATAATGTATGGCTTTTTCTTTTTTCTTTCTGTCCTTCTTTCCTTCTCTTTCTTTTTTTCTTTCTTTCTTTTCTTTTCTTTTTTTTTTTAAATTCCAGAGAAGTTTCCAGCCCCACCTCTTTTGAAAGACAAATGGTTATCTTGGAACAGATTTTTTTTTTCTCTTGAATGAGGTCACTTGAGTGCCCTCTTAGGTATGAAATATAGGTGAGTTGGCAATCTAATTGAAACTTCTTTTTAATGGGCCCAGAGTAGCTGCATCTGTGGGGGAATAAACCTTGCTACAGAGAAACCTAAGGGTTTCTGGAAGGAAAGAGACTGTTCCCAGGGATTCCGGGGTAGAGAGGCATAGTGATGGGCAGTACGGTGACCCTACATGAGGCCCTCAGGTTGTGAGCACAGACTGGTGACCAGAGCTCTCAACACATTGGTTGTCCATTGGAAAACAATGAGTGCAAACCAAATAAAGGGCACCTCTGAGGCCAGCAAGTACATCCTGGCAAGTAAATACTGAGTGCATCACGGCCACCTCAAACGATGACTGTGTGGAAAGGACCACGGTGGCATCAGATTCCATATCCCCTTTAAATGATGAAGCAGATACTATCTGCAATAACGGAAGGGATTTTTTAAATGAAGAAAAGTATGCTATTATTTAAGGATGTAATTTTGACCAAGAAGCAAAAATCTGTATTGATTTTGCAGGGCCATTGAATAGGAAGTCCACTGGGGAGAATTCCCTTCCAGAATGACTCATTGTACTCGCAGAATCTTTACGCAACAAAGTCTTGCATCTGTTGTCAGATTACTGGAGCAAGAACTGCTGACAAAGACCATTCATTTGCGTATAGAGTATGCAGACAGGCATCTGACTTAAGCCAAGCTACTCTTCCTCGTCAGCCTCAGAGAGACTCATCAGTCTGAAAACATCAGGCAAACCACTCCAGAAGCCCTGAGCCAGAAAGCTACTGGGGAATGAACAGAAAGCCTCTCCCCATTTCTTCATTTTCCACCGGTCACCTCATGTTCGACTAGAGGAGTCAGTTCTAGGGACTTACTACTAGGTCAATCTTTCCACAGACTGAAACTCAGGTGACAACTTATGAAGAAGAAAGGTCAGAGTGTAGATGTCTCTCATGTCCACGGCCCAATCACCACACCCAGGGAAGTAGTCTTTCTACGGACTGGAGAATTGGATTAGTGGCTTCCTGCTACGTTCCTAATTTAGGGTCAGAAAGTCTATGATAGGGCAGGTGTTCAGCTGATACACTATGCCATCAGCACATTGACAACCATGACATGTACCTTCATGGTTAAAAGGTAAAGTTGAGAAGATCCATAGTCATTGGGAACATTTTCCATAGGACCAGCAATATTGTCTCTTGAGCTACATCTGAGTATTCAACAGAGCCCCAAGGGAGGAACTAATATTTCTTCTGTGATCACAGCAGCTGCTGAAATCAATACACTCAATATTTCCACATGCACTAGTTAAACACAAAGATAGCTCCTCAGCCTCTTACAAAAGAAATCAATGGAGAAGGAGGGTGTTAACACTTTCCAGGGAATGCTGTGGTTTTAAGTCATAGTAGCTGCCATTTTTTTGGAGACCTTTCTATACGCCAGGCCCTGAGCTAAACTCTTCACATATATTAGCCCATTTGTATGCTAAAGACAACTCTGAGATTAAGGTATCATTAACACCATTGTGGTATGGGAAACTGAGGCACAGAGAGGTATCAGTCATATCCTTAATAAGTGGGAAAGCTAGGATCCAAGGTTCAATCAAGTGGACTCCAACACCTGACCTTATGATTGACACTGTCTCCAAAATCTTTGTACTCATTGTCCACTTCTCACTTTTAGGTGAGTGTCTTTGGTGCCAGAGTAAGGAAGTAGAGCATTGTTTAATTAGTAACATAGCCATCACAAAATTATCGCTGTACCTTGTGGGCCTTATGTTTGTAGCTGATGCTCAGTAGCCCTGAATAGATCACTGATCTAGACATGTTATGAGAATAGACACATAAGCTTCCTGCTATCTAGAACTTTCTGTGGCAAGACAGATGTATTGGCAGCATTTGCAGAGACAGATAAGATATCTCAAGACAAACACAGTTGCTTAGAGATGTATAAATATCATGTGTCCCACAGAGTAGACTATTCAAGAAGTGCATTTGGAAGCCAAATGTTAAAATGTTTCTGGAAATGACAGAGCATCTCAGGATTCTTTAAGTCAACATTTTCTGAGCTTTCTTAAACACAGAACACTTGAAAATAATAGCACATTGACCCAATGCTGTAAGAGAATACAAGATATTTCACATGCTTAAAGTACAAAGCAAAGAACATGTTACAGATGAATTACGGTTAGCATGTTCACGTATGACTCACCATTCTTTAAAGGTGTAGGTTATCTAAAACTAAGAGAAGTACATAAATGAAATGGAAGCTTTTTCCCTTTAATTTGATTTTAAATGTATTTCACAGGGCACATATCTATGGCATTATTTGTGTGTTTATGCAGGACTTAGTAGAATATTTGAGGGATAATAGTGATCCAAGGAATTATGGCTGAAGAGAAGGAGCTATGCAGAGAGAAGAAATGTAGATGAATAAAAGAGAAATAGGAAAGGGTTCTCACTTTAGCCTATAGCACTAGGAAACTCAATCTTCACTGTAATTAAATATCAGACTCAGTTTAGGTTCTAAATTTTTAGGGTAACAGCATAGAGCATCAGAGGTAACCAATGAGAAGGTGAGATACCAGTTGGAAGTCTCCTGCAATAATCATTCTGACCAAGAAGGGATAAGGGGTTAAATTTAGAAAATGGATTTTAGAATGGAGTAGCAAGGAAGAACAAATTGTGTTTCTTTGTTTAAGAGTAGAATCAGTTTTATTAAGTTATTTTGCACCAGAAGGGAAAGAGAGATGGGAGTTTGGGGGACATGCTTCAAACAAGATGGGTCGGTGCAGAACAGAGATACCAGATATTGGAGGAGGACCAGTTAGTGGGAAAGGAACGGTGGGTTCGCCTTTGGATACGCTAATTTTGAGGTGCTGTCTTGACGTGGAGATGTTGGAAATATAAGTCAGCAAGATTATGGGCTAGACTTATTAAATCTTGGGATTTCTCCATGTATGAATTGCAGTCATGGAGATGATCGAGGTCACTCAGGAAGAGGGCAGAGCAAGGACTGCAAGGGACAAGGATGGAGCCCTGGGGCACATGAACTCCTGGTGGGCAAGAGGGCGAATGGCACCCACACAGGGAAGGGAAAGACAGAGAAGGATAGAGACATTTCCATCAGCAGCTGGTGCAGTCACTAATGACAGTGTTGAAAGTGATTTCGGAGATGTTGAGGACGGCATGGACAGGACAGACACAGTGGGTGGGAAGGAAATACTAGAAGTGAGAACATTAAGTTCAATGTGCGGCTGTTTGCAAATGGCAATAAGTGCAAAAGACCACCAGCTTCTCCTCTCAGAGACACGAAAAGGGGGAGATGGAGAAGCCCCCCCCCCCACCAGGAAACAGAATGCACTCAGGAGAATCAGCTAAGCCCAGGTGCTATAAAGAATATTTTCTGAAGAATTTAGGGGTGAAGGCAGTCTACCAAGAGTGGACCATGCTATCTGTCCTCTTTCCCACTCTTCCAGCACCCCACACCTAGCTACTTCCTCACATCTTCAGCATTCAGCTTAAATGACTTCCTGAGGAATCCTAGACTCAAACTGTCTCCGTTTTTTAATACAGCCTGGGCTATTTTCCCTATTGTGCTACTCTTCAGATACGTAATTTGTTCAAAATCTCTTTTCTTCTAGACTGAGAGCTCCAAGAGGCTAGGAAACGTATTCAGTGTCTTCACTATTGTATCCCCACGTAATAGAAGTTCAATAAATAATGTGTGGAATGGATGAATGAATCAATCAGTCTCTAGGGATCCAGGTTCACAGTGGAAAGGGTTGGTCTGGGAGGCAGCACTGGGAGAAAAAGCGAGCAGGGAGGTAAAGTAAGAAAGTATTAGAATGAGCTGCAGAAAGCAGTGACTCAGAAGTACATGGATGTTGGTTTGTGAAGAAGGACTTGAATGAGAGGCAACTAGTTTCTGGACTCTGCCTGTGATTCCGGTCTAAAGAAATGTTTGCTTCGATAATTAGTAGCATCCAAGGTTGGATGACACTCACTGATCATGGTGCAGGCAGGAGGAACAGGGTATGAAAAAAGCCTTGATGCTAGAGGACACAATGGGGAGGTCTTGCTGGCTCCTGTAAGGACTTTATTTAGCTTTTACTCTGGTTGGGACAGAGAGCCTTTGGGAGCTTGAGGAGTATGATCTAAAATCTTAAACCGGTATTAAAATTGCTACTCTGGCTGATACACTGGGGAGGGTGTCAAAAGAGGAAACAGGAAGAGCAGCAGCTGGGGACTACAGTCATCTAGATGGCAGTTTGGGATCAAGATGTGTGATGGGGTCATGAGAAGTGGTTCCATTCTGCATACAATTTGGAAGTAAGCCAACCAGACATGCCCTTGGTTTGGGTTTGGGTGTGAGGGCAAGAAAGAAGGAAAGGGAGACCCCACGTTCTCAGCCTGAGCACTTGGAAAGATACAACAGGCACTGGGGTGCCTGGGTGGCTCCATTGGTTGAGCGTCCGACTTCAGCTCAGGTCACGATGGCACAGTTCGTGGGTTCGAGCCCCGTGTCAGGCTCTGTGCTGACAGCTCAGAGCCTGGACCCTGCTTCAGATTCTGTGTCCCTCTCTGCTCTTCCCCCGCTCATGCTCTGTCTCTCTCTTTCTCTCAAAAATAAAAAAAATAAACATAAAAAAATGTTTAAAAAAAAAGATACAATAGGCACCAATAAGAGAGGATAAGAGATAAGAGAGGCTGTCAGTAGGGCAGGCTGGGGGAGGGGCTGTTGTAAATATATTAAGTGTGAAATGTTTATTAAATATCCAAGTGGCAAGGTTGAGTAGACAGTTTGGAGCTCAGAGGAGAGCTCCAGGCCAGCGATATAAATTTGGGACTTTATCACCCCACTGATTTTATTTAAAGTCCTGAAACTATTTGGGGCGCCTGGGTGGCTGAGTTGGTTAAGCGTCCAACTCTTAATTTCGGCTCAGGTCATGATCTCAAGGTTTGTGAGTTCCAACGGTGTCCGTGCTGTGGGCGCAGAGCCTGCTTCGGACCCTCTCTCTTCCTCTCTCTCTGCCTCGCGCTCTCTCTCTCTCTCTCCCTCTCAAAATAAATACATAAACATTAAAAAAAAATAAAGTCGTGAAACTATTTTTAATTTTAAAACTTTCATACTCTTTTCCACAAGGCTCTCCTACTTTACGTCCCCACAAGAGTGCACGGGGTTGCCATCTCTGCGCATCTTTGCCAGCACATATTATCTTTGTTGTTGTTGTTGCTGTTGGTAATAGCAGCCATAACAGGAGTGAGACGGTAGCTGTATGCAGTTTTGATCAGCATTTCCCCGAGGATTAGTGGGATTTTTTTATATACCTGTCACCCTTGTGTATGTATTCTTTGGAGAAGTGTTTATTCAAGTCTTTTCATGGTTTTTAATTAGGTTATTGATTTGTCTGTGTTGCTATTGAGTTGTGGAAGTTCCTTATATGTTTTGGATAGTAATTCCTGATCAGGCATATGGTTTGCAAATATCTTCTCCCTTTTCACGGATTGCCTTTAGCGCTGCTGATTGTTTCTTTGCACAGAAGGTTTTAACTTGATGAGGTCTCACTTGCCTGTCATGTGATCCAGCAACCACACTTTGGATACATATCCAAAAGCATTGGAATCAGAATCTTGAGCAGACCCTTGCAACTCCCACGTCCATTGCAGCACTATTCATAATAGCCATCACCTGGAAACAACCTTAATACCCAGCAACCAATGAAGAGATAAATAAATTGGGGCTTATGCATACAATGGAATATTATTTAGCTTCAAAAAGAAGAAATCCTGCCATCTGTGACAACTCAGATGGACCTGGAGGACATTACACTGAGTGAAATCAGCCAGGCACAGAAGGACAAATACCGCCACCCCCCACTGACATGAAATATCTAAAATTGTCAGACTCACAGAAACAGAAAATAGAATGGTGTTATCGGGAGCTGGGGGGAGGGAGAAGTGAGGAGTCATTTTCAATGGGTATAAAGTTTCAGTTATACAAAATGAACAGGTTCTGGAGATCTGCTTTACAACAGTGTGCCTGTAGTAAGCATACTGTATTGTGCACTTAAAAATGTATGAAGAAGGTATATCTCATGTTAACTGTTCTTGCCACAAGATGGAAGGAAGGAAGGAAGGAAGGAAGGGGAGAAGGAAGGAGGGAAGGAGGAAGGAGAGAGGGAAAAAGGAAAGTTACAAAATTAGATGAGATAGAGAAGGCAGAACGAGCCTATGGCAAAAGGCTTTGGCCATGAGAAGGCAGCAGGGGAAAGAGTGTCCCAGGGGAGACCCAATGAAGAGGTAATGGGGGTTCAACAGAGGAGCGTCCTCTGATCCAGGGGACATCATTGAGGACGAGAAAGCGTTCTTGCTTGATCCAACTTTAGGCTCCTGAACCTTCTCTTAGGCCTGTCTGTACACTTCCCTGTAAAACCCAGTTTTAGCCAGAACCTGGCTTTGTCAGTTTAGCTGGAAAGCCCCACCCTCACTATTTGATGACCTCATGTCTGATCAAGGTTCTTCACCCTTCGCCCTTCCCCAAATGATGTCTGATCTCCCCGACCTGCCTTCAGCAAGATTCTCGTCAGGTAGGCTTAGCGAGAACCTCCCTTAGGCTTGATGTTTCCCCTCAGGAATGTTCTACCCACTGATCCCCACCCTTCTCCCTGGCTACAAGTTCCCCCTTGTCCTTGTTGTGTGAGAGGCTGAGTGCCATCTCTCTCCCCGACTGCAAAATCCCCCTTGGATTGGACCCCACGTTACCATCTTGAACTGGTGCCATTCAATATATATATATATATATATATATATATATATATATATATATATATATTTTTTTTTTTTTTTACTTTAACAAAGATGGGGGATGAGTTTCAGAGAAACCAAGAAGGGTCTTCAAGGGTTAAGGAGGGGCAAGCGATGGAAACAGAGATCTGTGGGGAGCATGGGTAATGCAGCCTGTGGGAGACAGTGTGATCTGGGAGACATGACTTTCTGGCAACTGACTCAAGTGGGGGTAAAGGGGTGAGAAGCGGAGACCTGAGGTCCCAAGGCAGATGATGGAGCCTTGAGACTAGGGAGATGGAAAGCAGGGGAGCCAGGCCTCATAGGAGGCATGGAGGAGGGGGAGAGACAGTCTTTCTCCAAACACATGGGTCTCCTCTGCACCCCTGGAGGTGGAGGTCAGCGGCCCTGGGAAGGTACTCCTACCCCGAGGTACCGGGGCCACTCCTGACCCAGAGAGGTCAGGAGGCTAGGAGGCCCGCAGGAGCTGCCCAGTAATGCTGGGCAGAAACTTTCAGGTGAGTCATTTGGGACTCCATCCCCAATGCAGCCTCCTGTAACATCCCCCAAAATAGTCATGTTGTCAGTCCCAACTGGGTTACCCAGTCCAAAAGG
Organism: Acinonyx jubatus; assembly: GCF_027475565.1. Taxonomy (NCBI): domain Eukaryota; kingdom Metazoa; phylum Chordata; class Mammalia; order Carnivora; family Felidae; genus Acinonyx; species Acinonyx jubatus. The sequence goes on from NC_069388.1 coordinate 56,686,207, forward strand.
ATAATAAGGAAACTGTGAATGAAGTTGTGAAGCCAGCAGCATCGGGAAGCCTAAAGAAGTTGACACTTGATAGAAGGTGGGGTGAGCAGGTGGGAAGGAGAAAACTGGAGATTCCCCCGGACCAACCAATGTGCAGCTTGTGGGCTGGGCTCAGCAAGCCCTGAATGGGGATCGGAAATTTAGAAGGGCAGGAGCACTGGGTTGGGGGATGATGCTCAGCAGGGCTGTGGCCCCCTGCAAGGCTGAGTGTGGTCCGCAGGGGTGGCTCCCCCTGCCGGGGAAGTGGGGGGCGGCTGAGAGCTGAAGGACCAGTGACCGGCGCTCCCCTGGATTTCTCACAGCGGTGCCACAACTAAGAAAGACAACAGCGAGACCCATCTCAGGACAGCCCATCTCTGCGACCCAGCCACCATCCCCCAGGAAGGTCCGCCTCTGTAGCAACCACCTTCCAGCTTTGGTACAGATGTTCTGTGTCCGTGTTTGGAAGCCGTTCCTCTACCACCAAGTGGAAGCTCTGAGTTGTATTCTTCTTACGAGCAATGAAATGTCATTGTATCCCAATAAATGTTCTAAGAGTGAATTGTGTCTAGGCCCTGGGCTCGCTTTTAGGAAACCGTGGGCGAGGTGACAGGAACAGGCATCATCAGCCAAGGCCTGGGCCCATGAAGCAACCCAGGTTTCATGAAGTGGGCCACCATGGGGCAGGGGAGTGGGAGAGCCGGCGGGCCTGGGTCTGGGGCGGCAAGATCATCTGAAGGCCCGTGTGTGCTGGCAGGACTCTGTATATGGGCATGAGGCCAAGATCTCCATGTACTGCCGGCCTCAGGACTGGCCTGGAAGCCAGCAGCCAGGCCAGGGCTTTCAAAGATCTACCCGAGTCATGACAGAAGCGAGAAGTTAAGAAACAAGGGAGGAGCTGACTGTTCTTGTGATTCTGACATGTTCTTCCTTATCTGTTTGACTTGGCCGTCTGTGTGGTGAAGTATTGAGAATGCTAAAAATATGACTCCCTTGAAACTTTTTGGGGAACCTTCCAAGTCCAGATACTTCAGATATTATCACACGAAAAGATAGGATTCAGTAGGGAGACAGGGGAAGATTAGGACCTGAGGTCCCTGGGTGGGGAAAAAACTAGTATTTTGGAACAATGCTGGGAGCATCTGACCACAGCAAACCCCCTTGGACGTAAGGTCTCTCTTAAGAACATAACAGACACCCCCTCAGCTTCGCCTCAGGAATTTGACAATCAAAACACCTAACTAAAATAAGTCAACCGTAAAACTTACGTTATACAAGGGACGGTATGACCAGTCTGACCCCTCACACAATGGAGTCGAGTCAGTCAGGAATGAACAACCCAGCACCTAGAGCTATCCAGCCAGTAGGGGTAGAACCTGAGAAGGAAAAAGGGGGAAGGGAAAGGAGGGCTGACCAGAACCTTATAGAACAAGACCTTTAGTTGGGGGCATTCACTTTCAAACGTCCCCTCTCTGGAAAGAGAGCTTTCCTACTATTCTTTCTAATCTTATATCTAATAAACTTTGGACCTGCTGCTCATTCTGTGTCCACCCCTTCCTTCTTTGAAGCAGTGAGACAATGAACCCCGGGTACTGAGGTGAAAAAATCCTGCGACAATATGATAAGAAGCCGCCTCCGTCTCAGAGCCCAGGTGGGGTGCTTGCTTACTGTGACCCCATCTGGAAACAAATCACTCAAAAGTAAATGCCACCCTCCACTCGAACACTGCATTTTCTGTCCTATTATTGTAACTATCAGTAGCCATCGTTGGTTGAATGCTCGTTATACAACAAAGGCTTTGCTAAACCCCTAAGCTTCACTATCTCCTTTATCACACAGTAGGAAACGCTATCCTGATTTTGCAGGTCAAAAACCTGCAGCTTAATAAAGTAAATTAAGGGTGGGGGTGGTGGGAGGCGGTGGGGAGTGGGGAACGGGGGCTGAAATTCTGGTGTCCTCAGTTCATACCCTTTTTTTATTATTGTGATAAAATATACATAATGTAAAATGTACCATGTTAGCCAGGTTCAGGTGTCCAAGTTCATTTGTGTTAAACTACTTTCAGACTGTGGTACAAACATCACCACCATCCATCCCCCAAATCATTTCACCTCCAAACTCTACCCATTAGATAATACCTTTCCATTCCCCTCCCTCGCCCCCAGCTACCACTGTTTTACTTTCCGTCTCTATGAATCTGACACTTCTAGGTCCCTCACATAAGTGGGGTCATACAGTTTTAATCCTGTGACTGGCTTATTTCACCTAGCGTAAGGTCCTTAACGTAAGGCAGAGCCATAGGAGAGGGTGGCTTCAATCCCACAACCCCTGGGTGAGGGGCCAGCATTTTTCCACTGTGCCGCTCTGATACTTAGGCCCGCGTTCTTGATTTTGCGATGGACGGTATCCTGCTTGAATTGTGTCCCCGCACCCCCCAATTACAGGTTGAAACCCTAACCCCCATACTACCTTGGAATGTGACTGTATTTGGAAATGGGACCTTCAAAGGGGGTAATTAAGCTTAAACGAGATCATGTGGTGGGGCCCTAAGCCAATGTGACAGGTGTCCCTAGTAGAAGAGGGACATCAGGGATGGGGTACTCCTGGAGGACAGGCCATGTGAGGACCCAGCGGGAAGGCGGCTGTCTGCAAGTCAAGGACAGAGGCTCTGGAGAAACCAAACGTGCCAGCATCTTGATCCTGGACTTGCGGCCCCCAGGAGCATAAGAAAATAAATGTCTGTTCTTTAGGCCACCCAGGCCCAGGCTGCGGGACTTTGTTATGGTGGCTGGAGCTGACTACTACAGACACAGCTCTCGGTGTTCACAGATACGAAGGCCAGTGTCACACTGCGGCCTCCTTGACCTGGCGACAGTCCTTCCCCTGTCTGATCTGTGGGCATGGACCACGGGGGTTACCTGATTCTACATATCCCACCCAAAGGGATGTGGTTTCTGAGCCCTTCCGGGGGCTGGCACTGGATGACTTTTCAACGTTGTATGTTTCCAGCACTGCCCCTGGCCTCCATGGAGGTGGTTTCACTGGCCCCAGTAGCCTTATTTTCACAGAGGGGACCTGTTCCCATGGCCTGCAGGACCACAGAGACGTCATGGCTTCACCAACTCTGTGAATCATTCCTCTCTCCAGCCTGCTGCTTTGGGGCACTAGAGGGGGAAAAACACCTCACAGAGAAAGTCACGCGGCCCGAGAAATGAGCCTCCACCTTCTGAAGGGAAAGTTACCAGTCTCCCTAATAAAAGTACAAGACTCTTTGACCTCAAATTCAGAGAAATTCTTCTATACTTTTCAATGCTCTGTGTTTAAATTTGCCACTCGGAGGTGCCACAATCTGTGTCTCATCTTGCTTTTCGGCAAAACAAATAGAATTTTTTTTTTTTTTTTTGGTTCTAAGACATATAAATTCTAAAACAGAGCCTCCACTTGGTCCAGAGAAACTGGAGGCCCTGAGAGACGTTTCAAAGGGTAGAGCGAGCTGGGGGGTGGAAAGTGTGTTCCGTGAGGGGGAGAGAAGGTGCTAGAAGAACCAAACAATTGCTAGAAGAGTGCCAGTGGGGGCCACCCAGGAAACTCAGTGAGGAAGATTAGGCCCCACGAGCGGCCTTGGAAATGTGTGACCCAACACAGGGAAACTGAGTAAGAGTGAGAACACCCATTACTGAAAACGAGATTCATGAATTTTCATTTAAGAAGAGCTCAGGAGAACATCAGCCACGTCGATGAGGCATGGGTTCCCAGACAGATGTTTCGGCCAGAAGCCAAAGAGGGTAAAGACAGAGATTCCAGGCAGGGGAAAAGTCTTCATGCTTCAAAGAGGAGAAGAGAAATGGGTACAGGGTTCAGGGAGTAGTGACGAGGCTGAAGGGAATAGACGGGTGTGCAGCCGGAGGGTAGAAATTAAAGGTGAACTGAAAATCAAAAGGGGAAATCTTAGTGCAAAGAGGTCAAGGCAGGGGCAGCAGCCACAGCCTCTAACGTAGAACAATCACAGAAGTGGGGCGACAGAGGGTGTCACTTGTTGGCCGAGGTGCAGGAGGCCCCGTGGCCAGGATCAATGACAGCCCAATGTCATCTGTACTGGTTGGGCACTCGCCGAGTAACAGGAGTTATCTGTGCCTATCATGGACCGGTTCGAGAAGAGGAAACCAATGAAAAGGAGAAAGCGAAAATTTTCTGTGTACCCTGGGCAAGATACATCCCTCTTTGATCACTTGAGAATGATAAAGGGGAAGTTCACGGGCATCAGCAGCACAAGGACCTTGCATTTGGCAGTGGACCCAGGGTGGGCTTCCCGTCTGGCCATGCCTCCTCCCATTGCCCAATCCTGGTTTCTCCCCTGCTTGTGGAATAAGTGCTGATGGACCTCCCTTTATCTGCTGACCAACACATTTACAGAATGTAGTCAGTAGGCGGGTATCAACCCGACATCTGCTCTGGCCAGGCCCTGTGTTATATGACAGATACTCACTGGAGATGGGATGGCAAGATCAACAGAGGTTTCTCTCCACAAGCAGGATAACACGTTCATGTGAACCCAGCTGCAGTGAGAGGGCCTGCCATAAGGCTGAGGAACCCTTCTCTTCCCCCCTGGCTTGTTTCCCTTTCGTTCCCACAGCATCTTCCCAGACTTTCGGTTTGTTTGGCTTGCACCTCTATCTTGAATCTCTGGCTGTGAGTCACTGGTCCCACTTCCTAGCCACTGAGGAAATGGACACCATCTGATGGGTCCGCACCACCTGCCTTTCCCAATGCAAAATTTCTGGGATTTTCAACCGTAGTCTCCCTCCCCTCCCGGCAACTCCTCCTCCCAGAGAAAAGTGCCTTTTTTTCTAGAGTTAGCCCCTCCCCTTGCGTGCCGGGCGTGATCTCTCAATCCCACCAGCCCTGAGTGCAGTCTTACCTCTTACAGGGTTCCTCCCTGTCTCATCCTTATGTCTCTACGGGCTTCCCCACCCATCTCTACAGTTGGTGCAGGCTCCTCGCCCTAAGGAAAGCCTTCCCTTACATTCACTTTCCCATGCGACTACCGCCCTCCCTCCACCCCTCCTTCCTTCCTGCCCAAGCGCTTGCCCAAGACCCTACCCCAGGCTCTGCCACCCCCATTGCACACCCACTCCTTGGACCCTTAGGGTCTGATTTCCGGAGTCCTCCTTGAACTGCTGGCTAAAAGGTAACTGAAGACCTTTCGAGTGACATGCAAATCTCAATTCTCATCTAGCCCCCACTGGGACCATTTGACGCTGTGACCACTTCCCCTTTGAAACTCCAACCCACACCCCACTCCCTTCTTGCTCTCCCTCCCACCACTGATCGTTCTTTCTGGATTCCCACTCTGATCCCTCTCTCTCCCTACAGCTCAAACGCAGGTGTGCTTGATCTGCCATTGCCTCTCTCTCCAGGGACACTCATGGATTCCCACACCTGCAACCGTCAGCACATGCAGGTGGTTTTAAGACCCACATCCAGGTGGACCTTCTTCTCAGCACCCTTTCCTTCACCTTACTTGCAACTTCTTGCATGCTACGTACACAATATGCGTTGTGTTCACCCACTTATTTTATGACTCCCTGACATTGACCCGATTCCCTTTATCTTCTCACCAGGACTACTGCAATGGCTTCCTAATTTTTCTCCACATCTGCCACAGTCTTCATGCACTCAATTTAGTTTCCTTCTTGAAAACCAGCAATGGTTCACACAGCCCATAGACTAATGTCCAAATTCATTGCTTAAGAGTCTTCGCTCTGGATACATGAGTTGCAGACTATGGAGAAATTATTTTGCCTTCTTTGAGTCTTGGTGTGGTTGTAAGAACAGTCGTTCAGGTTGTACACTGCACAAGTATGCCCAGATGATGGAATCCGTTAACACGAAAATCAAACTCATGCTCCAGCCACCAAATCAGTGGCCTAGGCCGAGTCTCAGTCTGGTCAGAGTAGGAAGAAGCCTTTCCCTAATTTCCCCAAAGGTTCAGGAAGGGCTGGGACTTCCCAGATTTCTTCCACAATACATCCATATTCCTGCTGCTACCTGACACTCAGATTCAAATCTTTTATTTTTCCCAAGTGTACCAGGTACTTGAATAGCCAAGGGTGAGTTTCCATCATCTCTGCAGCAGTTTGTTCCTTTATTCTGCACTTGGGGAAATCCTCGTCCTCCAATGCTCCGTGGTCTGGGAAGGATCTGTGCATCTCCCCCAACTTGGAACTTCCTCTTTAGTCCACATCCTGGTTACACATTGATTGAGGACTGTGCCACTCTGGCTTGCACTGTGCTTTTGGTTGGGAATCCATCTCCTCCACTTGGTTTTGGGTGATGTGATAGCAAACCCAGAGTGGAGCCCACTCACGTTTGCTCTTTTGAGCTTAGTATTCCCGGCAGACCTGAACTTGTCACTAAGCACTATGGGGGTTACAATCTGGAAGACAAAGGGATAGAGCAGAGTTTAAGGAGCAAACATGTATATTTTGAAGGAGGCAGATTAGAGAATGATTTTAAAATAGCTGTCTGAATTAAAGCGATAGTACAAAATAGCCCTGGGTATATTGGAAAAACACAGATGAGTAAAAGAAAACCAAAATGACTCCTAATCCCTCCAGCCAGAGAGAACCGTAATCATCATTTTGCTCTACAACCTTATAGATGTTATTATATATTGATGGTCTACCAAAAATAAAATGAGATTTATGTGTTACTTACTACTTTACTTGGTGTATCATGACTACTTTCTTTCTTAAATTTTTTTAATGTTTATTTTTTTATTTTTGAGACAGAGAGAGAGAGAGAGACAGAGCACAAGAGGGGGAGGGGCAGAGAGAGAGGGAAACATAGAAACTGAAGCAGCTCCAGGCTTTGAGGCATCAGTACAGAGTCCAACGCAGGTGGGGCTCAAACCCATGAACTGTGAAGTCATGACCTGAGCCAAAGTTGGACGCTTAACCAACTGAGCCACCCAGACGCCCCTATCTTGAGTATTTTCTGACTATATAAAATATTTTCTATAGGATTAATATTTTTAATATCTGCATAGTATTCCACTGGGTCTTTGTACCATAATTTATTTAAACATTCCCCAAATAGGTAGATTTTCATTTTGTCTCTGTTTTATGTAATGCTGTAGTCAACATCCTTGTAACTCTCTGATACAACATAACTTTTCTCTTAAGAATAAATGCCTTAGACAGACAAGCGCTGGATCACAGGCCAGGTACATTTTTAAGACTTTTGATATCTGTAACTAAACTGGCCCTGGAATCTCCACACCAACCTAACCTTCCCATTGGAGACCAGCGACTTGCCAATTCCACCACCCTGACCGAAACAGATGTTTCAGATCACAGATGTTTAAAGCTGAATGTAATCCAAGAGATGACCCACAGCGAGGGTCTCATACCTGTCTGCCACTGGACCCACAGGGGCCCGGACAGGGCATTGTGTATCTATCAAGCTCTGCAGGTGACGCTTCTGCACAGCCAGGTTGGAGAACCACTGATGAAGTCCAAACCTCACGCTCCCTGTTTGAGGAAACTAAGGGCCAGAGAAGGGGTGGGTCTTGTTTAAGTTGGCCCATTGGTGGAACAAAAATTAAAATGTATCCAAAAGACAAAGGAAAGGATGCTGTTAGATGGGGAATGAAATGATAATCATTTTGCAGTGAATTATGGATAAGAGAGGCAGTCGTCCCTAGGTGTTTATAGTAGAAACTTCATTCTGGGTCTGCAGACGATCTAAGAACATAGAGAAGGAATGCTACTCTTTCCTCCATTTCATGGAGGCAACATCCCCAGAAAATTGGCTCATCACCATTTGTTCATCTTAAACTTGCATTTTAAAAAAAAATTTTTAAGTTTATTTACTTATTTTGAGAAGAAAGAGAGTGAGCACATGAGCAGGGGGGGAGCAAAGGGAGAGAGAGAGAGAGAGAGAGAGAATCCCAAGCAGGCTCCTCACTGTCAGCAGAGCCTGACACATGGCTCGAATTCACAAACTGCAAGATCATGACCTGAACTGAAACTAAGAGTCAGACACTTAACCAACTGAACCACCCAGATGCCCCAAAACTTGTATTTTTTTAAGTCTGTCCTTTTTAAGATATTTTTATGTTTATTTATTTTTGAAAGAGAGACAGAGCACAAGTGGGGGAGGGGCAAAGAGAGACAGAGGGAGACACAGAATCCGAAGCAGGCTCCAGTCTCTGAGCTGTCAGCACAGAGCCCGATGCGGGGCTCGAACTCATGAACGGTGAGATCATGACCTGAGCCAAAATCGGGTGCTTAACTGACTGAGCCACCCAGGTGCCCCTTTAAAGTCTATCCTTAAAGGAAAGGGAGGAAAGGAACATACAGATAAACTCCTACAGATAAACTATGTGTGAATTTATTTTTTAAAAATAAAGAAAAGTTATTTTTACAAAAGCTGCAACAAATAAATTTGTGTCAACCCAAAGAAAAAAGAGACACAAAAATTCATTTTTAAACAAAAATCAATCCTGATGACATAAGTCAAGTAACCATTTCTTGGTTGGGGGAAAAGCCGTGCATTTGCAGATGAAAACATTTCCCAGGAGGAGAAAAATACTGTAGCTTTGTGGCTTTAAGAGTCTTGAGTGAGCGGCATTAGGGCACAATTGGATTTTGTGTCTATTTTAGTGTACATCGAACTCAAGTGTAAGAAGCCTAGACCCTGTGACCCGTCATCGCTGCAGGCGTGAGCACACAGAGAAGAATCATGAATCCGTGTGTGTGTGTGTGTGCGCGCGCGCCCGCGTGCGTGTGTGCGTGCGTGCGTGCGGTGGGCAGGAAAAGCTGAGGAATCTTGCCTGAGACGCGTGGTCTTTTAGAGACCAGCTGAATTAGCAATTGCAACCAATGGCTCTCCCCAGTTACCACTTTACAAGAAAAAGTGATTGCAGCACCCTTTTTTTTCTGAGAAAGGAAACATTCTCAGAAAGGAAAGAGAAGGTTTTTTTGCTTTGTTATTTACTGCTGTCAGGAGATACACAGCTTGTGGTTTCGAAAGTTCGAATTGCCTATCACCAAATCCACCTTACCACTCCCACTAGTGAAATGAAGCGTTTCTTTCTTGAGCGTTGATCCATCAATGAGCAACTTTGTAAATGAGCACCCCTCCCCCTGCATTGCCCTGAGTGCCACCGGACACAGCCTGGGACCCTGAGGAGCTTAGGCTACGGAATGGGGAGTGAGAGCGGGTTCACATCTTACCCTGCAGGCAAGACTCCGACTTCCCTCAAGCTTTGCACAGGAAGACGAAGAACATTCCCAGAAACCACTCGGCTTGCTGACGCAATCAGGCCAAAGGAAAAAGCAGCCAACCGTGTTGGGAGAAACTACAACACCTTCATCCGGGAGATGATCTTTTCCCTGCTTTGGGAGAGTTATGATACACTTGGGCACATCAGAATCCTTAGGTGACCACCAGGACGACACTCCTCAGGTGGTCCCGAGGGCTTCTCAACCTCCGCCCAACTGACACTGGGGCCCGGTAATTCTTGGTTGGAGGGCGCTGTCCTACGTCTTGTGATGTGTTCAGCAGCGTCTCTGACCTCTACTCACTAGACGCCAATAGCTGCCTAAATCCCCCGGTTGTGACAACAAAAAATGTCCCCAGACATTGCCAAATGTCTCCTGGGGCACAATCACACACAGACACCCCTCTCCACTTCGAGGTGACACTCCCTGTTTCCTAGGAGACCACGCACAGGCAGGTAAGGAAAACATCGGAGAGGGGGACCTAAGAAAGGACTGGAGAACAGAACGATTGTCTGTCTGCAGTATTAAGAGAAGAGCAGGCTGGCCGGTAACAACAATACCAGCAGCCACAGCGTGAGACACTCCAGTGTTCCGGTCTCGTGTCTTCTTCCCCAAACATATCCATGAGTAGATGTTACCCTATCTTAACAAAGGCTAACCAGTATTCTTTTTTGTTTTTGTTTTTGTTTTTTTTTGTTGTTGTTGCTATTTTGACCATTTCTTTTTTTTTAATATATGAAATTTGTTGTCAAATTGATTTCCATACAACACCCCGTGCTCATCCCAAAAGATGCCCCCCTCAATACCCATCACCCACCCTCCCCTCCCTCCCACCCCTCATCAACCCTCAGTTTGTTCTCAGTTTTTAAGAGTCTCTTATGCTTTGGCTCTCTCCCTCTCTAACCTCTTTTTTTTTTTCCTTCCGCTCCCCCATGGGTTTCTGTTAAGTTTCTCAGGATCCACATAAGAGTGAAACCATATGGTATCTGTCTTTCCCTGTATGGCTTATTTCACTTAGCATAACACTCTCCAGTTCCATCCACATTGCTACAGAGGGCCATATTTCATTCTCTCTCATTGCCACGTAATATTCCATTGTGTATATACACCACAATTTATCCATTCATCAGTTGATGGACATTTAGGCTCTTTCCATAATTTGGCCATTGTTGAAAGTGCTGCTATAAACATTGGGGTACAGGTGCCCCTATGCATCAGTACTCCTGTATCTCTTGGGTAAATTCCTAGCAGTGCTACTTAAGCAGTATTCTTAAAGTCACCCAGACTCTCTGTCACCAGGTTGGGGTCTGAACCGGGTCCCCCATGCTCCTTCTATTGCTATAATAAGGTATAGAAGTAATGATTGACTGTGGAATTTTGAACAAAACAACGTAAAATGGAGTCACACTAGAAAGGTCCTAGATTACCAAAAGGACCAGTTGACTTTTTTAGATGCAGGTCACATCCTTCTCACTGATTTTGGACACTTTTTCAGAGGCAATGGAAATTAGCTTTGAGCAACAATATAAATTTTAAGGGGAAAATGATTAAGAAGGCACAGACAATATGGAAGGAAATAGAGTAATAACAAAACAACTAGTTATGGCCTAGTAAGAAGCTTAAAGATATAAATGTGACATTTTTAGAAGAAAGAAAATAGAAATTCAGGGGAAACTTCTTTTTCTTATGTAATAAGTGGCCCCTTCCAGAGGCACACCCAAGCAGAAATTAAACTTGGGTGTATGTGCAAGGAATAATCCTCTTAACTGAGGGACGTTTCCGCCTTGTCATAAGATAAGTGAGGATAAGAAATCACTTGGGATTCCCTGAGAGACCATACTCATTTGGAAAGTCATATCACCTTTCACTCACTGACAGTATCTTCCCTTAGAAGAGTAGGACCCAGGAAAAGAGGAAGAGGGGAAGGACCTTCTTGGGGGGAAACGGTGACCCCACTTGGGAGAATGAGTTATGGCCAAAGAGACAGAGCACATGGTGGCCCTGGTCTATAGAGTGGCATGCACGAGAAGGACACCTGATGCAGCATCCACTGGACCTGCCAAGGCAATGATCAAAACCTTCGCCATGATGTTCTGGATGCATCCTACAGGGACAGCTTTGTTAGTGTGGGTAGAACCTCACCTCCCTGCAAGGCTATCCCTGTGTCTTCCACCAACCCGTCATCATAGCCACCTGGTAACTTATTACAGACCTCAAAATATTGGTTTTCTGTAGCCCAAACCGTCATCATCTCATGCCCTCGCGGTGACAGCACACTCACCAGTCCCTGAGCAGTGAGGAGCATGGGTAACAGACATTAAAGGTGAGGGTCCCTTTCACATTTGCCCTCTGGCAAAAGGCATGCTGAACGACCTTTGACCCGTGACCCAATGATGTTTGACTGGACATAGTACTGTAGACCTAACAATTGTAAGGAAAGTGATTTGAGAATGTGCAAATCAGGCACTAAAGTAGTCATAGAAAAATTATCATCTTGCTTCTCATGCCAATGGAATGTAACAACAAGTGCCAAGAGATTATTTAACACGATATTAACAAATCCTCTGGCCAGGATGCAATAAAGCTAGAAATAATTAACAATGTTACTGCAAAGGCAGCCATATTGGTCCAAATGAAAATCAAAACTCAAATATCCCCAAGTTAATAAAATCATAACCAGAAGAATGTCACCTATTAAATTTCTGGAATCCAGCCAATGAAGAAAAACAAACAGAAGTTTGGTAACATATATGCCTCTTGTATACACAGAAGATACCAGGAAACTGAGTAAGACTCCTTGAAATGGCCCAAGCCACCAAGTTAAATACCATCTCCATCTAAAGACAAAAGAAAGATGTTGGGGGCTGGGGGAGGGGCACCAAGGGGGGTGTAGTTATGGAAGGTTATGAGAGAAAGTGCAGTAAACAAAAGTAGGTTGCTATGCAGACTTAAATAGGGTGCATTCTCCACCGATGAGAGATTCTGGTGATTTAGAGTCATACTTCTCTTCCTGGTACAGAGTGGGAAACGTACAAATACAGAGTCCCCTTAGAAATGCGAATATTCCTTACAAAAGGGTAATTTCTACTGTGTTCAGGGCTTCTCTCATTTCTTAAAAATAATCAGCTCAAAATAATCCATGGGCCCAAGGCGCCCATGGAATTATAGTATTATAGAATTCTATAATTCTATCCTTAAACGTTAAACCTGTTTATTGATCTCAACTCAAAATACCTTTGAAACACAAATTGGTTCCATTACTAAGGATGTTTCATGTTTATAGTTTTGCTCTTCAGTCAGATTCTAACAGTCTGCTTGAAAATGGGCACAAAGAAGCTTAAAACACCGAGATTTTCGAAAGTCTTTATTGGTCGGTCCTCTGTTGAGATCTCTAAGACACAGTGGGTTTGCTAGAGTGGCCTGCACTAAATTTTCTTGTTTTATTGTTCAAAGTACTCTGTGGCCTCTGCCCTTCTGCTTATCTCTAGCATCAATGATCCAAATCTCTTTCTGACCTTTCTCCTCTTCAACGGTTTCCTCTGAACTCCCTGCAAAGGGGTGCCTCGTGATTCTTTTTTCTCTTCTATGGCATTTGCTTGTTGGCTTTATTTTTTGTTTTCCTTTTTTAAAAGAGAGGCATCTTATGAGTGAGCCCGGTGGTTTATAACCACTGGGGGAAAAATCAACCCTCCTGTTCAAGAACAATCAGGAGTAAACAAACTTACCTCTTTACATGTGAGTTCACACATGGTCGTGGTGGTAAGGTGATAAGCAAATCAGGGCTTCCTGGCCAGAACAAACAAGTGCATATCATCCGTAGAATTTTCTCGTTATGTGTTTACAGTCTATCCTACATGTCTTAGGCAGCAATATCAAACAACTTGAAGGAAAGAAAGAAAGAAAGAAAGAAAGAAAGAAAGAAAGAAGAAAGAGAGAAGATAGAGAATGAGAGAGAGAGGGGAGGGGAGGGAAGGAGGAAGAAAGGCTCGACTACGTGCCAATAATTCTAGTTCCTGATTCTAGTTAAAATAAAAGGCACAACTCTGACAACTATCCGAGAAGGCCACTCCCATAGGCTCCCTTCTTTCAGACAACCAAAGCAAAACCCAACACATCAAGCCACCATCACAATCAAGAATTGGCCTCGTTGTGGAAAGCTGCTCTTGCACGATGCCACGTTTAAACCATCTCTGTGGTATGATTGAAGCAGCATAGGAGCAGCAGAAAACATTTCCCTCCTTCCCTTCTATGTTCTTTGGCTGATCTAATAATTACATTGACATAAGACAGATAACAAGAGAAAAAGAAATTAATTTCGTATGTGCAGGAGCCCCATAAAAGTAGGAGAACCAAAGAAGTGATCAAAGCAAGCAACTTATATTCCTTTTAGATAAGCAGTAAATCTGTGATGAACTCACAAGGCTGAGAGGTTTGGGCTTGAAGTAACAAAGCAGTGAAGAAGTAAATTTTGTCCATGCAGCCTTCTCAGCCGTAAATTCCTGATCTCTGGTAAGAAGGATCCTTCTACCCTCCTTGTACAGAGAGGGCACCTTTCACATGGGAAATGTGTCTCCTGCTTTCAGGGGGACAAAGGAGGGTAAGAGAGTCCTTCTTGCACTGGCTGTTTCCCAAGTATCTTTAGCTCAAGATAATATGCCAAAAATGGCACTTCAGGGGATGGTATATTCTTCTCTCCTTCAGGAGTGTTTAAACTAGCTGTTGGAGAGAGAGAGAGAGAGAGAGAGAGACTTCTCTTTATTTGGATGTGTCAGATATAAAAAGGAAAACTTTTAAGTGTCCCCGGTGGTCCCAGTGGGTACTGAGATGGGCTGTGAGCACAGTCTGGACACTCCACTTCGGGACAGGTGACGGTGGAGAGGCACATCATGGCAATCCCCCCGACACCAACGTGTGCCTGTGCTCAGCCTGCATTGTTGTGATGGCTCAGCTTGCTCCTAGTAGAAAGTTGTTGTGATTTGAAGCATCAACAACCCCAAAGGTGCCCTTCCCCACTCTCCCTCACCAGCCCACTGATTCCCAGAAGACAGCCCTTGACAAAGAACCAAACTACTCCAAGCTGTTCCATTGGAAGCAGATCAGCTCTCATTCATTTATTTACTCCCAAGATTTGTGGAGGGAGGGGGCAGTGAAGGAGGGGCCGGGAAGCATGACATTGTTGCTTCCACTTGAATTTCATTTTACTGATTATTAAAAGCATTTATTTGGCTAGGTTACACCAAAAAGATACATAAAATTTGCTTCTGAGCCATTAAGTCATTTTATAATTTAAACCAAAACATCCTCATCATAGAAGCCCCAAACTTAGTATGTTTCTTTTATCTCTTTTCCAAGGGGAGAAACTCACAACATTATTCTGGAGAAAAATCTGCATTGTTTATGGTTGGTATTGATCAGAAAGGAAGTCTAATGGGAAAGACGGAACTATGGAGGAGGATTACATTTGTCAGAATTCTTTCAACTGCAAGAAACAGAGACCCAACTTACGCAGAAATGAGGAAGTGTTAACTCCTGAACTTGAGAATTCCGAGGGAATTTAAGCACAGCAGGATCCAGGATCTCCAACAACATCATAGGACTTTCTTACTCTTTCTCGCTCTCCCTCCCCTTCTCTGATTGTGTTCATCTGTCTAGCTCTTCATTTTTGGCATGACTCTTTCTTGATTCTGACAAATTCTATGCTTATGGAAAGAAAAATTGCCACTGGCACATCTACTTCTGAGAGAGGTGCTGCGGGGGGTCGGGGGGACAGAGAAGGAGAGACAAACATACAATTTTCCCCACTTAGTCCAGCTAAAACGAAATTCTGAGCGCTTCTGGCTTACCCATCCTGGGGCACAAAACTATTGTTGAACTATGTGCAGATCATGCGGTGTTAGGACTGACCAAGCCTGGATCATGGACCATGGGATCCATATGTATACAGGTGGTAGTTTCCTAATGGAATCAAAAGAAGAGTAGGAAAATTTATGGATCATACCCAAAGTATAGTCCACCACAAACCTAGACCCCGTCTAGAAGTAAGCAAAACTAGGAAGAAAACCATTACTCAGGGCCATCATGGCATATTGGATTTTGGAGTCAGCTAACCCTGCGTTCCAATAGTATTGTATACTTGGGAAAGGGATTTGAGCTTCAGAAGCTCAACACATGCATCCTCAAAATGTAGCTCAGAAGGGTGGTGTAAGGGTTTGTATGCTAAGTGCCTGAAACACGGTAAATGCTCTCAGCGAAATGTTAATCCCTACAGCCATCAGACGTACCATTGAGATACCAGGTGTGGTTCCCCTGTGACAGGTTTACATGTTTGTGCAAAACACCTACATTCATTCAACCTTGTCCTGCGTTCTCCTGGTTTCAGAGAGTAAATGCACCGCCTCCAGTGTTGTACCTGCTGTCACCCACGCCCCACAGCAGCCCATATTAAATGTCAGCTCTCTGCTCTTTTCCTGTAACAAAGCTTCCGAAGCTCCATTCCGCCTCAGCTAGCCATCACATTGTAACAAAATCAACTGAGTTTATCCCCACAACTGTGTGGGTGTAGTTGTTGGAGATATTTTCATTTAAAAACAAAAAACAAACAAACAAAAACCCTACTCACGCTGATATTGCATACACCTACTTTTTTTTTTTTCATTTAATTCTAGAAAGGTATGTGGTGGTGGACTGATGGAGATGTTTTTGGGAAAACATAGCATTCTCCAATCCCTAAATGTTACTAAGTAGCTGATCACTTAAGCAGAAAGCCAGAACTAATTGAGACACAGAACCAAGTAACAGGCCTCAAAGATTATTCAAGTCAATACCTAATGTAGAACCAAAGGTTTTGGTGTCCAGTGACATGCTGCTCTCAAAAGCTTGAGCCAAAGTGACGTGTGACCATCAACAGATCCTGCATTAGAGGGGTGCCTGGGTGGCTCGGTTGGTTAAACGTCTGACTTTGGCTCAGGTCATGATCTCATGGTTCGATGAGTTCAAGCCTCACGTCGGGCTCTGTGCTGACAGCTCAGAGCCTGGAGCCTGCTTTGGATCCTGTGTCTCCCTCTCTCTCTCTGCCCCTCCCCCACTTGTGCTCTGTGTCTCTCTCTCTTTCTCTCTCAAAAATAAACATTAAAAAAAAAAAAGGTCCTGCATCAGAGCTTGAGGTGAATTAAGAGTTTGATAAACTCAAAACTAAGATTACCCTTTGTTTTGTTTCATCAACGTACTATAGGAATTCAAGAACCACACAGAGTCAGACCAACTTCAAGTTTCTCCTTATGGTGAAACGTGCATACAGAATTTACCATGCTTGAGTGTGCCATTTTGTGACACTAAATACATTTGCCTTGGGGCGCCTGGGTGGCTCAGTCGGTTGAACGTCTGACTTCAGCTCAGGTCATGATCTCACGGTCCGTGAGTTCGAGCCCCGCGTTGGGCTCTGTGCTGACCGCTCAGAGCCTGGAGCCTGTTTCAGGTTCTGCGTCTTCCTCTTTCTCTGACCCTCCCCATTCATGCTCTGTCTCTCTCTGTCTCAAAAATAAATAAACGTTAAAAAAAAATTTATAAATACATTTGCCTTGTTGTGCAACCCATCGCCACCATCCATCTTGAGAACTTGTTCACCTTCCCCAGCTGAAACTCTGCACCCATTCAAATCTAGTTTAATAATAAATGTTTCATGCATGTGAACAATACATAGAATGATATCATGAACACACAGGCACCTGCCAGGCAGCTTCCCCAAATTATAGTTTGTAACATTTCATCCGGATCTCCTCCTCCTCCTATTTTCTTCTTTTTTTTAAGAAATGGGACATTTGTCCATACAACTAGAAACCCCCACGTGGTCCACTCAGGCCCGTTTCACTCTCTTTCACCCCCAAGTGGCCACTATGTTCATAATTTTATAACATTTGTGCATATCCACAAATAACATATAGGACTGTTTTTTTTTTTAATGTTTATTTTTTTGAGAGAGAGAGAGAGAGTGTGTGCACACAAGTGGGGGAAAGGCAGAGAGGGGGGAGAGAGAGAATCCTAAGCAGGCTCCATGTTGTCAGTGGAGAGCCTGGCACAGGGCTCGATCTCACGAAACATGAGATCCTGACCTGAGCTGGAATCAAGAGTCGGGTGCTTAACTGATGAGCCGCCCAGGCACCCCAACATAGTACTGTTTTGTGTTTTATTGTATCTTTACTATATCTAATGACTGTAACTATTGTGTGTATTCTTCTGAAACTCTTGATCGACATTGCTTTGAGTTTTACCGGTATCAGGACGCTCCCCCAAATCTGGCTTCAACTCTCATGTCCTTTCTCTCCATCCTTTCCATCTCCTTCCCTTTCCTGATACTGATTCATAGGGGTTTAGAGCCAGACTCCAGTGAACAGTGGAAGAAGAGAAGCCATCTCTAGCATTGTGCCTCCCTGGGCGATACCGTGAAGAACCCTGGATCAAGGGACCTACCTCTTATATCATGGAGTGCCAACCACGTGACCTAAAATCTGTTTTTCCTCATCTGAAGATCTGTGAACAAGGAACCCACGCAAGACTTTTTGTCTTGTTCCTGATTTTCACCTGGGTGTGACACTGAGATTAAGCTTAGTTCCCCATAACCTAAGTACAAACAGCTCCAACCAAAGGCGTACTGAGAGGGACACTGCAGAGGAATTGATCCTACCGCCCTCACCAGCCCCCAGGCCCCACCCTTCACCAAAGAACAACACTCCACATCCGGAGAGAGGTCAAGGGACGGGATTTCAACTCCTACTGTGTCGGCTTGGCTGGTAGATTTGCCCAACTGTCCCTGTGCCTCTGAACTAGAGGAACGTGGACTGGAGAAGAGGTGGGGGCACAGACGCTCACTGCCACGCCCACGTGGGCACACGCCACCAGAGGCTCTGGCTTCTAAGAAGTAAGAACGATGGATCCTCACGCGCCTGCAGTCCTGATGGTAGACCGCGGCAGAAGGTGAGCTGGGAGCTTCAGGTGCGGGGAACACAAGCATCACAGGTCCACGGTACCAGGCCGCCACTGGTCATCAGCAGGAAAGAATAGCCGGATGAGAGCTCCCGGTAAGTGGGACACGGAGGTGTCACCACCCACCTACCTGAGGACCTTGGACAACAAGCTAGGAGAGCAGTGGAGATGCCCCAGGGAGGCAGCTGCCACCGTGTGCAGTCAAAGATGGAGACATCTTTCTTTCTGTCTCTCACTGCTCCAACTAGGGCATGAGACACAGAGCAAGAGGACAGGTGCCTCATAGCACATGACGCCCACCTTCACGCCAGTCCCGAGACTCATCTCCCCTCTCTGCTGAGAGAGCAAGAGAAAAAGAAAGGCTTTGAATCAAATGACTGATGTTTGGGGGCGCCTGGGTGGCTCAGTCAGTTCAGCATCCGACTCTTGATTTCGGCTCAGGTCATGATCTCATGGTTCATGAGATCGGGCCCTGCGTGGGTTCGGCACTGGCAGCACAGAGCTGGCTTGAGGTTGTCTCTCTCCCTCTCTGTCTACTCCTCCCCCGCTTGCTCTCTATCAAAGTAAATAAACGTTAAAAAAACAATGACTGAGGGGCACCTGGTTGGCTCAGTTGGTGACATGTCCAACTTGATCTCACCGCTCATGAGTTCAAGCCCCATGTCGGGATCTTTGCTGACAACTCAGAGCCTGGAGCCTGCTTCAGATTGTCTCCCTCTCTGTCTGCTCCTCCCCAGCTTGCTCTCTGTCTGTCTCTCTCTCCCTCAAAAATAAACATTAAAATTTTTTTAAAAAATGACCAACATTTTAATATGGACTAGAGCTGCATCCTATAAATCCCAAATAATTCTCCAAAATACCCAAAATGACTAGCAATGTATAAAATTAGCTAGATCATAATTAAAGGACCTGATGGGAAAGGGGACTCAGCACTGGGGGAAAATATGTTTGTACCACACTCATTGAGCTCAGTTACCTGGCTACCCCCGTCGTCCACCTGCTGCAACAATCTTACAGAGTGCTTGCGGTGATAAGGTGAGATTTCATTTTACACTTTTCCTTCCTTGATGAGACATCTCTAGAAAAGTCTTACAGCAAAACACTTACGCATTCAATCATGCAAGAAGCCCAAGGCTGCATGTTATGCCTTTAAGGGATCTTTTTTGTGTGTTTCTGAAGCAAGAAGGGGTTTAGGATCAGCGTGCTCATCTACTGTCCACGGTGTATAATTCACTAGTATAGATTTGTATTGCTTTGTGTCAGTCAAATCAATTCTAATGAGAAGCCCTTTGAGGTAGAAGGGGGGAAAGAAAATCCCAGGGCGCCCTCTGCAGGACACTTGGAGCAATCATGGGCACCTCTCAGGTGGCCTAAGACCTCACGAGGTTTATGCGTTTGGGATATCCTCGCAGCTCATCCACAAGGAGTTTTAAAGAACTTTCAGGAAGCCAGGCAAAGCACATCTTTTGGATTCTCTGTCTCAGGTCCCACCCTTGAGATGTGGGACAGGCACAGCCCACTTGGAGCGTCACTGGGCAAAGCCCTGGAGGAATGGACGCTGCAACAGAGGAACAGAAATCTGCTTCCCGTTTGCTCTTCGTCCTTCAAACTCCGTCTCAAAATATGATACAAATAAAACCAGACCAGATTATCCTTATTTTGCTTGGAAGCCATTATGTAGATTCACAAAAAACAAAACAAAACAAACAAACAAACAAACAAAAACAAACTTGGACAGGAAGGAGCCAGCGAGCCAATGGCACTGATGCTCCTGGGCCCCAAGTTGGTTCCCGTTATTCATCATTTGGCAGACACCTGCGAAGGCCCCAGGACAAGACAATGTCTGTACTTGTTGGCGCACAAACTGGGTACTGTCACAGTTGAGACGTACGATGGCTATTTTCCCCTTGCGTAAGAGAGACGAAGCCTGTCTAACATGCATAAGGTCATTTGTGGGGATTTTCAAAGCTAGCCTGCACTGCTGAAGAAAAAAGTTGGAAAACTGAGAAGGGAATCTGTTTTCAAGCACGAAGGTTAGGGGTGAATTTCCAGCCCTTGTCCACCCGCCCTCAATGAGATATTTGGTTTTGTTGATTTATTCCAACAGACATGGAGTGCCTACTAAGAAGACCCTCTCAAGGCCTCAAACATCTCTTCCCAAGAATGTCTCAAGAAATTTCCCAAGAATATCTGTGTCCTGGGGCACCTGGCTGGTTTCGTCAGAAGAGCGTGAGACTTTTGATCTCAGAGTCATGAGCTCAAGCGCCATGTTGGGTGTAGAGATTACTAAAAAATAAATAAATAAACCTAAAAAGAAAGAAAAAAAAGAATATCTGTGCCCTGTCAACTGTGGTATAGGAAATGAAATAGGATGACATCAGAGCAGGGCCAGAAACATCCTAAAATCCCAAACCTTCTTTTAGTTTTAGGGGAGCTCAACCTCCCCATAGGAGGTCAGCCCTCCACTGCAGCCTGCCTGACTCAGGCTCTGTCCTCTTCCTGTCTGGGGAGAGCAGTCTTCCCCACTGGGCCCTTAATACAAAAGACCCCCAAACACAACATCAGCCTCTTCTGCCCTTGGCGGGTTTTGTCATCACTGTTGTTGAAGTAATTTACTCTACCAGCATGGTTAGTGGGAGGCTAGAAGTTTCTCTCTTTCCGTGTGGAGCCTTGGGCTTTTCCTCACCTCTGTAGTATGACCCATCAAGTTTTTAAGATGCCCCCAACTTGGGGCGCCTGGGTGGCTTGGTCGGTTAAGCGTTCGACTTCGGCTCAGGTCATAATCTCACGGTCCGTGGGTTCGAGCCCCGCATCGGGCTCTGTGCTGACAGCTCAGAGCCTGGAGCCTGTTTCAGATTCTGTGTCTGCCTCTCTCTCTGCCCCTCCCCCGTTCATGCTCTGTCTCTCTCTGTCTCAAAAATAATAAATAAACGTTAAAAAAAAATTAAAGATGCCCCCAACTGGACGGATCAGTAGAAGAGCCCAAATCCGCAGGAGTGTGTCCCAGACACCATGACCCTGCTGGAGAAGCGCCCTGATAGGAGTCACCAGGAACGTGGCATGCACTTCCGACAGGTGCACTAGACAGGCCTGGGAATTACACAGCCTCACCCCAGAACAGAGACATGTGCTACTGGGTCCTGCCAGATCAAAAACATCCCACCCTAGAAGGAAAAAGAAAAAAAAAAAAAAGAGAGAGAGGGAGGGAGCCAAACCATAAGAGACTCTTGAAAACTGAGAATAAACTGAAGGTCGATGGGGGGTGGGAGGGAGGGGAAAGTGGGTGAGGAGGGCACCTGTTGGGAGGAGCAGTGGGTGTTGGATGGAAACCAATGTGACAATAAGTTTCATATTTAATAAATAAATAAATAAATAAACATTAAAAAATAAGAATAAAAAAAAAACATCCCACTCTATCTTGTCGATCATTTCTTTTGAAATGTACAAAAATGTATAAAACAAGAAGTTTCCCATTGTCATTACCAAAATAGGAACTCAAATACAAGCCTAAAATTCTCCACTGAGACACCTTAGACTATTTCACTTTCTGGCATCTTCGGTCAACATGGTGTGAGTCACCACTTGTACAAGCTCTCTGGAGGGGAATTTGGAAGGATGTACCAGATGTCTTCATCTGGAAATCCTATTTCCAGTAATTTACCCAAGGCAAATCATCAGGTGAATGAGCCATGTTTGCCAAAGTTACAGACTGGAAACAACCTAAACATCCATAAGTCAAGGGATTAAATAAAGTATGATACCTCTACCCAATGGAATGCTATGCTACCATTAAAAGCAATGAACGGTGACTATAGTTAATAATACTGTATTGCATATTTGAAACTTGCTAAGAGAGTAGATCCTAAAAGTTCTCATCACAAGATGTTGGCTTATTGTGGTGACCACTTTACAATACATACAAATATCAAATCATTATGTTGTACACCTAAAACTAATATCATGTTGTATGTCAATTATACCTGAATAAAAATGGAGCTTTGTGTTTATTGGCTCGTAACTATGTCCATGTGCTATTGCTATATTGGTATATTAGTATTTTACTAGAGAACATTTACGTATGTATTTCAAGATCAAATCTTTGTAAATATCCATATGTACGCTGAAATGCTAATAAATATTGGTTTTAAATAACTTTCCGTTTTATGAGTTTGTCTAGTGGGCAGAAAGTCGAGAAAAGCAAGAGCTGTCTACATTGTCCAAACAAAACAAAGCGACATGCCTCCTTCTCTAGCTTCATTCTACCCTATAGAACACAGTCTTTGTTGTTTTCACAGGCAAACTGGCTTAAATGTCTGAGAATTGGGTGGGGTTTTTAAAAATTTTCTTTTAACTACTCTGGTTTTCAAACTTTTCTGGAGAAAATTTTAAACATAAAAAAGTTGAGAAAACAGTATGCTGGACCCCCATGAACCTCATTCATAGCCATCAATTCTTCCATGGTCTCCACCTCTCCCTGCATTGGATTATTTTGGGACAAATCTCAGATATCACAATGCTTAACTCATAAGTGTTTCAACATATCACTTCTGAAACACAAGGACTGTTTCGGAAACATACCAATACTACCATTATCATAAAAAAAAAATTAACAGTAATGCTCCAATGCCATAAAACACCCAATCAGCGATAAATTTCCCTAAGGCCATTTCTTATAACTGTGTTACCTCATGGATAGGTTACCTAATCTTTTATATCTTTAGTTTCTTTATTTTTTTTTAAAAGAGACTATATAGGATAATTGAAAGTATTAAATGAGATAATGTATTTAAAGAGGTTAGCATGGTATCTGGCACAGATGATTTGTGACATTATACACTTTCTCACTCCCTAGGCATTTATATGAATTTGCCCTTATACTGTAAATTACCTGTTCATTTCCTTTGGCCCTTTTTCTAGGGCGCATTATGGATATCAACCCTTAACTTCATACTTTTGCCCACAGTTTTTCGGTTTATTCTATGCTTTTTAAAAAATTTTTCTAATGTTTATTTATTTTTGAGAGAGAGACAGAGTGTCTGCAGGGGAGAGGGGGAGAGAGAGAGAGAGAGAGAGAGAATGCAAAGCAGGCCCCAGGCTCTGAGCTGTCAGCACAGAACCTGACATGGGACTTGAACTCACGAGCCATGAGTTCATGACCTGAGCTGAGGTTGGACGCTTAACAGACTGAACCACCCGGCCACCCCTACTTTTTTATGTCACTTATGATTATGTAGTAAAATATGTCAGTCTTTCTTTTCCTTTGTTTTGACCCAGTATAATATACATCTGCATTTTCTAGTATTTTGTGTTTTCCTGTTTTTTTTTATTTAGCACATATTAACTTTGAGAAATACTCTTTAAATGAGCCCTATAATCTATTCTTTCATTTAAAATGCAAAACAATGTAATCATTCTCTAATCCATGAGCTTATATATTTTATAGAATCAGGTTTTTCTTAAAGTGGAACAACTCTATAAATTAGCTCTATAAATTATGTAAGATAATTTGGGTTTCCCCATATTTATGGTGATACCAACAACCAGTTTTTCTCTAGGGTCTAAAGTGCTTTTCACATATATAATACTCAAAACCAACCTATCAAGGAAGTACTATCCTCACCCGGGTTCTGGAAATGAGACCTGTGGCTGATGGAACAAAGAGATTAGAAAGCTTGAACCCATATTCTGCCTCTCTTTCTTCCTCTGCAAAGCGGACTTCCTTAGCATGCCTGCCCCACAGAGCCGAAAACGAAGTAATGCATATAAAGCATGTAGGAGAATATCTGGAGTGTTGTAAGTGCTCTGTAAACGTTAACTATCATTATCATCATGAGCACTAACGCAGGAGTAAAAATCATGAGTGCAAAAGAATAATATTTTTGGTAAAAATGACAATATAGTAAAAAAATAATATTATTGTTATTACAATGTAATAAGAGCCAATGTCCACTGAAGTCTTACTAGGTGCCAATAGGCATTATATTTACTTGCTGGTCATCCTACAGCATAGGTGCTCTTATCGTCCTCTTTTTGTACCTAAAGCAACTGAGGCACAGAGTTTGTGACTTGCCTGAGAAAATCACCAGTTGTGCAGACGTACTCAGTTAGCAGGCGGTGGGGTTGTAACTGCAGTCTGAAGTCAGGGACACCCTTCTGGAGCCATTATGCTTAGAGCTCTGTCTTGTAGACACAGAAGAAGGAGGACCTTCTGGCCCCCATCACAACTCTTGGGCTAGGTACTGCCGTCTCTGAAGCGCAAGGGTTAAGAACATAGTGACAGACTTAGAAAAATGGCACTGAATACTTCAACCTTTGCCACGGCCTAAGAAAAGGAAAGCTATTCTTGGCCTTAAGTTAAAGACCCTCCGAAAGCTTACATGCACCGGTGAACATCCATCTCTGGAGCAAGGTGCCAGATGGAGAGCATTCCCCCAGCCGCCAGCAGAGGGCGCAGTGGAGCCGTGGGGAGGCACCGGCGTCCTTTCTTTTTTGCCAGGTTAAGGCTTGAACGTCATTTTCTCCTGTGTCTCATGAGAGGAAATGCTTCTCTCTTTCTCAAAGGCCTTCACCCGCTTTCTTTTCCTCTTGTCATCCTTTTACTCAGGCAGGAGATTATGTTCATTTAAAACTGCCGTGGGAGAGACTTCTGCCGGCCCTGGGGTCATTTAAAATAACAAACAAAGCTAATTGACCCGGAAGTTAGATAAAGAAGAACCATAATAAGTTCTTGATAAAGCCTTGATGATTAAAGAAAGCAGAATGTCATGATTGGCTGGGTCACCAGTAGGCTGGAAAGCTGGTGCTGTGTTTTTCAAATTGCTTTGGAAAACCAGAAGTTGGCCCTTAAGTCGGTGGGCCGTGACCTCGCATTTTGAAAAACTGAACGAGAGGAGAACAAAACAGAATCGAACATATAACAAAAAACGGAATTGTTTTTTTTCATTCTCTCCACGCGCACGCACGCGTGTGCACGTGTGTGTATGTGTGTGTGTGTGTGTGTGTGTGTGTACGGAGTTGCAATGTAAAATGTAGTTAATCCTGCAGTTTGCCGTTTACAAAACATGAACACCTTTGGTAGCAGAGGCCAGCACTTCATGTACAACCTAAGCTGTGTGTCTCTAAGGTCTGCACCCCTGGTTTGTCCTGCATGTGGCTCCATCTGGGATGGGGAGACAATAAATCATGGCTCTCTGGGCTGACCACATTCGACGGATGTATTGAAAACTCATCCAGCCCCTGTCCAACAACCTTCACTCCTTATGTTTTTCTTTTCTAGAAAGATGATAAGCAGAGTGCTGGCGGTGGTGAAGAGCAGGAGGGCTGATAACACACAGAGCAGGAGGGAAACAGGGAGAAAGGAGGGTGTGACCACAAAACCATCACTGTGTAAACCTTTGGTCTCCAGAGCTTCTCTGGGTAAGTTAAGGGACAACGTGAATAAATCAAATAAAACAGTAGGTATCAGTGACTCAGATTAAGAACTAATACAGCCATTGAGTAGGAGGGAAAAGAAGCCACTTCACATTATTCTCACATTTTTCTTTTTTTTTTTTTTAATTTTTTTTTCAACGTTTATTTATTTTTGGGACAGAGAGAGACAGAGCATGAACGGACGAGGGGCAGAGAGAGAGAGAGGGAGACACAGAATCGGAAACAGGCTCCAGGCTCTGAGCCATAAGCCCAGAGCCCGACGCGGGGCTCGAACTCATGGAGCGCGAGATCGTGACCTGGCTGAAGTCGGACGCTTAACCGACTGTGCCACCCAGGTGCCCCTCTCTCTCTTTTTTTAAATGTCTATTTATTTATTTTGAGAGAGAGAGAGGGGGACCATCTGATGGTACATCCCTGTGGATTTCATCCTCTCTCTCTTTTTTTAAATGTCTATTTATTTATTTTGAGAGAGAGAGAGAGAGAGAGAGAGAAAGCAGGGGAGGGGCAGAGACAGAGGGAGAGAAAGAATCCCAAGCAGGCCCTGCACCACAAGTGCAGTCGCCGGAGCCAGACGCGGGGCTCGAACCGACGAAGCCGTGAGATCGTGACCTGTGCCCAGATCAAGAGTCAGACGCTAACCGACTGAGCCACCCAGGAGACTTTCACTCTCTTTTGTTATCCCTTCTCGTCCTGTAAAATCTTTTTTGGTCCTTGCAGGTGTCAGTTGCGCTTCTAGGAATTACTCAAGGGTGGACAGGCCAGAGCACCCGCAGTGGGCAGTGGCAACTGTTGTTAATATAAGAACCTCTGAGGAAAGGTGACTCTGGAGAGCAGGGCCAGAGCCACAAGCACCGATTTCCCTTCTCAAGGGAAGAATCTCTCTCTCTCTCAGAGGTCTGGGGTTTGATTTTGATTCAAGCAAATGGCAGCATCCCTTCGAAGCTACCTGGGGAGGAAGGGGAGAGGGAGACAGATGTGTACAGAGCCCCATCCACGAAGGCCCCAGAGGAATCCATCTGAGATCTGAGAAGAGTGGCCTTTAGCCGTCACAACAGATGTGCTGCCGCTATGAGGGCCACCATTGCCCCCATCACTTCTTCTAGACATTGCGGATTCGTCATCTATAGAACAGTCTTTATTCAAAGAAGGAAACCAGGGAGGAATTTTCCACTTTAACTTTCCAGACGCGGCCCTGGATAAATCAACCAAACAAAGCATCTGTTGGAGGAAAGTTTATTAAAAAATGAGTCAGGATCAAGAGCCAAAGAAAGGTCAACCGACTGGGCCAGAGCAGGCAGACCTCTGAGTCACCGCAGTTTGGCAGGGGCAGAAGGCGCTGGGGGATCGTGCCCCCCGGCCCCAGGTAGGTCAGACGACTCCTCGTGACTCTACGGCCTGTGCCAGGCACTTTCGCATATGTGTCTTTATCTCGGTTGACCTTCTGGGAAAAGACCAGACCTTCCTGGACCCTCTATTTAATGTGACTCAGTCTTCACCCAGAACTTTCTCACAGGCAGACTCACAGTATTTGAGGGGAGAAACCAAAGGAAGTGGGTCCTGTGGTTGATTCAGTCATTATAGGAAGGCGGGCCAAAAGGTAACGGAGGGGTTCAACACATGTTTCATCTTTTCTTTGACCTATTCACCTCTCACCCCTGCCCCCAGGTGAGTCCTGTCCCCTCAGGTTATCCGGAGCCCCATTTACCTCACCACGCCTCACTGGGGAAAACAGGAGGGAATCAGTGGTGGCCTTCAGCTTTCATATAATCTGCCTTTCTATCCACTATCCGGTGACACCTAAACCTTCCTAGTTGTGCAAACTTAGACATGAGTCCACAGCTGACAACTGAATATTTTTTGCTTTTACCTTCTAACCTATGTTTCAGTGGCAAAGCCAGGCTAATTCAATCACTTACATTTTTACCACATTGTATCCCTTTGTTCCACTAAAAACTGGTGGAAATTAAAAATGGAACTCCTGGAACCAGGAAACTAGTAATAATAAAATTGAGAATGAGATGGGCGAGTGCTTAGTATGAAGCTTACTCTTCACGATCGTAAGCAACTTAATTACGGGTCCAAGTGCTGAGATGTAATGTTAAAGAACACCTACAAAACAGTGGAAATGCACATTTCGGGGGCTGCATTGTGGATCAAATTGAGGATCCTCAGTGGAATCCCAGCACCCATTCCCTGAAATCTCTGTTAGGGACCAGCCCATTCTCTGACCCGCGGAATTAATGGTCTCTCCATCCTCGGCCAAGGGCTATCTGCACACACGCTACTTCAAGCCCTTCTCTCCCACCACCACTACCCCAACCAAACAATGCCTCTGAACTCCTGTTACAGAAATTCTGGAAGGCTCTGAGGCAAGTAGAGTCTTCAGGACATATTGTCGAGTTTCATTTCAGGGGCGTTCCAATGAAATAATGGCAAGAAGTGAGCAACTTCCGGTACCATACCAGGGTGCTTGGACTCACAGCCACTGAGTGTCTCAGGGAGAATGGAACATGATCTGAGAGGTAGTAGGACTGGCTTGAGGCTGGAGGAGGGGTGACAGCACGGTCTTCCGGAGGCCCAGGATAGGCCTCAGCTGGGTCTCCCCAGTTCAGGTACTTCCTTCAAACACTCTCCCGGCCTGGGATACTGCGTGGTAGAGTGAGCCCAGCGGAAGGTTATTCCTGGCACCTACCTCCCAGGATTAGGCTTCGAAACTCCCTGAGCTCCTCATAATCAAGACCAAGCTGCAAGCGAGGACAACATTCAAAGCCCCCATGGGAGCCGGTAGCCCTGTGTGGATACTCAGGGGATCAGGAAGGCTCGGGGTCCTTGCCTAAAGTAGAGGACACCAGCCAGCAGGCAGGGCAGTACGGTTTGGAAAGTTACTCCAGCTGAGCGCTCACAGCATGGGCCCCAGGCGTGGATGCCGTGGGTCTCAATAGGAGCGCCTGTCTTCAGGGGCATTCTTTGTGTGACTTTAAGAAGGTAGTAGAAAGCTTAGGATTCTCCAAAAACTGTGGGCTGCCTACTGCAAAACATTCAATGCCGATTGATTTTCTTTCCCCCCTTCAGTTAAAATTTTTTTCCCTGAATATCATGGCCAGAGTTCTTTCAAGTGTATCCTGACTCTTGGGGCTTCTCTGTCTCTCTTCATCCCCTGGAAAGAAAGGGCTTGGAAGGAAGGGGGAGGCTTTGGGGCATGGACTCCACATAAGCCAAAGTGAAGGGCAAAATGCCTGTCTGACCCCCGCAGCCAACAAGCCTCCTCCAGCATCGATAGCAATCTCCAGGTACAAAGCAGAGAAGAGAAAACTGAGGCAGCGAGGGGAACAGAATGAGGAACACATCAGTGGCCGTCGCTTTGCTCCGGGGTACATCCAGAGAAATAGCTTCTTTTCCTTAAACTGGCAAATCCTCCATGAGGAATTAGGACTCCCATGTTCTACAGAAACCAAGAAGCAAAGAGTTTACAAACATCTGATTAGAAGGACCCTAATAAGCTTATTACTTCTGGTGGTTGTCCCAGTCCCCATAATAAAATAGACACATGCTACTCTTCAAGCAGATAAGAAATAAAGAAGGGAGGGAGGGACTAAATAAGAATAATGAAACAAAAAGCAAATATTACACATGAATCTTAGTGACATGTGGCTAAGTGAACTAAGCCAGCCACAAAAGGCCAAATCCTGTATGATTCCACTTATATGCAGGACCTAGCATAGCCAAAATCATAGACATAGAAAGCAGAACATTGAAGGGGCTGTGACAGCGGGGAGGGAGAGTTAGTGTTTAAAGGGGACAGAGTTCCAGTTGGGGAAGATGATAAAGTTCTGGAACCAGACGGTTCTAATGGTTGTACAAGGTGAATGTATTTACTGCCACTAAAGTATACAGTTAAAAATCGTTGAGATGGTAAATTTCACATTATATATACTTTAGCACAATGAAAAAATCTTCAAAGAACAAACGTTACATAAAATAAAGAGGGGCTTGACGCTAAGTGAGAACTGGGGTATGATGGCAAAGAAATGTGTAACCTTAGGTCACCTCGGAACCTAAATTCTAAAAGACTTGAGGGGGCTCCTCGTGACGTAAGATCCCACCAGACACTTTATGCTGTCTGCAGCCTGTCAAGAAGGTCACGCAGCCACCTATTCCTGTCCCCCATCCCCCAGACTCCGTCCACTCTGCTCATTCCTGCATGCTGGGGTCTTTGTTCTCCCAACTCACCCCTTCTGCTCCTCCTCCCCCTCCCCAGCCCCTGTCCTGCCCATTGGCTGATTCCCTTCCAGTCCCCATGACCCTTCATTCGGGCCATGCCTTAGTCTGTCTGGGTTGCTATAATGAAGCACAATACACTGGGTGGCTTATTAACACTGGGTGCCCTCATGGTCAGGTGAGGGCTTTCTTTCAGATCACAGACTTCTAGCTGTGTCCTCACATAGCCAAAGGGGCAAGGGACCTCTTGGGGTATCTTTTACGAGAGTACTAATCCTATTCGTGAGGTCTCCACCGTTATGACCCAGTCACCTCACCTCCTCCTCAAAGGCCTCACCTCCCAATACCATGACATTGGGTATTAGGGTTGCAACATGTAAATTTGGGAGATACAACATTCTGACCATAGCAGGTCACTTGTTAGGGTTTGATGTCATCAAAACCACAGAACTTGGATGCTATCTAAGCCTCAGGTCAGGTCTTTGACAGTAGTTTACAGATGAGTTTACAGCGAAGTTTTAGCATCAGAAATCCTCATGCCTTGTTCGAACATAGATTGACCTGTGATGAGGGGACACCGGCTAACTGACAGATGGCTTTGTTTGACGTGGACTAGAATTGCGTCATCTTGGTGTGCCACCTGTGTCTCTCACATGCTTCTAAGAATTCTGGCCTTCATAGGCCAGCTGGAAAAACAAGCGAATTGTTACTTATTTTGATTTGGTGGATAAAGTCTTTCAAGACTGGAGTCCAGCAGGAGGGTAACTAATGTGCAATCCCAGTGGCGCCACACTTGGTCCCCGCTAGTCTGTGTGACCTTTAAGTGGCTTCCAGTATCAATGTGCTACGACCGTGGTCATGAAAAAAGTGCCATTATCCTCGCCTGCCCTCCCCGCAGATTGCCTCCCGCCATTCCCTGACTTCCATCTCTGGCCCCACGTATGCTACACTACATGCCAAACTTCCTGACATCTTAACCGCCACTCTACAACTCTCGCGTCCCATTACCCCAGGGCTCATGTGCTACATCTCTGCATTCAGGGAGTGTTCAAGAGAGCCTGTAAGTGAAGGAGGGCCTTCTGGAGAGGTGACGTCTTTCCCTTAAGAAGTAGCTCTGATCAAAACAAGCAACAGACACAGGCCCTCTCACCACAAGTATATACGGTAGCAAGCTTCAAGCAGATGGTCCAAGTGTGATGCATCGTTGCCCCTCTGTAAGCCACCCCGTGCCAACAATGCCAACTGGTGATGAACCCACCTTGGCCCCCCACTTGCCGGCTATGAGGTCTCAGTACGTGTGCTTCAGCATCTGGGCGGAAGAAGACGGTGGAGGCCTTTTGGGTGGCATGTGATATCTCACTTTTTTCCAGAACTTGGTCTTTGCGCACTGTGACTGCTTTGTGAAGTCCCCACTCCACTGGATGGCCCCGTGCTTCTGCTTGATGTACTGAATTGACTCTGGCATGGCCGTGTAGTCCTTGACCTTCTCCAGTTCAATCAGAATGACCTTCATCCCGTCCTGGATGAGCGCATTATAGACTGCGATTTGTTCTTCGGACATGTTCTTTAACAGGTCAAAGCTCAGGAATTCAGGAACTATGATGATGATCAGCCTCCTGCACAGCTTGATGTTTTCATCAATGACATTGGCCACAGCTGGAAATAAAGAAAGAAGAGGCGGATTATCTCATGAGTGAAACAGCCCAGACCTCAGTGCTATTGAGAATATTAGAAATGGGACCCAGGAAGACAGTGTGGGCTTTAAAATAAAGGTGACTTAGGAATGGATTAATAAACTTGTTTTAAGTTTATTTCTTTATTTTGAAAGAGAGAAAGCGAGCGGGGAAGGGACAGAGAGAGAGGGAAAGAGAGAGAATCCCAAGCTGGCTCCATTCTTGATCTCATGGGGATCTCATGGGGCTCGATCTCACAACTGTGAGATCATGACCTGAGCTGAAATCAAGAGTCAGACACTTAACTGACTGAGCCACCCAGCCTCCCCAGTGAAAGTTTTTTTTTTTTCAAACATTTATCACATCCTCTGCGAAACCTTCCTGACTTTCCCTGAAAAATTGGTCCTTTGTATTCATAAGTCTTATTTTTTGGTGGTTAGCTGTCACTTTCCTCAGGCTCCACCTTGTGAACTACTCTGAACAAGAGTTTTATCATCCCCAAGTTGATATCTCCAACTTAGCCGAAGGGCTGGTATATATTAGATGATTAACACATTTTTTAAATATATAGATTTTAAAAGGATAGGGAAAATGTAGATAGCTCAAACATTGTATTAATCTTTATTGGTGTTTTCCTTTTGTGCTTCACAGCTACTTAAAGGCCCAGGACTTATAGAACTAATGTGAAAATGAATAACATCCCCTGATGATTTCTTGGGGAGAATTCTTGAAATATCCAGCTATGGATGCAACTTGGTCTTTTTTTAGCAATAAAGATTAATTTTTATATCCTCCTTATTCCTAGAATATAAAAATAGATTGTGGCCTTCCCAAGATCATGTTCTTCTTCCCTTTGGTTTATTTTTATATTTCTAGTGCCTAGAATATTACCTGGCACATAGTAGGTGCTCAATAAATATTTGCTGAGTAAGTAAGCGACAGAATGTGCTTACGAAATCTTAGCTCTCCCACATGTTTATGGCAAGCGTTAGATCAAATTTTCATTTCCTCATGGAGGACGATTTTATGACTTGAGAAGATGAGGGCTGAGATATAGTTGTAGCTCACCATGGATATGAGCAGCCTACAAATCCAAAGTACTTAGCAACCTTTGCAAACGACCCAGAACAGGCCACTAGCAAATGTTGTAAAGTAATTTTGGTTTCCTTTTGACCAGTAAAGGATATTTATTTCAAAATTCAGCCATTTATTGTATAGAGTTCCAGGAAGGAAAATTTGTAGGTCAAAAGGGAAACTTTTATCTGCTGAATGTCTCTTATGTGCTAAGCTCCATACTGGTCTCCGCTCAGGTTTTGCCTCATTTCATTCTCTTGGCCAAGTCAGGGAAGCATTCTCATCCCCATTTGACAGATGAGACAACTGAGGTTCAGAGAGGTTGCCTGCATAGCCCAAAGCTTCACTCCTGTCCAATGGGAGACATAAATGAATTCTATTTTACTTATGCAGGAAAAGCCTGGGGGGTTGAGGTTTATAAGATCAGCTTTAAACATGAGCGGATTGATATATTCAAGCTGATGGAATATGTTCAGCAGTTAGTCTCAAGGGCTTGAGAGCAAATGAGCCCTTGTCTCCTTTCAGTCTCTTGGCCAAGGCTGCCAAGAGTCACATTATTTCTTTCTTTCTTTTTTTTTTTTTTTTAATGTTTATTTATTTTTTGAGACAGAGAGAGACAGCGCATGAACGGGGGAGGGGCAGAGAGAGAGGGAGACACAGAACCGGAAGCAGGCTCCAGGCTTCGAGCCATCAGCCCAGAGCCCCACGCGGGGCTCGAACTCACGGAGCACGAGATCGTGACCTGAGCTGAAGTTGGACGCTTAACCAACTGAGCCACCCAGGTGCCCCAGAGTCACATTATTTCAACCAGGCATCCCAGTCACCCTCCTGCAGGGATGAGCCCCAGAGATAAGAGGCCTGGTCCTAACTTGGCTCAGGGGCTGTGGGTTGGGGAGGTACAGGACTCTCCATGTTTCCATGGAGAAGGAAAGGAGAGTCCCCCACCCCACCATTTGTAAAGTGAAGGAACAGAGACCTCCCTCTCCCTCTTTATCTGCTGCTTTTATACCTTTGATACTCAAAACTTACCTTGTCCAGGAAATTCATCCCTACCAAATATAAATAATTTGTATCCACACTGCCTCTCCAGCACCTCGGGCAGAATCTTCAACACCAGTGTGTCCACCTCATGACTCTGGATTTCTCTTTGGGGCTTGGGGTACAAGACATAGGCATCATACAGCTTCCCATCTGAAAAGGAAATGGGATACAGTCGTGGGATTATTCCTACCACATTCTTTTATGCTAACACGGCGAAACTCTGAGCTGCTACCCTGACATCCTTCCCTTGGGCTCATTGACTTTGGAGTGCCAACTGGCTGGCTCAGTGCCAAGCACTGCCACACCAGGCAACTCTCATTCTTTCAGGGCTTGAAACGTTCCTCTTCACTGTCTTTCGCTTGTGTCGTTTCTGAGGGCAGGTTGAATGAAGCGCACATCTTTGTTTCTTGACAGGTGAGGTGTTTTTTTCGTCTGGCTTCTTTTAGGATGTTTGGATTTTCTTGGCTTTGATCTTCTACAGTTTGAAAATGATAGGTCTAGGTGTTTGTTTGTTTCTTTGTTTGTTTATTCTGCTTGGTACTCTCAGAGGTGTCTGACATTAATTCCGGGAAATTCTCAGTCGTGTTTCAGATATTTATGTTCCTTTCTCTCTTTCTCCTTTGGTATTCCCATTACACTTATGTTACACCTTCTGTGGTAGTCCCACACTCGTTGGATATCTTCTTTTTTTTTTTTTCAGTCTTTGTTCTCTAGCTTTTCAGTTTCAGAAGTTTCTAGAGTGATATCCTCAAGCTCAGAGATTCTCTGCTCAGCCATATCCACTCCACTAAAAAGCCCATCAAACGCACTCTTCATTTTTGTTACAGTTGTTTGTTTGTTTGTTTGTTTTTAATTGCTAGCTTTCTTTTTGGTTCTTTTTAGGATTTTCTTCTCTCTGCTTACATCCCCTGTCTGTTGTTACATGCTGTCTGGTTTCATCCATGA
The DNA here is from genome assembly GCF_027475565.1 of Acinonyx jubatus. NCBI lineage: Eukaryota > Metazoa > Chordata > Mammalia > Carnivora > Felidae > Acinonyx > Acinonyx jubatus. The sequence continues at coordinate 56,720,873 of NC_069388.1, forward strand.
GATCCCTTGGCATACTAATCAGGAATATTTTATTTTATTTTTTATTTTTATTTTTTTCAATATATGAAGTTTGTTGTCAAATTGGTTTCCATACAATACCCAGTGCTCATCCCAAAAGGTGCCCTCCTCAATACCTATCACCCACTCTGCCTTCCCTCCCACCCCCCATCAACCCTCAGTTTGTTCTCAGTTTTTAAGAGTCTCTTATGCTTTGGCTCTCTCCCACTCTAACCTCTTTTTTTTTTTCCTTCCCCTCCCCCATGGGTTTCTGTTAAGTTTCTCAGGATCCACATAAGAGTGAAACCATATGGTATCTGTCTTTCTCTGTATGGCTTATTTCACTTAGCATAACACTCTCCAGTTCCATCCACGTTGCTACAGAGGGCCATATTTCATTCTTTCTCATTGCCATGTAGTACTCCATTGTGTATATAAACCACAATTTCCTTATCCATTCATCAGTTGATGGACATTTAGGCTCTTTCCATAATTTGGCTATTGTTGAGAGTGCTGCTATAAACATTGGGGTACAAGTGCCCCTATGCATCAGCACTCCTGTATCCCTTGGGTAAATTCCCAGCAGTGCTACTGCTGGGTCATAGGGTAGGTCTATTTTTAATTTTCTGAGGAATCTCCACACTGTTTTCCAGAGTGGCTGCACCAATTTGCATTCCCACCAACAGTGCAAGAGGGTTCCCATTTCTCTACATCCTCACCAGCATCTATAGTCTAATCAGGAATATTTTAAATTCCCAGTCTGATAATGCCAACATTCCTGCCATATCTGGCTCTGATGTTTGCTGTCTCTTCGAATTGTGTTTTTGCCTTTTAATATGACTCATACTTTTTCCTGATAGCTGGATAGAATGTGCCAGGTAAAAGAAAGTGCTAAAAAACAAACAAACAAACAAAAAAAAACGCCCTTTAGTAACAGGGCGGTGAGGTGTGCAGTCTATGGTCCCTATGATTAGATCTCAGTCCTTCAGTGACTCTGGATTATGAACTTCACAAGCATTGCTCAGTTTTTTATCCCCACTTAGGTGGGGCAGGATGGCTAGATTGGGCTGGAGTTGGGTATTTCTCTCTGCACAGGTCAGTTAGGCTCTGATAACACCCTAGCAGGTAAGGCTTTCATTAACTAGTTTATCCTGAGGGCAGGCATTGTTAATAAGAACAGAGTGCTCTAGGATATTTCAGAATGATTTTTCTCCTCCCCTTCTGGGGGCTGGATATTTACTGTGAGCCAGGTCAGGCTTCCAGGAGGTAACACTCACAAAAGTGTGGGTTTTGACCCCTCTGACTAGGTCCTTGTGAAGATTTTAAGTCTCAGATTTGTCCATATTGAGCCTCTAGTGATTTGTCAATTACAGTTCAGTTTCCTACCCCATGGACATCGATCTATGAGGAGGATGGTCTTTTCACCATTACATAAGCATCACTTCAAGATGACACAGCCCCAACTGCAACCTGACTCCTTTGACTCTAAGTCCACCACTCCCTATGGTGAAAATGAGAGCTGAAGGCAGGAGTTTCCATGGGTCCTGTGCAATGGCGGACTTTCGTAACTGTACCTGGCAAAACCGACCAAGTCTCTCACAATTCAGACCCATTAGTGAATTCCATCACTGCAATTGCGCATAGCACTCTAGAGACCAAGCCTCTGAGCAGACTCTAGGAACTTCCTGTGTGAAACTGAGAAGCCAAACACGGCAGCACATTTCGTCATCACCAGGATGAGCCAAGCATTTATTGAGCAACTAACCACATGTAACAGTCCCTGTGCTCACCTGCGTACAGATGAACAAGACACATCTAACTGGAAAGACCATTCACAGACTTGGAAATAGAAACACGAGGCACCGCAAGATAACAAATGGCCTCATGAACTGCAGAAACAGAAAGAAAAGAAACTTCCCCATGGCCTGGAGCTCTTGAGAAAAATTCACAAAGGATGTAGGGCAGCTCCTGGATATTAACGGACTTAAGGAAAAAAATGGGCTGGTAGCGGAGGGTAAAGAGATCAAGGAGAGAAAGAGTTTGAGAAGGGCATGGAAGGGGAATGTTTATGCTCTACTCAGGGGTCATATGAACAAGTAAGAAGCTTTAGCATGCTAGAAGCCTTGAGTGACCATCTCATTAGAAAAATGTGATTTTTGAGGGGTGCCTGCGTGGTTCATTTGGTTAAGCATCCGACTCTTGGTTTCGGCTCAGGTCATTATCTCGAGGTTTCCTGAGTTTGAGCCCCACATCGGGCTCCGGCGCTGGAGCTCGGAGCCTGCTTGGGATTTTCTGTCTCCTCTCTCTCTCTCAAGGCCCCTCCCCCATTCGCATTGTCTCTGTCTCTCTCAAAATAAATGAAAATAAACTCAAAAAAAAAAAAAAAAAGAAAATGTGATTTTTGACCTTCGGGCTATTAAGAAATTCCTGGCCAACCTAACAGGAACCGAAGAGAGAGCCATCCCTTTCTATTCCTCTTTTATGGAAGTTTTTTGGATTGAATAGACTTGAAAAGAGGGGTGGCTCTAAGCCCAACAAAAGAAGGTAGAATTTTGTATTCGTCTAGTTTTTGTCTAAAGACTGTCCCCCAACTTAGGATGGTTCGATTGATGATTTTTTGACTTTATGATGGTCTGAAAGCTATACACATTCAGGAGAAACCATACTTCACATTTTGAATTTTGATCTTTTCTAGACTAGTGATATGTATTCCTCTCCTCTCTCTCTGATGCTGGGCAGACCCAAAAGCCACAGGTCCCAGTCAGCCACGTGATCTGGAGGGTCAACGATCCATATACAGACAACCATGCGGTACCCATACACCTGCTGTTTTCCACTTTCAGGGCCATATCCAGTCAATCACATGAGACAGTCAATACTTTATTATAAAATAGGTGTTGTGTTAGATGATTCTGCCCAACTGTAGGCTAATGTAAGAGTTCTGAGAACGTCTAAGGTGGGCTGGGCTAAGCTATCATGTTCTGCAGGTTAAGTGCATTGAATGCACTTTCAGCTTATGATATTTTTAATTCATGATGGGTTTATTGGGATGCAACCCCATCATAAATCAAGGAAGATCTGTAGTGAAAATGTGCACAGAACTTTAGAGTTTCCATGTAGCCTTTTCTCATTTTCCATAAATTCTCACCCCAACCACTGACAACCTTCTGGTCTCTGCCTACCCTTCCTGGTCATCCTGTGGAAAATGGTGATATACACACATGTGCACACAGGCACACTCTTCCTCAGTCTCTCTACTCCCTGTAACAAAAGGAAACTGTGTGAAAATGGGGTCTTCTTTTGGTGTGATTCTATCTTCAGTGTCTGGAGCAAGAAACGGGACAGAGGAGGTCTCCATCAGTCACTGCCAAATATCTGCATGGGGCTTGATTTTGCAGAGGCTCAAGGAGGTTACATCTATGTAGGAGAGAGAGAAGTTTTAGATGATGAGCAGATTTTGCTTTTTAATAAATCAGGGTCATAAGTCACGTGCCAAAGGGATGATTAATTTGTGTCTAGAGTTGGCAAAAACCCAACCGAGCTAAAACTCCTTGTGCAATGTCTTCAGTGTTACTAGTCTATACCGCTACTCCATAAGTGGATACTTTTCTGTATCAAATTTAATGTCATACACTTGATTTTCTAAAGCTGGGGGACATGTGAATTTTTTTTTTTAAGATTTCATAAAGGCTTTATGCTTTTAAACACTTTAGAAAGGAATTAAATCTTCTCACTTAAAACTATGATAATATTTATCCTTTTTATGGTAAAGGGGTGGTTGGCTTGGTACTTTCTTTGCCACATAACAGAGCCTCCCCACTGAATACAGTATTTCTTGGTCTAGAAACTACAATGAACATCCATGTTCATCACCACCTCTGTCGGAACCCCTGCCACCGGTGTCTCTCTTCCCTCAAGCTGTTTCTCTTTCTTCCTTCTCATACAAACAATAAAATAAAATAAAATAAAATAAAATAAAATAAAACAAAATAAAACAAAATAAAACAAAATAAAGTAACAAAATGAAAAACTATGTTAAGTGAACTCTCTCCTCTTTTTTTAATGTTTATTTATTTATTTATTTTGAGAGAGAGTGTGTGTGTGAAAGGGAGAAGAGCAGACAGAGAGGGAGACAGAGAACCCGAAGCAGGTTCTGTGCTGACAGTGGAGAGGCCGATGCAGGGCTCAAACGCACGAACCACAAGATCATGACCTGAGCCAAAGTCAGACGCTTAACCGAGTCACCCAGGCGCCCCCTGAATTCTCTCTTTTGACAGCGTTCCAATTCCATGTTTTTATATGAGGAGTGTGAACATACAGCTGCTCTGTGCTGTGCAACGTGCAGACTTCGGGACAGAAGAGACTTGGGCAGCGAAGGACTCACACTTTTTAAAAACTCAAAATATAAAATGCTCCCAATTTTTCAGTCATCTTTTTTTTCTTTCGAAGCTTTTGAGTAGACGTGCTTATGTTCACGACTTGTTCTCAAAACATAGTGGGCTCTTGTCACTTCCAAATGATCAACTCATAACTGATTGACCCGATATAGCAAAAAACCAGGCTGACGCCATTTTGCTTTTCGCGTCCGCCTGCAGTTTTGAAGGGCCGTCTTAGCCGACTGCCTGCCAGCACTGCACGGTTGTGTCTCTCACAGTCACAGTAAGGGTCACGTTTATACCTTCAGATTGCAGGTAAGGAAGCTGAGACAGACAAGGCCGCGTTATTTCTCCAGTCTTTCAGCTGCCAAGTGCGCAGCTTTGAGTCAGACCCAAGCCCACCGCCCCTCTGGTGTGGCTGAGATGAGAACTGGGAGGAGGAAACTTCACAAAGTTTCTCCCTGATTAGTCTCGTGCAAGTGTGTCAGACAGCATTTTTTACAAAAATAGCCCTAGCAGTATTTCCAGTTCCACATGCTCTTTCAGAACGGACCACACCCCCCACAAAGAGGTGGAATCTACTTCCACTCCCTTAAAATTGGCTAGGACTCTATAGCTGCCTTGGCAAATAGAATGTGGTAGAAATGACACTAGAAATTTAGGGTCTGAGTCATAACAGAAAATATGGCTTTTCCTGGCTCTCTTGTTCTTGAAACACTAGCCGTTGGAAGCCAATCACCACGCTGTGTGGGCTCCTGTGGGCTTCAGGAGCCCACACCGAGAGACCACAAGGAGAGGCTGTTGAGAGAGAAACCGAGGCCACCAGCTGATGGCCAGAATCAACTGCCAGTCTTCCAGCTGGGTCCCCAGACATCATGGAGCTGGGACAGGCCATCCCCACTGTGTCTGTTCACATCCTGACCCACAGAACCCATTAGCAATACAAATGGCTGCCCTGTGCCACAAAGTTTTGAGGCAATTTGCTTCCTAGCCATAGTAAATGGAACAGCAATTGGGAAAGTGACAATGAATGGCAATAGATAATGATGAGTTGGACACTCCCCCCAACTGTCTATTTCACTAAAAAATTGTGGAAATGTAGACCTACTAGTAAGTTTTTTGAGAAAGTGGCCTGCTGGCAGATACCCCCATAGCCTGCCTCTATATAGTGGTGAGGTAAGACTTCATGTAGATTCTGGCCACACTTTTTTAATTTCCTGAGGAGGTTCAGCCCTACTTTCGATGTTAAAGCATCTGCATGTGGTTTTATTGGCTCTCGGCAAAAAATACAAAGTTTGTTTGCATAAATTAATATTTATGACAGATCGCTTAAACATTATTCAAGCCCTTACTTTCTTTTCTTATATTATTGCTAAATCTCCAACCTGATCAAACTGGACCAATGGAGAAATCAGATGGAATCCATCTGGCCTTCAGGTGTTTTTACTAAATTGCATGAGGTTTGGCATTTTAGCCTTAACATGAAAGACACTAGAAGAAAAGCCACATTAAACATGCTATTACATTTACCATGGGAAGGCTGTTGCAGACAAGCTTCATTATATTACACCCTTTAAAAATAAGGCCTCCCTACAAAAACTTTTCCTTGGAAAACCGTCCCAGACAAAGCCATGTGCTGTCACGAGCAACTGAAGGGTATTTGTGAGAAGCACACAATGAATCTTGTCATTGCTTTGCCTTTACTTCTAAAGCAAGCTCATCTTTAAAAAGTGTCCAAGATTTGTCATTGATTCTACCCCCAAGCTTTATTTTATCGTTCTACCCTCTGTTCACTGTACCTGCTTTGTTTGTTTTTCATTGTTGTATTCTCCACAAACCTATTTGGAAGCAGGTGAGGCATACACAAATCTCTCTAGGAGATGTGTAAGATCACTCTTATATTCTTACACACACTTGCACAGCCTGGAAGGAAAATTTTTAAAGTAACTCCTCTAATTTAATAGAGAACATACAGAACTCATGGATATTAGGGCTGTCGATGACTCAATAAAACTGAGTTATACACACCTAACTATTACTCATGTTATAAAGCGTAACTAATTGCATTGGAGTAAATAACTTATCATAAGAAAGACACATTTCATCTATTTCCTCATTTGTATTTGCCACCCATTACTCCACAGTTCCCAAATAACTCAGGAAATATCCCTAAGGGATACAATACTTGGAAATAACATCTGGGACAAATCGTAAGTCTCATCGCTAACTCGTTGTCAAAGCCAACACTCAGAGAGGAATTACAGGGGTAGTTCTCATAGACGGAGCTGTAGAGATTAATCATAAAGTACGCAAGTACTCCTCGGAATTAAGAAAAAAAATAGAACCCTGGCTTGACTATGAGCCCCGATGTCCAAATTCTCAGCCCGAATTTGGGCTGTAGCCTGCTCCCAGCAGAGGGTGGGGCTCCCTGAGTCTGTCATCTGCTCAGCTCCCCCCGCTCTGGGTGAGTCACTATTCCTTTTATCTCTTCCTGCTAAACTCCACCTCACCAGCCGACAGCTGCACAGGCCCTCAGCTCTCAGACTCCTGGGAGTCCCAGTGAGTCCGGGAGTGAGCCACACACCAGGGCCAGAGATCTGGAAACACCACTGAAGTCTCTGCAGTTCCCTGTCAGGCAGTAAACAGAGGGCAGCTGGACCACTCACGTGTGGGTGTCAGAAAAGACAAGTGGTGATGCACTGGTCCCCTGCCCCACACAGGCAGGCAGGGGCGCGGCCAACAGGGAGACTCTGCAGGGACTGCGGCCCCAAAGAGAAACCCCACGTTCAGCTGACTGTCCGCAACCCAGAGGCGCTTCAGGCTGCACTGGACACACAGAGTCAGGTTTCTGCGACTGAGCTGTGCCACCAAAAGAGAATGCAGGGGTGCCTGGGTGGCTCAGTCGGTCGAGCATCCAACTTCAGCTCGTGAGCTCAAGTCCCACATCAGACTCTGTGCTGACACCTCAGAGCCTGGGACCTGCTTCAGATTCTATGTCTCCCTCTCTCCGCCCCTCCCCTGCTCGCTCTCTAGCTCTTTCTCAAAATAAATAAATAAACTTTATTAAAAAAAAAAAAACAACCCATGATGGTGGGAAATGCCTTCTCCTCGGAGTTTCAGGATCTCACAGGCATTTGTATGTTGAGTAGTGCTGGCAGGACAGACGCTTCGCAGACCAAACTGAAACCCAGGGCAGAGTGGCAGGGGCAGCTGAAGGCTTTGGCCTTCAGACAACAAGATGCCCCTTGTGCCCCAGGTCCTTGCTCAGTGCTTTCCTGGACTTGAACTCAGTTGTTCCTACAATACTCTGTGAGGCAGGCTCTGATCATTTTCTCTCCCTCCCTCCCTCCCTCCCTCCTTCCTCCTTTCCCTCTCTCCTTCTTTCCTTCCTCCCTTCTCTCCTTCCTTCCTTCCTTCATGTTTCTTTCCATTCTATTGCCCAGAGAGAGAAGAATCTTAAATACTTTCTAAGATCACACGGGAGTAAGTAGAGAGGCAAATGCAAACTCAGGTCTCTCTCCAGCCTTGAGAGTCCTCTGACTCTTAAATCTTTCAGGTACCAAGCACAGGGCCTAGAATGAGCTCCAGCCGCAGTCAGCTCATCACTCCTCATGATGTAAATTCTGTTCATGTGCCGACCATGTTGAAGATGCATCGCAGATGGGGAGCCCTTTGTCACTCCAGGAGAAATTGTCTTCTTTTGGAAACACCAGAAGATGTGAGAACGGCTCTAAAATGGTCACAGTAGGACCTGGAAGATGATTTGCTCCTGTTGCTTTGCAAATGTTTGCTCAGTCACCACTAGCCTGCAAGCCTTATTTAACTGAACAACGCTGGTGACCACAGACCAATTGTTTCCCTGAAGCATGAGAAGTTCCAGGAAGATTCCTTCTTTCCAATTTGCCAACAACATGAAAGGCAAGCTAGTAAAATATGTGAAAGTATATTTACAATGGGTATACGGATGAGCAACAACCAAGTATGAGGCATTTTTCATTGGTTACCCACACTTACCTTCTTTGATCTCAGTAGAAAGGAAAGCACTTCGATACCAGAGAACAATGTCAATCTTAAAAATGTTGTAGATGTACGTGACAGACACTGCTGCGCCTATCAGGGTGACAAGCCCTCCTATCAAGTAAGCTTGAACATCCGGGGCTACAAACGACAGCAAATAAATACACAAATAATCAGATAATAATCATAATACAAAGGCTCAAATATACACTTTACTTATACAGATCACATTACAAATACCAAATGGAAATGTGTGAGAGGTCAATGAGGATACTGCTTAAATATTTTTTTTACAGTTAAATAACAGGTATATGGGAGTAGAATAATCTAGCGTGGACCATGAATTTCAGGAAGCAAATGTGCTCTTGGGAACCTGGGGAAGGAAATCCTGCAGAACTCTCGCTTCTGATGGTGGATACGGCATGGTTCCTATGCATGAGAACTGCTCCCAAAACACACACAACCAGGTCTTACTTAGTCAACACTAGACTCTCCAGAGGTAGAGCCTAAGCGTGTGTATTGGAAGACCTGGTGGTTCTCTTGCACATTCCTGATTATTCCTGTTACAACTGCTTCCACAGGCACCAAAAATTGAGCAGCAGGATGTCTGTCATAAAGAGCCGTCAACGGCCTCCCCTGAAAGCCAACTCTGTTGTCTCCATAAGGCTGGCAGAGAGCCAGACTGCCCCCTTTGTGCCGGCAAGGTCTGGGTTGGGGGCCTGCCTGCAAGGCACGATCTCAGAAAGGGCACCTACCCCTGCTCTGCTTGTGAACACCACTGCGGAGCAATTATGGCAAAAGCAGTGCGTGGGAGATGACCGAGAGGCAGAACCAGTTCCTCTGGAATGTCAAGTCCCTAAAGACATGCTCCCACATCACCGCTGCCACCACCACCACCACCGAGAAGAGGAACACAGCCTTCTCCCTTACCACAGCCCAAATCAGTGCTGCCACGGAAGGAAGGAGGCTCTAGGAAGGGGAGAATTCGAAAAGTGGAAGAGGACAGAGGAAGAGAAAGTCTCTCCATTCTTAGAACCCACCGCATACACCACTTCCTTCATCAGCCCCTTCCTGATGCTCTAGTCCCCACTAGAAGGTGTGTGTGTGGGGGGGGCGGGGGATGGCCTGGCCGGGAGGGGGGGGGGTTAGGTATAGGGGGGTTCTCTTTTCTTTGAACTCCCAGAGCACATTCCTTTTTTTAAATACTCCTTAAAGATCTTATCACGACCTGCCCTAAGTCACACCATACTGCAAACAGTCTGAGGTGGAAGACATCTCCATGCACCACTGCATGTCTTTAAATAAATGGCACAACAAAGCATCGTGACTAAAACACATTCTGGGTCAACAGAAATAGCAGCCCATTGATTAAAGCCCAGCACAACCAAGCGGATCTGCTCTGCACGCTGGTGCCCAATCTCATCCTGACCATCTGTTTGAACCTCTAGCTTCTGTTAGATAGATCCGCCCTTCCCATCCATCCTCCACTTCTCTTTGTCCTTCCCCAACTCTTGGAACAACAACGCCACCCCTCCCTTTGGGGGACCCATGTCTGGGAACCTGTAATGTATAGACTTCACGGATCTTGATACTGTAATGGTCATGATAAGAAGACCATGTCGTGCAATATTTATGAGATTCATAAAGCCCCTGGCATGTAGACAGGAGTGATGGCCTTCAGGAGTGTTGATATTCTCTGCTCTGGAAATGAGTTTAAAACCATCACATTTCCAAACAGGAAATGAATGCTGAGTTCTTCTACTGACTATCACTCTGCTGCCTCATGCCAAGTGCTTAATGCCATGCTGTTTTCATATGTGTCTCCTTGTCATTGTTTTGAGCCCTCCAAACAGCATGTACCCCACCGAACAACTACCTGGGAGTTTTAAAATAAAGTACGCTGCCGACACTCCAGCATGGCAAATGAAAGGACGGCCATAATCTTCCATTTTCACTTCTGAGAAGGTTATGTTCACTGTGTAAAAAATATGTTTCTGAAAAGAAATGTGAGATCTGTAAAAGAAAAAAACCACCCAGTTACACATGAGTCATATTTACCCAACCTACTGTACCATCTTCAGTCTAGAGAATAAAAGTCTCGGGGCGCCCGGGTGGCGCAGTCGGTTAAGCGTCCGACTTCAGCCAGGTCGCGATCTCGCGGTCCGTGAGTTCGAGCCCCGCGTCGGGCTCTGGGCTGATGGCTCGGAGCCTGGAGCCTGTTTCCAATTCTGTGTCTCCCTGTCTCTCTGCCCCTCCCCCGTTCATGCTCTGTCTCTCTCTGTCCCAAAAATAAATAAACGTTGAGAATAAAAGTCTCTCCCAGAGAACACTTTGGGCCATCGTGTTACCCTAAGAAGGCTTCACGGAGTGGCTCAGTGAGGTGTGTGGAAATTTTTCATTTTCTTCTGGAAGGTGACAAGGAAGTGTGGCTCTGTTAATTACAGATAGCATCGTCAGCCCTCCAGAGCCTTGGCCTGGTCCCCTCCACTTATCCTAACTTATCAACCCTGCAGGGTTCAACACAATTTCTCCTGCCCTCTGCCTTCAGTAGTCTTGATTTATACCACCCAATTTAAACAATCACAAATTGGGTTTATACCACTCAATTAGCTAATGATTAAGTCCTATCTCCCCTAAGAGTCCCCGTGTTGCTGCCTCTTTTGCTACTGAAGCCTAGAAGGTCTATAGCTCATGATATAACTAAACAGGAATGAGGCTGGTTTTAAGTTGGGAGAAATTGATCTTGTTGCATGAAGGGCATACTTGATGCTTTGCCTCATGTGTCTGACTAGGGTGTAAGCAGGATTGATAACATGAACACCTCACACCCCCCTGATTCAAGAAGGTTTGGCCGTGCATAGCACTGGCAAGATCTTTGAGAGACAAAGCCAAAAGGAGTAATGAGGGATCAGTGAGAAGCATCTAAAAAAAGCAGTACTAGCATCAAAACACTTCACGTTTATTTTATTTTTGAGAGAGAGAGAGAGAGAGAGCGAGAGAGCGAGCATGAGTGGGGGAGGGGCAGAGAGAGGAGGGAGACAAAGAATCTGGAGCAGGCTCCAGGCTCTGAGCCGTCAGCACAGAACCTCACATGGGGCTCGAACCTACGGACTGCGAGATCATGATGTGAGCCAAAGTCAGCGCTCAACCAACTGAGCCACCCAGGCGCCCCCAAAATAATTTAAATGAAGAAATTCTTGCCAACTTTTAGGGAAGTCAGAAAAACACAACACCTACTCAAATCCTTCTCTGATTCGTTTGGATTCATTGTAGTAATCATCCACCAAGGTGTCATTGACTCTCCAGGATCGGAGATTTGTATTATCCCTTGTGTCTGTTATATTGCAGTCTACAGTAAGGGTAGTGCCTGTAAAAAACAAATTCATAAATATTACATGAAAAGTCTATAAAAAATGATCAGCTAAACAAAACCTCTTGCTTCTGAGCCTGGAATATGTTTTGATTACCAAAAATACCCCTTGGAGGTCAACGTTAATCTACTTTATTCTCTCCTTGGACAGAGATAATAGGGGACAAGTGGCCTTCCAGGGTGTCTAAACAGCCGAATATCTGGCCACTGTCTTCCACAGTATTAGGGACACAAATACTAGTTCTAGTCTTAGGAAACTTAGCAAAGAACTTTAAAGTTTACAAAGTATTTCACACACATTGTCTCCTTAGGTCTTCATGTCCTCAAAACTATACCAATAAAAAAAGAGGAGGTGCTATAAGGTCCATATTACAGATGAGAACACTGAGGTTCAGATAGATTAGTGACCTGCCCCCAAGGTCACACATTAGAGAAAGAAATGAGACATGAACTCTGGTTTTCTAGTTCCAAATCTTCCAAATACTTTACCAATCGTGACCCCTATCCTGACTCCACACACGTTCACAAATTATATTTAACAATTTTATATTTTTATTTTATTTTTATGTGTATTTATTTTATATTTTTCTTTTGTTTGGTTCCATGAGCCTAATAAATTCCATCTATTTACACGACATAAAAAGTTACTCTATTTCTAAATAGTCTACTTCATGTTTCTTTATTCCAGCTGGAATTAAGGTTTTTTAAAAAAAAAATTCTCAACTATAACACATGTATAGTAAAAAGTATAGAATATACATGTAAAGCGCATATCCATACCACCTTCACCCCATCAAGAAAATAGTATGGGGGGTGCCCGGGTGGCTCAGTCGGTTGAGCATCCGACTCTTGATTTCAGCTCAGGTCATGATCCCAAGGTCATGGGATTGAGCCCCACATCTGGCTCTGTGCTGGGAGTGGAGCCTGCTTGGGACAAGAGTGTCTTAACTATTAGTCAGTCTTTACATTTCCCTACCAACATTATAAACAGATTCAGCAAAAAATGAAACTCTATTGAGATTTTGGCTCTCCCTCAAAACCAAGGAAACGGGTTTAAGAGTTCAGTCTTGAGTGTGTTATTTCTTCTACAGGTTTCTAAAGATAGATTTTAAAAAATCAGATTAAGGATGTTCCCTTACATTCGCAGTTTTAAAGGAAGTTTAAAAAAAAAAATTCTGGGGCACCTGGGTGGTTCAGTCGGTTAAGCGTCCGACTTCAGCTCAGGTCATGATTTCACGGTCGGTGAGTTCGAGCCCCGCGCCGAGCTCTGTGCTGACAGCTCAGAGCCTGGAGCCTGCTTTGGATTCTGTGTCTCCCTGTCTCTCTGACCCTCCCCCATTCATGCTCTGTCTCTCTCTGTCTCAAAAATAAATAAATATTAAACAAATTTAAAAAAAAATTCTAGTTTAGGTGTTCATGGTTTTTGGTGTCTATGAGGTGAATATATATATTATTTTTTCTCCTTTGGTTTGTTGATGCAAAATAAAAGAATGAATTATCTAATAGGAAGCAGCTTGGCATTGTTTCATGTAAACCCAACTTAGGCCACAAGGTAACGTTCTTTATGTATGCTGTTAAAATAAATTTGCTAAAAATGTGCTTAGAGTGTTTCCTCTGTGTTGATGAATGAGATTGGCCTGAAGTTTGCTTTGTAACAACGTTCGTTTTGCGTTTGAGGGTTAAGAGTTTCCTGACCTAATATAATGAGTTGATGACTGTTTCCTCTTTTTCTGCTCTGTGAAACATTTTGTTTAAATTTGCTAAATTTCTTTACTAACTGCTTTGTAGAGCTCACGGGAAAAGCCAACTAGATACAGAATTTTGTTTGTAGCAAGATTTTTAAATTTATAGTCTTATTCCTATTCTGAAATCTTGTGCCAGATCCTCTGTGCTGATTTTTACATAAAATGCCCATTTCTTTTTAGATTTTCAAATTGGCACTAAGTTGTTCAGAATATCCTTTTGTGATCTTTTGTGTGTGTATATGATCTATGGTGATGGCCTCTTTTTCCTTCAGATTGTCCCTTCCCTCATTTCTTAATCATCCAGGGGGCTACCAATCACATCCCACTTTCAAAAAAAATCAACTTTTTCTTTGTTAATCACTCAACTGCATGTTCATTTACTATTTCACTATTTTTGCTATTACTTTTCACCTCATCTCTTCCATTTCTTTTTTTTAAATTTTTTAAAAATGTTTATTTATTTTTGGGAGAGAGAGACAGCATGAGTGAGGGAGGAGCAGAGAGGGAGGGAGACACAGAATCCGAAACAGGTTCCAGGCTCTGAGCGGTCAGCCCAGAGCCTGATGCGGGGCTCAAACTCACAAACTGCGAGATCATGACCTGAGTCAAAGTTGGACGCTTAACCGACTGAACCACCCAGGTGCCCCGATCTCTTCCATTTCTGTTGGATTTATTTTGTTTCTCCTTTTCTGTCTTCGGGGGTGAGCGTGCTGCTCATAGATATTGCAACCATCTTCTTCTCCTAACTCAGGTTAACAAGCGTGCTCTGATCAAATTTTTGTATCTCATCAACCTCACTGTAATTTTTTTACTAGTATTCACTGTCAAATAATTTTCTCATTTCTATTATTATCCATGAGCTATTGAGAGGAGTTGTTTTTATTTGATTGTTTATTTGATTTAATACGGTTATTATAATTGTCTTTTTATTACTTATTTCTAACTTCTGACAATATGTAGTTGCAATGATTTCAATCTGTTGTTATAGCCCAATATACGGTCTATTTTATCAAACATTTCATTGTGCTTAGAAAGAATGTGTAATCTGTAGTAGCTGGGCACAGGGCTCTGTAATATAAACATCAGGCCATTCGTTGGACACATTTCGTTTGTCATGATAGGGTGTTCTGTTTGCCTGTTCTATCAGCTATTGTGAAAACCATGGCTGGTATTATCCCATTATTATTCCATTATTACTGTAAATTGGTCAATTTCTCCCTGTAATCCTGAACTTTCTCTCTTTCTGTATGTAGACACACACACACACACACAAACACCTTTAAGGCCATGTTATTATGTATCTAATAGGTTCAAAAATGAACTTTCAATCATTATGAAGTATCCCTGTTTATCTCTAATAATGCATTCTGCCTTTGTATCTACTTTGATATTAGTATAATTCTACCAACATCACTTTGGTTAGTGTTTATATCATATATCATTTTCCAGTCTTTTTCAGCACCTTGTAGACAGTCCAGAGTTTTAATTTCTTGTTCAAACCCAGCGTGACAATCTTAATTTGGAGCATTTAGTCCATCATATAATTGGTGATACATGTGTGTTTAAATCGACTAACTTATACAGATATTTTATTTGTAGCATCTGTCCTATATCTGTCTTTTCCTCCTTGCTTTCTTTTGATTCCTTCTTTTGGATCGCTTCTTACCTTGCTCTTGATTATTATTACTCCATATAACCCTATATTTTAAAAATTAGTATTATCTTAGGGTTGCCCTAAATATTAAAACATAGATCCTCAAACTTATCAAAGTCTGATATTACTGATATCTCCACTCTCTTCTAAGAGAATGTAAAGTCTTAGAATGTAATTACATTTGACCTTCTCCTAGCATACAGGCAAATGCTGTGGGGAATTCTAACGTCATGTATATTTTAAATTCCATGAACAATCGTCATTCTTACTGCCTTATGCAGTCAAGGTTCATTTAGATCTGCTCACATATTTACATCAACATCGCTCTTTCATTCCCTCCTACATAGCTGATTCACAATCTGGAAACATTTCCTTCTGCTTAAAGAGCATTGCAGTAGTTCCTTTTAAGACTGTGCTTGGCAAAGTTTGTCATTTTTAGTTTGCCGTATGTTCACTGATTATAAAATTAGCAGCATTTTTTTCAGCATACAACCTCTGTTATTTCCATTGAAGTTTCAAACAGCGGTTTTACTGCTGCACACAGAGCGTGTCTTTTTTTTTTTTTTTTCTTTTTTCCCTAACTTTTAAGATACTTTTCCTTTGTTTTTGGTTTTCTGCAGTTGCACTGTGGCATTTTAAGGTGCAGGTTTGGTTTCATTTATCCTGCTGAGTCTCCTTAGCTTCCAGGGTCTTTTAATTGATGTGTCTATCAGTTTGGAACATTCTCAGATTATCATTTAAATAATATTGCCTCTGCTCTCATCTTTCTCTTTTCTCTTTCTTCTAGGACTGTAGTTACATACAGGTTAGCTCTGCAGATCCTCTTCCTCTAACCTCTGTATTTCTTATTCTTTTGTCTCTCTGTGCTTAATCCTGGACATTTTCTCCTGACTTATATTTTAGTTCAGTAGTTCTTTTTTTCAAATGTCTCATAGGCTATTAAACTCTGTATTGAATTTTTTGTTTTGGTATTGTCTTTGTCAGTCCTGATGTTTCGTTTGTTCTTTTCAAATCTGATATGCTACTCTTTTTAAAAGTTTTCAATTGTCTTTTGAAAATTTCAGTCATGTCTTTTCCTTCCTTGCACATAGTAAGCACAATTTATATATATATCATTGTTTTGGTGTATGTTTTTTTATTGCAGATGAGCATATTTTCATATTTTCTTAGTCTTTTTTTTTCTTCTGTGGATTATTCATTTGCCCCATTTGGATTATTCACATTCCTTGATTTGTTGGTATTTTCCATAGAAATTATATTACCTGTTTTTTAATACCTCTGTTCCAAACATTCTCTCTTAGTTTGTCATTCACATTTTGATTTTACCATTTTTCACATATACATACACTTAAATTTTTTATGATAGTCTAATTTTTAAGATATACACACACACATATATATACATACATATAGATACATATATACATACGTGTGTGTGTGTGTGTGTGTGTGTGTGTGTGTGTATCTGGGACCCTGGGGATCTGTGTCTGCTGTATGTGGTCTACCATCTAGAATTTACTGAGTCAAAAGTTATACATATTTGTGAAGGGTCTGAATACATATTAGAATTTCCCTCTGCAGAGTTTATACCAGTCCATTGACTTATTTATCTATTTAGCAACTATTTCTTGAGCATCATCTTTTTTAAAAAATGTTTGTTTATTTATTTATTTCAAGGAAGAGACAGAGAGAGAACAAGTAGGAGGGAGGCAGAGAGGGAGAGAATCCCAGGCAGGCTCCACACTGTCAGCACAGACCCCAACACAGGGCTCGATCTCACAAACTGTGAGATGATGACCTGAGCTGAAATCAGGAGTCAGATGCCTAATCGATGGAGCCACCCAGACGCCATAAGCACCTTCTGTGTTCTAGCAATTGTTCTGAGCACTGATGATATTGGAGGGACCAAACCAGATGCAAAGCTTTCTCCTAAGAAGCATGGATTCAAATAGAATTAGAGATAACAAGACAGGTTCAAAATATGTGAGGTACTGATAAGTACTTTATGAAAACATACAGAAAGCTCAAGGGCTAGAGCATGATGGTGAGTGAGGTATGCTATTTCAACATGGTGGTCAGGTGAGATGACATTCAGTGGAGACCCGATGGAAGTGAAGAAACAGAACATGGGGCTGTGTGTGGAAGAGCGTTTCAGGTAGAGGAAACAGCAAGTGCAAAGTCCCTGAGGTAGAAGTGTGCTTGACTGTTCAAGGAACAGTAGGTATGCCAGTGTGATCAAAACAGAAGGACTGAATGGAGAGCTGTAATAAATGAGGTCCAAGCACATGTGAGGTGCTAACAAGGGGAAGTCGACCACGGAGGGCCCCGCTGGGAATGCAAGCATTTTGAATTTTAGTCTGAGATGGGAAACCTTTAGAGAGTTTTAAACCCAAACATTTTTAAACGATTGCTCATATTCATGGCTGGTCATGTATTAGAACACCCCCCATAGTATCTTTGCTAATATTTGGTATTATATATGTTTTAATCCTTACCAATTTCATGGATAGATATCATTGTTTTTGTGTATATTTTTTTATTGCAGGTGAATATATTTTCATATTTTCTTAGTCTTTTATTCTTCTGTGAATTATTCATTTGCCCCATTTGGATTATTCATATTCTTTGATTTCTTGGAATTTTCTAGAGAAATTATATTAGCTGTTTTTTAATATCTCTGTTCAAAACATTCTTAGTTTGTCTTTCACATTTTGATTTTACCATTTTTTACATATACATACACTTAAATTTTTTATGATAGTCTAATTTTTAATCTTCTGTGATTTCTTCCACTGGTTCTATGTGTAGAAAGTACATCCTTCTGAGGTTGGACATAAGTTTATCTTTTGTTATTATCATTATTATTTTATTTGAGAGACAGTAAGTGCTTGTGAGCAGGAGAGGGGTAAAGAGAATCCAGAGCAGGCTCTATGCTCAGCACGGAGCCTGATTTGGGGCTCGATCTCATGACCCTGGAACCATAACCTGAGCTGAAACCAAGAGTTAGACACTCAACCAACTGAGCCACCCAGGTGCCCTGATTTATCTTTATGTTCTTTTTTTTTTTTTAATGTTTACTTATTTTTGAGACAGAGAGAGACAGAGCATGAACGGGGCAGGGTCAGAAAGAGAGGGAGACACAGAATCTGAAACAGGCTCCAGGCTCTGAGCTGTCAGCACAGAGCCTGACACAGGGCTCGAACTCACGGACCACGAGATCATGACCTGAGCCAAAGTTGGACGGTTAACTGACTGAGCCACTCAGGCACCCCTATCTTTATTTTCAATGGTACTTTTGAGGATTTATTTTTATATGTAGTTCTTTAATTCATCAAAAATGTATTTTAGTGTCTGATATGAGATAAAGAATGAACTACATATTCTTCACATTTAACAAGTTTTACTCATATTGCACATACACTATATCTCTTTCTCTACATATCTCCTTTACTAAATTTCTGTGTATTCCAACATATGCTTATTGTTTTCTGTTATGTTATCTAATCTTTGTTTGCATACAAATATCAGTGTCTATTTATTATAGCTTTATAATTAAACATACTTTAATATTTACTAGAAAAGATCTCTATTTCTTCTTTTTCTCGCTCTTTACTTCTTCTATTCAATTGTTTTCCTGCTAACTTCTTCCAACATTTTTTGACATGAATTTTTAACAAATGCCTTGTCAAATTTGAGGACAGTCAATGAAATTTAATTGGTTTTATATTAAACATGTATATTAATCTCCCCTTAGTGATTTCAATGGCTTCAAAAATTTTACTCACCAGGTTGTACTTCAATTGAATTGTTTTTTGGATAAATGATTTTAGGAATTCTTCCTGCATATCCATGTGTTTCTGCTAAGAAATCAAACCCACATGAAATTGCATTAGAATCATGTATGATACCTTCCCAACGACTTATCCAATGCTAGTGTAAAGAAAACACAGTACTAAGCAGATCTTCAGTTAATACCAGTCAAGGAAAACACAAAGCTCATGGCATGATGAAATGCCACCCCATAAATACCTATTTTGAAACCAGAAATAACTGAATTGCTAAGGAAGAGCCCTAAGCACTGGGCTACCACGAGAGCTCCCTTCACCATTCTGTATTTGGTATAAATGTAAACTGATGAGATTGTGTACTAAAATCTCATTACCTAATAATCCAGATGCAGTTTGTAAGCAGTGGCTCTAAGCAAAGCTCTGGCCTGGGTCCTACAGAGAGATAATGATCCTAATGTCTCACTGCTCGATCCTCTCTCCCTGCTTTTCCACATTCTTTATATCCCATCCTCTTCCATTATACTTCCACTGTATCACTGTCTTCCCTTGTGTTGACTTGTCAGCCCTTCAATTTTCTCCACTTCTTCTCTTCCCAATTTGTTCACCAACATTTAGCAATCACCTGCCTAGCCCCACATGCCTCCTCTAGATTTGGGGTGGGACACAGAGAAGCTATAAGAGGGAAGCTAGGAAAATGCAAAAACATATGTCCTTTATAATGACAATAATATTTGCACATTCTACATACAAAGCATCCAAATTCAGTGTGTTCCAGACAGAAATCATCACCAGCCAGTTAATATACCACCTTGCTCTGGATCGCACACAGCTAAAATCTAGAAGTCATTCTAGGCAACAGCCCTTCTCTTCTTCAAATTACCAACCTCCAAGTCAAACTAATTTCACCTCCTAACATTTCTTCATGTGTGCCTCCTTCTTCACAGCTAAACCCTCTATTTTCCACTCTCTACTCTTTCCTAGGTACTCTTATTCATATCCACCCTTCTATTACCATCTAAAGGCCAAGGACTTTGAAATTTGCATCTCCAGACTTTTCTCTAGACTATGGCCTTGGCCTACTTGACATCTCCACGTGGGCACCTCCAAGTACTCAACTTACCCATGACCAAGCTCATGATCTCTTTCCTAAATCCAGTTTTCCTTCAGAGTTATATTATTTCATTGAATAATATCACCAACCAGCCCATTGCATATGCCAAAAGGCCTAACTCCCTTGACCTTGCCATATCCCTTACCCCATATTCAATCCAACACTAACACCTGTGGGTTTTACCTCCTAAAATTCCTTGAACCCAGCCACATCTCTCCATCTTCAATGCCACCATGTTGCCTGTACCTACCTGATATCTCACCTGCATTTCTGTACCCTTCTCCTACATGCCACTTCTACCCCTGTAGGGATCATTCTGTGCACAGCAGCCACACTCAGCTTTCAGAAATGTAAGTCACATCATGCGACTCTCCTGCTCTCCACCCGTCTGGCTGCTTACCATTGTTCTTGGAATGAACTCCACACTCTCTGCTTTGGATTGCATGTTCCCACCAATTCTTGGCCCAACCTCATTACCTAGCGTGACCTCCCTCCCTCAGCATTGCTCCAGCCAACCTGCCTATTTCCCATTATTCAGACATACCATGGTCTGTTTTGTTACAAGGCCTTTATTTTGGCTGCTCCCTCAGTCTGGAAAAATCTCACCCACTCCATCATTCAGTTTATGCTTCCTGACTATCAGTGTCACTATTATCAACAAGCTTTCCCTGACCCACAGACTTCTCAACAGGTCCTTGTCTATTTGATCTCACATTTTCCATTCTCTCATTGCATTGAATCTCCTTGGTAATTACACATCTCACTAGCAACTTATCTGATATAGCTCTGCCTCCCCTCCCTGCTCAGACTTCAAAGTTCCATCAGAGCAGCAGTCATGGTTGTTTTCCTCCTTATCATGCTCTCTCTACTAAGCACAGGACCTGGCCTTGTTAGGCACTTAGTAAAGAGCCACTAAATTACCGCCTGAAGAAGAATCTCCTGCCTATTGCACTCAGGTTCTGATTATCAGCCCTCTTCTGGGTATTGCAGCAGCTGCCAAAGTGGTCTGCAGGCTCCAAGACCCTCTTCAACTCTTGCTCAACCATCTCAAGACTGGTCTTGTCCATCACAAATGCAGCCTCATCCCTCTGCATCCAAAGGCTCTGCAGTGGCTCCATGGGAAAGCCTGCGTGTAACTGGCCCCCTTAACCTTGACCCTGTTTCACTCCATGGCCTCAGCAATCTCCGCTCCTTACTACATGCTTATGTATGCTCCAACAAAATTAGTTTTAGATCCAACACAAACTATACTGGTGGACACTTTTACGTTTTGTCTTAGACCATTCTCTCTGCCCTGTCTCACTCTTTACATCTATAAATCTAACTCATCCTTCAAAATTCAGCTGAGAAGACATTTCCTCTTGGAAGCCTTCCAAGGCGACTTATTTGCCACTCTCATGGCTACTTCTGATTCTTTTACTGTTCCTCAGACACTATCTATAACTCTATCCTTATCACGTAATGTTAAAATGATTCATTTACATCTCCATCTCCACTGCCACCAGGTTGAGAGCTTCTCAACAGAAGAAACAATGGGTTTATGTTTTTTTTTTAATTTGTTAATGATCAGGTTCTAACAATTTGGGAGATATAATAGATCATAATTAAGTGTTTGTTGCAATGGCACGAAATATAGACTATTGAGCTCAATGACCTCTTGAGGTAGTCTTCATTTCACCTTTGAAATGTTGTGTTTCAAAGAATCCCTTGGCTAACCATGTAAAACTAAAGCATGACAGTTGCCAATCATGCTGTTAATAAATAGGTCTGTGCCTAGTCTAGGCCAGGCACTGGGCTAGGTGTGGGGGATTGAGCAAGACAACTTTCACCTACCTTTGGAGAGATAACAGGTGACGTAAAACCCAAAAGCATAAAAATCATCAAATGTAATACAATTATTTTTCTTAATTAAAGGGTTCTAGGTGGGAAGCAGGAAGCCATCCATGCTAAATACGTGCCTAAGAGAACCACACCATTAGGAAATTGCTAGGTACCACCCAGCGTTTTGAAGTCTGATAGAAATTAGTGACAGATATAATGGTCCAAATCAAAGAAATATTCAGTCTTCAGTTCTTCCCATTTAGATGAATAAACATAGAAAACAACTATCTCCTGACAAGAGAGCAAAAGGCAATAGCAAGAACTCCTTGATGAAGGTGTTGAAAAGAAGGAATGCTCATCTGGCCACTGAAAGCCTTACTCCTAGACCCGTTTCTGTCACCAACCAGCTCTGTAAGTTTCATAAGTTACTCCTCCCGGGTCTCTATAAAATAAACGGCTTAAGCTGAATTATCTTTAGGGTTTCTTCAACCCCAAATATTCTGCTTTCAGGTCTCCAGGTCATATGTTCAAGCCAACTGGCTGCTCTGGGTTGAGAACTGATACCCCATGAGCATCAAGTCCAGAGACCTTGAACTCTGCATGCATGGGCAGGGGAGGCCAAAGCTGGAGTGGCCCAGCAAAGTAGTCACAGTAGTGATGGCTGAGGGAAATAAGAGTAACGATAATATCTACCACGTCCTGAATACCTATACTTTGCCAGGTACCCCAGTACCTGCTTTACATACGTGCTCTCATTTCATTTTCACACCAAGTGTGTTGAGCATTCTGTTTTCCCAGATGAGAAACTGAACTCCTCCTGCCCTTTGACCACCCCCTCTTTCTCCCCTCTGATTCTAACAATGGCAACTTTGAGAGTCTGCTAACCCTCAAGAAAATCAAGATTGAGAATCACTGCTTCCCAAAGCTAGCCATCTCACGCAGAGCCAAGAGGAAGCCAAGGCAATGGATATGAGCATATTTACTGATATTCACAGTGATGCTGTTTAAAATAGTGTACCGCTTCCCTGTGTGTGTCAGTTGGGCTTGACACGCGTAGTCCCCTCCGTCTTCTGCTGAAACGTTGCTCACTGAGAGCTTAATTCTCCAACGAGTAAACCGTCCTCCTTTAATCTCTTTACAGTCCTAAAAATATATATACATATATATTTTATTTACTTATTTACTTATTTAATTTGAGAGAGAGAATGAGTCCAAGGAGGGGAGAGGGACAGAGAGAATCCCAAGCAGGCTCTGCGCTCAGTGCAGAACCTGATGTGGGGCTCGATTCCCATGACCCTGGGATCACAACCTGAAGCAAAACCAAGATACGGATGCTCAAATGACTAAGCCACCTGGGAGCCCTTATACATATACATTTTAATTCAAAGAGTATTTTGGTGCATCAGTTACATTCCTAGTTAGCACCTCCTATGAACTGTGGGGAGATGCAAGAAACATGTGATCCCTAGACTATGGGTAATGTATAATCTAACTGAAGATGATTATCTATCTATCTATCTATCTACTATCTATCCATCCATATCCATCTATATCTGTAGATAGATAGAAAGATGGATAAATATCTACAGAAGATCTGACAAAGAATATGTTGCAAGCTACAGTGAGTGCTATAAATATTAAGTCTAACAGAGGTTGAGAAGAGAGAGGCCTAAGTGGGCTAGAAGGAAGACTATATGAAGGAGGATTGGGTAGGGTCCTCAGAGGAGTATGGTAGGAGGATGTGAACAGGCAGGAATGCCTTCCACCCACAGGGGACCATATCTCCCAGTGGACCACCATCTCATGGCACCATGACCCTTTGCTAAAACTGCAAGCCCAGGTGATTAATGACTGCTTCCACTGTGTTCCAGGCCCAAATACACCTTCTCAACCTGTCGGGGGTTGGACTTTACAGAGGTCCAAAATAACTCTTCAAGAACATTCTGCTGGGTGGTCTGAGCAATAGTCAAAGTATGATGGCTAGGCTTATGGGCAGATGTCACATAACTTGTTATGTCGCCCACGCTGCCGCTGCATCGACAAGAACAACCTCACACCAAACCAGCTTGAGGTCTGGTTGGTCTCAGGAATGCCTTTCTTGCTTGTCATCCTCGGCAACCACCCACAGGGCAGGCCTCAGCCTCCATCTGTCTGTCAGAAGCTCACATTCTCATGCTAACTGCCACTTCTTCCATCTCACAGACCCCCTTCTGAACATTTCCTCAAAACTTTGCCCCTTTCTTTGGGAAGTGCCACTCAACAGAGTAACTTCTTGAATTATTGAGCCCATTTATTCATTAAAGCATTCAAGTTCCTGCTCTTTGCTAGTCTGTGAGAGGTCATGTCATACAGGAATAAGATGCAGTCCCTGTCTTCAGAAAGCTCACAACCATGTAATATAGAGGACAAACTTTCAGGGGTTACCCTGATAAAGATTTAATTGCCTGCGTTTGGAGCGCTCTTCTCACGGAATCAGCTGTAGCTAGCTCAGGAGCAGACTCCATTCTTCATGGGAACAGTGTGAATGGATCCACCTTGGAAGCTAAAACTCAGTAACTCCAGAACGAGCATTTGTTTATTTATCATGTGAATTTCTAAAAGTTTTACCTTATTCCCCATATGGGAAACCCAATTATAATTGGATAGTTACTTAACAAACAGAATGGGAATTATTAGTAAGGGTCAGATGGGTGAAGGCATCAGATCCCATAATGTGATGCCACCTTCTTTGGAGTAGGGACAAACAAAAAGCATTGAGTCCTTGGACTATGAAAACTTTCTTCCCTGGATAGGGCTTCGATAGGGGCAATCTCTGGAGGCCCAGAATACGTGGATCCGTATATCCCTTTCTACATTTCTGTCATTGACCAGTCCCTTTCTGATCGACTCGTCCTTTCTTTTAAGATGTACAAATACTTAATCATATGGAAATCCAATCTTGATAATTTAAGAAGCAATCTTGATAGCTCCTGTCCCTTTACAGTAACTGGGACTGCTTCTACCACAGTCCACTAGGGCATCGTTGTAGAGTTTAAATTCTCAGAAGGCCTTGACGGTTACTTAAATATCTGTAAGTGACATCTCACTGACAAGATCTAAACTTAAAATATTAGTAATGAGAGCAGGCAACATTTGAATGTATTTTGTCTCCCAAGCGCCAAGAAGAACACTTTGAGCCCAGCATGTACAGTGGTTGGAGGAATAGAATGGCCCAGAGTGTCTGGCTAAGATGCAGAACCTACAGGAGAGTGACAGAGAAAGAACCGGTCAGGCACCCAGGAGCCCAATCATAGAAAACCATGAAAATGGGATGAACATTGCAGCTTTTCCAGCAAGGGAATGAGATGATCATATTTGCCTTTGAGAATGATCTCAGGAAGTACACATACAGCCTAATAGTGGAGCAGAAATCATTGTATTGAGAAGTAGTTTGGAATTGAAAAAAAAAAGGGAGACATTACCGCTTTTCCAATGTGAATACTTCATTGTCCATGAGAATGCATATTTTATTTTTTTAATTTTTTTATGTCTATTTTTGAGAGAGAGAGAAAGAGAGAGAATGCAAGTGGGGGAGGAGCAAAGAGAGAGGGAAACACAGAATCTGAAGCAGGCTCCAGGCTCTGAGCTGTCAGCACAGAGTCCAATGCGGGGCTCAAACCCACGAACTGCGAGATCGTGACCTGAGCCAAAGTCAGACGCTTAACCAACTGAGCCACCCAGGTGCCCCAAGAATGGATATGTTAATACCTGAACCTTCTCCTCCATAACCCTTCAATTTCAAGGACCATCTCTATTCCTCTTGGTCTTCAATTATCCCAGCCACAAGCTGGGCTTTGTCATTATCCAGAACCACTATGTTTCTAAATTCCTCAAAACAAATATACCATTCTGATTATCATTTTTTATTATTCCATCTCTTCCATTCCTTTATTTTAACCAAATAATAGCATGTGATTATTTATTTATTAAATAATTGCTATGTACCTACACTGAACTAAGGGCTTACCAGATAGATGATTTGATTCACTCTTCAAAACAAATCTGTGAGGCCTTATCTCTTGGATGGGTTTTAGTTGCATAAAGCAAAAAGCATCCCAGCTATTTTAGGGGGAAAAGGATTTAACACAGGTATTAGGCACTTACAAATCTTTAAGAAGCACTCAGGCAGTGAGATCTAAACCAGACCATGCTGGTGAACTAGCTCACAGGATCCCTGCTACCTCTGACATAACTGTGAGGTGGGAGTCAAGACTTTGAAACACCCCACCTGAAAATCAGACACCAGGAGTTGCCACAACACAACTCTAGCGTGCGAAGTCATGCCACATCTAGTAAAGTCACACCAACAAATACATCATCAGAAGGCCTATGCACTGCTTCTCAGCTCCCACAAAGCTGAGGTCTGGGCCCTGGAACACCGCTGCAGAAAAATCCCCATGTCCATGCTGTCCAGCAGAAAAAGCAGGACAATCTAGACAATTTCTCATTTCAGCCCTTCAGGGAAGCCAGCTAAAGAAGCTTAGTCACATCCAGAACATTAGCTGCAGGAAACCTTGGAAAACTGTAGGGTTTGTATTTGGTTGCTTTGGTTGTTCGTTTGTTTCTTTTTAGCTTTATAGCCTCTCTAGTGTTTAAAGAGGCTCACCATGGACAGTGAACATCTATCCACCATGTTCATTATAGTCTTCTACCTGAAATTTCTATCCATCACACCCATTTTTCTGTCTTCGCTGGAAGCAGTCTTCTTGAATCCTCATTTGGTATTAATTACCACTTTCCTTCAGGTATCATTTCCTTTCCCATCATGTGGCGTCACTTTACTGACCCCCTTTCAATTCCTCCACACTGTCGCCCTTTATCCTTGCAGCATATTCAGCCTGCAAAACCCACCCTGGGTTGGTCCCATTGTCCCTCTCCTACATGCCTACAACCCGATGAACATTATGAGAGAAAATCACATCAACATGAGTCTTGGCATCACTACTAATTCATGGTCTTCACCTTAGAAATTCTTTGCCTTCGACTCCCTCATTCACCTACTCACCTACACTGTTCTTTCTAAATTTCCACCTAACATCTCCCTCCAATTAATGGAGAAAAGAGGGGCCACTGGGAATGAGTTCCCTCCACTTACTCTCCTCTCCTTTCCCCTCATTCTGTCAGTTCTATCTTATACACTCTCCTCAATGGTCCTCGTTTAATCACTGAATTTCTGAAATAGCGTCAATGATCCACACGCCACCATCCGCAAGCCCTTCCAATTTATTCCCTGCAGTGCCTCCACGAGGACTTTACTAACGCGTAAAGAAGTGGAGTATGTCATTCTCCTAATAGGGTGATTGGCCGTTAACATACTTTAAGTGGGGGAAAGGCTATGTGCTGGTTAGCAAACAAGATCTTCTACTTCCTAGCATCACCTTACCCCACTCGGACATGGACCTCAGACTCTAACTAATACCCCCAAACACCATTCTCTTTCTTACCTGATCCCTTTGCACCTGCTAGGGTTTTTTCTAATTGTCATCATTTTCGCCCCCCACCCCCCCTTCCCCACCAGCTTCATTGCTATTCATTCTTTACGCAGTGCAATGCTCACCTCCTACACAAAGCATTTCCTGGTATGGCCCCAGGCAGATAATAGGTTCTAAGTGCTTGAAGAATTGATTCCAACGTTCTCATTTGACAGAAGAAAACACTGAGGCCCAAAAAGTAACTCAAGGTCTGAACTGGAGAGCAGCAAAAACAGAGCCATAACTGAGGTCGCTGGTGGGACAGTTTCAGAACAATCCCTCCTCTTCATATTGCTCGACTCCTAGCCTCCTATCTGCTCAGGCTGAGCAGATAGTTTAAAAATAAAGATGCCTGCACCTCACCTATGGATAATCTGATTCAGGGAGTAGAAGATAAGTCCGAGCCAAGTGCTTTAAAAAAAAAAAAACAACCCATCCTCTTAACACTGAGGTAGTGACAAAGTTGACTCTAAAAACCTACCTCTCTACAAATGTCAAGTGCTTTCCAATCTATGACCACAATAGGCCCAGGCCAAGAGGAAAAAATTTCGAGAAGAGTTCTACTGATAAGACTCTAAAGGGGCATAATGCTGGTGCCAAGAGGTAATTGTTGCAAGGCTGCAAGGTGGGAGACAGAATGCTGGAGGAAGAGTCTACAAGAAGCCACGGAGAAGAACGTGTGACCCCATATCCTGAGAAGGCCAAAGTTGAACTCGGAAAGTGGGTAATGCCACAGTCCAAGCCAACTGAGGCTGAGGGGACGGTGGCCTGGCAATCAGTACCCTCTAAGTGAAACAGGAATACTGTTAGGGAATTTTTTTTTCCAAGTTGGCTCCATGCCCAACATGGGCTGGAACTCATGACCCTGAGATCAAGAGTTGCATGTTCTACTGACTTAGCCAGCCAGGCCTCCCTTGGAACAGGATTGTTGTTAGTTTTTAAACTGTAGTCAGAGCCAATGCTAACAAAAGGATAATGAGAAAGAGTATGCAAACTGTTTATTATATGTCCCAACACATATTAAATGAATACTTGTCACATAATTTTTTTCCACTGGCCCAATAGTTAATAAGAAAAACAAAAAATATTGGAGATAGAAAGAACTCAGAAGCCATCCACCTATTCAGTAGAAACTTACTGAACATTTCCTCAGGGCCAGGTATTAGCCTTGTAAGTGGAGAAGGCACAGGCAGTAGCTATAAAGTCTGTAAAGAGAACTTCTCATTAAAAGAAAACTGGGTGTTTAGAACTAACTGTCCCAAATACTTCTTTTTTTTTAAATATTTATTTATTTCTGAGACAGAAACAGAGCATGAGTGGGGGAGGGGCAGAGAGAGAGGGAGCCACAGAATCCTAAGCAGGCTCCAGGCTCTGAGCTGTCAGCACAGAGCCCGACGTAGGGCTCGAACTCACAGACCGTGAGATCATCACCTGAGCTGAAGTTGGACACTCAACCTCAACCAGCTGAGCCACCTGGGCGCCCTACCCCCCAAATTATCTTGAAGGTGACAGCCAGTAGACTGATAAGACAGTGCTTTGACGGATACAGGTGTAGGAGACAAAAGCTAGAGTCAGGGCCTGACGTCCTGCCAAACTCTTAAGTCCTCAGCTGGGATCGAAATGACCACACGGTTTGGTTAAACCGCTAAAAGCATGGCCCTAAAAGAAGACCACATCAATCCCAACTTCAAATGATGATTCTCACAAGTTTACTATTGCGCCAAGCAAGCCAGGCTTGTGCCTATATGTACTACATACAATATGATTCAATTTCAGTGAAATTCATAAGCTGGCAACACTAATCTATGCTATTATAAGTCAGGGGATTAGGGAAGTACAGTTCTTTGGAAGATGGCAGAAGGGGGCCTTCTGAGGTGCCGGTGGTGTTTTAGTTCTTGACCTTGATCACTGGAAGGGGTAACCAAAGGGTATGTTCACTTTCTGATAATCCATCAAGCTTGTCCCCTTAAGCTTCATGTATTTTCTATACATACACTGAACCTCGATGGAAATTGTTCACGCATTCCAAACATTGGTACCCAGATATATATAAATATATAAAGTCTCTTGTAAGTCAGCAACAAAATGGTAAGAAAAATGAAAAAAATAAAAATAGGGCAAAAGGTAGGAGTCACCAGTTCAGAGCATTCAAAAATGGTCAGTAAATGTATGCAAAAGTTGTTCAATCTCACTAACACTAATAATTAAGGAAAAGCAACTAAAACAACAATACAGTAACATTTACACCCATTAAGCTGATAAAAAAAATATATAAGTCTTATAATACAAAGTCCCAGATAAGGTTTTAGGGAGTCCAGGATATTGCAGGGGGTGAGTATAAGCCGATAAAAAATTTTGTCAAGGAACTTGGCATCATCAATGAAATTGAATACTTTATACATAGCCTACAATCTAACAATTAGAAGGTTAATGAGAATGTAGCCTACAAAACTTGCACACTGGCAAATGCGCCTTCAAACACAGGGATAAGGCCATTCATTGCCTTGTGAGAGCAGAAAATGGAAACAAAGTAAATGAACACAAAACATGTAATAGGATCAACAAGGCCAAAACTGGATCCTTGGAAAAAAGTAATAAAACTGACAACTGTCTTATGAGAGACTAATCCAGTGAGACAGTGAGAGACAAATACATTGTAACAGGGATTAAAAGAAGAACCTTCTGGCAGAAACAGACATCAAAAGAGCAAAGATGATAAACCGTTGCATGCTAGAGTATCTGAAATGTTTAATGAAAGGAGCAATTTCCTACAAAAAAAGAAATCTTACCAAAACTCTTTCAGGAAGAAATGAGAAATTGGTATAAGCCTCTCTCCATTAATGAAATTGAATCAGGTGATAAAAAGGTTTCCACAGAGAAAAATCACGCCCCAGATGGCTGTACCGACAGGTGCTAACAAGCAGAATTACAGGAAAACTAATTCTATCTTAAATAACCAGCCTGTTCTCCTCCCTGCCTAGGATTATGTCTTAGACATTAATATCTGCCGGGACAGCCAAGAAAAGAGAATGCTCCAAGGCGGAAACACAAGGTGCAGAAAGGTGAGTCAAGGATTTCGTGTTTTCATAAAAAGTGAAGGACAAAGATATAGTTTTATTTGCTTGGATAGCATGATATAAAAATAATGCAAAGGATAGAAGAAAGTAATAAAAGCAGCCACGTGCTAGGAAAGGTGTGACAGGCCCAGGGCAAATACAGCTCGGGAGAGCAGAGGATACTTTCCAGGGGTGACTTTTTATACTTTGTGATTATTGAATCATGTGCATGTAGTACCCACTCAAATTTATTAATCTGTTAGAATAAAAGAATAACCAAGGATAGTTCTCAAAAAATATAATAGCAGGGAGGTGGTGAATACAAGGAATAAAATATTACAAAGTTATAAGAACCATAAATTTTAAAATCAATAATCAGCTGGGTAAATTATCAATATCAATTAGCTAACAATTAGCTACGTACTCAAATCTCTTTACCAACTCTGCCTTAAAAGATACAACTTAAACTAAAAACAGGTTTAAAAAAAATTTTTATGCTTATTTATTTTTGAGACAGAGAAAGAGTGAGAACAGGGAAGGGGCAGAGAAAGAGGGAGACACAGAATCTGAAGCCAACTCTAGACTGAGCTGTCAGCACAGAGCCTGTCGTGGGTCTCGAACTCATGAACTGTGAGATCATGACCTGAGCTAAAGTTGGATGCTTAACCAACTGAGCCACCCAGGCCCCCCCAAAACGAGTAAGTTTTAAAGAAGAAGAAAAATATCATAGGAAAATTATTTTTTTTACCTTGTACCACGTTATTGAATCCAAAACACAACTCTGTGGGAAGTTCAGATGACAGGTAAGACTGTCGTCTTTTCCGGCATGTAATATTTGTTTGTATTCATCTGATAAAATCAGTTGACTGTTTCCAGAAAAACAATACCAATATTTTCTTAACACAGTTAGGTTTACATGGATTCTGTGACAGGTGTTTGTATAGCTGTAAGAAAATGGCAAATTGAAACCTCGTAAACTCCAACAGTCACAAAATCAAATGAATCCACTCACCTCCAGATTGCCAAATCATCTTCAAGATATTGTGCAAGCCCTCTGCCTCAAACGAGGTGGGATGCATCTCACAAATCATTACTTACAAAAAGGAAAAAAAAATATTTATATTGTGGAAACCCTGGACAACACCTTAACCACGTGATCCAACTGATTACCACCACCAAGGGGCAAATGGACACCATGAGCTGCTGAGTGTGTTGTCTGAAGAGGGTACAGACTACATGCTATTCCAGCCAAGAAGGCTCAGCCTCATCCTACTTAGGAAGAAATGTCTGGCAAACCCAAATGAAGGGATAGTGTATAAAATAATTGTACTCCTTAAAAATGTCAATGTCGTGAAGCACAGAGGACCTGTTCCAGATGAAAAGAGACTGAAAATACGTGACAGCCCCATGCAATACATGATCCCAGATTGGATGCTCTACCAGAAAGGAAAGGAACAAAATGTGTCAAGAAAAATCGAGATGATTGACAAAATAATAGTGTGAATTGGGAGTTAGATAAAAATGTTATATGATGGTTCCTGAATATGATAACTAAGAAAATATTCTTGGCAGCAAACACACATGGAACTACTCAAGGCTAAAGGAACACGACGCATACAACTCAAGTGTTTTAGAAGAAATGGCTTAGAAAAAAAAATATTGCGTGTAATATACATATACAGCTGACCCTTGAACAACGAGGGGGTTAGGGGCACTGGACCCCGTGCACTGTTGAAAATCCACATAGAACTTTTGACTCCCCCAAACCTGAACTACTAATAGCCACTGTTGACTGGAAGCCTTACTGATAACATAAACAATGGATTAACACATATTTTGTATGTTATGTGTATTATATATTGTGTTCTTACAGTAAAGTAAGCTAGAGGGGCACCTGGGTGGCTCAGTCAGGTGAGCGACTGACTCTTGATTTCAGCTCAAGTCATGAGCCCAAGGTCGTGAGATCAAGCTCCCTGTTGAGCTCCACGTTGGGTGTGGAGACTGCTTAGGATTCTCTCTCTCCCTCTGCCCCTCTCCCCTGCTCATGCTCTCTCTTTCTCTCTTTAAAATGAAAAAAGAAAAAAATAATAAAGTTAGAGGGAAAATGTTAAGGAAATAATAAGGAAGAGAAAATACATTTACAGTAATGTACTATATTCATCAAAAAAATATCCATGTATAAGTGGACCTATGCAATTCAAACCCATGTTGTTCAGGGATCAGTCATATATGGAGAGAGAGCAAGAAAGACAGAGAGAGAGAGGGAGAGAGAATTATAAGGTAAATGGGGCAAATGTTAAAATAATGAGGAATCTAGATAAAGGATAGGTGGGAGTTCTTTATACTATTCTTGCAAACTTTGTAGGAATTTGAAATTACTTCAGCGTAAAAATATACAGTTTACTAAGTATGTCTCATATCTGTATGTTAATGATTTTTGAGAATTCACACTTATTTTTTTCCATGACAGCAGCATCTGTGTCTACTTTCTAGGAAAGATGATCTTTCCCTGTTTCACAGCAACCAGATTTAAGTATTTTAAATCCAGCCCAGGCATCCAGATGAATTTGTGTGCCGCACAATCTCCAGCTCTATTATGTCATAACCCAGAGTCAAACAGGACAGGAGACCTCCACGAGACACCTTCTCAGCACCTTAATCTAAACAGTGAGTGAAATTGTGGAAAGGAGCCATGAAACGGGCTCACAGCCACTCCCACTTGTGTACCACTGGGCAAACGCAATCACCTTTCTCCAGTACCAATTTCACATATAATCTCAGCTAATTGTCCCTTCAACCCTATCAGGCTGGCGTTACTTCCATTTTACAGATAAGAAAATCAAGGCTCAGAGAGATCAAATCATTTGTTAAAGACATGCATGCCAGTAAGGAAAGGTAACAAAATTGAGGCCGTTGGGCAAAATTTGTCCACAAATGTGTTTTATTTAAGCCATACTCACAAAGCTTATTGAAAACTCACACACACACACACACACACACACACACACACACATACATACAATTTCCAGGTTCCCTGAAAACTTAGAAAATGGGCTTGAGTTGTAGAGATTGCTGCCTTTGGTGGGACATATGCTTTCTGGTTCTCCACAGCCCCCACCAGGCTCAACTGTCTCCCTGCCATGAGCCCTGGGTCACTCACTCATTTACATTACATCCTAACATGAGGCTTACTTAGCACAGGGCCTGAAACATATCTGTCAGTCACTGTTAAATTCCTATTGTGGTGCCATTACAAAAAGGTGCTCAAAGGAGGTTTAGACCCATCTGGTTGTGCCACCTGTCACGAAAACTTCTGGCATTCTAAGAAAGAAGGCAGCAATAACAATGGGAGAAACAGATTTTTAAGCTGGTCTGGCCTGTGGCCTTAGATCAATGGGAAAAGACGCATTTCATGTTACAACAACTGATTTATAAACCTGTTCTGTTTTAAAATGTGTTCACTGGATCGCTTCTCGGCATTTTGGCTGAGATCAAGTGTAAAATGTGTTCACTGGAAACTGTCTGGTAACAAACTGTTATAAAACTATTTTATTCTTCTCACTGAGCTTTCTATGTTTATTAAGAGTTTATAAAGAATTTTCCTAAAAGAATTATATATATATATATATATATGGTTATAACACTATACACACACGTGTGTGTGTGTGTGTGTGTGTGTGAAAAAGAGACAGAAAGAGGGACTTAGTTCTATTTTAAATGAGCAACTTACTTTATGACACATTGGTAGATCCCGGTGTCCTCCTGTGTCAGGGGGAGAAACAAAATCCAGTTTTGCTCCTGGTGAATTCTGGACTGTGCATTTGTGGATATTGGGCTTTTGCCAGGATATTTATACCATGTTACATGTACTTTCCCGGACGTTGGTGACAGGTTTATACAATTAAAAGCAAAAGGCTGGCCGGCGGAAGGTGTCTCCTTGTACATTCTAATATCCTTGCATGCATCTAGGGAAAGAAAGCGGTGGGGGGGATCATGAAAGAGAACTCTGGTGCTATTTATTATCACTTTTAACAAATGCCTCTTCAATTTTCTAGCCAATTTGAAATTGTATTGGAGAGTTTTCTCAGCGTGGGAGTTCCCTAAAATGGTCTGCTGATTTGATTTATGGACAAAAATGTGTCCATAAAAGACATTGACTCATCCTCTCTGTCTGGGATGATTTTGTTCTGTCCCTTCTTTCCTAAGACCCTGAGTCCTTATCTGCCTGAGTACACGTTCCTATTCTGAGCCCCCTTGTCCTGTTCCTTTGTGCTCTGCCACCCAGTTATTTCACTCTGTCTTGAATAAAAGGTGCAAGTATTTCATCCCAAAGAGGATTGTTTAAAAATCTGCTCATGTTAAAGTTCGCTTCTACTGAACCGCATAGCATGGCACTGCACTGCGTGTCTTCTTGGGAGAAGTCTGTTCTGCTGCTGGGTTTTGAGCCTTTGGACTCAAGACTTCCAAATTTGCCTATCCACACCTCCTCACCCCCCCCCCCCACCTTCCCCCTGCCAAAGGTGCCTCAAAACCCAAAGGGGACATTTGGGGCTGAGCGTCAGATGCTGGGAACTTGCTGTTTCCCCACTCAGCGTTAACTTCACTTGGTCCCCTGGGGTGGAAGTAGCAGAAAGGCTGGGGGCTCTTGTGAGCCCCCAGATGGGCCGCGCAGGCGCTCCCACAGAGCCGCAAGGAGGCAGGTGGGTGAGGGTGGCCCAGACCCGAGGACGGCCCAACGTACCTGCTCTGACAAAGGGTGGAAGCGCGATGGACACGCCGCAGAACAACAGGGCCAGCATCCCCCCGTTGGGCGACAAGGAAGACACAAGGTGGGAGCGGATGAGGTTCGGCGGGGACGGCGACCACGAATCTCAGAGGTCCTAGCCCAGGCCTACCTGTCTTCCCGGGGTGCCCACATTTACCCGACGTGCCGCCAAAGACTCCCCGCTCCGGCCCCACCTCCAGAATCCTGCAGGCTGGAGAGGGATCAGCGGGAGGAGCTGGGAGGCGCGGTGCCGGGAAGTGATCTCCGTAGGGAGGGAGGTTCCCAGCTCCGGGGTGCGCCCTGGCCCCTCCTGCGGCCGCGGTGGCGTGACCTCTGCTAACCCGCAGCGAGGCGGGTGTGCGCCCTGCGCCGGGTGAGCGGTACGCCACCCACCTGGGCTCCCCACCTGTGCGTCCCGCGTAGCCTCTCCCCTGCGCGCCTTAGCCTCGGGGTCCGCCTGGGCCTGGCGGTCCAAACGGAGCCCTCACCACCAGCTCACCTGGGAGAAGCCAGCTTAGGCCGACCTGGCAAAGGGCCGCCGGAAAAGGGAGAGGAAGCCAGAGCGCCGCCGGACCGGCAGGTAGCGGGAACTGCACACCTTCGCCCAGAGACGGAGCCCGCTCCCCCAAGGTCGCCCGGCGGGCCGGGGGCCGCCCTCCCGGGAGTCCCGATCTCCGGCCTCTGGGTCGTGCACATGTTAGCCGGCCACTTTCCCTCCACACCTTTCCGACGGCCGGCGCCGCACCCGCTTGGCTCAACCGCAGACTCGCGGCCGGTGTCCACCTGCCAGACCGGCGGGAGCAGGCAAGATCCCGTGGAGAGAGGAGAATGGGAGACGGGCACTGAACCCAGGCGTGGCATTTCCATACCGCACTACTTCCTTGCCACCGTGGGCAGGGCAGGCCTACCTTCCCCAAGGGGAGCGTAGGAAGGAATAGTGCCATCACAGGAAGAAGTGGGTTTAAAGGCGTTGTTACCTGATATTCTGGCGGCTGACAAATCTTTCACCGGCAGTCATGTCTGCTTAGATCTATTCCGAATCGTCCCCATAAAGACCCCGTTCCAGACCCGTCTGAGCAGTTATTACATGCCCTGCTTGGTCTATACAGAATACCCCAACGTGGAAGCTGTGCCAAATGGCTTCTGAGGAATAGCATTTCCCTGCCCCAGTCAAGGCTGTTAACTTCTGTAAAGCAGACCTCCCAGGGTGATCCTGAAATACCTGAGCACAAAGTCGGCTCCTGTGTGAAATTTCCAAAGATGATATCAACCAGGACAGGTTGCCCTGGCCTTCAGGAGACACCCAGAGATAGGCCTGCAGGGCACTGGGACTCAGAAAAGAAGGAGAAGAAGAAGAAAGAGAAGAAAAAAAAAAAATATATATATATATATATATATACACATATACATAATGTAATCTCCATTTAGCAGATTCCTGACCAAGCTATCTCTGGCGGGTTTTGTGGTTTTAGAGAGAGCGAGACAGAAGCAGCTGCAGGAACAGGACAGGAGTTCGGCAATTTCATTTCCAGCACAGCTTTCTGTGATAAGCTGGGGGCCAGGGGTTTGCAAGTTGCTATACTCAAAACATTATTGAGGATTCTAAAGTGCTTGTTTACGTGGGTTACTGCTGTCAATATTTACTATATCAGAAATTAAGACGGAGAGCATTTAAAACGCTTATTTTCTTGTTTATTTTAAATACAAACAATAGACTTTAACATAAGTGTTAACATAAATGTCATGCATCTTATGAAAAATAACAACTTTCCAGAACAAATTTATTGAGGAAAGTCATACTGTTCTACATACTACTACATACCCCTGCTTAATGTTCCCAAGTCTCTTTGATGTCTGACTTAACAGAAGACAGCTGGATTCTCACAGCTGCTTCGGCATCAAACCTCTTAGGATGTAACATGTCAGGTAGCCTCTGAAAAAATCCACTTTCAAGGAAAAGACTGGAGAGAATGAGAATTAAAAAGATAAATGTTATGCCCAGAATTCGTGATCCCCAAAGACCACCAGGGAGCCGAGTCCGATGCAAAAGCAAAGAGCCTTTATTCAAGCTAGCTCGAGCTCAATCCCCTACCTGCACCGTTGGGACGGTGAGATACCAGGAAAGAGAGAGCAAGTTGCAAAAGCACAAAGATTTTATTGGGGTCTAGGGGCAGTTGGTGAGGTAATGGCTGTGGCCTCAGCCGATTGGCTGGGGAAGGGTCGGAGTCCTGTTACGCAGGTCGCCGGGCGTGTTTTGATCGGGAAGTTTGAAAGGGTGAGCAGGAGGTTACTCAAGGGGAAGAGGCGTGGTCAAGGTGAAGGACACAGAACAAGATGGAGTCGGCGGGCGTAGGCCCGCCCTTTCAATAAATAGGGTCTGAATACTATTATGAAAATAGTTTTGATTTCACACACCTTGGCAACCCTTAGGCCTCTCACACTTGGAGGACCCCTTTGGTAAGCTGCAAATGGAGATCTTTATTCCTTTCCCCTAGCATCAG
The DNA here is from genome assembly GCF_027475565.1 of Acinonyx jubatus. Taxonomy (NCBI): domain Eukaryota; kingdom Metazoa; phylum Chordata; class Mammalia; order Carnivora; family Felidae; genus Acinonyx; species Acinonyx jubatus. The sequence goes on from NC_069388.1 coordinate 56,758,584, forward strand.
CATTAAATGAGGTTCTTCAGTACATGTACATTCAGGAAGGTCTAGGCACCCACCCAAAACAAAACAAACGTGTTACTACGAAAACTGTCAAGTGACATACATACAGAACCATTGCTGTAAGCAGTGTTAAAAGTTATTTCCATTTTTTTCTTAACTCTCATTGTCTTGTTCAGCTTCTGCCTTATAAAAAAATTTGTGTCGTATCTTACTTTTTTTATAGCTGGACAGTAGTCACGAGTGCCAAATCCAATCAGTATAGTTGCCCCAAAGCTTAGAAGTTCCAACGTGCCTTACCAGCCCCGCCACCCCCACCCCTGCAGTGCCTCGAAGAGACATTTCTGCTATTTCCTTTTCTGGTGAGGCTCTGGACCGGCCACTTTACGCTTTCAAGGATGGTTTCTAGGCCTGTGTTTCCTGATAGGTGGAGGGGGAACCACTTGGCTCCGAAGGCAGAACCTATCAGGAGGATGGAAATGTTGTTTTTAAGGAGGATGTAAACGTTGCAATTAAAAACAACAGAAAGCCAAAACATCTAGGGCAGGCCCTTAATTACCTTGAAAGATTGGAGAAACCGGAGAGCATTGTTTGCTAATGACAAAAGGGGAGGTAGGAATTCAAACAATGTATTTATGGAGCTTCTCTGTGGCTCAGCTCAGGCTTGCTTTAGGATGGCCCTGAGAAAATTGCTGTTTTGTGCGGGGAACTTCCTGAGTTCAGTCACTTTATTCTTCTTCTCTGATTTTCACATTAAAAATTCTCCTTTTAGAGGTGCAACATGCAATGGTTAACAGCTAACCAATTCAAAACAAATCATAAGTCATGGAAGCAAGACCCAGACTCAGAAATCACAATGACCAAGTTTCTGTATACCTTCCCCCCACACCCCCACCCCCAAACTCACTATCCTGTTCCACCCCCAAACTCACTATCCTGTTTAGTGCTTATCATTCCGGTACGTGTGTGTGTGTGTGTGTGTGTGTGTGTGTGTGTGTTCCTTAAGCAACATAAATGCAAACATTTTGAAGAGTGTAGTTCTAGTTCTAGATCATTCAAGGTCACTACTGTATGATGTTCCATTGTTCGACTGTACTCCCATTTATGTATCCCTCTCCTTTAGACATACAGGTTGTTTCCAATTTATATTTGCTCTTAAAAATAGTGCTATGGTGAAGATTTCTGTAATGTTCTCTTGTGTGGCTTTTTTTGAGAGGTTGTCTAGTGAGTGAAATTGAGGCATCACTGGGTAGATGCATCTGTGACTGTATTAGAAAATCCCTCATTTTCTCCACATTAGGCACCCTTTAGAGCATAAGGTTTGCATTGCTTCACGTTCTTGGCAATATTTGATAATGTCAGACTTTTACATTTTGCCAGTATCGCAAGTCTAGTGATGTAAAAGCTATCTTGTGATTTTATTTTATATTTCTCGAATTCCTAGTAAGATGGGACATCTTTGCCTATGTGCATTGGCCATTTATATGTCCCCTAGGAAATGTTTTCTCACGTGCTTTGCCCTTTTACCCACCTGGTTATTTGCCTTCGTTTTATTGATCTACAGAGAACTCATTAAATTCTGCCTCTGATGTCTCATGTAGCTGCTTTCAAAGGGAGGCATAGAGGTACCTCACTGTCCTCTCCCTGCCAGGGAGTTCAAACCCCAGCAACAGCCCTTATGTATGACAGAGGGATGATTACACCCACTTTTCAGAGGTGGCATTTGTGAAACGCTCCTTGCAGGGTGCCCGACAGCAAGAGATACTTGATGAGCCTGGAGTTTATTCTCACTCTCCCACTGACTCCTCCTTGTCAGTCTTCCCTAATTGCAGATATTTTTGCAATGGCAACATTCTTAGAAGTTAATGTCATTGGGCACAAGCCATGATTAATGGCCTCTTTCCAATGGTTTATTTATTCATTAATTTATTTTTATGAAGTGAAACCATTTCTCCACAGATCCTTTACATCATTCTGAGAGCAGGTGTAAAACAGCAATCTTTGTAATGGAGGCATCACTGAGTTCAGCTGGGTTGACTTTTACCTTCAGTCTATTTGCTCCTTAGACGAGGTTGTGATGTGTATTCATATACACGAATGTGTGTTTTATACAATACACAGTGGCTTTTATTTGTTCTAGCTAAATATCCGATGATTTCCCCCTGAACCCAACCCGCGCGTCAAGTTCCCCAGTGAGGATGAAGCAGAGATATGTTCACATGTAATGGTCAAATGCTCTGAAATGCAGGATTAGGCTGGGGTTGGGAGGGCGGGGGTGGAAGTTCTACCGCGATCTTCATGCCTTTCAGGTTCTTCAGTTCTCACATTTGTAGTCTCTGGGAGACTTGAAATGTACAGCAGCAATTCTGTGCCAGGCTTTTGTTGCTGGAATGAAATGAGCTTCCGGAGAGGGAAGAAGCAGCAGCTTGGGTTTCCTGAGGTCCTAGGCCTGCCCCTCCCCCAGGCTCGGTGATCCCTTCATTCACTCATTCACTGAGCATTCATAGATATCTGGGGAAAGAGTTCTCCTTCTAGAAGGAACAGCTAGTACAAAATTTCTGAAGGAGGAGAGAGTTTGCATGTTTCAAAATAGCATAAAGGAAGCCAGGCCAGTGTGAATTGAACAGAGTGAATAAGCAGAAATGCTGGATAAAAGAAGTCACAGAGTAGGCTGGAGCTAGACCACCCAAGGGGCCCGTAGGCAATAAAAAGAAGGTTGGATTTGATTCTAGGTAAAATGAAAAGCTATTCGAAGATTTAAAGCAGAAAAGAAATATAACCTTATTTGCATTTTTAAATGTCACATTGAGCATTAAAAACTCATAAAAATGGCTAAAATTATAAAAACTGTTAATACTAAGTGTTGAGAAGGATGCGGGACAAATGGAGCTATCATATACTGTTAGTGGGAACACAAATTGGCACGACTACGTGGGAAAACTATTTGGTAGTATCTTCGGAAGCTAACTCAGCAAATCCACTCTGAGGGATACACCAAGTAGAAATGTATGCATATGTTCACAAAAGAGACATTTGCTAGAATATTCACGGCAGTAGTGTTTATAACTGTAAACAACTAGAGATTACCCAAATGCCCATCAACAATCGCATAGATGAAACAGGTATGGTTGATTTCATGCGATGGGATCTCATAGAGCCATGAATAAAAACCACACCCAAGTGTAGCCAACAATATGGACAGATCTCACAGATGAGTCTCACATCCATATAACGTCAAGCAAAAGAAAATGGATTTTAAAACAGACATCATACTACTTGATTCCATTTACATAAATTTCTTTTTTTTTTTAATATATGAAATTTATTGTCAAATTGGTTTCCATACAACACCCAGTGCTCATCCCAAAAGGTGCCCTCCTCAATTTCAAAAACAGGAAAAATTGATCTCTGCTGTCAAAAGTCAGAATGGCCGTTTCCCTTGGGCCAGGGGCTGTCAGTATCTTGGGGGACACATAACAGGGATGCTCCCATGCTGATCACCTTCCTTTCTTGATTTGGATGCTGGCAGTATGGACAAAACGTGTCTGTGAAACTTCATGGACCTGTTTCTGTATGTGTTCCTTTCCAGATGTAGGTTATACTTCAGTTAAAAAAAAAAAAATCAGGGGCGCCTGGGTGGTTCAGTCGGTTGAGCATCTGACTTCGGCTCAGGTCATGATCTCACAGTTCGTGGGTTCGAGCCCTGCATCAGGCTCTGCGCTGACAGCTTGGAGGCTGGGGTCTACTTCAGATTCTGTGTCTCCCTCTCTCTCTGCCCCTCCCCTGCTCACGCTCTGTCTCTCTCTGTCTCTCAAAAATAAATAAATGTAAAAAAAAATTATAAATAAATAGATAAAATCAAAGGCAATTTACTCTCGATACGGCGTGAAAAATTGGTTATGAGGAATCAGGTAGCAAGTAGAGAAACGTGGCCCCAGGTAGGAGGCTACTGGAGTAGATCAAGGAATATCCAATCAAAGCAGAAAAGCTAAATTACGGATCATTCACCTGATAGGCTTAATCATCACTCAGAAATCACATTTCCAATAATAGTAATATAGGCAAATGTTTTTACTAAGTAAGGGTATTAAACTGCTCATATTATATGATCCCAGCTTTATCAATAGAAAGACAATAAAATGTTAGTAATAATTTTTAAGTTTGTAAGATAATGGGTGAATTTTTCTTACTTGTATTATTTAGAAATTTCTGCATTCTCTCAAACCAATACTGTTTCCATAATGCAAAAAGGTTGGTTTTTTTTTTAAACTCATTTAAGAAAAATGGTTCTCATACAATCAACTCATAGAGGCATTACTGTCCCCACTTGCCAACAGCCTCCCTAAACTTTTACTCCCTAATTCCCCTGCATCATTATGCCCACCCCGGCCAACTTTATTTATGCCTTATGTTCTCCCATCCAAAATCTCCAATAGCTCCCTTGTACCAACTCCGAATCAAAAAAGGCAGATATTTTAGTCAGGGATTTAAGACCCTCTACCATACGAATTCATTTCCCGAAGTGCTTTCTCCTTTCACACTATTCTCTGTGACAAGGTTTAAGTGTTATCTGACTTTAGAATTTTCCCAGTGTCTGGCATAACATGAGGCACATCATTAACACTTTAAAATAATCCAAAAGTAAACTTGAGAGCAAAAATATCTCCCCTATGTTTGAGAATCTAAGGGAGGACGTGGGGTCCAGGTTTTAGAAATAAGAACTCAGAAGAAGGCAGAATTGTACATTTCCTCTTAACAGTAGTGTTCAAACGGAAGGCCACTGTGCACAGCTGTGAAGGCGACCGAGCAGCTGAGTGTGTCTCAGGCTAAGCAGGATGAGTGACATAAGATGGCAGAGGAGAGAAACAGGAGTGGCAGCCAGGCAGGATTAACCACTTGGGCGAAGCAGAAGGGGGTTCCCATGGAAGATGTTAAACATGCAATCCCCTCTCACTAAAGAAGTCCCAGGAGTCTCTCTCTCTCAGGATATATTTAGTGAAAGGAAAACCAGGGAACCTTGAGAAATGGTATTCCTGCAGCTCATCTCAGACCCAGAAGTATGAACTAAGCTACACTTGGGATCACTTCCAGGTCAAAGGTTCTGAGAAAAACAAGTTTCGCTGACTTTCACTCTGAGCAAATTAATCTCCCAACTCCCAGCACAAGCCTGGAGGAGTCTCAACAGTATTCTGTGGGGCTAGATTCAAGTGGGACAGGCTCAACTGGTCTAACAACTACACATGTTCCTGACTACAGTGTTAATATTTGGGCTGCAGATTTAAGGTGAACACACAGGGTTTATGTACTTTAATCAGCCAAAACCTGACCAACATGTGTTTAGATGAGCATGTTTTTGTTTTGAAAGGCTAATAGTTACTTTAAATAGTGTCTTCTATTTCCTGTAATTCTCCTCCCTAAAACTAATATTTGCGTAAAACTAATATTTGCATAAAACTAATATTTGCATACACACACACACACACACAAAGTCATATTTTGGTTGTAAAATAAATGTTGGCATACCAAAAAGAGGTCCCTCCCACCTGTCTCCCCATGTACATTTTTATGTGTAATCTATTTTTCATATTTTATGAATTTTGACTACTGTCCTGATCCATTTGTGCATCTAAAAAAGTAAAAAAGGAACAACTTTCCCCATTCCAACTCCAGAACATTCTCTTCCCACCTGCTACCCCCCCTCTGTGACTTTCACATCAAGCCCAACTTACCACACGAACAGATTCTCATCTCAAAAGTGAAAAGATTTTCTTCTGACAAACTAGCTTGAGGAGATCTGATTTTATAACCATATGATACTTATAAGTCCCCCAATTAATATTTGGGAAACCTACTACAGGTGACCCTGGAACCATGAGCAGTTCAAACCTGTGTTGTCCCAGGGTCAAGTGTACATTAAAAATAACTAGAAAGATCCTGACTTGCTAAAACTGGATTAAGTAAAAGTTATCATCATTTTTAGAAGTTAACACCAAGATAATATGCCCTCCTCTCCCTCCATACCCAAAACTTCATAATCTGAAAAAGCTATGTTGTGGCTAAATGAATTGGGGGGCGCCTGGGTGGCTCAGTCCCTGTCTCTTGATTTCAGCTCAGGTCATGATCCCAGTGTTGTGGATCAAGCCCTAGCTTGCGTTCCATGCTGAGTGTAGAGCCTGCTTGAGATTCTTTCTCTCCCCCCATGTGCTCTCTCCCTCCCACTCTCTGAAATAAAAAAATCCAAAAAATTAAAACTAAATTTGTTTTATATGTATTGAACAAAAGGCAAAATTTTTAAAAAAATGTATCTTGGGATTCTTTCTCAGACACCAGACAGAGTCTTTCCACATATAAAAACCTTGAAACACAGGTTTCCTAGGTTGTCCTATTTCACAAATGAGCAAACAGGAGGCACAAAACAACGAAGTGCTTTGCTCTAGTTTCAAAACTGCGACAGTGCAGGAATTTATATTCATGTTTTTTCCACCAGATGGCACCCTTACTGAGAAACATTTCTAGAGACAAAAACAAAACAAAACAAAACAAAAAACCAAAAAAACCCCAACCAAACAAAAACACCCAGAAAACAGAAAAACAAAAACCCTATTCTAAGGAAGTTATTTAGTAAAGAGAATAAAAATCCTCATGACCAAAAAAACAAAAACAAAAACACTTCTAAATGATTTTTTTGAATGGTTGTTAGCCTTGACATTGTGTTGTTTGCTAAAAAATACATTAACTGGTAAAATAACCAAAATATGCTAAAAAGCCTCTGAATTTTTCCAGTGAGAAATTCTGTATAAGCAAGTTTTCTGGATAGCTGATTCTGAAATTTTCTGAAGTTCTTGCATTTTTTTTTTTCATTTTTATTGAAAAATCCTTCAGGAATGTGTTAAACCCCTTTACTTTTTAAAAAATTTTTAATTAAAAATAATGTTTTTTATTTGAGAGAGAGCATGGGGTACGGGGCCAGAGGGGGAGGGAGGGAGGGAGAGAGAGAGAGAGAGAGAGAGAGAGAGAGAGAATCCCAAGAAGCTTCCATGCTGTCAGCACAGAGCCCAACACGGGGCTTGAACTCAAGAACTGTGAGATCACGACCGGAGCCAAAATTAAGAGTCAGACGCTCAACCGGCCGAGCCACCCCGGCGCCCCTGACTCCCTTTCTTTAGACATTAGACACCCATTAAAGCCCACTGTCAGCAGAGGGTCAGCTTGGACGAACACCAGTCCCCACCCCTCGGTGATACAGAGATGCCATGGCTGAGGGGAGCAGGGCTCCTGGCCTCGGTGTCACGCAGCTCTATCTGGCCACTTGTACTTTATTTTTCTGATTGCTTTACTTCCTCCTTGGTGTCAGTTGCCACTTCTGGTTTATTACTCTTCTCTCTCCACTCTATTTGCAGATTCCCATATGACGTGAGGTAACCAGGCATATTCACAGAATGACTACTAAGCAAACTCCCATTTGCTGAGGGCCCGCTGCATGCTAGGCACTTTGCCTGTCAGAATGTACTTCATCTTTCTAACCCTTACACAACTCAGTGAATTAGATATTATACCCATTTTATAGGTGAGGAAACTGGGGCTCAAATAGTTGGTCCAAATTTGCACAGCGAGTCCGAGGCAGGATCTAAGATGGGTCCTCAGACCCCAGGCTAACCTGCCTCCCCAGGCTGGCTCCCCAGGTGCCACCAGAGCCCCCCTGCTTGCTGAGAATCTCTCTGAAGCGAGAACAGAGCAGCACCGACCATGCAGAGGGCTCTCTGATCTTTAGAGTTTGTGAGCATGGTGAGCTTGCATTGTGGACACGTTGGCCAATTGTGTTCACCTCCTGGGTCAAAGGAGGAACTCAACGAAACCTTTTGCAAAATGTGGAACAGTCCATACAGATGTTGCCCTTGTCTTTTTTGGACTCATAAAGTGTTAACAGTAATAAAACTCACATTTTAATCCATTTTAGAAGCAAGCAAACAAATGGAGTAGAGTTGAGGCTAGAGATGGGATCCAGAGCTCATTGGCTGGCTCGTGGACCCTGAATTCCCCAGACAGAAGGTGTCCTCACCCTACATCAGACCTGGGAGTATGACCCAGCAAGCCCAGGGCAGGGCCGGCATGGAAACAGATTTTAATGAGGATTCTCAATACGAGCTTTTGCCAATTTTATTGGAAAACAAGTACAGTCCATCGATCAGTGATACATGCTGTACATGAATCTGGTGTTTTACTATATAAAAATACTTGGTATCTGCTTAGAATTGTACAAACACGTTTTTAAAAACCCTTCATCATTAACCAATAAAAATATAATTTATCAAAACTAGCACTGAGAAAAATGGCTCACTACCTTTTCTGTTATTGCAAATAAACAAAGGGAGGTGGAAGAAGGAAGATATAAATTCTGCTAAGCCAGTTTTTGACAACTGGAAGCAAAATGCTTTATGGCAAACTCTCCTTTAAACACTCACACAAACAAAAAAAATTACCATCAGATAATGCAGTAAAATCTAATTAATGGGAAAGGCCTGAAAGGAAGAGCTTAAAAGAGGTTTTCAGGGAAAACAATAAAACAAAGGAAGTTCCCAGGGAGCTAGGAGTGTAGCGCCTTCCCCCGCCTTCCCCCGGAATCCCCCCTGGAAGGACTGGGAGTGACAGGCGACATGCACTTTCCTGTTGGGGCCCCTCCTGGTCCCAGGGCACATCCCCTGATTCTTGTCCCTCCAGAAATTCCAGGTGCAAATGCTGCTGGTAATTCTTGGTTGTTCTCCCCGCTCCTTACTTTCTGGCCAACTTTGCTGCTAAGTCTAATGTTCGGAATTGGCTTTCGTGACACTACACAGCAAGTATATTTTACAGATGACAGACTAAAAATGATCAGCAACATAATACGTTTTAAGCATCTGATAGGCCTTTTGGGGGCATAACAGCCCCCCTGCCCGAGCCCCACAGACTTCTGGCTACAGTTCGTGTATATGCTGGCAAATAAAAATAAGGCAGTTTTTTAAAAACAACAACAACAACAACAGTCTCAAAACAGCACTATTACGCGATGCTGTCAGATTGAATTTAAGAAAAAGCAGGTAGAAAGAGAAGAGGCAAAGCATTCAACTCTGTTTCTGTCTGGCTCTAACTGCTTTCAGGGGGAAAAAATATGCTATATAAGACTGTGTTCACCCATAGCATTAAGCATAAAAAATAAAAAAAAAACATAGGGCCTGTCCATGTTCATACAACTTCTAAAAATGGTGCCCGTGCCCCTCAGCAAATGGCACATGAACTTGGCTTTGCAGTTTTCCAGGGTTTCTCTAAGGACTATCATCACGTTTTAAAAAACCGTGTCCTAGACCAAAACAGCAACTTGCTTTCATTTTTAATTCACTAAGAAATATCTACCTTTTGGGAAAGACTATATGACAGCAGAAACATTTTCCGTAAACTCGAAACAATTTTTGTAAATTCCAACACTCAAAAGTTTAGAATTTGGTTTCTTAAAGAAAGCATCTCTAGACTCAGCCACCATCTCAGAAAACAGTCATTTCTTCTCACAAAAGTGCCAGGGTAGGGGCGAAGGGGACACTCGATGACCTGAAGTCAAGCGTTCAGGACACTGCACTAAGAAGCCAGCGACGGAGCTAGAAGCCCTACGTCTGACAGCACTAAGCGTGATTTAAAAAACAAAAAACAAACAAAAACAAAACAAAACAAAAAACAGGTCACTTCTTTTCTCTATAAAATTAGGATGATTGTAAAACTTAAATATGAGAATCTGTGGACAGTTTTCAACAAGAAAGGCCCACACAAATCTATGTCACATGTGCTAATTACTCGTGAAGACACCGCAGACTACAAGAGACAGCCCCTCCTGCAGAGAGCAGGGTCTCTCTAGTTGGGACACAGAACTACCTTCTCATAAAGTGATGGCCAGCAGACTAAGTGCTATCAGACTGAGAGCAGAGAGCAGGTGTCTCAGGGCAGTTTCTTGGGGAAATCTCTTAGAGAAACAGAGTTGGGGTAAATTTTGAATTTCATACAACTCTGGGGGGTTGGAGAAAATTCCAGAAGACATTCTGGTCAGAGGAGACTGGAAGGAGAAGCAGAGATGAAGGAACACTAGGGGCAGGTGTGGAAGTGTGCAAAGGCTGACCTGGGAGTTCACAGAGCAGGACAGAGAGGGGCACAGCTGTGCGGACAGACTGGGGGTTTGGGGGCAGCAGTGGTGAAATGCAAATGCATAATTGGGCTTTAGGTCCTAAACCAGGAGAGGTGTTTTCAGTAGGAACAGGAGGAGCTTGGAGCAGCATTTTATGAAGGAAGGCTAATCCGTGGGCCAGGTGTGTGACAGAGAAGGAGGAGGAAGGGATTGGGAAGCTGTCCTTCCAAAGACATGATGAGTCAAATGGAATGCACAAGAGGAAGGTGCTACAGAAGGGTCACTCCAGGGGGGAAGGCGTCCAGAGTGGATCTATTCTCCGCTACTCCTGCTTTTGAAATGCCCTCTCTCCAGCAGAAAGCTAAGGTGATTTCAAAAACATGCAATCCTTTTTTTCACTGAAATGAGAATTTTAAAGGGCTGTGAAATGAAATTCAGTCTCTGGAAACAGACTGCTGGCTGTTGATGGGTAGGGAAAATGCGAAGCAAATGGAAAGTTCTCCAAGCATACTTCTTCCCTCCTCTGTGAAATACCAGTCTCACTTTGCCTGCAGCACTGCCAAGGAAAGCCTCTGGGGCGGCCAGTGACCATGCTATCCCCGGGGGCTGGGTCACAGCCACCCTCCTTGGACTGTGGACAGCTCCATAAAAACATTTATAGATGATAAATATTTCCTGATTGTTCTTTCCTCTCATTTGCTGTCCTGGTGCCTGTTCTCAGCAGTTCAAACATTTGGACAGGGCATTTGTTGCCTTTTAAAAAGGACTGCCAAGCTCTCGGTTCTGAATTGCCCTGACCTGCTATTGTCACCACATCCTGCTCCCTGAGCAATCCGATTCCAGGTGACCTCAAGGATAAGAGACTCTACACGTGCATTTTATGACTGTACAGTCAGTGAGGGCACAGCCTGGCCTGCAATGCCAGAAGACAGGAGTCACCCAAGGAACTCTTGGCCAAGCTTCTCCCTGCTACCCGAGAGGCACATGCACCTCCCTCTGAAGCTTTTTCTTCGAGTCTGGTCTCATGGCCAAGGACAGTAACTGGTGTTTGGATGGAGGTGGCTGCCGCTGGATGGGCATGTGGTACCTGACATTCTTCCAGAACCTTGTCTTTGCAGATTGCACGCCCTCTCTAAAGTCCCCTGACCAGCGTATGGCCCCGTGTTTCCGCTTAATGAATTTAATGGTTTCTGGCATTTTCTCATAGTCTTGGATCGTCTCCAGTTCAAGCAGGACAACTTTAATCCCATCCTGAATGAAAGCATTGTACATTGCTATCTGCTCTTCAGATGAATTCTCCAGCCAGCCCAATCCTGATGCCTCTGGGACCAAAACGATGATCAGTCTTCTGCTTTTCTTTATGTTTTCATTAGTGACGTCAACAATGTCTGAAAACAGGAAGCCCAGCAGAGTAAGGAAAATTTCAATTTATAATCATTCTCTCCCAAACCAAGACCCGACCCCCATCCCCTATGTCGTACAATGTTTTTTTCTCATCCTAATTGAGATTAAAGAAGCTTCTGATTTTATAGACCAGCTTAACACCTGGCCCACAAAAGCTGAATATTTCACTTCGAACTCAGAATACTCCTGGTATAAACTTTAAAGCCTTAAACCATTTGATCTCTTCCACTCTTATTTTACTGTCTCAGTTGTAAAGTAACCAGTGGATCTAACTAGTTCTGAAGTTTTCCAAAACTAAATAAAACTTCGTCAATTCTTGTGCCAACAAAATACAAGAAAAGTAAGTACTTTTTGCAGTTAATAGATGTGGAAATCATCACTACCAACCACTGGGGAGTGCTTAACACTGCCAAATATATACACCTATGCCACAGTTCTTCTAGAAAGATGAAACCTAGCTTTAGCAATTATTTTTACAACCAGACTGGTTTTTTTTTTTTTTCCGTGACACACATACCTTCCCCAACATAGGCGTCCCTTCCATAAATGAACAGCTTATATCCACACTGTTTTTCCAAGACCTCAGGCAAGACTTTAAACACAAAAATATCTGAGTTCGAGGTGGACCCTTCCCCAAGGGTCTTTGGATATAGTATATATGCATCATAGGTCTTTCCATCTGAAGCTAGAGGGGAAAGTAAAATATTTAGATGTATTTGGATCCAATCTATCTGGACCAAAAGATTTGGTAAAGTCAATACCCCAAACATGCATTTCGGAATGAATTATTAATTTTGTGTGGGGGATGGTATGAACGAAGCAGCAATGCCAAAGTACAGCAACTTTTTAAAGTGTTCATCTACAAGTTTCTATTTATTGTGCTTTACACTATGAAGGTGTTCTTATGTTGTTGAATGGCCACCTCAGGTGCAGAGATTGTCTATCTCTTGATCTGGGAACTATCCTTACCTCACTGGTCTTATCTTCTTCCCCAGTGTCTTGGCCCTGAATTCTATCATTCTTCCTTTTATGTATTATTGCAGTATTGGGTTTTTTTTTTTTTTTTGCAAGATTTAAACAAAAGAGAAAGTGAGAGGTTCCCTGACACATGAAAATCATTATTTCTTTCTTTTGAAGACAGATCATGGGGTCATCTATGTCCTAACCAGCATGGAGCAGGCCCTCAACAATGCATATTGGATTTACAAACAGATGCTCTCAATGCCTGTCTACCCCACCATTATGAACACTAAAGCAGTAACCTGGAAAACAATGCTATTTAGTCTATTCAGTTCCAAAACTATAATTATGTACATGAATAGCTACTATTCTTGCATATGCCACATTTCATTTTAAAATTTAAGTAAACACCCTCTCAGCCATCTTCTACATCGCTTGACTACCCCTTATCTCCAACAAGGAAATATTGCATAGAATACAAAGTTGTACCTTTTGGAGGGAGAAAATCATAGCAAGAATCCCTGTACCAAAGCACAATGTCAACCTTGAAGATTTTGTAGATGAAAACAGAGCATGTAATTACTAGAGTTAACATGACAAACACACCAATTGTGTGCTTCTTGAAATCAGGGACTATGGCAGAAAAGAGGGAAAAAATATATTAGAATCAAAAGAATTAAAAATTTGAGCATACCAAATTAAATATCATCATCCCAGAGAAACCATTTTTGGGATTGGCCTGCAATCCCAAATCCCTGATAATATTAACCTATTCATTATCACAACTTAGTAACGCATACTAATGTACAAAGCCATCTAGAATTGATACTGTATAAAACTGAGGTGCATTGTATTAAATTTCCACCTAAATCTTATAATACAGTTGACCCTTTAACAATACAGGTTTGAACTGTGTGAGTCCATTTATATGCATTTTGGTTTTTTTTTTTTTACAATACCATACTGTAAATGTATTTTCCTTATGATTTTCTTAATAGCACTTTCTTTTTTCTAGCTTACTTTATTATAAGAATACAGTATGTAATACATACAACATACAAAGTATGTGTTAATCAACGGTCATGTTATCCATCACGTTTCCGGTCAACAGTAGACTATTAGTAGTTAAGTTTGGGGAAGTCAAATTTATACTCAAATTTTTGACTGGGAATGGGGGTGTTGGTGCTCTTAATTCCCATGTTGTTCAAGGGTGCACTGTATACAGTAACACAGAAAAAAATGCCAAAGACCATGGGATAGAGCACTTCAGAGTAAAACAAGTCAAAGTCACACAAAAGCCTACAAAAGTTTATGGAGGTACAAGAGTTAGCTGGGGAAAGCTGAAGTTTGGGGGTATGGAAAGAAAGGGCTTAGGGATGTCATACAGTATGTTTCACTCTTCCACACTCTCTCAGCTCCACTCCAATTATTCATCCAAAGATTACAGCGGAGGAGGGACAGAGAAGTAAGGTGAAGGAGGGGTAATGGGGTGCGGTGTAGAGAAGAAAGAAGACAGTGGCTTCTAAATGACAGGGGCCATGCAGAAAAGAGAAATCTAACAGTTGCATCACTCTACTTTCCCAGTTTGGGTCTTTGATCCATCCGTAGCTGATTCGGGTATGAAACAGAAATCAGGATTGCACATTTTCCAGACTAATATCCAGTTGGCCCAATGAACAGTTCACATTCACAGCCTTAATTAGTGTAGCTTCACACAAGATCATGATACCTGTAGTGTAAATCTTCCAGATTTCTTGTTTTTATTCAAGGCCACCTTGATTATTCTTGTTCTTTTGCCTTTCCATGTGACTTTTAGAATAAACCTGCCCACAACAACACACCCACCCAAACACATACCCACACTTGCACAAATACTGTTGAAATTTGGATTGGAATTTTTTTGAATCCATAGATTCATTTGGGGAGAACTGATACCTTTATAATACTGAGTCTTACAATCTATGAACATTGTATAACCTTAGGTCTTCTCTAATTTATCTCAATAATGTTTTGTTTCTTTTTTAGTTTGTATCACACTTTTGAACAGACTTTGCTAGACTTATTCCTCAGTATTTGATAATTGTTGATACTACTGTAAATGTAATCTTCTAAATTTAGTTTCTGTTTGTTGTTGGTATTTATAGACATACATAGAAATACCATATATATGCACATATATGCATATGTTTATATATAGACGGAAAGACCAGTGATCTTGCTAAATTCATTTACTAATTCTAATAATTTGTCTATAGGTTTTTAAATTTTCCTCCATGTACACATTTATAAATACCCTATTTTTAATTCAACTACAAACAATCAAAATATTACACAAAGATTTTCAATACTGTGTTCGATTACACAGTTGAAGAGAACTAGTAATTTCTGACTTCCTTTCTGCAAAGTGGATATTTAGGCTTCCCCTGTTCATCCATTATTCTGTCATTTACCTAAAAATATTCATCAGATACCTATGATATGCCAGATTTAAGTCACTACTAGCTCTGGATATAGAATGAATGGTAAGATAAATGGTCAGCACCATCACAGAATTTAAGTCAAGGAAAGAAAACTAAGTATGACAGATACTGTGACAGGGACACGGGGTTCTCTGAAGTATGTAACAGAGACACTAACCTCGTCTCTTTGGGCAGAGAGCTTGTTAAGAGCAGGCAGCAAGACAGAAAGCTTCCTAGAAGTAGTTCAGCTGACAAGTGAAAGAATAGAAATTTGCCAGGTTAAGAGGAATCCAAGAGCTTCTAAGCAGAGGAAATAGCATTGCAAATCTCAAAGTCATGGAATCTTGCAACAGGAAGCCAAAACTTCATTTCAAATATTTTGTTGTTTACCTGGATGTATCAATTGGATATATGCTGAATTTATACCATCTGTATTCTTGGCTACACAGGTAAATGGATATAGATAAAATCTACTTTCCACTTCTGAAATATTAAGTACTGTGATGATTGTGTTCTTTCTTTTGGTTGAAGGATTTTCCACTCTGTTCAAAAGAAAGAGAATACATGAAGTTGTTTGAGTAAAACTACTACAACTGAGACATATACACATGGTTTATCTCTTAATTCGCCACATGAATTACAGCAGAAGTTATCACCAGCCCTAAGCACAGGGATAATAATGGGGCTGTTGGCAACACTGATCTGAGATTTTATAGCCCAAAGACCACAGTCAGTGAAAGATTCAGTAGCAGAGATCATGTTAAAATTATCAGCTTCCAAGAAGAAAAAAATGGATGCACATGCTAGTCACCATGGGGCACTGAGAAGAACGCACGAAACAGGAGATTGGGACAGATGACCAAGGAGAATGCTAAGGAGTCAGGAGCTGATCCCTAGAGAGGAATCAGAAAGCCACTAGAGACTTGAGAGGTAGAGTGCCAGGCTCTTGGCCCACCTAATGAGTCTTTCCTAAACTGCTCTTAAAAACCCAGAATATCATGAAGGGTAATTCAGGAAAGTTGCTTCATTAGAATTCTGTAACACATCTACCTATGGTCAAGAGAAAGCCTTCCAAATGGTTCGGAATTTACACCATGAGGATATGTATTTTTACCTTAACTGTGTAAGTTCTTATAAATCCTGTTTAGCTCAGCAAAACTCAATATGGGCAGCAAAGGGTCAAGGGCCAGTCAACTGCCAACTAACTCTTGCTATTCAATGAAACCATCAACGTTGTATAAAGCATGATATGAAGTGTAATACCAAAACTTCTCGGTTGCACGATAGGCTTTTAGCATACTTACGGCAAATAATCCTCCACCAACACTGGGTCGTCTTCATCAATTAATGACCCATTCCACTTCCAGTAGACAAAGTCACTCAACTGGCCACTGACATTGCAGATCAACTGTAGCCTGGATCCTGCAAAGCAATGTATTTTTAATCAGAGCTATTGATTTTTATCTGATCTATCTAGATTAGTAAATGGCTATTGATTAAAAATTTTAAATTATAGAAAAGTACAAAAAGAAAAATTGCCCTTAAACCTACCACTCGGAGAGAACCGTGATTAGTAACTTCATGTATCTCATTCTTTGTGTATACGTGAAATTTTTAAAATGAAACATTATTGTCTACTATTTATAAATATTGTATACTGGGAACTTCAGCTCACATGATCAGCCTTCCAAAAGAGGCCGTTTCATGGCTGCTTAGTATTCTGTAATACAGATCTACTATGACTAATGGCTTTTCTATTGCTAAACACAATTTGCTTCTAATTTTTCATTATTGGATTAATATTCTAATGAACACCCTTGTGCATCAATATTGTACATATCCTGAAGTATTACTTTATATCTGGAAGTAGAATTAAGAGATAAACATATTTAAAAACTCATCCTCCCTCTTCCAAATGAGACTGTACATATCTACACTTTGTCCAGCAGGGTATGTGAATGCTATCTCACCCCCAAGCCCCCAGATTCCAAATATATTTGCTTAGTCATTGTCCAATGAGAGAATTAAAAACGCCATTTAAATTTTTGTGTGAATTTCTTGGGATACCTGGGTGGCTCAGACAGTTAAGCGTCTGACTCTTCATGTTGGCTCAGGCCATGATCTCATGCTTTGTGAGTTGAGCCCCACATCAGGCTCTGCACAGACAGTGTGGAGCCTGCTTGGGATTCTTTCTCTCTGCCCTTCCCTGCCTCTCTCTCTCTCTCTCTCTCTCTCTCTCTCTCTCTCAAAATAATAAAGAAAGAAACTTTAAAAAAAAAAAACAAAAACGTTTCTGCATTTCTTGAAATCATGGTGAATGGACATCTTTTATAAGTTCAGTATCGGTTTGTTTTTAAGAACTGTTTGTTATGCTTACTGTCCATTATTTAATTGCTTCTCATATTAACTCCACTGCTGTATGGGAGCTCTTTATTCACTGAGGATATTAACGTTTTATCATACATGAAAACTATTCCAAATAACTTTCAGAGTTCGTTGCTTTTGTTTTATTTCTGTCTATGGAAATTCTTTGATATTTCTCTCTCTCTCTCTCTCTCTCTCTCTCTCTCCCTCCCTCCCTCCCTCCCTCTCTCCCCTTTTTTGGTCAAATTTCTGTTTTATATGTTTTCACAATTTTTTCTAAAAGCTTTACCACCAAATCAGGAAAATACCCAAGTACATTTTCATTGAGGTATATAATGTTTTCATTGTTCTGACTGTTTTAGTTCTTTACTCTGTCTAGAATGTAATTGGGTATGGTGTGAGGGAGAGATTTAACTTCATGTTTTTATCCAAATAGCTCATTTATAATTTCAGAACCCCTTATTGGATAATAATTTGTAATGCCACTTTTGTCATAAAATAAATTATTTGGGACTTTCTTGGTTGAGCTAAATGTGTATACTGATGTCAAGGGTACCACAATCTTAATTACTATAGTTTTAGGGTAAACATTGGTACTATTTAGAGCTCTTCTTGTCAATACTATTTTAATAATCTCATCATTTTAATATTCTTGGTGAATTTGAGAATCACTTGCAAACTTTTGAGCCCATTCATATTTTTGTCAGAATTCCATTAAAACTATAATTTTAGGGGAGCCTGGGTGGCCCAGTTGGATAAGCATCCACCTTCAACTCAGGTCATGATCTCACAGCTCTGGGTTCGAGCCCTGCATGGGGCTCTGTGCTGACAGCTCAGAGCCTGGAGCCTGCTTCAGATTCTCTGTCTCCCTCTCTCTCTGCCCCTCCCATGCTCACACTCTATGTGTCCCTCTCTCTCTCAAAAATAAATAACCATTTAAAAAATTAAAAAAAAATAAAACTACAATTTTAAGAGTTGGTATCTTTACACTCTCTAGTTTTCCATACAGGAAAAACATACATTTCTATTAAAGTTTTCCTTACATTGGTGTTTCTCAAGACTGTTGCCATTATTGCTCCCTTTTGAGTCTTTTTAGACATTTTTACCCTAATTGACTACCTCCCCATGAATTTTTAATACCACAGACATACAGTATATCTGTTGATTGAGATTTTTTTCCTCTAAATACCAATTTTATCCCCACTGGAAACAACATAGCTCCCACTCCTTGTCAATATGCATGCTTTAAATCTCAGTTTTCCTGATATTTATATGTCAGAATTTTTTTCTCCCCTCTAAATCCTATTTATTTTTAAAAGATTTTGCCAAGAAACTATAGACATCTCTATGACATGTTGCAAACAGGATCTCTTTCCCCATTATGTTTTCTAGTTGGTTACTGCCAAACAAGTTCACCATTTTTAGAATATTGATTTTGTTACAAGCATTTTATGTATTTTAATGAAGTTGTTATAGACAATGTCCATTTAAAACCCATATCCCTAGGCCAAAAAGTACAAATAAAATTAAAAAGTGCAGTGTTCTGTGGTATACACTTGTGTATGAATAACTTTATTGACTGCTTATGAAAAGCAGAACTTTTCGGGGATCTTCTGACAAGATTTTTCTTTAATCTTAAAATGCTTTCTCTTCAGTAACACCATCTTTGGAGTCAGTCACTATTCTCACCATCTCTATGCCACCTCGACGCCAACCTGCTGCTATTCCTCTTCTTTGGGGTCAGACCCCCAGATTTTAAAAGCAGTTTTAAATGAAGGAAAGGCCATTTTGCCACAGCTCAGTTCTCTGAGAAACTTCCATCTCCCACTGAAAGCCACAAGTCAGGAGGGAAACAATCACGTGCTGGAACTTCAGGGCCAACTGGAAAGCCAGTATGAACACTCACGTCGGTCTTATTCACCACAAGCCTGAAGAAGCATGGTCCTGGAAAAGATGGCCCCTCTGCACACACGTAATTTATAAAAAGGAGAGGGCAAAGGAAGGAGACTGAGGCTCGATTACTAAAACTCAGCACCATGAAAACAAATGATAATGACTAATGGACACCAGAACTCAAATTACCAGAGGTTTTAATGAGGTGAGGTGACAGTCTTCAGTTCCATCTTGAACGCCACAAAAGAACTGTTTTTAAAAGTAAAAAGGGACTGACGGGAAAGAAGGAAAGATAAAAAGAATATCTAAACTGCTGAAGGACCCTATTTGCTCCTGATATCCTGATAAACCTCAATCACTCTTCTTCCTCCATTCCCAACTCCTTCCGACTGTGATTATCAGCAATTCTCTGACCTTTGAAGAGAAGCCTGAGTGAATTCACTGGAACTCCCAGTCTTTGACAGTATGGTTCTTGGCGTTTCTTGAGACACGTTGTCTGTCATCTTCACTTCAAAGTGAATCTCACTGCGATCCTGGCCAACGACTCTGAGTTTAATGTATGCTCTTTCCTTCTTATCCCGCAAGTCCCCACTTGAAGGCTTTGACTGCTGGTCAGACATAGTGATGATGGCTTCACCCAGGGTCTCCTCCTCACAGCAGTGGCCTTGGAGAAGTAGGCCTTCGCTCTGGGATTCACAAATCTATCTCTTCCCCACAGCACACCACCACAGCTGGAGGGACTTCTGCTATACCTAGAATATTAATTTTATATCTGGCCAATTAGTAATATATTAATTCTAATTTTAATAATAAAGTCATTTTCTCCCTTACAGTAAGCATGACTTGGTTCCTTTACTTATGGTTGTATCGGTGGGCACTTCTGAAATATGTTAAGTAATGCTGGTTATGTGGGCATCTTTGTCTTGCTCTTGACTTCAGTGAGGGCGTCTATACCCGTAGAAGGTCTAACACAACAGTGGCTCATCATGAAGAATGTTAGTGACTACTGGTTTGAACTGATGTTATTTATTAAGTTAAGGAAGTATCCCTCAGTTCCTAAGTTATTTTACTGGTAATTTGTATTGAATCTTATCAAATGCCTGTTAGACCTACAGGGCAATCATAGGACAGGGTGATGGGTGCATCAGACCAACATGACACATTAAAATATAATAACATATGATATATTAAAATATGTTTCTGAATATGAAGCTATTTTTAGATTTGGAGATCAATGTCACCTAAACTATAGAGCTGTAAAGTGTACACACCTAGAACAAGAATTCTTAACAGAGGCTATGGCCACCAGGGCAAAAAGTGGATCTTGGGCAAGAAAATCCTTAGATATTGCAATGGTTTGTGACCCTGCAAAGTGCACGGTACATCAACAGATATACAATGAAGGGAAGAAGATAGGGTGGGGGTAGGGTGAATGCCTTTTTAGGCTCTACAGGGGAGCAGTAATGAGGAGAAACAAAAAAGCATTGCTCTAGATTACTAGAATACTGCTCTAGATTCTATATTGGCTTATATGTAATTGTGAGTTTTCACATCTTTGTTTTTTTATACCTGTGAATGCCTTTATATTACCTCCCACCATTAATAACTGCTTGGACACATACAGCATCCATTGGTCCCAAACTTTTACCTTCTAATCTCTGTACAACTATTCACGGTCTTCATGCAGTTAGTTTCACAGAAGAGAACTTTATATGCCAGCCTGGTGTTTGATCCTCTGATACAAAAATCTGTTTTTATGTTTGGGCCAGTGGTTTTCCATAAAATTTTCAGTGACAGCAGAAATGTTTTATATTTGTGCTAATGCAGTAATCACTTGTCACATATGGTTATTAAGCCCTTGAAATATGGCTACCACGACTGAAGAACTAATTTTTAATTGAACTAAATTAACTAATTTACTTAATTTAAATTTACAAGTACATAGTCACATATTGCTGGTGGCTATCGCATTGTATAGTTTAGGTCTGGATGCTTATAGGATTATGTCTTTGTTCCTGAAATAAAAAATTTTCACTGACTTGATGGTCATCCTAGAAAAAAAAACTTATCCTTTTTGGTCTCTTATCTTATTCTTCTGCCTGAAAACTTAGCTCTGGTCATAAGAAATCCATCCTGTACCAGTCAGATAAATTATACTTCTCATTTCTAGTCCTTTTGAACTTGGTCTTTGGCTAGTGTTTCCATGGGTAATAAGTATCCACAGGAGAGTGGGGGTGGACAAATCAGACAAGGCTAGATTTTTGTCCTGAGAGGCAGGAAATCCAAAGAAACATTTAAAGACATAATCTGTGCCACTTTCCCACTAATGGTAGGTATATTCAGTAAATAATTTAGGTTATGTGTAGCAAAGGCAGAGTTTATCTTAATCTTGAGTTCAAAATAATGATTTCAGCATATTCTGATTGGAGACCACTTACCCAGACTTGCTTCCATTGTCTCATTAGTTGGACTCACAATTATAGGCTTCACAGGCTTGTCTTCCTCTGAAAGACAAACATCAGCAGGGGTTCTTAGTCTCTTACAGAGCAGAATCTCAGCGGATGACAACAGTTAGCAAAATATACCAAAATATATCACATGGAGTCGGGCCAGATATTCCCCTGAGAGCCCAGCGCATATATGGCAGGAGAGAGAGGGCAAGAAGTGAAAGGAGGAGGCCACCACAGAGGCCACGGCAAAACCATGAACGCCTGCCAGAAAGCCTGGGCCCTGCTGAGTCCATCAAGTTTGGTGCTACAAACACACATATCACCGGGACTCCAGACAAGTGCCTCTTCCTAAAGCAAATCAGGAAAAGTGAGTAGCTGTGGCAAGGTACTTCTGTGGATGAAGCATTATTAACCAGAAGGACCGTCCAGTGCTAGACCTGCTTGTATTTCGTAATTTTAGTAATGACCCAAGAGTTGAGTGCCAAGAAATTTGGCATCATTTATTAAAAAGGGTAGACAAGTATTAAGGAGCTCCAGAAATCCATCTGAGTTTTATTTACAAGAAGATGGACTTCAAAGGTTGATCTGTAGCCAAGCCTGAGAAACTATGAGCTGGAATGGCCAGGATTCCACCATAGTCAAAACAAAACAAAACACAAAAGGCAAAAAACCAAAAACAACAACAACAACAACAAAGCAAACTCCATCAGAGCAGGATATTGTCTCTTTTGTCCCCTGACATATACCTAGAACAGTGTGCCTGGCATAGAGTAGATGCTCAATTAATATTTTTGAATCTGCCTTTATGAAAACAAAATATGACCTCATCTCTGATGAAGTATATTATTTCTATAGAAGGGATCAGACAATGAGACAGAGGGTATTTAAAACATATTTGACCTATCTAAAAAATTCCCTAGTTCTCTCTAAAATTCTGTCTGCCGCTCTGGTTGCCGTATGTCAAGAAAGACAAGCCAGAGCTACACAATGGCCAGAGAGAAGCTGCTAAAATCTCAGGATGGTAGTGATATAAAGACTGCTGGAAATTATAATGCACTGGTGCTTGTAGGATGTGGGCAAGGAATTAATTTTGATTCAATAAAATTAACGTTTAAAAAATATAAATTATTAGATGATCGAGAACACGTAGCTATAGGTAGGGTGATCATATTTTGGAATTACCTGAGATAGTCCCCATTTTTGCCTCTTGTCCCAGCATAATTACTATAATTACTAATAAGACTCCTTTAACTTTTAAAGTCCTGGTTAAAGTAACTCTTCTATTACTGAAAGCTTACGAAATCTGACACAGAAAGGTTGAACATTCTGCCCATCCCCAGGTAATGTAGGAGTGCATTTTCTTGTAAAATAGCTTCTAGGGGAAACATAGTTAATAGAGAATTGAAAGCCTCAAGAAGATTTACTAGAAAAATCATCATACACCTTTTTACTTCTCCTCTGTTTTGCACCAGGCACATGACCACACGTTGAGCATACCTGATTGCTGATCTCCCCAACAGTCTTGGAAGGTTGTATCTCATTACAGAGGAGGAAACAGGCTTAGAGAGGTCAGGCAAGCTAACAAGAAACTAACAAGAGGTAGAGCATGCTCTGGGAGTGCAACGTGTTCCAAAGCCCATCAGCGTCCACCCCATCACACCAACAACCCTCACTGCTACACACTCAGACTCCCCAAGCGAAAGACCTTGGAACTACTCTTCCTCATACACCAGCCACAGGGAACTCCAGAGCTCTCTGGAAGAACCATCTTTAGCCATGCCAAAGAACAAGCCTCTTGCTTCCATTGGAAAACAGCTCTTAACTGTTGGTCGAATTAGCCCTGCATCTGAGGCAGGAATGCAAAACACAGACGCGGTATTAGCAACAAAGCCTAAACTAACAGCCATGTGACATTTGGCAAGTCACCAAGCTGCTCTTGGGTTTAGCTCTTCCATTAACAACGAAGGGAATACTAGAATCATGATTTCTGGGCCTTCCCAGGTTCAAACTCCTAGGACTGGAGCTATGACTCACCAAGAGTGAGAAGTTCTATAACCCGGGTAATACGATACTGCTTTCCCAAGTATGTATAGGATGCTTGACAAGTATAGTTCCCCTTATGTGCTGCAGTCACATTCGTCATGATGAGTCTATTTGTCAGTCCAGTAAAGTTCACATTGTCAAGTAGTAGAGGTTTGCAATCCTAGACAGAGGGAGAGGAAGGGAGTATTGAAAACCAATTAATGAATTCCCCCTGCCTACCAGCAAAAGAAACTCTGTTTTTTCACATTGGTAAATGTTTTACAAATGTGTCTATTTATGTGTATGTATGTGTACACACACACACACACACACATATGTATACATGCATATTTATGTTCATATATATTCATACATATGTGAATTGAAAACCTCAGGAGAATTTACAAAAATAATCTCACATGCCTATTTATTTCTCTTCTGTTTTGCACCAGGCACATGATCACAAGTTGAGCACATGTATGAATACATGTATGACCATGTTCCTTACATACAAGTTTTAATATAGTATGTTTTTGGCAATACTCACAATTACATTTCCAGGATATTAAATGTTTATGCCTATGAGCCTTGCACTTTGAAGACAAGTGAAGACAAATTTATTTGCAAGAAAAACATGTTTGAGGAAAGAATGCTAACACCATATTTTCTTAGTAATGCTGTACTTCCTTTCTTCATTGACATTATTTATTTTGTATTTCTTCACCCCTATAAGATGATTCCCCACATAAGCTCCAACCAACTGGGTAGAGCGAAAGTACCAAAAAACGTGATGTGTTCCATGGAGTGCTAGCCAATCCACTTTCAAGATAGTCATAGAAACCACTAAATTATTTCAGGATCACTTAATATTTTTAATAAAGCAAAAATACATATGTTTTATGATAAATAGGGATCTCTTAAAAACCTTAAATTTATAATCAGTCTTATCATTAAATATCTTTTATTTCTACTATACTTTTCTCAATCTTACTAAATCAAATAAAATTAAGAGAAAGTAAGATTTTTATTAAGCTGCAAATTAAGTGTATGTAGTCTTACAACTTTTAAAAAAATTTCTAATAGGTTTCACACACAAAAGCAAACAACATGTCACATGAAAAAGTCCTCTGCAGATTCACCCTATGGTCCAAGACAGAAAACTGATTTTATCTGACAGAAAAGTAAAATACCATATGTAATATAAAATTACCTTATGCCACTGTATTTTGGGTAACTCATGCTTTTCGTCTCTAAAAAAATCCAAATAAGGACACACAAGTTGTCCATCTCTTGCAATGGGTAGTTTCTGTGTAAATATAGCTTCTGCATTGTAACACAAGTTAGGTTCATGCTGCACAAACTTAATAGCTATTTTAATTTTGAGGCAGTAAGTTGAATTTCTAAAACAAATCAAAATAGGTGAATTAAGCACCATTAAAGATGTTTCCATGCTTAACGACTGCAGCCACACAGAACACATGTTTGTAACATTATTAATCCCTTTCTTACCTTACTGCACAATAGTAATGTCCCGAATCCTCTACCTTAGCGGGAACAAACCAAAGTTTATCTTTGTGCTGATGAATCCTGGAGTCTACTTCCATAGATATAGGTGTCTTGCTGTCATTTTTATACCAAATTATAGTGCCTTTCTTTTCGTTCGGGTTAAGAAGACATGAACGAACATCAATTTCATACGCAGATGAAACTAAAACTACTTTTTCTTCACGTTCCTCACAAGTATCTTTAAAAGGGAAAAAGGGAAAGCAATTTCCATGAGAAATTCGTCAGTGATTTTTAATGTAATATCTACATATAAACACATCAATTATAAAATACTTCAATTCATATTATATATGAGTTTTAACGGCTTTATGATTAAAAGTATAATCTTGGGGGCACCTGAGTGACTCAGCTGGTTAAGTGTCCAACTCTTGGTTTCGGCTCAGGTCATGATCTCACGATTTGTGGGTCTGAGGCCTGCTAGGCTCTGTACTGACAGTGCAGAGCCTGCTTGGAATTCTCTCTCTCCCCCTCTCTCTCTGCTCCCCTTTGCTCGTGCTCTTTCTCTCTCAAAATAAATCAATTAACTTAAAAACATTTTTTTAAATAAAAATATCATCTTGGAAGTCTGAAAGATTTATGTACAAATCCAGTTGTGTCACCGACTAGCTGTGTGTCCTTGGGAAAGCTATTTAACCTCTCTTATCCCTTCCTGTCCATCTAAAATTTGGTGCTAATGTAGCAGGAGAGATATCTACTTCAGTACAAAATGGACTGGATTTGGCCTCCCACCTAAACAATTTTAAAAATGGACCGTGTATATGAAACAACAATATTCAAGACACTGAACATCAGGGAACAAAAGACAGAAATACTCGAAAGATGGAAAACAAAACAGGTGAGCCCTACAATTTTCCCAAGTTACTGCCTAGAGAAAGATTCTAGGTCATGACATTGCAAGGAGGAAACACAGGCAAAGCCCAGTGTTCTCTCTGAATGGAGAAAATAGAGCTGGGAATCCAGGTAAACCATAAGTTTGCAGAACAGAATACCAAAGGGATTATAACTGTAAAGATAGATAGAGCTTTGAAGATAAGTCTCCCTTAAGCTTTCAGCTGAGTACCAATTAGCATAAGCACATTAGAAGTGCCAAGGCCAGGGGCGCCTGGGTGGCGCAGTCGGTTAAGCGTCCGACTTCAACCAGGTCACGATCTCGCTGTCCGTGAGTTCGAGCCCCGCGTCGGGCTCTGGGCTGATGGCTCGGAGCCTGGAGCCTGTTTTCGATTCTGTGTCTCTCTCTCTCTCTGCCCCTCCCCCGTTCATGCTCTGTCTCTCTCTGTCCCAAAAATAAATAAAAAACGTTGAAAAAAAAAATTAAAAAAAAAGAAGTGCCAAGGCCAGAGTGAAAACTGCCAAAAGGATTAGAGTGAATATCCACTGGAGCATGCACTTGCTAGTAACATTTGATGTTTTCAACAGGCAGAATGAAAAGCCTCCTTAATCATGGGGCATCAGGTAAAGTACCCAGATGATTCCGACCCACCAGATGGGACGTATTAGGCCCCATACAAAACCTTGTTCTGATCATGACTAATAAAGCTTAAAATCAAAACCTGAAAAGACCAACTACTTCCAAGTCATAACCTTGTGGCCGAACAGTTCAAGAACATTTTTAACAATACAGAAATATCCAGCACCCAAAATGGTAAAATTTACAATGACCAGCATTCAGTCAAAAATTATCAGGTGTGCAAAGAAGTGGGACAATACAATCAATAAGAAGAAGAAAATAATCAGTCAATCAAAACTGACCCAGAATTGACACAGATGATAGAATGGATTGAAAAATTAAAATAGTTATTACTACTCAGTTCCATTTGTCCAAGATACTAGATCAAGCATGTTGAGTAGAGACATGAAAGAGAGGTTTTAATGAAATTTAAATCAAATTTATAGTAATGAAAACTACAATGTTGTCTTAAAAAAAACACTGGATATGATTAATGGCAGATTTGACAACACAGAAAAAAAGATTAGTGAACCTAAAGGCACAGCATTAGAAACTATCCAGAATTAAACACAGAAAGAAAAATAACAGAAATTTTACAAAATAAAATTAGTTAGCTGCAGGACAACTTCAATACATGTAATATAAATTCCTGAAGAAAAAGGAGAAGAGAGGTGGGTGAAACATAAAAAGTACTTGAAGAAATACAGGCTTTCAAGATTTTATTAAAATAATGTACACACAGATCCCAAAATCACAATAAACTCTAAGGAAAAAAAAAACCATGACAAAAACTACACCAAACACAAAAATGATGCAGCCTTCTTGTCAAAAACAATACAAACCAGAAAAGAGTAAAATAACGATAAGTACTGAAAGAAAAAATTACCAACCTAGAATTCATGATCTAGTAAAAATATCTTTCAAAAACAGGAGCAAAATCAACACTGTTTTTTTCAAATTATAAAAGCTGTAAAAATTCACCACCAGTACATCTATGCTAAAAATATATATATATATGTAAGGAAGTTCTTCATAAAGAAGGAAAATAGTATCAGATGAAAAATGAATCTATATAAAGGAATAAATTCTCAGAAATGTTTCTTCCATGGGTAGTTATAAAATAATTTTTATTATTTAAATATTTTTAAAGATAACTGAATGTTTAAAGCAACAATTTTTTAAAAAGCATTGTGAGATTTATAACACGTAAAGAAGTAAAATATATGGGAACAATAAGGCAAAGTTCAATAAAGGAGAAGTGTATGTATATTGTTCTAAATTTTTTATACTATAATTGAAATAGTACAGTATCACTTAAAAGTGGATAGCAATAAGTTAAAGATGGATACCATAATCCTGAGAGCAGTTATTTGAAAAACAAACAAGTTATTAGTATAAGCCAGACATAGGAGATAAATATGAATTATGAAAATTCTCAATCCAAAAGGCAGCAAAAAAGTGAAACAAAAATGAAAAGAATTTATAGGACAAAGAGAAAATAAAATATGATCCTAAATTAAACCCAAATGTATTAATAATCGTATTAAAATATTTTGATGGTCTAAATACCCCAACCAAAAGGCAAAGATAGTTAGACTGCATAAAGAAAGAAGGACCCAACTATATGCTGCCTATTATACACACACTCTCACACATACACACACTTTAAGTATAAAGACACAAATACATTAAAAGTAAAAAAGAGAAAATATCTACCATAATACTAATCAAAGGAAAGTATGAATGATTATTATATTATCCAATTTTACAGTAAAGAACATTACCAGGATAAAAATGGCCACTTCATTACAATAAAGGAGTCATTTATCAAGAGGTACACAGTAATCCTAAATGTTTATTCACCTACTAACAGTGCTTCAAAATACATAAAGCAAAACCTGATAGAACTTCAAGGAGAAATAAAGAAACTCACAATTACAGTCAAAGATTTCAACACCATACTCACAATAATTGATAGAACAAGTAAAACAGCCATATAATGATAATGATATAAAAGATGTGAGCACTGTCAATGAATTTGGCATAATCAATTTTTTTAACTTGTTTTTAATGTTTATTTTTGAGAGAGAGACTGACAGAGCATGAGTCAGGGAAGAGCCAAGAGAGAGAGGGAGACATAGAATCCGAAGCAGGCTTCAGGCTCCAAGGGGTCAGCACAAAACCTGACGGGGGGCTTGAACTCACAAACTGTGATATAATGACCTGAGTTGAATTCTGTCGCTTAACCAACTGAGCCACTTAGGCACCCCTGGTGCAATCAATATTTCTAGATAATTCTACCCAACAGAGCAGAAGACACATTCTTTTTGAGTGCACACAAAAAATTTTATCATATTCTTGTTCATAATCTAATATTCAATAAATTCAAAAGGATTCAAATTAGACAAAGTATGTTCCCTGGTGACAATGGGACTAAACTAGAAATCAATAATAGAAAGAAATCTAGAAATTCCCCATATATTTGAAGGATGTAAACCCCTTCTACATAACCCATGAGTTAAAAAGAAAGAAAAAGGGAAATTAGAAAGTAATTTAACCTGAATAAGGAAAACAAAACATATCAAAACTTGTGGCATGCACTGGCAGCAGTACCTAGAGGAAAGAAGACAGCACTAAATGTCTACAGAAGAAAAAAGATCTCAGATTACTAACTTCAGTTTCCACTTAAGAAACTAGAAAAAATATATATACCCAAAAGATCTGAGAGAAAAACTGATGAAATAAAAAACAAAAATAATAAAGTCAAAGATACCAAAAACTAGTTCTTTCAGAAAATCCATCAAATTGATATATGTCTAGCCACTGATCAGGAAAAAAGAGGGTGACATCTCTTATTACAAATATTTTAAAGGGATAATAAGAAAATCTTATGAACAATTTTATACCAGTAAATTTAAGAATTTGAATAAAATGAGCAAATTCCTTGACTATAAACTTCTCAGAAGAAAAAGATAACCCGAAGAGACTTGTAAATACTAAATAAAGTAAATCTGTACTCGAAAAACTTCCAAAGAGAAAACTTCAGGCCCACATGGCTTCACTAGGAGAAATAACACCGATTTTATATAGTCTTCCAGAAAATTGAAGAGTCAATAACACTTCTGGTTTACTTTGAGCTCGGCAGTATTCAAATGTCAAAAACAAAGACACGACCAAAAAAGAAGCCCACAAACCACTCCTCATCGTGAACATAGATGTAAATGGTTTTTAAAATATTTTAGCAAACTGAATCCTACAATGACATCAAAAAAGGATAATGTATTATAATGTACATAACATCAAAGGAATACAAAGTTGGATCCACCTCTTTTAAAAACTCTATGAAATTCCATATTTGAACACCTTTTAAAAGAAAAGTTATATGATCATCTCAACAGTGCAGAGAAAGCACTTGACAAAATCCAACATCCATTCCTGATAAAGACTCTCAGCAAACTAGAAATGGAGGGGAACTTTCTGAACCTGATAAAAGACAGGTATGAAAAACCTACAGCTAATCATATAGTAAGATTAGGAACAAAGCAAGGATGTCCACTGTAACCACTTCAATATTATACTGGAAGATCCAATGAGTACATTAAGGCAACAAAAAGAAATAAATGGCATTCAGATTGAAGGGGAAAGAAAAATGTCTTTATTTGCAGACAACATGACCATCTGTGTAGACTATGCTATGAAATCTACATAAGACCTGGAAGGATTAATAAATTGTAGGATGTGAATATGCAAAATTAAATGTGTTTGTATACACAAGCAAAAAATAACCGAAAACTGAATTTTTAAAATATCATTTCTAATAGCGTCAAAAGATACGACTAAAGAATAAATCTGACAAAAGATGCTTCAGACCTATCCAATGAAAATTACAAAATGTTGCTTAAATAAAGTTCTAAATAAATGAAGAAATGTATAATCTGTTCATGGGTCAGAAGAATCAATTTTGTCAAGATGTCACTTCCCTCCAAATCGATTTATATTCAATTCCATTTCATTCCAAATATGAGCAGGATTTTTTTTTTGTATAAATTGGCAAGCTGATTCTAAAATTCATACAGAATGAGTCAACAATTTTGATTTTTTAAAAATGTTTTAAGAAGTTACACTGCTTTATTTCAGCATTTATTATAAAGCCACAGGAATTAAGACAGTGCAGTATTGGTATACAGATAAATAGGTCACTGGAATAGAAGTCTCAGAAATTAGACTGGAAATTTTTTTCCATCAAAGGCTTCCAATAATCAAAGCATTTATTTAAGGGCTCCTGGGTGGTTCAGTTAGCTAAGCATCCTGATTCTTGCTTGATCTCGGCTCAGATCATGATCTCAGGGTCATAGGATAAAGTTCTGCTTTAGACTCCATGCTGAGTGTGGAGCCAGCTTAAGATTCTCTCTCTCTCTCTGTCTCTCTCTGTCTCTCTCTCTCTCTCTCTCTGCCTTTCCCCCACTCCCTCTCTCTCTCTCTTAAAAAAATACAAAAACAAAACAAAACAAAACAAAAACAAAAAAAAAGCAAACACATTTATTTAATAACAAACCAGCTAAATCTCAGTGGAACAAAACAGTTTGTGTCTTTGTAACTTAAAATACTGTCATCCCCTTTTCCCAGCCTTTCACTCTAGCCTTGAAAACAGAAGCCCGGAAAACACAACAGCTGTGAAAAACAGCAGGCTTTCAAGAGGAGACCAGGTTTGGAGCTCCTCAGAAAGTCCTATTCTTAGAGCACTGCCATGAATTTACCTGACTGGAAGCTCCTTGGAAAAGTCACAGAGTGGTATTGTACCAAAAAATAAATAATCCAATTAAAAAATGGGCAGAAGACATGAATAGATATTTTTCCGAAGAAGACATACAGATGGTCAACAGACACATGAAAAAAATGCTCAGCGTCATTCATCATCAGGGAAATGTAAATCAAAACTACAATGAGATGTCACCTCACACCTGTCAGGGTGGCTAAACTCAACAACACAAGAAACAACAGGTATTGATGAGGATGTGGAGACAAAGGAACCCTCTTGCACTGTTGGTGGGAATGCAAACTGGTGCAGCCACTCTGGAAAACAGTATGGAGGTTCCTCAAAAAGTTAAAAATAGAACTATCCTAAGATCTAGGAATTGCACTACTAGGTATTTACCCAAAGAATACAAAAATACGAATTCAAAGGAATATGGGCACCCCAACAGTGCAGAGCCTGCTTGGGATTCTCTCCTTCTCTCTCTGACCCTTCCCTGCTCACACTCTCTGTCTCTCAAAGTAAATAACTAAACATTAGAAAAAAAAAACATAAAATTGAGATAAAAGTGGACAGGGGCACCTGGGTGGCTCAGTCGGTTAAGCGTCCGACTTCAGCTCAGGTCACGACCTTGCGGTCCGTGAGTTCGAGCCCCGCGTCGGGCTCTGGGCTGATGGCTCAGAGCCTGGAGCCTGCTTCTGATTCTGTGTCTCCCTCTCTCTCTGCACCTCCCCCGTTCATGCTCTGTCTCTCTCTGTCTCAAAAATAAATAAACGTTAAAAAAAATTTAAAAAAAAGAGAGAGATAAAAGTGGACAGGTTAGCATGGTACTCTGGGAGGACTTCTAAATATTTAGCTACTAGGAACAGCGGTAGCAAAAACAGTATATGATACAAAGAGTAAACTTTAAGAAGGTCTCAGCTAGACACCCTGTTCTGTTTATCTGGGATTTGCCCCACCACTCTACTGAAATTTTTCTGATCTATAAGTTTTAAGCTGACACATCAAATAAACAACTCTAAGATATCATCTTACTTAACTTATTTAAGTATCTGCATTTGACACCTATGATCCACTCATCCTTGAAACGCTTTCTTCACTTGGATCTCAGGACACTTGTCTGCTTCTCTTCTACTACATTTCAGGTCTCTTTCACTGAGTTTCTGATGAGTAGAAATTTGACCACCAACCTTGGAGATCTACAGTGTTGAGTCCTTGAAGGTCTTATCTTTTCCAACCGCATTCAGGTGACCCCATCTCGTCTCATGGTTCTAGTACCAGCTGCTTTCTGAGGTCTCCAATTTTATATCCAGCCCAGAACTCTCCCCTGGGCTCCGGACTGCTTAGTCAACGTCACTATTTCCACACGGAATGGAGCTAAACTTAACATGTGTGGTCTGAACATGGATCTTCCCCTGCCCCATCAAGGGCAACTCTACCTTGCACTTGGCTCAGGCCAAACCCCTTAGAGTCAGCCATGATTCTCTTTCTCTCATACCCACATCCAATTTATCTTAAAATCCTGTTGGCTCTATCATCAAAATATACCCAAATTTTGAGTACTTCTCACTTCTCCTTGCCACCCTTGAACACGCTCCCATCAATCCTTGCCTAGATCACTACAACAGCTCCTAAATGGTCTGTTTCTGCCTTTGCCTCCCCACGATCTATTCACCATGTAAGAACCAGAATGATCCTGTTAAAATAGAAGTCAGATCATCTCTCTGGTTTTGAACACAGAACGCTGCAGTTTTCTATCTCACACAGAGTATAAGCCAAGATCCTTAGAAAGGTCTATGGGTTCTACACAAACAACCCTCCATCATCCTCCCCCCACTACCATTATCCACATGACCTCGGCCTTTATCACATCCCTCACCTTTCACTCTGCTCCAACCACACTGGTATTTTAGTTCCTAGAACATGCAAGTACTCCTGGCCTCAGGGCCTTGGCACATGCTGTCTGAAATGTTTCTCCACTCCCAACCTGATATCTATATAGCTCCTGCCTCCCCCCACTTCAGGTTTGACTCAAAGGTCAACTTCTCAGTGAGGCCTTTTCTGGCCACACTATCAAAATCTTTAACCTTCTGCCCACCCCAGTCTCCAAACTTTATATATCCTTTTCCTGATTTTTTTTCTATGTATGCTTCTTAGCATATGACATAATATATACTTACTTATCTAATGCATTGTTTCTCTTCCCTAGTGGAATGCAAACCCCATGCAGGCAGATATTTCTATTGGGGTTATTCACTGTGTCCCCAGCACCTAGAGCCTAGCACACAGTAAGGGCTAAATGCATTTGCAGTATGGTAAGAAGAGGAAAAAAGGAAAAAAAAAATGAAGAAATCAAGAAAACAAAGAACTGTCTTATGATGGTTTTCAGTTCAGTTGTGGGTTCATAATGAATTTTGATACTTCTTGTGAATGAGAGCCAGGATTTCCCTTATCACACTCTTCAATCAGCAACAAAGTCGGAGAAGGCTTGGCCCTGACATTGGAGACCCGGACTTTAGCTCCTGCTCTGACACTAGCTACGTGAGCTTGGGCTTGTAAGCTCACTGTGCCCCAGTCTACTGTTCCATAAGTGAGAGAATGAGGAAGGAACATCCAGCAGTACGGTTTTGCGACCAGGAGGTCACAGATTCAATAGAACAGGAGAGAAAAAAATGACTCCATCACAGAAGGTACTTCATGAATTCTAAATAATAGAGTTCCTCAGCAAACAGGAACACAAGGAAATGCTTACTTACCGGCTTCCAGAGAAGAAATCAGTACAGCTATGAAACAAAGCCTGAGTAACACTTTCATATTCTCCTGGAAAAGACAGAAATGGAAGAAAAACCAAAATAAAAATGTCACTATTCCAGAAAAATCTCTAAAACCACACATGCTAACTCCCACCTGCCTCCACCCTCCTCCCCAAGTCACACTGATGGGTTAGTGCCCTGCATCAATGTGATCATGCTTCTGGACAGAAGTGGGGACAAAGTCAAACAACTTAAGGTTAAGAAAGCATCCATCATCTGTCCCAACATTCATTTCCCACCTTGTTTCCCACTTAAATTTCTCCCCAAGGTAATCTATGCTATATCCAAAGTGACTAGGCCCTAAACCAGCTTGCTTCTATTCTATTGGTCCCCACCCAGAATGTACCCTATTGCTAGGACCCACTTGCAAAAGTCTTCCCATACTCCCAGGTCCAGCTGAAAGGTCACACCTTCATTTTATAAGGTAAGATACTAAATCATTGGTACCAAATGGTATACCTAAGTAGAGATGCCCCAAAGAAGACTTTAAAAAAATAGTAACAACATATATAGAAAATAAATGGTTTTCGCTTCTCTGAAGCTATTTAAAATTTCTACAGTGAGCATGTATTTGTCTTGTCACAAAGGAAAAACAAAACAAAACAAAACAAAAAAAAGACTCCATAGGCCCTGGGTGATTTAGAAGACCACACCAACATAGCATCGGCCTCAACAGGTATCTGTCAACCATAGGGCTACATGTGGGATGCAACCACATCAGGTACTTGATTGATACTGGAAAGAAAACGTGCCCACTGCCTCATCAATAAAACAATGTCACTAAAATCATATCAATTGGATGTAAAAAGAAAAAAAAAACCAATTTTTCCTACTCTTCTAAACTTCTCAAACCCCAATGAAGTTAATTTTCAGGACAGCCTCATTTTCCTTCTGAATGTTCCTTGTAGGTGCTCCTGAACAGGGCATACAGTAAGTTCTAGTCTCACACCTCCAGTGAACTTCTGCACAAATCGAGGGCCCGTGAATACCTCAGACTCAGTAGGCCTCCACCCAAACTCATCTTCTCCCCACCTCAATGACAGGCACAGCACTGCCCTGCACAGGCCACACATACTCCCACCCAACAAGAGATCTAGGCCAATGACCTTGAATCTACCACCACCACCCCCCCCCCCCCCCAGAGCTGCTCTCTTAACCACCCTAACCATTATCAAGTGGCCCCGTTCACTCACACCCACTGCCGATGCCTCTAGCTCAGGCGATCACCAGCTCCTGCCTGGATCAATTATGGCAACAGACTTCTCATCGGTCTCTTTGCCTGTGGACATACCACTTGCCCCTCATCCAGAGAGCCCACAGACCCACAGTTACCAAATGATCTTTTCAAAATACCTCCACTGGCCCCCCAGTGCACACAACAAAGTCCAAACTTCTTAGCAAGTGCATACAGGTTCTTTGTGCCAAGGCTCTGACTTTCTTTTTCAGACTCAATGCCCCTCCTCCTTGTCCCCCACCGCGGTCCACGACCTGTTCTTCACCTCAGAGACTTTGCCTTCCCTAGTCCCTCCTCCCTTCACCTGGCTACCTCCCTCATCTATCAGGTCTCAACGCCATCACCATCATCCCCGACAGACCCCCAGGCCGGCTGGGCCTTCCTCCTCTGTGCTCATGCAGGTCATAGCCCCCGGCACATCTTACTGTGGTTATCCCAGGACAGGAAGCATCATGAGGGCAGGCACCATGACAAGCCCCTCATTGCCCCCACAGAATGCCACTATACTTGGAGCTCAAGCCCTTAATAAATTTGCATGGAACAATGAAAAAATTAACAAAAGAAATAGCTCTCCCCTCTAACCCAATTTCAGGGGCAATGTCCAGACTAAACCATGCAATTTCACATTTTAACAACACCTGTCTGTTAATTTTTACAGGAGATGAAGTCTGTCTATATTATCTGAGGCTACAAGTTAATTGCAAGCACAAAACATATTGTAACTAAGACATCACTAATTCAGACACTAATGACGTGCAATCATTTAAATATTATCTGAAAAATGTTCTATTTAAGAAGTGGTATTAAAACGCATTAAAAAATGTCACAACGTGCTTTTTCATAAATGCTGAGAGAAAAAAAAGAAAGACTTTCTCAGTATGATAAACGCTCCCATTTATAGTCTCCCCACTTTACCCCCAGCATGAAGACTATGATCCTTAAGCCTGGTTCAAGCCTTGAAACCTACCTCAGAGCAGTAAGACTGCATTCCTTAAATATCCTGTAATTCTGACATTTCATTCACGTAAACTGGCCTTCTCCCAAGTTAGCCGAGGTTAATCGCGCTATTATCACTATATACTGCCTTTAAACTATATTCAGATTATTAGCAGCCTGGCTTATTAGCTCTTTCTGTAGCTCTGTGGAAGTGTTTTAAGTCTCCCTGATAGAGAGGCAGAAAAATAAAGGTTTACATGATTTCCCAATGACCAGGTCCAGGCCAATCAACTACTCACGTTACTTTATCTGAAACAATATAAAGGCACTAGGAACCAACTGAACAGTGCCAGCTATTACTTCATGCAGTTACAAGATCTGACTTGTGTGATTACTGAACAGGGAAGAAAAGAAAGATGCCCCAGTGAATTTTATGTATAGACTGTATCTCAGGATCTAATTCCAAATTACTCGTAGGGTTGTAGAGAATTACTTGGAGAGAGTTACATGATGACGCAGGGGTGTCCACCCCCGGGGCCCTAACTCAGCCTGGAGGAGGGCTCTTGGACGAGGTGTTACCTGAACCTCAGGAGGCGGTGGGGAGCCCGTGGAAGAGATCAGCCCCGTCCTGTTTCAGAGTATAAACCAAAGGTGGGAAGTTGAGAGGCAAAGCTGGGGAGGCCCAAAGTGTCCAGAACACGGAGTCTCGCTGTGGAGATGACTGCAATTTGTAGGTGGCAAAAAAGAAAATCACTTAAGCCACAGGGTGGTGTGCGATCAGATTTTCATGTTTTATAGAAATCTTGGCACCCACGTGGAATACAAACCAGAGATAAGAGGGTTGGCAGGGAGAGCAGGCTGCTGTGAAAGGGAGTCCAGATGAGAGGGCATGGGGCGGTGAGCCAGCAGCAGTGATGGGGTGTATCTGAGACCCAGTCAGAGGCAAGCGAGAAGAAGGGTGACAGAGGGGGTCTGGGATGCACCAGCGCCTGTTCATTCAGGTGGAGACCAGCAATGGGCAGGCCAGAAAAGGGGGACAGGCTCCAGAACCCACAGACAACCCGAGGAGATGCCCAAAGGGTGTCACTCACAGCACGACTGGGCCTGGGTCTCTTGTGGCTAGCTAGCAGTGTGGCCTCCAACAGAGACCGAGAACCCCAGTGTCAGCTGAAAGCTGAGGGACATGGACACAAGGCCTGGAATGTGCCAGAAATGGAGGGCATACAGAGCACTGGGAGCCATCATCACACAGGTCGTAATCGTAGTGACAGGTAAGTGACCTGGTCACTGGGAAAGTGACTGAGCAGTAACCCTCAGAGCAGCCACAGACCCCTTCAGAAATCAGATAAAACCATGGAGCTGACCCAAAGGAAAATGTCCGGACAGCTGTCCAATATTCGGTATACAATGAGAGATATGCCAGGATCACCTGAAGCTGAGGCTGAAGACTGCAGCTGTCTGTGAGAAAAGGCCGGTGAGCCCCTCGCCCCTCGAGAGGTGTGAACTGGTGTGTGAGGTGCTCCTGCTTCTCAGGATGGAGTCAGCATCTTTAAGGGGAGAGTCTACCTGGGGAAGGAAGCACACACACCAGTGTAAGCTCGACTGAGGAAGCTTAGTCACCGACCGACCACTGCACAGATCTCAAGAGGTGTCCAAAAAACCCACAACAAGCTGGAAAAATGTGCCATACGTTTAAAGAGCAAGATGTCCCACGGTCCTCTGAGACAACGGTTTCAGAAGATCGAATCAGGGGCGTGAGAGATGCCAAGAGGTGAACAACCACCATCCCTTCTGGGAAAAAAAAAAACACATACAACCTGGCTCTTTGCCAGCCTCAGGGATGCAGAAAAATGGAGCCACCTGTGGGGATCTCACTGCTTTCTGCACTTGGAGAAGAAAGCTCAGAGAAAGACCCAGATGTCAGGAAGAAATGAACAGGTCCCTTGTAAGAAGAGGCACACTGGGAGTCCTTCCTTACATCAAGTGTATTGATACACCTGCATTCCAAATTACAGAATTTGAAACAACTTCCAAAAAGCTGAGCTGTTATGTCCTGTAGACATTCCACAATCCTTTCCCTGGTTTTATGGTTTACTTTCAATATGTTGGAGTCTGACATTTTCTTCAGGTCTGATTCATTTCCTTAGGCCTTGGAAATGCTGGTATAAGGCATTAGGCTTTTTAATGTCCAATCAATAAAATAGCCTAATGCAACACCAAACACGTTGCTTAGGTTAAATAGACTAACTACTGCCTGATGATTCATGTTAGATTTATGAGAAGATACAGCATAACCTGAAGGGGTCAGAGGCACAGTGGCTTGTCCACATGAATCACACAGAACACAAAATCAAAGACTCCCTGATCTTCCTGCCCCCTGTCCTAAGCACAGTGCCCTCTTGGTCTCCAGGAGTATGGCCCAGAAATGAGTGCAGCGGGGGGCAATTACCTGGGGAATGTCAGAGAAATTAATAGAGGCGGGGGGGGGGAGGGGGGGGCGGGGAGAGGATTGGCAAGAGGAATGAATCTACTTGGAAAGTCCAGGAAATCTTTTGCAGAATTGACTTCCCACCTCCCCTAAACCACTTCACTTTCCCTCTTCCTCTTTGCCCCAGAAAGTTGTTTAAAAGAACTTTTATATTCTGTCTCCACTTCCCATCCTCTGCTGTTTGGGTTATAGGGTCTTCTCCTTGCCCATCTGCAAGCACGCTGCCTTCCGCTTCCGCCACGCCTCTCCAGTGCTTCTCCGGGCTGTCACTTCGTTCTACTGCTCCCAGTCCACCTGCTTCTTCTGTGATGTCCAACCAGCTCTGAGCCGATTCTGACCTCAGGCCTTTCCCAGGGGCCCTGTAGAGGCCCCTGCCCTCAATGGCCAGGACCACAAGTCACATAGGGCACAGGGCACTGCATGCCTCAGACCTCTGGCTCTGGGACCCAGGGCTCGGGCAGCAGTGGTGGCTCGCCCCAGTTGCTGGCCTTCCCTACCTGGGCCGGGAGAGAAAGGTACAGAGAGGACCCTCTACCTCTCCCATGCTCCTGTGAGGAGGGGCCCATCCTACTCACCTTGCATGTGGTAAGAGCTCAGGAAGGAAGGGAGGGAGGGAGGGAGGGAGGGAGGGAGGGAGGGAGGGAGAGAGGAAGGAATTCACCCACCCACTATCTTCACATTAGACTACAGGAAATCTGGCCTTGAAGCAAGGGGGAGAAAGGATAGAATATAGGTACTCAGTGTGAGTCAGAGAAAAGAAATGCAAGGGAACCACCCTGGACAAGGAAGACTACCACTTCAGGGGTTACACAAAGGACGCACAGCCAGGAAGCCACGCAGGACGCTGGGGGACAGCAGACGGAGCAGACCAGACACTGGGAGGGATTCCTGCCAGAAGGGATACCGGCCAAGTCACCCTCCCTTGTTCAGAGGCAACTGAGCAAAGCCTGCAGTGATTTTTGAAATTGGTTTATAAGTAAAATTCAAAATATTTTTAGAAAGTATTGACAATAAAAACCGTCATGTATTTATTCCACTGTTATTTTTCAGATGCGTTTTCCACATAAAAAAAAATGTCTAAGGAAGGGGAAAGGATTAATGCTCCCAATAAATTAACAAGCCCTAACACAATGCTCCCGTCCTGCCCGCAGGTGCAGTGATGTCTGTGTTCCATAGGAAATTTCCCACCCTGCCTACCCTCCTCTCCATGGCAGCTTCCAGCTGGTGTGTAGAGACCCAACCGTGCACTGAGGTGCTGATGCCCAACCAGGGTAGTCAGCCAGGGCCTGGCATGACAGGAGGCCTTGGCTGGTCAGCCCCCTGCCCCCAGCAACCTGGTCTATTCACTGCAGTGCCCCGGGGTGCGAAAACGGGAAACACAGCTTTCTGTGACAATTACATGAAATGTATAGTTCCCCTTGCATTTTGGTGATTATAACATATTTGGAAACTGGAAACTGGTACATCACACCACGATTATGTGCCATATGAAAAATATGTATGAAGCTACTTGTTTATTGACGATAAAATGGAGGGACTCCTGGGTGGCTTGGTAGGCTGAGCATCTGACTCTTAGTTTTGTCTCAGGTCAGGATCCCAGGGTCAGGGGATTGAGCCTTGCATGGGGCTCCGAGCTGAGTGTGGAACCTGCTTAAGATTCTCTCTCTCCTCCTCCTCTGCCCTTCTCCCCTGCTTGCACATGTGTACTGTCTCTCTCTCCCTCTAAAATTAAAAGAAAAAAAAAGATAAAATGGAAATGTGAATTTGAGGCATAAAGCAATGTCCTACCAGACCTAGAAGGACAAACTTCAACGTGAACTAAATTACAAAAGCAGAGATCAAGTACAAGAATTAACAATGAACATACAGGCCCCCAGCAGAAGTGTCCCACTTCACCACACAGTGCTGTCCTGTCAGTCTGCAAGGAACTCCATATCCAGCACTGACACAGGAAGGGTGACAGCTGGGGGACAGAGTGACTGTCACCAGAACCCAAGTGGTTTCCATGAGGCCCAGGGCCCCAGTGCAGAGGGAAGGGGCATTTATTCCCTCTATTAACTATTAATAGTTAACTGCATCTATTAACGCCACACTGCATCTATTAACGCCTTCTTGTTCTGGAAGAATTTCCCACAACCTTGAGGAATTTCCTTCCTATTGCTGAGGAATCCCCCCCCACATTGTGAACCTGGCTTTCCAGGACAGAAGCCAGGCACAGGACAGAGGTGGCATGCACCAGACATCATGAAGAGGCAGGTGCTGTGTGGGTCCACTTCTGGGAGAGGGGCAGCGGAGGCACCAGGCTCTGAGAGCA
This sequence comes from Acinonyx jubatus, assembly GCF_027475565.1. Taxonomy (NCBI): domain Eukaryota; kingdom Metazoa; phylum Chordata; class Mammalia; order Carnivora; family Felidae; genus Acinonyx; species Acinonyx jubatus. The sequence continues at coordinate 56,799,825 of NC_069388.1, forward strand.
GCGTCTGAGCCCAGGCTGTATTGTCCCGCAAAGGACCTGTGGGGAGCAGACCCTGGGATGGTTCATGCTCTCCCTGCCTACGTTAACCTCCAAGATGGATTCCCGGATTGCCCCCAGCTCGGTCACATATCATGAGGGGCCCTGCACGTGCACACAGGTAGACATTCCAATCCACATATCCAAGTTCACCCCCGCCATACAGCCTTGGCCACTCAGCAGACCAAGGAGGCATACCGGCAGCAGAGTCCATAGGGGAACGACCTAAGAAAGAGACCTGTTATACTCTGTCCAGGCTGTCTGGACAAGGCATTTAGGGGGGGCCCGGGTACCTGTTCCATGGCCATGCTGCTGTTCCATTACATGTTCCAAGTAGGCACATTCTTTTGGTTCTACAGACTCCTGGCCATGCTAAGGCACACAGCTGGCTGAGAAGCAGAGCAGAACCCTCCAAAGTACAGGACCTCTGTGGGACCACTTTTGCCTGCCTCTAAGGGAAGTTCTGCAGCAGCCAAACCTCCACAGAAACCCAGGAAGAGAGAGAAGACAGCAGCAGATGCCCCCTCCTTCCTCCAGGGACCTGAAGAGCCCCACATCTGAAATTTAAGTGGAAATCCTAACGGTACTTTCACATTTCCACCTCACATTTCCACTGTTCCACTGTTTCCACATTTCCACTGTTCACAATGAGTGCCTTACAAATACATATGCAGCATCATTTAATAAAACTTCTCATCCCAAACATTATTCAACATGTGTATCTATGTATATTTGACCTAAGAGAAATATTCAGAGAATTAGGCTTCAACTAAGTGACTGTAACTAAGAAGCGACTGTGGATAGCCCCTGGAAGAAACAAGGACTAAATCAGGTTCTTCAGCTCAGGAATCACCACAACCTCCATGTTCTATTGAAAACCACTATGTTGTGGCACCTGGGTGGCTCAGTCAGTTGAGCGTCTGACTCATGACTGCCCAGGTCATGATCTCATGGTTTGTGGGTTCGAGCCCCGCATCAGACTCTGTGCTGGCAGTGGGGAGCCTGCTTGGGACTCTGTCTCCCTCTCTATGCCCCTTCCCTACTCACTATCTCTCAAAATAAATAAACATCAAAAAAAAAACAAACCCATTGTGAACACATATGGGGAATGGAATATGGCATTAAAATCAAGTCCATAATTTTGACCTTTACCTGTTACAAGGATTCAAACAGCAATTAAACAGGCTCCAATAATGTTAGGACCCAAAACGTTAGGTTTAAAGACAAGGCATAAAGAAACTTGCTCATAAAGCCATAGAACCACAAAACTGTGGAAAATACTTTAGAATTCTGGACTTACACAAATCCCTCTTTCATAACCTAGAATCTGCAAATCCCCAAGGAGAAGCTGTAGACAGCCAGGGAACTTGGAGTCTAACTTCTTAGGGTACTGATTTTACTCAAGGATTCTCTGGGCAGAGTTATGTTTCTATTAGAGAAAACATGGCTATATTATGAAATGGAAAGAAAGATCTCCAAAAGGTAACGCATGAGTCATCAAAGAAGCCCTGAAGGTGAGTCACTTTGGAGTGCTAGGTTGAGCATTTACTCCTTTGGTGGTAAAATCTGAGAGGCATTGCCCTACATAAATACCCGCGGTCATCTCTGTTCGGCCCCAGTCGTGAGAAAGGGAACAATGAGGGCCGCACAAAGTCACACGCGTGGGGCCAGACTGTCAGAGCAACCTAACCCTAACACTGAGACACCTCCCCAGGAAGGTTCCATGCCCGAGACAGGGAAGGAGAACAAGGATGTGAACACAAAGGGGGTCACCACAGTGTGATACGATGATTTCCGTTCTGCAGAGAGGAGAACCATGTACCCCACCACACACAGGGCTCCTAAAACCCAACTGTGTGTTCAGCGTGGCTATCACTGATTTTCCCCCAGAGAAAAAGTTATGTAAAACTATGAGCTAACAAAACCACTCCCACAACAGAGGCCACAGAAACACGCATCATCTCAGAAAGTCTGAGAAACACTGAAACTTGGGCGACTTTCCTTTCAGATGATCCAAAAGCCTGGCTCACAGCAGATTGATCTCGCGTATTTGCCCACACGAATGAGGCAAGGAAAGTTTTTTAATCACCAAAGGCTATCACGCACAGGGATATGGAGATAAAGTAAACACAGTCACAGAGGTTTTAGATGTTGCTGTATAGTCTAAGTTGTTCCGCTATTACAAGGCACAAAGCCACCGGATTGGTGGTTTCGTGTGGGTTTCAGGGACAACGGGGAAAATAAAGCAGAAGGACGGGACTGCCATCACTAGAGGGCTACAAACAGGAATCGGCCAGACCTATCTCTTGGTTGGACTTGAATTTTAACACAGTCCAATTTCTCCCCAGTGAACCCTCTAGGGCTCCTGGACCACAGCAACCAGACCCAGTGACAGGAAGGGCTCTGCTCTCCTGTCCCTTGTCCCCTTTCAAATGCTCTGCCTGGCCCTGTCAGCCCTCCAGCACAGCTCCAATGCAGTGCTTGCTAGGGGCCTGATACTGAGTCTGGCCTCACACGGCTTGCCCTTAAGCACTGCCTTCCAGTTGTGAGAACGGTTCTGTTGCTCTAAGTGGCAGCTACAGGTAGCCTCAGGGGACTAGACGTTCTCCATACGAATTTTTCTTTGTTTTCACTCCTGTGGTTTTTTTACCGAGATGAAATATGCATACAGTGAAACACACAGTAAATCTTAAGAGTATAATTCCATTAACTACGATAACTGTATACACCAGAATACCCCATCAAGATACAGACCGTCTCCATCCTCCCCTAAAGTTCTTTTGTGTCCCTTACTAGCCACCCCTCACTGCACAGGATTCCACGTTCTGATTTCTATCATCACCAATATGACCTTTTAACAGTTAACTTTGGATGGCTGGCTTGCACCCAATCAGTGCCCTGCTATGTTAGGGCGCACAGGGGCATGAAGGCTTCAGTCACTCACTACCAAGTGATGCAAAGGAAGCACTAGTTCTCAAAGGGGCCGGTGTGGCTGCTAAGGTAGCACTTTTGAAAGTGTGGAGAAGGGGACACCTTGGGTGATCACAACGAATCATTTAGTGGTAGAGGCCCTTCCAGAACAACTCGAGGCAGTTCCACAAGGTAAAGATGGACTCTTGTCCTCATGACTTCCAAGCATCTCATGTCATTTATCATTTGGGGAGGCTAGTGCCTAATTCTGTCCTACACTTATATATTGTTGGCACGCTTTTCGTACATACTAAATTTTCCAGGAATGCAAATATGGTGAAAACAGAGAGGACTGGCTTTGACAACCACTTAGACCTTGAGCAAGAGTCACTCATCATTCAGTGGTACTTGGATCCCCCACCAGGATGTCTCTGATCCGGACCAAACTTGGAGTTGTCCTCTGTGATCCTACAGTCCATTTGGCAGCCTCATTGGGTTCTAGTTTGGTTCTGCCCAAGCATCCATCCACACAGTGATCCTTTACGTCTAGCTATTATAGTGACTATTTGGAAATTACATTGCCGGTAAGTTTTATTATATTATTTCAGAATTGCAAATATTTGCATTAGTAAGGGGTAAGTGATGAATCACAGGAATCTACTCCCAAAGCCAAGAGCACACTGCATACACTGTATGTTAGCTAATTTGACAATAAACTATATATTTAAAAAGAGGAGTAAGGGGTTCTGAATGAGCCAAGAAGCACTGCTCCAAGTGACAGAATTTAACTCTGGATTGAACTCAGGGGCAGGAGTCATGGGCTGTATTTGCTGGTGGCCTTCAGTGCTCTGGTTTGCCAGGCCACACGTGCAGAACTCACGATGCATAGGCCACCTCCCCCACCTCCTACTAGCACCCTAAGTCCAGCTGAAACTCGGCTACCAAACCGCACTGTCGATGGGGAATCGTTTCAAGAGACCGCCTAAAAGTTGCTCTTTGTACCTCTTCAACGGGGACCCTGGGGCGGGGGGGGGGGGGGGGGGAAGGTCCCACTTTTCTCTGTTACCAGGCATCCTTTTACTTCTCCTAAGCACTTCATTTACAGCTTGAAGACAATTGTGTCCCACCAGGTTTCCTGTCTCCCACTGCCTGCAGGAAGGTACACTGGGGTTGTCAACCTTGGTCACACGTTTAGAACGCCCTGGGGGCTTTAAAAACACCAGTGCTTGGGCGCACCCCCAGCCCTGGGGGCTTTAAAAACACCAGTGCTTGGGCGCACCCCCAGAGACGCTGGTTTGTTTGCTCTGGAGTCCTGGCATTTCTCGTCAGAGTACCTCAGGCAATGCTAAGTAAGGTACAGGCAAGGCCGGGGCACCCAGCTTACCTCCAGATTTATAGCCCCACTTGGCAACTTTGCAAATAGATAGTTCACGAAGGTTTACGTTTGACACTTTTCTAGACTCACTGCGGGCTCCACTTCCTCTCCGCTCTTGTTTTTCTTTCATCCTATTTTTAATTTATGGCATCTTGTAAATCCTTTCTGGAACAGGTAGGAATGGGGAAAGCCTCCATCACCCTGCCACGTGTATTAAAAGCACAGAGTTCAGGCGTTCAAACCTTCAGGAACCCCAGCCCCTTTCAACACTTGGTGAGCTCACTCTGGTTCCAGGGCTCCCCCACAGGCTCCCCAGTGCTGAGCATGGCCAGGAGGCTGCAGCAGCATTTCCTGGGGTCACAGCCGGCAAGGGCAGGGTGGAAGGAGCAGGCGAACAAAGCTGCTGACAGCACAGATCCTGTAAGCCGGCCCGACAAACTCGAAACCTCAAAGGAAAACACAAACCCAAATACAAACGGCAGCAGATGGAGAACATCATGAGGCTGGGCCATGGCCAGTGAGTCTCAGTGCCTTCTGATGACAGCTGTCCTTCAAAGTGGCAAGTTCACCGTGAGTCCGTCATGTAGCATAATCTGTGTACTTCCCTCCTCCCTACGCTGGGGTAGTTGCAACTGTCCGGCTTTGCCACTTTGATTAATAAAACACTCTGTTTACAACATCATCTCTTCCTGCTTCCAGGAGGACACCCATCTCCCACTGGTGCATCCCAGCCACACGGTTTCCATTTTCCATGATCCAAGGGCACGGCCAAGCTCTAGAGTATATCTCAGCATCCTTGGGAACCACCCATATAAGTTGTATCTGTATCCATTACCTTGTTGCCCTCTCCAGTGGAGACACTGAACGGTGTCCTGCCTGTGGGTGGCCAGCGGGCCCACTCTCCATTCAAAGAGGCAAAGTTCAAAGAACCCCCTTAGGCAGAGAGACTGCAGTTGCCCTGTGACTTCACCAAGAGGACTCACATCCATTAGAGGGCAGAGATTTTCATCTATCCCATTCACTGCTCTATCCTCAGTACTCGGAACAGTGTCTGGCACAAAGTAGGTATTCAATAAACATTTGTTAAATAAATAAGTGAATCTAATATTAAGTAGTATTTCACCAACAGTAAAAGAATTACTGACAAGATGCTATTTTAAAAAGCCATAAAGAAAGCCTTTCCGCATTATGCCACACAGGGCTGAGTAGAGCCTGTTTAAAAAGGAGGGTTTAGGGGCACCTGGGTGGCTCAGTCGTTTAAGTGTCTGACTTGATTTCAGTTCAGGTCATGATCTCATGGTTTGTGAGTTCCAGCCCCCCCTCCGGCACTGACGGCTCAGAGGCTGCTTGGGATTTTCTCTGCCTCCCTCTCTCTCTCTCTCTCTCTCTCTTTCTCTCTCTCTCAAAACAAATAAATAAACTTTAAAAAAAAGAAAGAAAGAAAAAGGAGAATTTAGTTCTGCCCTGCCAAGATCATGTGAAAATTCAGGTCAAACATCCTTTCTGGAACTACATGGAGGCCACCCAAATGTAGACAGGGCCAGGTGATGCTCCACATGCCACAAAGTGGCAGCTCGCCAAATAAGACTAAAAATACATAAAGGGTTCCACGTCCCTTCTCGCATCAAATCCCACCCGGAGGCCCCACGTTTTCATCTAGCACAAAACATAATACAGGATATGAATACAGAATATTAAATGCAATGACAAGGATATGAAATAAGAAATTAAAAGCAGTCAAGAGAAAAAAAGGTGGCCACAAATGCACAGTAAACTGGGTGTGGAAAGGGGCAGCAAACCCCCCAGCACTCCCCCCACCCTACATCCCTGGGTCTCCTCAGTTCGTCAATAGTCCTGGAGTTCAATGTTATACATTCACCTTCCAGAAGCTTGGTACCAAGCCAGGGTGACCCAGACAGCACCTTCCAATGACAGACGGATCTCAGCTCACCTTTTTTCTCCAAGGCATCAGTGGCCCAGAGATGTCCCTTACTTGGTTCCTATGCTGTGGCGCTAAAAGCCCTAGAACGTGCCCATCTGATAAGCATCTCCTACCACCAGAAATCACTGGGGACATCTGCCCTGGCAGGAATCCACACACCCTCAGCAACACAGAGGAGAAAGCCTGGGCAGGCACGGACCATGGAAGCCATCGTGCGGTAAAGCAGAAGGCAGAGCTTTGGAGTCCCGAGGGCTCACTCTCCTTCTGGGTGCCAGTCCCCCAAGTTAGTCACCTTGTCTAAGCCTCCACTTTCCCTGCTGTGAAAGGAAGGTGGTAATAGCGTGTCTCTCACAAGACTTTGGGGAAGATAAAAGAGAAGCTTAAAGAGCCTTATAAACTGTGAAGTACTGGACCTGCCTGTTGTGAATGAGTCTTCTTCATGTCTGTTTGTAGCTACACCCAGCATCAGCCTCTCCCTGGGGTCGCGGGAGCACAAGTTTCTCTCCTCCACTGTAGGGCATTCGCATTCGTCCTTATCTTGTTGACCAGACTGACAGCTCTGAGCCTAAACCCCGGAGAGGGACACTCCTGAACCAGCCATACTTGGCTGCATTCAAATTCCTGGAAGCAGTTTACATACACACACACACATACACACACACACCCCACACATACACACACCCCCCCCCCCCACACACCCCACAACAACCCGCCAGGACCATCGTCAAGTCCCCCCCGCCCCCCGCAAAGGGATTTGAACAATCCTTATTCCGGTTTCACACAAAAATAAAAACAAGCAAAAAACCTCCACAGATTTCACCACCATCACCTTCTTCCACAACAAACTGACAACCAAGTTCAGTGTCACTGACTTAAGAAGGACGCTTTCCGCGCGGTCTGTGCGAAGGGAAAGGTGTCAAAGCCACGGTGGGTACCCACCCTACCCCCCACCGCCGCTCCCGCCCGCCCGCCTACCCGCCAACACTCCAACCCCGCAGGCTGCAGCTTCCTCCTACCTGGGCGAGCCCCGGGCCGCCCCGGGCCCAGCGCGGCGGGGCGGGCGCCCTGGGAGCCGGGCGAGGGGCTCCGGGGCGCGGGCGCGCGGTTAGTCACATGCCCGCCGGCTCCTGGGGGCGCCGGGCCGCCGCCGCCGCCGCCGCTGCCGCCGCTCGCTCCGTGTCGGCTCCGGGCGCGGGCACGAGCAGGAGCCGCGCCGCCCTTGCGCCCGGGAACAGCCGGGTGCGGCTCCTGCTGCGCTGAGGCTCCGGCTCCGGCTTGGACGCCTCGGGCGGAGACGGACGCGGGTGGGTGGGCGGAGAAGGCGGGGCGGGCCGGGCTCAGGAGGGAGAGAGCTGGCCTGGTGCCCCCGCGCCCTACCCCCGGGAAGCCCGGTACTCCGGCCTGCCCCGCTCATCCCCCTCATCCCCGGGGGGCCCCGGGCTCCCGCACCCTGGAGGGGCAGTGACCGTGGTCCCACCCGCAGTGACTTGGGACGACTCACCTGGACAGCGTAACCTGGCTACCACCCAACTGCGGGGTCCCTGGGCATGACTGCAGCGAATGGAGCTTGGGACTTTCAGGTCCCAGAAACACACACTTTCCAGCCTAAGAGACCAGATAGGGTCAGTCACTGGAGCCTGAGGCCTGGCCCCTGCTCTCTCACACTGGCCCTGGGAACTTTCACAAGTCACCAACCTCTTGGTACCTCCTTTCCTCTTCACTGAAAAGAGATCACAGCAGCACCCACCTCATGGAGTGGTTGAGGAGATTACATAAATTAACACTGTAAACCAGCGCCAAGCACAGGGTTGACACAAGAGTCACTTGCTGCTTGTTATTGTTTTGCGCCTGGATGAAAGAGCAGCTTATCGGTGGTACAGTCTTGATACCAGACTTCTTGGCCTGACCAGGTATTCTTTTAAGCTTAAAACCCACTCACTCCCATCCACTCATTTTGCACATGAGAACTGGTAGTCCTAGAAATGCAGTGAATGGCGGGGTCAGGCGTAGACTTTGGTGCGGGGAGGGAAAGATGCTGGGGTATCAGCAGAGGCTGGCTTGGGCTCCAAGCCCCACAGCCAGGGGCTTGGAAGCTGCTCTTCCCTTTCCAAAACTCCATACCTCCAGCAAGTGCCTGGACCCTGACTTGTTTTGAGGACCTAATGAGCCATCCTCTGGGGAGACATTGAGTAAATGATGATTGCTTCCTTCCTAACAGAACACACACGCAGACACACACACACACACACACACACACACACACACACACACACACACACCCTTCCTGTATCCCTTCCAGGCTGGGCAGGTGCTGGTTTTCATAGCCCTTCCCTTGATATCTTTGTTGGAAACCCAAGAATTGAGATAACCCTGGCCTCAGCTGGCCCAGATAATTCTGGGCTGGAGGAAAGCATAAAGAAACCAACAGCAATAATTCATCAACCCTAATGCTGACTTGTGGCCTGCTGTGATGATAATTTCTTATTTTTTAAAAAATTTTATCTGGTTCCAGCCCTTGCATCTGGTTCCTCTTTCTCCAAGGAACAGGCTTAACTCTCGGGCCAGTGACACGGTATTATGAGAATTCGCCAGGCGTGCCTGGGTGGCTCAGCGCCTGGGGTCATAATCTCACAGGTTGATGAGATCGAGCCCCACATCGGGCTCTGCGCTGACAGCGCTGAGCCCGCTGGGGATTCTCTCTCTCCCTCTCTCTCTGCCCATCCCCCTGCTCACTCTTTCTCTCTCAAAATAAATAAATAAAATTTTAAAAATAGCTTAAAAAAAAAAAAGAATTCACCAGATGTCCCCATCTCTTTAGTATTCCTTTTTAGAGTGGTGGTTCTCAAAACATTGATTATACATCAGAATCATCAGGAGAGAGAGCTGGACCACTGTTGCCCAGATCCGTCACATGAAAATCTCTGGGACTGAGGCCCAAATCTCAGTGTTATTAAAGCTCCTAGGTGATTCCAACATGCAGCCAGGGGTGGGAACAACTGTTTTCTCTGAGCCCCACTAGTGATGGCCTTACTGTGAACCCTCCACTTGAAGCTGCTTCAGCACGTGTCCCAGGGGCACTTAATGAAAGCTAGCATGAGCAGGTCAGGTTCAGTGCTGCAGAACTAGTGTTGTTAGTGAGCATAAACATATCTCACAGTTCGTATAGTGAAGGTTTTTAAACAGTTTACGAGTAGAAAACGTGACGAGTCTGTGTAATAATGTAGAATTTAAAATTACATTTTAATCTAAATTTCAAAATTAAAATTTAATTTTAATTTAAAATTACATTAAAATTAAAATTTAATCCTAATTTAAAATTACACTTAAAATTAAACTAAATTAAATTTAAATTAATAAAGTTAAATGTAATTAAATTTTTAAATTGGAATTAAAATTACACTTTTCCTTGTTTTTTTCTTTGTATTCTGATGCCTCCCACCCACCCCTACCCCAATCATCCTGCTAGACACGTGAGCCCTTAGATCCAGATAAAACACGCATACACCCGTCTATTATGAGGATGGGGTTTGAAGACCTTCCCTTCTTACCTATAGCCACTGTTCTCTCTGGCACTTTGAATGTATCTCCTCCCTCACTCAGCCATGCTGACCACGTTTCCGAACTCTCCCTTCCCTTTGTTTCCTTTCCTAGGTGGCTCGTGTGTCCACCTGTCTTGCTTCACCCCTGAGTTGAAAGCTCATGGTGCAGAGATTGTCACTCCTGTATGCTCTGGTCTCAGCACCACACAAATGCTCTGAATGCGAATGTGTAAGACATATGCCTCTGCGGAGGTGATGATATTTGTGTGTTTCACAAAAACTTACGAGAAACAGAAATAACATCCAGGGTCTGGATGGCACCTTCTGGAGTGTTATCTCCCTCACTACCTTCCCATCTCTGAGACTCCTGTCATTTGGAAGACTCGACTGTCTGCCATCGACAGACCACCTTTCTTGAGAGAGACTGTATTCTCTGAGGATTTTCGGTGTATGACCCTCCTAGCAAGCTGCCCAAATCATGGGACTGTCTTTGATAAGAGTGTCTAGTAATGCACAAGAAGCAGAATCCTGGAAACCACCAGTGTCAGAGCAAAGCCCTGTGTCCAGGGTGGTCTGTGCCAAGGGACAGCTGTGACAGTGGAACTGCCTGGGCCTGAGAACAGGCTGTTTCACAAATGGTGACACAACACTCCTAGAGTGCTCAGAGTACCCAGACCTTCAGAGGGGGAAGCCAAGGGGTAAGAAGGCCAACACTGACCACCCCTGGCAGCTGGGGATGCCAAGGCAAGCATGATCCCAGCTGGGGTCGGTAAGTCCAGAGGACGACGTACGGAGAGAACTCCAGTCAGTGTCCACAAGGACAAGGGGTTTAGAAAGAGAAGGATTCTAAAGAGAGGAGGCTGAGTCTTGCACCAGTAGAGACTAAGCAACTCTGAAGTGACAAGCTTTTTTTCTAGCGCTAGAGATGGAAATGAGGATCCATGAACTAAGCTGACTTCAGTTGTGGAAAATAAAATGACATCTTTGCACACAGGGCCTCTGTGATTCTTGCTACGCCTGTTTCTCGTTATTTATAGAACTGCCAGTAACGGCTCACAGAACCACAGTGTTCCCTGAGATAGGTTTAAAAACCACTGTCCTACATGGACTTCCTTCTACAGCCTAGTTTTTCGTTCCTTTCACACATTTTCCATCTCCTGACCTCCAAATAACCACATTTTCAATCTGTGTCTCGTATTACCTCCCATTACTGCCACTTGTCCGTTTTCATTGGCTCAGGACTGTCCCTTTCTCTAAGCAGTTCTTTGTGGGTTTCTCTGATCGTTTCACTGTTCAGATTCCTCTGATTTTGCAAGACCTTTACCAAGCAGAAAGCCGCATGTGAACCAGAGATGAGAGTTGATGAGAAACTGTAGAATATCATAAAATTGCCAATGACGGTAAACTATTTCTTAACTTCCTTTATAAGACGAGGACAAAAAGATGGACATGGCAGGCAGCCCGGCAAACTTTTTATTCTAATTGTGGCTTTAATCTTGCTCAATGAAAGCAACTGAGGGGCTCCTGGGTGGCTCAGGCAGTTAAGCGTCTGACTTCAGCTCAGGTCATGATCTGACGGTTCCTGGGTTCGAGCCCCACATCAGGCTCTGTGCTGACAGCTCGGAGCCTGGAGCCTGCTTCAGACTCTGTGTCTCTTTCTCTCTCTCTGCCCCTCTCATGCTCACACTCTGTCTTCTTCTTTCAAAAATAAATAAACATTAAAATAAAATTAAAAACAAAAAGCAACTGAGTGCAAGTGGCTTCTTACACCTGGTTTTATTTCCTTGCTAACAACACAGAAACAGCACAGAAGTTCCAGAGACCGATAGACGGGGTGGCTTCCAAGAACTGCCGCACCTAACAGAACCAGACTAGTGGCCTCGTACTCTCTTATGCCAGATCTTTATCCGATCATTGGTTGAACACATGAAACTCAAAGCACCAATAGCCAAGCCTGCCATCACCACCCCAAAGGCAGCCATTACCAGCTTCCCTCATCATCCAAGAAGAGCTTTTCCTTTTTAATGTTTAGTATTTATTTTGAGAGAAAAAATAGAGAGCAAGGAGGGGAGGAGCAGAGAGAGAAGGAGACAGAGAATCCCAAGCAGGCTCTGCACTGACAGTGCAGAGCCCCTCATGGGGTTTGGACTCATGAACTGCGAGATTGTGACCTGAGCTGAAACCAGGAGTCTGAAGCTCAACTGACTGAACCACCCAGGTGCCACCAAGAAGGGTCTTTTGAAATCTTTGTCCTCAGTCATGTAAAGGACACATAACAAAAGCACTGCCTTCCTTAAACTCATCTTTGAACATAATGAAAGAACTGGTTGCCTTAAATGCTTTCCCTTGTATTTCTACAAGGTCCCACTACCTTTGGTTCTCTGAAAGTTTCTGTAATTTGTCTCTATGTTTTGTCACTTACTCTCTTCCATAAGCACCTTCCAAAATCCAGAGTTCTTGTTGTAGCCTTTTAACTCTTCAATCCTTTCTAAACATTACTGCCAATTTGTCTTCTCTAAATGGTTTCCTTTTAATACTATCACTGTAGTAGATTAAAAAATGGCTTCAAATTCTTCCCTTCTCCAATTAAGAGGTGAAGTCTAATTCCTCTCCCTTGAATCTGGGCTGGTCTCGCTGGCTTACTCAACCATCTCCGACCAATAGAATGACGTGGGATTGACTTTCTGGAACTTCTGAGGCCAGATCATCCAAAACCTTTCAGCTTCTTCTTAGGCTTCTTGAAACAGTCTTGGTACCCAAAGCTGCCAGATAAGGAGTGTTATCATCCTGAGACTGCCATGCTATGAGAAATTCTAAACCACATGGAGTCCACAACCGCAGCTGACAGCCAGAACCACCTCCCACCATGGGAGAGCACCATTCTGGAAGTTAAGCCAGCCAACCCTGGTCAGCTGCTAGCCAACTATATCCATAGGAGAGTCCCCAAAGGAGAACCACTCAGCTGAGTCCCATCAACCCCAGAACCATGAGAGATAATAATACATTGTTGTTCTAAGTCATTGAGTCTGGATCACAGTAATAGATAAGCAAGGCAATGATCCAACTCAGAAGTATGTCACAACTCACTGTTGGCCTGTCCTGTATCATACAGAATCAGCCTAGCATGCAAGGTCTCTTCAAATTAAAATGACACCTATCCTCCCTTCTCCTGCATCATCTCTGACCACTGCCCGGTTACAGACTTCCTGAAGATGATTATTATGATTATCTCACCAGCAAATAAAGGGAAAAGGAGAATTACGAGATAGTGAAAAAGGTTTAGCTTGAAATATACTATTTTGAGTCAAAGAAGTAGTTATTTCCTTGTACGTTTCAGCAAGTGCTAACTGCAAGAATGATTTAGTTTCTAGTATTGTTATTTTTTTAAGTTTATTTATTTATTTTTGAGAGAGAGAGAAAAAGAGAGAAAGAGAGAGATAATCCCAAGCAAGCTCCATGCTGTCAGTGCAAAGCTGGATGTGGGGCTCAAACCCATGAACCTGAGATCATGACCTGAGACAAAATCAAGAATCAGACACTTAACTGACTGAGCCACCCAGGTGCCCCTCTAGTGTTGTTATTTGATGGTTTGCCAAGAAGTAGTGCAACCACCAGAAGTAAGCCTCTACAGAGAAAGATACTTAGAAAGGTAAGGAGCAAGCTACTACCTCCGACAATAGAAGCAGAAGAAAAATCTGGCCAGACTCAGGAGTGCCATATTTGTTGAATCATTTTGCTAATTTCCAAAGACTATGTTGACACCTGTTCCATTCTTTTGTGTCCTCACAACAATTTGGCAATAGTCAGCAGCAGGTGGACTACAGTCCAACAATAATTACTATTATCCACGACTTCCCTGAGAGAGGATGGGAGCTGGGAAAGTTCTCTGTCCTGGGTCCAAAGGTTGAGAGAAGAGGCCTTAATACCACTTATTCCTTCTTTACCTCTTGCATCCTCATAAGAAAATCGCTGAATTAAGAGCCTGAGTGATGAGTGCTGAGCTCTTCGTACCCTGGGATAGTTAGACCTGCTGAGGAGCTCAGCTTACAGTCTAGAACATAGTTGGTATTGTCCTCATAGGAGGTGAGTGATACTGGGCTTCGGGTCCCCCTGAGAGTGACAACAATAGAAGCCTATAATATCATTTCCCCCGAAAATGGCATAAAAGATTTAGGATCCAGTCTAGACCAGATTATGGGCAGGAGACACAGAAGGTCCCCTGACTGTGACTTATGCACAGCTCTCAGGAGGTGACTTCAAGGACTCCCTGTTGTATTCTTCTACATCTGTGGTGTGCTATTTAATACCTCAGCCTCTAGAATCATGACAGTATTTAAATTATTTAAAATTAAATAAAATTTAAAATTCAGTTGCACTAGTTACACTTCAGGAACTTAATAGCCATCACATGTCATGAGTGGCTACCATATTGGATAGCACACCCATAGAACATTTCCATTACTGCAGAATGTTCTATTGGACTTTGCTACTCTAGAGTCTAGACAATTCAAGGCCTCTGGAAAAGAGGTCTTTTCCTGGCAAACTAGTCTTCATCCAGAATAAATAATCTGCTCATTTTAAATCTATACTTAAGTGAAAATATTTACACCTTCCCCCTTTCCTTCTCATCAACCTTGTCATTGTTTAATCTGTCTTCCATTTCTCAGCTAAAACATACCAGGTCACATGTTTTCTCTATATTTTATGAGCTCATTTTTTATATTATTGTAATTACCTTACATTCATCAATATGATTCTTTGTCCATAATTGTTTCATATCTATATTTTTATTTTTCTAATAAAAATATATGTAAGATCTTCAGGGATAGGAACAATGCATGGAGGGGTGGGGGGAGGTGGATCTCTCCAACGCCTGTCCTAGAATACTCATTTACAACCTTGAATGTGAGAAGTAGTCAACCAGGAGCACCTGGGTGGCTCAGTTGGTTCAACTTCTGACTTCAGCTCAGGTCATGATCTCACGGTTTGTGAATTTGAACCACGCATCGGGCTCTGTGCTAACAGCTCAGAATTTGGAGCCTGCTTTGGATTGTGTGTCTCCTTCTCTCTTTGCCCCTCTCTTGCTTGTGCTCTGTCTCTCTCTCTCAAAAATAAAAATAAATAAAAATAATTTTTAAAAAAAGAAGTAATCACCCAACCAGCTAAGGAAGAGGGTATAGGGAGGTTTTTCATAATAAGTATCACCGCAAACTTGTGCTGTGCCCATAGTGATTTCTAGCAGAGGCAACAATCTAGTCCACAGTCAAAGATCATGAAATCAGCAATAGAATATTTATTACTTTTCAATTAAAAACAAAAAAGACTGAAGGTTTTAAATACAATATGTTAGCACTGTAAAATCTTACCACACTACATTTTCATCACTCCTTTTTTTATTCTCTAAGAAAAAAAATCATTTACAGTGTTTTGCCCTGCTGCTTTGACATATTGTGTGCTTGTCAAGGAACTTGGCGATTTCCCAATCTGGACGTGAAAATAATAACACAGAGAAACAATCTCAGAGAAGGAGCCCAAGGAGAAAAAAATGTAGGTGACACCCAGAGCCCAGGCTTTCTCAAGAGTGTGAGGACTGGTCCTTATGCATAAGAGTTGAGATGCAGATGATGGGCGCCTGGGTGGATCAGTTGGTTAAGCGTCCAACTTCAGCTCAGGTCATGATCTCATAGCCCATGAGTTTCAGCCCGCATCAGGCTTTGTGCTGACAGCTCAGAGCCTGGAGCCTGCTTCCGATTCTGTGTCTCCCCCTCTCTGCCCCTCCCCACTCACGCTCTGTCTCTATCTCTCAAAAATAAATAAACATTAAAAAAAAGCAATAATAATAATAAAAAGCTTAAATGTAGAGGAAAGCCCTATGTGTCCTAGGAAGAGAGTTTTTCCCCCATGCTGTCCCAGGAAAAGGGGAGGAAGTCAGGAGTAAAACAAAGTGCTTAGAAAGTGTTGAGCACTTTTTCCACTTTCCCTGCTCTCTGTGTGGAAGTAGTGAGGTAGGTACCTGGATGACCCAGTGAAAGCCAGCAATTAGGAAAGACTCTGAAATAGCATCTGCAGAGAGAGAAACCCAAGCCAGACATGGCAGGGAGCAGAGACCATGGAAAAGAACAGGGCCAAGCACACTGTGGGCTCAGGGGCACAAGAGAGCCCCCATAACTACCACCTCACACACTGATCTCATACATCTTCTTTCCAATGGATCCCAAAGTTTTTCATATTATTCATATGAAAATGATATCAATAATATTGATACAATATTACTGATTGTAAAGGGCATTGCTTTTTTTAAGATTTTATTTTTTAAGTGATCACTACGCCCAACTTGGGGCTCAAACTCACAACCCCAAGATCAAGAGTTGCACACTCCATGGACTGAGTCAGCCAGGCACCTCAAGGGTATTGCTTTTAAATTTAGATTCCTGACTGTTCATTACTAGTATGCAGAAATACAACCAATTTTTATATATTTACCTTGTGATCACAAAACTCACTTATTGGTTCTAGTAGCTTTTTTATTGAATTCGTAGGATTTTCTATGTAAACCACCATGTTGTCTACAAACAGAGTTTTACTTCTTCTCTTCCAATCTGGATGGCTTTTATCTTTTCTTGACCTTTTACACCAGCCAGATCTAGTACCATGCTGACCAGAAGTGAGGAAAGTAGACATTCTTGCCTTGTTCCTAATCTTAGGGGAAACTTTCAGTCAATGATATTAGATGTAGGTCTTTCACAGATGCCTTTTATCAGGTTGAGGAAGTGCACTTCTCTTCTTAATTTTCTGAGAATTTTTATCAGGAATAGATGTTGGATTTTGTCAAATGCCTTTTCTGCATCTTTTGAGATGATCATATGGTTTTTCTTTTTTGGTTTTATTAATATGGTGAATTACATTTATCAACTTTCCATTGCTAAGCCAACTTGGCATTCTGGCATAAAGCCCTCTTGGCCATGATGTATTTGTGTTTTTACACATTGTTGGAATGGACTTACTAATATTTTGTTTATAATTTGTATGTCTTCATGAGGAATACTGGCCTACAGTTATTTTTTTCTTGTAATGTCTTATCTGGTTTTGATATCCAAGTAATACTAATGTCAAAAAGTTGGGGAGAACTCATGACTTGGGAGGTATGTATTCTTCTTCAATTTTCTGGAAAATTCTGTACATAATTGATACTATTTCTTCTTTAAGTGTTTGGCAGAATTCACTAGGAAAGTTATTTGGGCCTAGAGGTTTTTTTGCGGGAAAATTTTCCATACAAATTCAATTTCTTTAATAGACAGAAGACTATCCAAGCCATCTATTTCTTCTTGAATGAGGTTGGTAGTTTGTGTCTTTGAAAGAAATTATCCAGTTCATTTAAGTATCAATTTTTTTGCATAATTTTATTCCTAATATTCTGTCATTATTGATTCTGTCTGATATTGATATTTCTGTCTTCTCTCTTTTATTCTTGATCATGCTACCCAGGGCTGTATCAATTTACTGCTCTCCTCAAGCATCAGCTTTTGGTGTCATTAATTTCTCTAGTATGTTTCTGTTTTCTATGTAATTGTTCTCTGCTTTGATCTTTGTTACTTCTTATCTTCTGCTTGCTTTGGGTGTAATTTGTTTCTCTTTTCCTAGTTGTAGTTGAGGCTGAGGCCATGGATTTAACACTTTTCTGCCTTTTTAAATAGGCATTTCATGCTGAAAATTTCTCCATAAGTGATGTATATCATTCCACATCTAAGAACCTTACTTAAAAATAGAACTGTCATATGATCCAGCAATCCCACTTCTGGGTATTTATCTAAAGAAAATGAAAACACTGATTTGGAAAGGCACATGCACCCCAATGTTCATTGCAGCATTATTTACAACAGCCAAGATATGGAAGCAGCCCAAGTGTCCACTGATAGAAGAATGGGTAAAGAAGATGTGGTATATATACACGAGGGAATATTACTCAGCCATAAAAATGAATACAATCCTGCCATTTGCAGCAACATGGATGAACCTAGAAGGTATTATGCTAAGTGAAATAAGTCAGACAAAGACAAATACCATATGATTTCATTTATATGTGGAATCTAAAAAACAAAATGAAATGGAAACAGACTCATAGATGTGGAGAACAGACTGGTGGTTGTCACAGGGGTGTGGGGTGGGGGGGGACAGCTAAATCAGGTGAAGATAATTAAGAGCTACAAACTTCTCAGTTGTAAAACAAATACGTCACAACTTACTGAAAAGTATAACATAGGGAACATAGTTGATAACATTGGAATTATTGGAATATTGGCGTTATTGGAATAACTTTGTATGGTGCCAGAGGATAAAGGTGATTATCTTTTAATGTATAAAATCATCACACTATGTTGTACAC
Source organism: Acinonyx jubatus (assembly GCF_027475565.1). Taxonomy (NCBI): domain Eukaryota; kingdom Metazoa; phylum Chordata; class Mammalia; order Carnivora; family Felidae; genus Acinonyx; species Acinonyx jubatus. The sequence continues at coordinate 56,818,010 of NC_069388.1, forward strand.
CTGAAACTAATATGATATTGTATATCCATTATAATTCAATATAAAAAAAAGAAACTTACAATACCATAGCCCCATCTTTTCCTGCCTGGTTTTTGTGCTATGTGTGTCATTCATTTTGCTTTTACGTATGTTAAAAACCTCACACTGCACTATCAGTCCTTCTGTTTGAACAGTCCATTTTCTTTTAAAGAAATTTATGCCATAATTTCATCTCCACCTGTCATCATTTTCCTTCTGCCTAAAGGATTACCTTTAATATTTGGTAGTGTAGGTCTGCCGGTGATGAATTCAGGTTTTGTACGTTTAAAACAGTTTAACTTTGCCTTTGTTTTTGGAAAGCATTTTCACTGTATATAGAATTCTAGGTCGTCAGCATTTTTTCCCCAGTACTGTAGAGACAATGCTTCAAAGCCTTTTGGCTTACGTTGTTTCTGTGAGAAATCTGTCATCTTGTCATCCTTGTTCCTCAGCATGTTCTTTCACTGACTGCTTTTAAGATTTTACTCTTTACCACTGGTTTTAAGCAATGTGATTATCACAGAACATAATGTATCGATCTCTGTTTCTCAGGGTTCACTGAACTTCTTGGATGGATGGGCTTGTAATTTTCATCCAATTTGTAAAAGTTCTGGCCATTGTTTTCAAATATTCCTTCTGTGACCCCTCCTGCTTTTTGGAGACTTTGATAACATGTGTATTTGCCTGCTTGAAATTGCCCTACAGTTCACTGATGCTCTGTTCTTTTTTTATTTGTTTTTCTCCTCTGTGTTTCATTTTGATAGTTTCTACTGTTGTGTCTTTAAATTCATTATTCTACATCATCTAATCTGATGTGAATCTCATTTAGTATGCTTTGATCTCAGACTTTGTAGTTTTCATCTCTAGAAGTTACAGGTGGGCCTTTTTTTTCTTTTTTTAACATCTTCCATTCCTCTACTTACTGCTTTGAGCATATGGAATATAGTTGTAATAACTGTTTGAATGTCTTGGTCTGTGTTGGTTTTAGTTGGTTTTGATTGATTGATTTTTTTCCTCCTTATTTGTCTACTTCTTTGCATTGCACAGTAATTTCTTATTAGATGCCAAACACTGTGAAGTTTAACTTGCTTGATGCTTGGTATGTTTGAGTTCAAGGATGCATTCTAGCTCTTGGAAGTGCTTCCATTATTTGGGGTGTTGCCCTTATGATTCATCAGGCAGGGCCATGGCAGCATTCAGTGTGGGACTCATTTCACCCCACTGCTCAAACACAATCCTAGTTCTCTATCAAATGCCTGCAGGTTGTGAGGTTCTCCATTCTGACGGGCGGGAACAGAAATTATGCCTGGCCTTGCTGTCTACTACTTCATCTAATCCCATGGGTGGTTAATTTCTGGCCTCAGGTAGTTCCCTCCCATACTCTGCTGAATTCTCAAGGGAGACACCCCCCCTCCCCCCCCGCAGACTTGACGTTCTTCATCATTGAGGCTTTCTCCTCTCTGGCATCCATTCTTGTGAACTACAGCAACCTGGGTCTCCCTTGGCCCTCAGCTCCATCTCAATTCAGCAAGTTTGCTGAGTTCTGCCAAGACCTCCCTTCCCTGTAGAAATGGCTAGACACCCTTCCAGAGCCTGGGAATTCTCTCATGTCAGTAAGTGGGGGCAATCATAGGGCTCACCTCATTTTTCTCCCAGTCTCTCAAGGGTCCCTGTCCTTCAATAGCTGATGTCCAGTATCTTAAATGCCCTGGTTTCATGTATTTTATACAGCTCTTTTGTTGTCTGTCATGAGAAAGTAAATCCAGACCCTACTAGTCAATCTTGGCTGACAGCAGAACTTGGCTACACAGTTCTCAGTGTTCATAAATATGACAGTTGGCCAGGAACATGTCTAACATTCTTTACACATCTCAAAACTTTTTCCTTTTAATTTTGTTTGGAAAAGTTTTTGAAATATTTCTAAATCACAACCCAGAATTAATAAATGTTAGCCAAAACCGAGACTTTTGAGGAAGGAAGGAAATTGTGAATGATGTCAGATAAAGGGCAGTCTGGCAACCGCTGGGTCCCAGAGGCAGAGAGACGAAGGTTGTGCCGTGGGGAGGGGAGAGGAAAAATAGTGAAGGAGGAGGAGGGGAAGGAAGGAAAGGGAAGAGGGAGGAAAAAAGACATATAAAGTCCAAAGAACCTAATTATCTATCCCCAGGGTTGCCAAACCCAAGAATTTTAAAGGAAGCATTATTAGCAATTGTGATTGTTTGAATACAGGCATCAGGAGGGAAAAGTTGAGAGGAATTCTATGAGGGTCCCAAAATATTGTTAAAGAGAACAAATAGTTTACATTAGTGGCTCTCAAAGTTCCCTGAGATCCTTTTAGAGGTCCACAAGGTCCAAACTACTTTGATGTAATTCAAAGATGGTGTTATGTGTATTCTTCACACACATTCTCTTGCAAGCACACAGTGGATTTTCCAGAAGCTACATGATGTGTATCTCAAAGATTGAATGCAGAAGCAGATATAAGACTCATCTGTCCTCTGTTGAGCCAAACATTCAAGAGATTTCCAGAACAATGTAAAACAATGCTACTTTTTCCATTTGTTTTCAAAATACATTTTTGTAAGAGAAATGTTATGTTAACTGGTAATGGATTTATTTTTCTTTTTAAATGATCAATAAAATTTTTAATTGTTTTTTTTCAATATATGAAATTTATTGTCAAATTGGTTTCCATACAACACCCAGTGCTCATCCCAAAAGGTGCCCTCCTCAATATCCATCACCCACCCTCCCCTCCCTCCCACCCCCCATCAACCCTCAGTTTGTTCTCAGTAATTGGTTTTAATGTCTAATATGTGTAATATCAGTAGAGTTAATCAGGTAAACAAATCTCTTTAAAGTTTTCAATAATTTTTCAGAGTGTGAAGGGGTCCTTAGCCCACAAGCCTAAGAACTTCTGTTCTAAAGCTTTTGCAGCCTTACAGAGACCACTGAGTACTTCAAGTATCTTCCCCAGAACAAGGATCAAGAAGATCCTTGAAGATCAAGGAGTCACAAGGGAGAATCACCCCCAACACTGGCTTCTTTACCTTTTATCCAGACTTTGAAATGATGACTCATAGAACAGCAGCCCCTGTAAGCCTCATCCATAAGGAACTGGGTCTTAACTCATTATTGAGATCTGAATTGCTCTTTTCAGCGCTACAAGTCCCACCCCGAATTTCTCAAAAGGGTTGCGAAATTGCCAGTGGCCTCTCCAGTCTGCTTCACCATAATTTTTCCACTATTCATCTGACCCATGCCTAATAATTGATCATTTATGAAGGAAGGAAATGTATAATCAAGCACCTATTACATGTCTGACAGTGAGTTCAGTGCTTTCATAGGACATCACATTTATGCTCACCACCCTATGAACAATATCATTATCCCCTTGTTTTATAGATGGAAACATAAAACTTAAGGATCTTGCCTCAGATTATCCAGTGAGTGAAATAAAACAACGGGGACTCAGCTCACTCTCCAAAGCTCATGGTCTTTGCCATTCATACTGGTACCTTTCACTGCTCTGCCATTATCACTATTGTGTTGCTGTTGTTTGTAAAGTAAAAAAAAAAAAAACACCCTGAAATATCGGAATTCTGCTTTCTACAACCAGAGGGAGAATAGCCTAGTGGCTATAAGTGTAGACAAAGGAGCTGGACAGCTGTAGGTTGGATCCCAGATCTATCATGTACTAGCTGTGTGGTGCTGAGCAAGTCACTAAACTTCTTTGTTTCCTTGATGGTAAAAAATGTTCCTAATTACACCTGCTTTATTGGGTTATTATGAGAACTGAAAAAGTTGATATGTAAAGAGCATTTAAACATTGTCTGATACATAGTCAATGATAGAGATGAATGTTATTTGCCATACATTAATTATATTTGGGTAAATTACTCAGGATCTATGAACCTAAAAAAACAGGTATAAAAATACCTGCCTGGGGCACCTGGGAGGCTCAGTTGGTTAAGCACCTGAGTCTTGATATTGGCTCAGGTCATGATCTCATGGTTCATCAGATCAAGCCCTGCATCAGGCTCTGCAGTGATCCCGTGGAGCCTGCTTGGGATTCTCTCTCTCCCTGTCTCTCTGCCTTGCTCTCTCTCTCTCTCTCTCTCTCTCTCTCAGAATAAATATTAAAAAAAAATAACTGTCCATTTACACCAGAGAGTTATTGAGAAAGTCACAGATAATGAATGTACTAGACAGTATTTTCAACTGAATAATATGCAAATAAGCAAACAATATAGAAGCTTTATTTGCCATAAACTCCCAATATGATGTCATTTTTGAATAGGGAGTTTTCTGGTAAAGAGGAGATCAGTATTTCTGGCTAAAAGAGTATGTACTTGTCACCACAGCTAATAAATCCCTTATTCCAAAAACACTAACTGAAACAACAGTTAAAAAGCAGGATATTTCTGCACAAACACTCAAGTCTAAAGTAACCAAGTGTGAAATGTAAAATGACTCAGTCTCTCTCTATGTGATCGAACAGTGAATTTTGTTAATATCATGAGGAACTATCGGGAGCTGAAATTTAAACAGTCCTCAGAGATAATGAAGGACTTAAAACAAACAAAAGGTCAGTTTGCAACCAGAAGTTTCTCAATATTCCTTACGTAAACTCAGAAATTCAATTATTGCCATGCCAAAGTTGTTCTGCTGCCCTTCATTTTTCATTGTTAAAAAGTTTTACCAAAACTTGAATCATTTCCTGTCCTGACAACCGCAATATCTTTTTCCCGTTCTTTCTACACTACTAAACTCCAAATTACTATTGCCAAAGAAATTCCCTTCCGCATTGCCAAATGGTATCTCAAGCCATTAGATGTCACATGCACATGAGCACACACGGGAGCATGCACGCACACCGCTACTCTATCTGAGGTCCCTACCGGTGCCTCATAGCACGTTTCACATCTAACTCACTGTCTCTATTATTTGTGACCTTGTTTCTTAACCAGCTATGCCTACTAGAATGTAAGCACCCTGAGGGTAGGATTTTGGTCTGTTTTGTTCACTGTTGTACTATCATTGTCTACAAGAAAGCCTGACGTGTGGTAGATTCATTTTCACTTATATTGATGAATGAATGAACGAATGAATGAATGACTTAGCTCTGCACATTGACGGTCCTTATACTTGATTTCAGTATTCTTCATCCCTTCCATTTGACAATGTTTTATCTTCCTTGCCCCACCTCTTATGCAACCGGTTATAGTTTTCTCAACCATCTTTGTTTTGTCTCATCAGGCCCTAGCCATGAATATGTAGGTTGTTGACATTAAGACAACTTACCTGTCCTGGATCTTTCTAAGGGTACGTGGGGAGCTGACTCAGCCAGTAGGACTTCACAATATGGAGACCTGAAGCAAAGTGTTTCTCACCCTTGATGAAGTGAGGGTTCGGAACATAGGAATGAGCAGATCAGAGAAAGCTGAAGTCTAAATCACGAATCAACCACCCCCTGGGCTGCTGCACACAAAGAAGGACCCAAAAAAGGGATTTACATAGAAGCTTAGACCACTACTCCAATTCATGGCTTGCATTTGGGCTAATACGTGGGCTGGAAAGAGCATTGATATTACAACCCTTCTCCTTCAAACACAGACGAAATAGCCACTGGCCCTAGATATGAGAAAGGGGCCTCATGAATCAGATCAAGAGATGGCTGGGTCAGTGGGCTGCATACCCGGCTATGCACCAGAGTCCCATGGGCATTCTAGAGCCCTCCTTTCCAAGCAGAATCTCCACAGATGATGTCTGGAAGTCTGTATGTTTAAAGAGCTACCAACTGCTCCTCAGAATAACAGCCACTAACCAACAAGCCCAGAATTTTCCCAGGGCAGTTTTAAGTGGAAGTACTCTGGGTTGTCTGTTTGGGAGGGTGCATTATTTACTGGACAGAAATTGGGAATACTAGAGGTTCTGCAATACCCAGGGCCGCACTAAACGACAAAATGTCCTCCATCCTACAAAACTTGAAAATATCCCACCAGACAAGAAAGTAGGTAAAATCTAAGCCTAGAGCCTAATTCTGTTTTTCATAGAAACACATAGCATTTTTTGTGTCATTTTCATATGTGTTGAATTTTTTGGAAATGCAGCTACCACAAAAATTGAGGTGAAGTAGAACTTTATTTTGGGGGGAACTTTAAAAAAGATTTTTCACCACTGGGGAAAATCACATCATTGAAGGCAATGCCACTAATGATATTGGAATCTCCAGGGAGACACAGACTGTTTCCATCTACATTTGCAGCTGCCACTTTACAGACATGTGGGTGTGTTACTGCAAACACCTGTTTCTTTGTGTCTTCCAGCTCAGTCATACTCATGTACATACACATTGAATTGAATGTGGAATCACTTTTATTTCTCCTTTACATCATGGTTAGGGTAGCATAGTTCAATTTTTAATACCACGCGTAGGTAGGATATGTTCTCGGTAAATTTCGTTATAGAACAGTAAAGGGGATTTATAAAATATTTTTTAAGAAAGAGAGCATTAAGTCCTTGGAAGGTAAGAACTGCTGATCTCCTTCTGTCCCCCTCGCTCTGACGCTCCCCTACTCTCTCTCTCTCTTTCTCTCAAAAAAATAAATAAATAAATGTTAAAAAAAAATAAAACCACTGATCTAAATCATCTAATTCATGTCTCAAAACAAAGCTAATGGTTGGAGGTGACAACACCATTGTCTTTGACTTGTCCTCATTGTCTATGTGTTCACCCTTGACTTTATCCCATTCCTTCTCCACGGTTGGTGACCTATTCAATGGCAAGTCTTCTAGGAAAACCATTTCTAATTCCAAGTTTTGCAGCATCCAGAGCATCACAAAAGAGGTCTTTTTTCATGGGCAGCCCCTCCCCTCCAGAGATCTTTTCAGCTTTCCTCAGCTTTCCTTTTGAAACACGGATAATTTGAGTTTTGTCTTTAGAACTTGTTTTTTTATTAACACAAGCCCTGCTTTGAAATATTACACCCAAGACTGTGAGAAAGGCTTGACCCAACCAGCTTGGCTGACACTCCTGAGCCATAAGTACCACAGTGGGGCTGAGAGTTCTTAAAGTTTTGTGCTTCCCTTTTTAAACATCTCCCTTATTCTCATGTATCACCTGTGTGCCACATTGTCATTTCAGGCTGCTAAATGTGACTTAATTCTAACTCACCTTTGTGACTGCCTTCAACTCATGTCAGAAACTCTTCCCTTCACTTTCTCCGGAAGCCCTCAGTCCAAGAAACAATATGGTTACAAAGACTCGTGACCAAGGGGAAAGAAAAACATTGTTTGTGCTAAACTAAATCCCAGTACGGAATTAGTCTTCATGAAGAGACGATGAAGTCACAAGAGTAAATCCTCTACTGTGGTTTTCCTACCAAGTTGTTCTTCAGGGAGAACACAGCACATGCTAAGTGATCAATGGGTTCTAGATAGTTGGGTAGTAGCTGAGAAAGAGCCTCCAGGAGATCCCCTTAGCCAACAGTCTACAGAGCTATGAGGGTGGCCACTCTGCTGTCTCTTGCATTATCCTTGTCAAACCCTTCCTTGGCTCAAATAGTGCAGGCAGCATCTGAGGGCTCTACTGAGATGACCTCACTCAAAAACCTTCCCTTCTTCTCCCTCCCCTTTTCCAACCTCTCCCCCAATTTCCTCTCCCTGTTATTCTCCATCTTCCACTACAATTTCTTCCAAATCCCCTTCCTTGCTCTCCATCAACCAAGAAGGATCCACCTAAGACACTCTACTCATTTCTCTATGTTCTTGGAATTGTATTAGTGTACACTATTTTAAACCATAACATTTTATTATTGCATGTGTGTAAAGCATATATGTGAAGTATTTCCCCTGATCCTTTCATTGACCACTGATTCTGGTAAATGTACTTTTACTGTACTCAAATTTTCTTTGAGCATGGAACTCTGTGAATATTTCATTCCAAAGAAGCTAAATGTATTTATAAGAAAACTCAGCTTGCTTCTCAAAGTTGGCTTCATAATGCTGTTTCCAAAAAGATAAAAAAAATACAACTTCCCATGAAATAAGGGTAGCATGGTACATCTGTGGTTAAATGTCTTTGACCAATCTTTGACGTTATATTATATCATCCTTTGAATCAACCCACCTTGGATTGGGACCCAATGTCACCTTAAGGATATAGGCTAAATATATTTGTATATTTAAATCAAGGCTGCATTTGATCTTTCTCCATTTATATAGATGCCTTTGGGTTGGTATCTACTCAGTACATAGTATACCCCTATTTCTTAGGAAGATAAGCCAACCTCCCTGACCCCCACTTCCAGTCCATAGGTGTGGGGCTAGGGACACTTGGATGGTTGGGCTGAGAATATTCACTAGACCCAAAGTTGGGACATTTACATGCTCTCTCCCAAGAACTTTGCATCAAGCCTGAAATACGTGGAGCTAATTCCTACATGTCATGGGTGGAGTCAAAATGAAAGTATTGTTCTTCTTTGGACTCCATTTGGGAGGGTGGCCATGTTTTCTTCCATGTGAAGCAGAGAAGAAAAGAAAGCCAGTTTTCAGAGAAAGAGAGAAGCAAGAAGTGGAGACAAAAAATGAAAAGAGATTCAGATTCTGACAGACAACCCCCCAGGCTGATTCAGCCCTTCTGGGAGCCAGCCTGCTTCCTTGTCCTTGTTCCCAGAGGCACTTCTGAATGGTGACTAAATTTCTTCCTTTCTGCTTGAGCAAGTTTATCTCCTTTAAACATGCCCTTGGCTCTTGCCATTGCCAATTCTTATTGCTTACAATCATCAAAATCTAGCTGAGAGTCCTCATTCTTATCAGATTTTTTTCATAGATTCTTAGATTCCATTGTTTTTCCAAGAGTTAGCTCTTCTCTGTTTCATGTCCACTCATTCATTATTGTGTGCACACACGCATGCGCACACACGTGTGTGTGTGTGTGTCAAACACACACACAGATTGCCAAAGGGATAAGGTATTATTATTTACTGATAGCACATTTTCTTCTTCCAGGAAGTACACACTGAGAAACCAAGATATCATCAGAAGTGTTCTGATCACAAGTGATCATCAGAATGATCAAGGAATCAGACAGGAGGGTTACTCCAGTGTTTAATGGCATCACTTTTGGGGGCCTTTATCTTCACCCTGCACCAGGACCTACCAAGGGCTGTGACTTACCCAAAACCTGGGTGGGCATTGTCTCATTTGTCTGGGAGTCCTTATGTCTTTGCTATATGACAAGCTGGACTTCTTTGAAATGGACAAAGAAGAAAAAATGGACACATCTTTTCTTTAGCTGTATAACATGAAAGCCAATCTATTGCACTAAATTGCTCCAATCCCACTTATATTAATTCAGAGAGTAATCCTATGTACGGGGATTTCTATTTCTTGAATATATAACAATGTATACTCTTCCAGGATCACCCTTTGTGTCTGGTTGCCCAGTGGTTTCATACCTTTGAAGAAGAGGCATCTATTCCCTTGGGAAGAGGAAGATGGAGGCTAGAACAAAGAAGGCATTGCTCATCTTTGAACTCCAGAATACAGTTTAAGGCCATGGCCAAAAAAAAAGCCTAAGTTAAAATGTCATTAACTGTAAGATGTGTAATAGAAAAGAAGAAAATGCTGCCAATTAACTATGACCTATCATCTATTGCAAGATGTATCTTGAAATATGCTGGGGAAATGGCAAGGCTTTGTTGAGAAACAAAAGGTATTTATTTGGAACTCAAGTGGACTTTGCATCTTAAGAGTCAGGGAGGAAGACTGGACCCATGAACCAAAGACTAAGCAGGGCTAGACTAAAGCAGTGGAGACCCTCTACCACACAGATGGTTAGGGAATGTCCTGAAGCTTATGGAAAGAGCCCACAGAAAGAGAAAAAGGAGAAAGCAAGAGCTTAACTCCTACAGTCACAACTGAAAGGGGGAGTAGAAACCTATGGTGAAAGGGCTGGTGGCCTCCTCCCCCCTGAGGTCACCTGGGGAGACAGCAATTCCCTCAGAGAAGGTGGGTGCAGACTGAGACCTGGCTTCCAGCTGGGCAAGGAGAATTGCAGAGCTGAGAGAGGTGCCACCAACAGATGGAGAGAAGCTGCTGAGAGTTTCTGGCACCAGAAGACTGGAGTCCAGAAGCCTCACATCTACACCAATACCCAGAGTCATCAGTACTGGGTGACTTGATGGCCTACACCCAGGTGAGACCTGTCACACCACAATAGACACGTGGTAGACAAAACACAGCAGGGACCCAAGGACAGGGCTACCACCATTGACAAAACAGAATGAGACATCTCACCAGGGCCAGATTGGGTTGGGCCCCCTCCACAATGCTGGCATGGGAACCAATCCCTAGAGGATGCTAGATCTACCTTAGGGAGAGGACCAGAGAAAAGCAAGAGGGAGAGACCCTGAAAGGCTATTTACGAAGAGTTACTGAGATTGAACACAAACTATGACAGAGATAATAACGTCTGTATTTGGCTAAAAACCTTGACTTGTAGTGAACATACTAGAACTCCTCTTACATTTAGTCATTCAATAAACAGTGATTGAGCACATACTATATACCAGGCAGTGTTCTAGGTACTTGGGATGTATCTGGGAACAAATCACACAAAATCCCTGCCCACATGGAGCTTACATTCTACATGGTGTAGACAGACAATAAAGAGTAAACATAATAAAGAAGGAAATAATATAGTACGTGAGAAAGTGAATGTGGAAAATGTCTGCCTCAAGAAGACTGAGCCTGAGAGCAAGACTGTGGTTTGCTACATGATATATATTTCCTGTCTGAGCCCCTATACTTATCGTATGCCAGTGGTGTCATAACACAAGTTAGACCCTACTCTCAAGAAATTGACAATCCAACCTGTGAGTTTATACAGTGAGCTTCATGGGAGCAGGAATTATGCCTTTTCCTCATTTAATGAATATTTACCAAGCACCCAGTAAAATATATGCTAAGCTCTGGGCACTCCCGCAACACACATACAACACACAGATATGCACAACACACAAAATACTCACAAAATGCACACAGCAAACACAATACATACATAACATACACACTCACACACAACACTCACCAACACACACAACACACGAAAAACAGGCACATGACACAGCCATACAACATATACACAACACATAAAAACACGCATTCATACAACACACATACACAAAAGCATACAACAAACATAACACACACTCACATAACACCCACATCAAAGTCTCTGTGCTGAAGTATTTTAACATGAAGGACCCCATGACAGAGATGAAGGCTGATCTAATCAAATTAAGCACGTGAAAGTCAGTGAGACCTGAAAGCATTGAGACCTCAGAGGGAAACTCCAACTGAGCTAGTTCAGTACAAAACTATTTGTCCACCTGAGTTCCCGAAACAGCCATTACAGAGTCCCATGAAGGGATTTCTGGCCATGAGAATGAGTTATAACTAAAATCCACCTGCATAGCTAAGAGCTAATGGTCTGCACTTGTTATGTAATTCCCATTAAGACTCCAAACTCTGCCCCTGCCAGACTGAGAAGGCCATTGGCACCAAATGTACCTTACATCTTTCTCAACACCTGGAGCTTACACAAACATTACAATCGCACTGTGAAATTGTGTCATTGGGATTTCAGTTCCAGAAGTTAATCTGATGCAGTTAAGTTCAGAACAATAACTCACCGACTACACACAATTTATTTTCTAATTTTCAGCAGACCAAAGGAAGTTCAATTTGGTTTCCATAATAAATATTCCAACTTCACATGAGAGTACAAAGGGAAACCCTCCTTAGACAAAGGCATGTTTTTAAAATACAGTAAGGAGCTTGTTTCAAGGTATGCTTGAGTTATTGGAAACAAGGTCCAGCCTAACTTGAGCATAAGGTTACTGTTTTTACCATTACCCTCTGACAAATGTTTTCTTTGCTTCCAGAATTGTATGTTTATTTGGAGCAATATTCATTTATATATCTTTTCTTGATACTTTGCAAAACATTCTTTACCATGCCAGAGGACTGATTTTGGTGGAAAACTCTCAGGAGGTAGCAGCTTTGGCACTCCTCCAAAGTCTTAATAAGTGAGGATATAACTTTTGAAACTCAAGTGCTCGGAACAAAATAAATATTTTCTGCCCAGCAGTGTCCCCCACCCACAAACGCCTTTTCTGAGAAGCCCATATGACACATCCCCAAGGGGCCATACAGACTTGGACACACATTTAAATAAGCAATAAGCTGTCTTGAGTCCTTGAGTTACAAGGTGAGATTAACCTACTGATAAAAATAACATGCCAAAAGAAACATGCCAGGAACGTGCCAGAAAAACGATAGGATAGAGACTCAAAGGCAGCAATCTGAGTACAGAAGTAACTGAAGAGGGATGTTGGAGGCTGTTTAATGATCTGAGAAGTCAGAGATAACTAACAGTAATATACGCACTTGATTTTGTGATGTCAACAAGAGAGCTAAGCAAGAAACGTCCATGCACGACAATGCCACAAACAGCATTAACTCACAGGAGAGGCCAAGGTGCCTCCAGCTCTACTATTTCCAAATTTGCTTCATCAGCCTCATGCCCCCTCTGTCACCTTTCCAGAATGGCAAACACACAGATAAAAGTGTTTATTGTGATACTTGGCATATGGTAGGTGCTTGGCATTGTTATTTGTGGTCCCCCAAAGGTGGGCAGAGAAAGTATTAGGATTTCAAGTGTAGAGTAAGGGCCTCTTCCCCATCCCAAATTGGACATGTGGTGTGATGAGAAAACATGTGGATATGGGACGACACTGCCCAACATTTAAAACCAAGATGTTAAAACTAAGACTTGTTAACATTTACTTTGTCACGCACCTAAGATTCATAGGGAAATAAGCATAATCTTTTTAAAGACTTTTTAAAGATTTTTTAAGCCATTTTGAGGGTGTTTTTTTTAAACCTTTTTAAAGGTTTAAACCTTTTTTTAAAGGGTTTTTTTTTCCTTCCCCACTTATCACTAGATTCTTTCAAACTGGGTCAAACACATATTGCAGTGTTAACATGAGAATAGTAACAAGCAGAACTAAGAAACTATAGATGTGCAAATTTTATTTAGAAAAATGTAGCCTGATCTTGAACACATTAGGATCAAGTGTCGAAAGTCTGCTGCCATGATTTCCCGATTTGCCCTGTTTCTTCGACTGTGCAAAAGGGACAAAAAAAGCAAACCCAGAGGTTTTGGGGACAATGTCCTTCCTCCTCATTTTATTTTATTATTTTATTTTATTTTATTTTATTTTATTTTATTTTATTTTATTTTATTTTTATTTTTATTTTCATTTTATCTTTTTGTATCCTCCAATGCGCCTAACCCAGTGCAGAGAACTCATTAAATACTTTTTGATGCTTTAAAGTCAGACTCACACAAAGTGATCTCAACTATAGGAGTAGTGATGTCTCAGAGGCTGACTCACTAGCAGCACTTAGACTTTCTTATTAATAAAATTCCCCAAATACACTAAAGAGCATTCGGATGTAATAAAATTAATCCAGAAACATCATCTGCAGAAGTACATTGTCCATTTATTCCAAAATCTGCCTTACTTTTAAAGTTTGTTTTTGTATTTTGAAAAGAAGAAGAAGAAAAAGAAAAGCAGTTGCCATATTTACTTAAGAGTCAATATGGCCCCAAATTGTTAAGTAAAGACTGTGCGAACCATCAAACCTCTTAATGGCTGCACCTAATCATCTCATATTCAGAGTTTCACTGTTACTACTTTAGACAAGATCCTGTGTGGGGGAGAGGACGGGGAAGTTCTTAAGTGTTTTCCTCAGGAGAACTGGGGAAGAACAAAGGAAGCTTTAGCAGTTCGAGAAAAGGCAATTAGAAGAGTCTGAACCACCAAATGCAATACACTTACCTTGCCAGCGCAAAACTGGGTAACCTATGTGGGCTTCTTTTCCACCTTATCAAAAAGGATGGTTAGACCAAAACACACTTTTCTTCTGAACCATCCACGTTAGCTGAATAAATAGTACTAGGCAAGTCCCTACTCACTCTTTGCTTCAACGTTGGCAGTCAAAAGTCTGCCACACAGGGGCCCCCACTGCGGCTGGGATGAGGCCAGACCACTCCATTGCGGGTCCTACACCTGCCTGGGTCTCCCTGGACTCTAGCTTTTGCAAGTGTTTGCCTCCTCACCAACTTCCCCGGTCGCTACCTCTTTCCCTCCACAGAGAAAGTCACTCTTCCTCCTCCAGCTCATGCCTTCCTCCCCACTCCTCCAACCAGGGGGGATTCTCTCCCCTCCTCTGAACCCTTGGCTTAACCTCCCCCTCTCTGATGGCACTGGCAACCCCAACTTCGTTCTGGACGAGTTCTTCACTGCCCTGATACTCAAGTTCTTAAAAGCAGGCTCTTTCTCTGACTATAGCTTGAACAGAGCAGACATGTGAATCTTTGCCAAATAAGCACACAGTGGCTACATTTACACGACTAATGCCCACCGTGCCTTAGAAAATTCCACCCACACTGATGGGATGGAGAGCCTTTGGTAACTTCTAGGGACAAGGTTTTCTGGGAAATGGATGTAAATTCCCCCAGCAGGCAGGATGTGGCAATCGCTCTGGACAGCCTTGCTCCAGCCAGCTTCTTGTTTGCTCAGGTAATTTACTGAATTTATGGCTGTCTACATCCCAGGTCAGTGGTTCTCAACCCACATTATACCAGTGGCATGGTATAATCACCTGGCAAGCTTTTAAAAATCCCTGTGCTGATGCTGTGTCCCAGACCAATCACATGAGAACTTCTGATGGTGGGACCCAGGCATCAGCATGTTTTAAAGCTTCCCAGGTGATTCAGATACACAGCCAGGATTGACGACCACTGGCCTAGACCATAGAGGATGATCCTATTCAGCAGACGTATATCCAATTTGTACAGAACTGCATGGTTCGCTAACACAGCAAAACCTGTTTTCTACATGGACCCAGCCTACTGTGGCCAGGCAAAGAAAGAGAGTTGAGCCTCAGGGACTTAGTCACACACAGCAGGTTTCCCTAGAACAGTAATTTATAATCCGGACATCAATACATCAGTTCCAGACCAAAGGAAGTACCTGTCTCCACCACCCCTCCCCGTAGCATTTTTCTCTTTCCTGTGAAGGTAGTTTCTGTACACTTACCACACTGTCATACCAAAGTTCTTAAAGGTTTCAACTGGGAAAAAGAAGTTTAGAACTCTAATCTTGCTGTTAAATAAAACTCAGAATTTGAGGTTGATGATAAATATTCAAGCATGGTGAATGATGTTAGGTGTAATTTCCCACATTATTACAATAGCAAAAATGGAACCGCCCCTTCTCCTTACGAGCCAGCTCAGTAACCCACCATATTAATCTAGAGAAATGCTTAAATCTTGAGGGAAATTTATTAAAAAGAGGTAGTCGTGGTAAGTTCACATGAGATTTTTCAAGTCAACTAAGTCTAAGTACACGTTCCATCACCAGTGATTATAACCACGTATTTTCCTTCTAGGAAAGAAATCCCGTGAATCTTTGCACTGCCAGCTACATTATATGTATAGGTACATGAATATCAATATGATTGGCGTATAACATTGTGTAAGTTTAAGGTGCACAAGGTGTGGATCTGATGCATTTATATATTGCAAAATGACTACCACCATAGCATAAGCTAACACCCCCAACCCATCACATAATTACCACTTCTTTTTTTATGGTTAGAACATTTAAGATCTGCTCTTAGCAAATTTCAAGTGCATGATATTAGCTATAATAGCCATGCTGTACATTAGATCCCAATGTGTTAATCTCATAACCAGAAGTTTTTATCCTTTGATCAAAATCTATTTCCCTCTAAGAACAACACTCCTCCACTCTGTTGCTCTGAGTATAGCTTTTGTAGACTTCACATGTAAGTGATATCATACAGCATTTCTCTTTCTCTGTCTGGCTTATTTCACTTAGCCTAATGCCCTAAAGCTTCATCCTTGTTGTTGCAAAAGGCAGGATTTCCTTCTTTTCTCGTGGCTGAATAATATCTCGTTGCATATATGTACCACATATTCTTTATCCATTCACCTGCTGACAAATATTTAGGTTGTGTCCGTATCTTGGCTATTGTGAATAATGCTGCAGTAAACATGGGGGTGCAGATATCTCCTCAAGATCCTGTTTCTACTTCCTTCAGATATACACCCAGAAGTGGGATGACTCAATCACATTGTAGTTCTCCTTTAAATTTTTGAGGAACCTCCATACCATGTTCAGTAGTAACCATAACCAATTTACATTCCCTCCAACAGTACACATGGCTTCCCTTTTCTCTACAATCTTGCCAACACTTGTTATCAGTTGTTGTTTTTTTGATATACAGATTATTCTTTAATGGACAGATGATACTATTTGTGAAATCAGGTTTTTCCCACTTACTTCAGGCAGGGTCTGTTTAATCATTCCAGAGAAATGTCTATCAAGTTAATTTGTACCTTATTATTATGTATATTTCATCTAGATTGATTTTAGTTTAAAAATTATCTACTGACTATTTCAGAGCGTGGAAAATAACTCTTGCACATGATACCTTTTTAAAAAACTAGCTTACAGATAACATGTGCCAATTTGGGTGATAAATCCATATCAGAGGAGGAAAGAGGGAACCTTAATCATGTGCGTCATGTGAACAAACTTTGAAAAACATCAACACTCATAAAAATGTGACTACTTCAACTACACCTTAAGAAGAATGATTCCAGGGGTGCCTGGGTGGCTTAGCTGGTTGAGCGTCTGACTTCGGCTCAGGTCATGATCTTGCAGTTCGTGAGTTTGAGCCCCGCGTCAGGCTCTGTGCTGACAGCTCGGAGCCTGGAGCCTGCTTCAGTTTCTGTGTCTCCCTCTCTCTGCCCCTTCCCCACTCATACTCTGTCTCTCTCTGTCTCTCAAAAACATTAAAAAAAAAATTAAAAAAAAAAAAAGAAGAATGATTCCATAAACCAGTGCTTCCCTTCTTCAAGTTCTCTTACCATTTCAGCACAACAAAATACAAAGAATGTTGGGATTCCAGCAGACACATGTTTATATCTGGACTCCTGTTAATCATTCACTACATCTTGAGAAACTACTTGCTGTCTCTGGGTCTCTGTCTCCTTCAGGAAAAATTAAAAATAACAAAATCCATGTGAGGAACACAAGTAGTATCTGAGAAGCACCCAGAAATCATGGGGAGGAGACCGACAGGGGCAGGGGAAGAGGGTGCTACATTGTTGGTATTTCCAGAAGAGTGTGGCTGCTAGTCAGCCTACAACAAAGAGATCAAGAGGTGGGCAAATGAAATCACAGACAACAAAAGACCTAACAAAAGATTACAAAAGAAAAGTTGCCCGAGGACTTCCAGTCAAGTTCTACCCTCTCACTAACTCCGGAAATAGAGTTAGGGTAACCACATCAGTTTTTGGGGGGGTGCACTCATGGCTTTGGAATGTGTTGGTTTTGTGACCCATGTCGGATTATGCTGTCGGCAAAATTGACTGAGTGGCTACGGTCATCAAAAGCAATACTGCTTACCTCAACCAAGAAAGGGCTCACTGTCAAGAGGTTTGGTATCTTTAGAAACAAGACGGGATAATTTATAAGCATGGTTGTGTCCAATAATACCCCTTCAAACTATAAAAAGAGGCAGACATCCACAAAAGACGCACACATGCCATCACCTAGTTAATGTTAGAACAATGTCATTATTCATTCATTGAGTCCGAGAATGTCTGAAGGCTTCAGACATCAAACTTGCTAAAATCTTTTCTGAAATTTCAGTCTTTAAAGCAAATAATGCCATTGTTATGGACTGATTGAACATAGATATAAGAAAACTAAAAAGCCTAAAAATCTAGGAATCCTCAGATATTTATTTCAACTATGTTTAACAAGTATGTTTAGACACATTTCAAATTTTACAAATAATGTTTCTGGACTTTTTTTGTTTTGCTTTTTGGTATATATCCCTTTTGCTGCCTTTTTTACCCATCATTATCACTTGACAGTCCCTTCCCCAAGTTGCTTTCAACTGGACAGTTCTGTCTGGGTTGGTTGAGCATCTAGAATTCACCTGAGGAGTCCCTTCCTCTCAGAAGGAAATCTTTTCCCGGGACCAGGAGGAGAAGCTTCCTGAGCTTATGAAACTGACCTACAGCCTTCCAGTTTCCTATCCAGATGTTCTATGTCCATGGAAGCCTGCATCCCTTAACACCTCTTCAGGGCCAAAGTTCATGGAGTCTTCATTCCAGGTGCCCCTCCATGCACATACATTAATCCCCACTCTGCTGTGGCCACAAATGACCAGTTGTGCCATGCAGACAGGCCTGAGTGCCCCCCCAATCATCAATACTTTGTCTTGTTCTCTTATGTTTCTTTACAAGATGGAGGCTCTTCTCAACTTGGAGCCTTATCATCAGGTACCCAAGGGCACGGTCCATCCATACCCCTTCTGCAGAGCCCTCCCAGCATCGCAAACTCATGAGCAAAGTAGCCCCATAAGAATGGAACCGAAGGACCAGGGTGGAAAAGCAGGCATAGTAGAGGGAAAACCTCTCCTCAGGGCCTTCCCCAGATAATAAAACTTAGGTATTTGCTTTATTATGGAGTACAGAAAGCCATGGTCTCAGTGCTCAGGGGACAGTCCCAGCTCCACCCCTTGCTCACTCAGTGGTCTTAAGGAAAGCTCTCTATTCTTCACCTCTAAAGTTAGAATGATAACCCTACCTGCACCTCCAGAGAAGGATGTGGGAGAAGCACATACATGGCCCACACCATGAGGCCAGAGTTTTCATCTGGAAGCTGAAAGGTGCAGGGCCCTTTTGCTGTTCCTTTCCTGCCTTCTTTTTGGTTGTTGACATTTGATTCTCTAGAAGCCAGACTGTAAACTGCTGCACATTTTCTAAAGCTTTCTATTTTCCCTCCCACTTCCTCTTCCTCTTCCTCCTGGGGGCACCCAGTACAGTGCTTGGCCCAGACTGGAAATACAACAGTGATTTGTGAAAACGACCAGTTAATTCAGTGAGGTGTGAGATAATGAAGGAGAAAGTCCTTATAAGCTGAGTTTTACTTCTGGGAAGGTAGAATGTATTTTTGTGGAACATCTCCATGGCATTGTTTGGGCAAAGCTTTTGTTACTTGTCACACACACAGGAATTCAGGGCTGGGCAAAAGAGTGAAGTATCTTGGGTGCCAATGCTCTACCACATGTCAGCCATGTCACTGTCTCTTGTGGCAAATGCAACGACTTCTGCCCATGACATCCACTATCCAGATGAGCTATTATGGTCTACAGCATAAGACTTTATAGACTCTGTCACCATCTGTCCAGCCCATGACTGAAGGCTACCTGAAATTCAGAATAAAAGCCAATCTCCTAACAATGGCCACAAATGCCCACCATGATCTGCCCCCTGCCCGTCTCCAAGCTCATCTCCAAGCCCCCTCCCTCATACTTGACCAACCGTATACATGTCTTCTTCTGTTCCTTCAACAGGGCTCTACCGTGCTGAACCCTCTGCCTTCCACCTGTGTGCCTCAGACACCGCCCTCCTCCACCAGTACCTGCATCACCAAGCTAATGTAGATCTTGGCTCATCAGTCACCATCTTAGCAGCAGTCTGTCTCTTTCATGGTGCTAATCACTATTGGTACATGTGCTGCTGCCCAGCTTTTTTGTGCCACCCTTGCAAGCAGCAGCCAGATTGTCCTCACTCACTATGGTGTCTCATGGCTAGACACCTAGCAAGGCCTAAGAAAACAATCATTGAGTAAACCAAAACTTATGATCACAAACAGTTTTTAAAACAATCTCAATACCACTACATACTTATTAGAATGGCCAAAATCCAGAACACCGACAACAACAAATGCTGACAAGGAAGTAGAGCAACAGGAACTCTCATTCATTGCAGGTGGGAATACAAAATGGTACAACCACTTTGGAAGATAGTTCGGCAGTTTCTTACAAAACAGACTTACCATATAATCCAGAAACTGTGCCCCTCGGTATTTACATAAAAGAGTTGAAAATTTACATCCACACAAAAACCTGTACATAGATATTTATAGCAGCTTTAATCATAATTGCCCAAATTTGGAAGCAACCAAGATATTATTCAGTAGATGCATGGATAAATAAGCTGGTACATCCAGATGGTGGAATATTATTTAGCACTAAAAGGAAATGAACCATCAAGCCATGAAAAGACACGAAGAAAACTTAAATGCCCACTTCTAAGTAAAAGAAGCCAATCTGTTCCTTGATTCCAACTATATAGCATTCTGAATAAGGCAAAACTACGAAGACAGTAAATGATCAGTGGTTGCCCCAGGTTGTCGGGTGGTGATGGGGAGAATGAATAAGTGGAACACCGAAGACGTTAGGGCAGTGAAAATACTCTGTGTGATACCACAGTGATGTGTGCATGTCATTATATACTCATCTAAACCCACAGTACAACAGCGAAAGTGAACCCCAATGTAAACTATGGACTTTGGGTGAAAACGACGTGTCAGTGTCGGTTCATCAATGGTAACAAATCCACCACTCCGGGAAGGGAGAGCATACTGATAATGAGGAAAGCTATACATGTGTGGGGGAAGAACATAAATGGGAAATCGCTATACCTTCCCCTCAATTCTGCTGTGAACCTAAAACTGCTGTTAAAAAATAAAGTCTAAAAAAAGAAACCTCCATCATGACATATGAAAAATTTAAAAACAAGCTGAGTTAACCTTTTCCTCCAAAAGATCACAAAAGTTTCATAAAAACCAGTTGACTGGTGGGGGGCGCCTGGGTGGCTCAGTCGGTTAAGCGTCCGACTTCAACTCAGGTCATGATCTCACGGTTTGTGGGTTCAAGCCCCGGATTGGGCTCTGTGCTGACAGCTCAGAGCCCAGAGCCTGCTTCGGGTTCTCTGTCTCCCTCTCTCTCTCTGCTTCTCCCCCGCTCATGCTCTGTCTCTCTCTGTCTCTCAAAAATAAATAAATGTCAAAAAAAAAAACCACAAAAAACAGTTGACTGGCATACTGTGTTGACAAGTGCATGGGGAAACATTCTCTCCAATATTCCAGAGGAAGTGTTCATTGGCATAAGTAGGTGGTACGTGGATGGGCAATTTTGAAATACATACAAAATCACAAATGCACATAGTCTTTGACCTGTAATTCCACTTCTAGGAATTTAGCCAATAAATACGCTTGTTTGCCCCTCTGCAAAATGACACAGGTGAGGCTCTTATTCATTGCAACACTGGTTGTAATAGCAAAAGACTGCAAGCAACTTAAAAGTCCACTGAAAGGTTAAAAATGCACCTCACTAGATGCAGATATGTAATAGGGTGCAGAGGAGGGTACACCATCAGTGTGCGTGATGGTTAATTTTATGTGTCAGTTTGACTGAGCCACAGGACACCTAGATAGCTGGTTAAAGACTGTGTCTGGGTGTGTCTGGGAAGGTGCTTGTGGAAGAGATTAGTGTTTGAACTCATAAAGCAGATGGCTCTCCCCAGTATGCATGAGCATCATCCAATTCCTTGGGGGTCGCAACAGAACAAAGAGGCAGAGAAAAGTTGAATCAGCTCTACTTGAGCTCAGACATCTGTTTTCTCTTGCCCTCCGTGCTTTTTGTTCGCAGGCCTTCAGACCTGGGCTAGAATCTACACCTTTGGCTCTACAGCTCTTAGGCCTTAAAACTATGCCACCTGCTTTCCTGGGTCTATAGCTTGTCGACGGCAGATAGTAGTACTTCTCAGCCTCCATAACCATGTGAGCCAATACTTTATAATCTCTCTTGCTCTCGCTCTCTCAGGATCCCAATTACATGCCCAATTTTATATATAAAACCAATAGGAGATTGATATACGTATCTCCTGCTGGCCCTGTTTCTCTAAAGAACCCTGACTAATACAGTGTGGAAAAGGTGGAAAAAAACTATTAACTCTCGTTTAGCTACTTGTTGGTGAGAGTGAGGGAAAGAGGTGTCCGAGAAAAGGAAAGAGAGGAAAGACTTCACTAGATATCCCTTTTAAATTGTGTGTTATCTATTCAAAAGTACACAAACTATATGTTATTTGTTGAAAAAAAAATCTAATTCAAAAATCTTACTGAAAAGTTCAACAGAAAATTGTATAAAATACTACTTTAAATTATATTCTTATCCCCATCTTATAACTGGAACAACTAAACGAAGAGAAGATAGGTCAGTTGCCAGGAGAAAACAAAGCCGGGCCTCCTCTCCCAAGCTAGTACTTGCCTTACTTCATTCTAGCTTCCTTGGAGACATTTCTTGGACATTCCTGGTGCAGAACTAGGGGACCAATGGATAGAACATTTAGGGAAAGTGTCCCCACGTATTAAACACTCAACGTGTCTAGGCCGAGATGATAAATTGGATGATCCTGCTAGGGAATGTCAGCCTGAAAATCAACTCCAGGTACCATTTCACAATGGCCCACATAGAATCAGAGAGAACAGGGCAGAGCACCCCACCTCCCCACAATCCCCAAGTGAGGGGATGAACTGGCTGAGTTTCCAGGCCCGACACCTTCAAATGTAGCATGGGACTCATAGCACTTTTGGACAAGGAATCCATCACATCAGCACTCAACTGTCCAGACCACTGTAGCATGGAGGCTAGGAAGTTCAATGGACTTGATATAGATTGATGGGGATCTCCCATCACTAGCTCATCTCATCACCTTTGGGCCACTTGCCGAACTTCTCAGAGTCTGAGTTGGTTTGGTCCCTGAGCATGTATAATGATGCCAATTTTGCAATGTTATGAAAAAGATGAGATATAATGATGTAAGAATGCAGATCAGTGTGTGTTCCTTAGTGGGAACTCAGTAAACGGTGGCTATGTAGCCAACTGGACAGCACAAACATCGTCGGTGGGTCAGCGGTCCCAAACCTACATGCCATTCATCGTCTCTAGGGTTCAGTCAATCCTACCCTCACCAACCTGTGGGCTCTAAGTAAGACTGCATCATGAATCCCAGCTGTGCACTGACTTTGAGCAAATCACTTCTCTGTCCTTCAGCTTCTTAATCTGCAGAATAAGATCATAACAGTGACTACCTTATACACAAAGCACTTAGAACTAGATCTCACGTATAGTTAAGTGCTTTATGAAGTATTAGCCCTCATTATTATTTATTCGGCACTGAGTTCAAAGCGTTGCTAAGCATCAGTTTGGTTCTGATGTTGATAGCCTAGCACCGAGCTGAGGATCAGAGTGAAACTCTGTACCCCCTGTAAAGCTTCTTATACTCACACCAAGCCCATTTGTGAGACTTACTCTTACAAATCTATGATCTCCGTTTTCCTGGTTCTACCCTTGGCTTGTATTCATTTGCTTAATATCCATTAAGAGCTTTAAAGGTTTACTCAATAACAATGGAAACCAACCCAAATGAAATTAAACCATTTCCAAACTCTTCTGTGATTCCTTTCCCGGCAGAGTTGGGTAAAAATGTTCCTGGCTACCTTCTGTTGACTCATTCAAGAAACATTTGTGGAGCCTGATACCACGAGGTATCAGACCCCCAGACCAGGTGCTAGAGAGAGAAACGCACATAAAACAAGCCCCACCTTTGAGAAGGGGGAACTGAGCAAAGCAAGTGGACAATGACAATGCAATATAAGAAGGATGGTGCATTGTCCTACATTCAAGTGAGATAAGTAAGCAACAAAATAGAAACCATCTTCAATCTAAAGTATGTCCATATGCTGCTAGAACATACCAAATGCTAGGACTGAATCCAAGAACCAAGAAATATGTTGCAACACACACACACATACACACAGACACACACGCACGTGTGCACACTCTCAACACACACACTTTCCAAGTCTAGAATTAGAATACATTGCCAAAATTTCAGTGTGCTGCTCTCCAAAAACAACATACTTTATAAGGCAAGAATATAAATAAACAAAACAGCCATCATAATAGTACCATTTTGTATTTCTTCCTTTTTTTCTATTCAAAAAGCTTTCCTCTGTCTCATCTCTCCATGTTCCCAATACAATCATATGGTGGGTTGAAAAGTCAGTCCTTACTTTTGAACTTTATAGATAAAACAGAGGGGCTGCTGGTGACTCAATCGGTTGAGCGTCTGATTTCAGCTTAGGCCATGAACTCGCGTTTCACGTGTTCAAGCCCCTGCATTGGGGTCTGTGCTGACAGCTCAGAGCC
Source organism: Acinonyx jubatus (assembly GCF_027475565.1). Lineage (NCBI taxonomy): Eukaryota > Metazoa > Chordata > Mammalia > Carnivora > Felidae > Acinonyx > Acinonyx jubatus. Next base: position 56,842,268 of record NC_069388.1, read on the forward strand.
TGGAGTCTGCTTTGGATTCTGTGTCTCCTTCTCTCTCTGTCCGTCCCCTGCTTGCACTCTGTCTCTTTCTCCCTCTCAAAAATAAATAAAGATTTAAAAAAATTTTTTTAAATTTATAGACAAAAAGGAAATAAAATCATAAAGACTGAGTTTTGCCCTGGGTAGTTCAAATGGTGGCAATTCAGAGCAAAAGCCTCTGATTCCCCACATCTCAGTCTACCTTCTGAGCGACATCAAATGAGGTCAAAGTCCCCAGAAATTAGGTTGGCATAAGTTACTGTAAGAAATGATTGCTTTGATAACCAGAAAGACAAGAAGAGACTGAACCCAAAGGGGCAGAATAGGAAACCAAAAGGACTTACAAAGGGTTTTCTTAAAGCAAATCAAGACCACAAAATAGCCTTTGCCAGTTATTAGATTAGCAAGCGCATTTAAAAAAAAAAAAAAAAAAAAGCGGGGCGCCTGGGTGGCACAGTCAGTTAAGCGTCCGACTTCAGCCAGGTCACGATCTCGCGGTCCGTGAGTTCGAGCCCCGCGTCGGGCTCTGGGCTGATGGCTCAGAGCCTGGAGCCTGTTTCCGATTCTGTGTCTCCCTCTCTCTCTGCCCCTCCCCCGTTCATGCTCTGTCTCTCTCTGTCCCAAAAATAAATAAACGTTGAAAAAAAAATTAAAAAAAAAAAAGGCAAACCCCAGTGTTAGTGAAAGTGTGGGGGAAATGGTATCTGTACAGAACTGGAGGGCGTATACATGAATGGCACCTTCCTAGATTAATTTCGTAGCAGGACCAAGAGCTTCAAAAATGCTCATGCCCTTTGACCCCATGGTGTTCCCTCTGGGGAAGACAGTCCCAGGAAACAATCAGGAAGAGATAGAAAGGTTAGTGAGTACATCAGTCTTGTAAGGTTAATAATAAAAAAGAAAACAATCCAATATCTACCAACATGATTTCTAAATTCTGTATGTAATGTGATCAAACAACTTTTGTAGAAAGAAATTCATTAGCATGGCGAGATGATCACAACATATTCCCAAAAGGGAAAAGCAGGTAATAAACCAGCAGGTACAGTACGAGGATGTTTTTCTTTTAAATGCAAATGCAGTCGGGGAAAAAACATATGCACCAAAATGTTAACAGCATTATTCACACAGTGATGGGTTTTTATCTTTCATCTTTTTCCTTGATCTATGTCCTTTATTCTGTATCTGACAGTGAGCATGGGCGATGCGTGTCGATTTGCCAATTTTGCAAGGGCACATTTTAGAAGTGAATCTCAGCCATTCCTCAACCATGCCTGGCAAGGTTTTCTCCTAAGTAAGCAAGCAGGCATGTGCCCAGAAGGTGTTGAGGGATAGAAGACTAACCCCTGCATGTGGCCTTGAGAAAGGTCCTAAGTATCTCTTGAAGTTCATCACCAGGATCAGGAAGGTTTAAATTACCTCAAGAAGCACTCCCTGCTCTTCCTAGGCAGCATTATCTCCCTCCTGTCCCCAGCAGATTCACACGTTTCCAGCAAGCACAGATCCTTCCTTGGCCTCCAGCACATTTGGTGGTCTCCAGCCACCCGTGAGTGGGTCGCCTGATTCACAAACCAGCTGGTCATCAGCTGCACCTTCTGAAAACATCCTTCCTCACCACAGTACCTACTAGCAGTTTGCTTAAGAGCAAAGAGTCGTGAATTGAATTGAATTGAATTGAATTGAATTGAACGGTAAACCTCATTTTGCTCTCCTTCTGGTGTTCTCATTTCTCTTTAATCTTCCAGATTCTATCCCATTTTCTTATCCTTTCCCACAACAATGCTACTGCTAGGATTATGGAAGTCAAGGACATCCAATAAAGAAATACCGGGGGATGTTTCTAATCTCCTCTGAGAGTGTAAGGTCTTCCTTACAGCTGTGGGTGTAACATTCGTAAGGCCTCTGAAAAAAAATGGTTGTGCTTTTAAGATTACATTTTAAGCCCTTACTGGAGGAAGCTCCTGCAAGTGTTGCTAATACAATACATTATAACATTAAATGCAACCAATGGATGTCTGTTAATAGTAATACAAGGCCTTCAGTCAAACGTTGGCCCAGGTTGTGCCCCTCTAAAACTGACAAAACTTAAAGGAAAGTGATAAAATAAGTCTTAATTCTAACATCAGCAACAATGTTTTTTAAAGCTTCTCATTTATAATACCCGTCCCTTAAACCTCACAATTTACCCAAAGTCATGCAACTATTTATGGTTTATAAGTAGCATATATTTCCCATATCACTCGTTAATCTTCCGGAGAGTAAAACATACCTTATCATAGGTGACCTCTTCATATGACTCACAGACACATCTCTAGGTCAAATATGGCTACAACAGAGCCACATAACTCCAAGAAATCCTTAAAAATCCTGTTTTCAACAAACAGCATAACATTATCAGTTTTATCAAATTCCATTTGTTCCTCCTAAATACTTTCTCAATGTATAAGTAAGCAAAAAGAAAAAGAGGAAAAAATATGGGAACAAAAACCAGAAGTGCAATTAATCATCTTACCATGTCCTTTCTTCATCGTAGGGACATTTGGGGATGGCTGGCCTCACAGGAGGTGGTGACTCCAAGGGTAAGCCCACAGGGCTTCTTCCCCCAAATAAGTCAGCTGAGTCGCAGTTGGTTATTAAAAACAAAAGTGCATTTTGATGTCAGCCCTGGATAGACTTGCTAATTCCTCTTTTCTCTCTCCGAAGAGCTTTGGATCTGGTTCGTGCAGCACCAGAGGGTACCTCACATCTTGTCGGCCGACCCAGTGGTGCTGAGGCTAAAAGAAAGGACAAATACTCTGAGTGATGTGTGTGTCAGAGCCTACAGGGGCTTTAATCCTCGGCAGTGACACATTTGGGGAGCTACAAACAGGAAACTCAGAGCTGGGCAGACTGCCAGAATCATTCCGAAAACGTGCCAAACCCTTACGAAATACCCACACACTTTATTTCACATTCACCTCGAACACTTCACAAGCCTATGTCTCTGTCCTCATGTGACTTTGCGTTAGACCTAGACAAGCCTTGCCCGCATGTCCAGCCTACCACAGGTCCCGTCATCCCCCGAGTCAAGACGGGGACTGGGGTGTCCTACCCTCTCCCTTGGTTGCTGTCCTCCCAATCCTTCTTAGAACAATATCCACAAACGTGAGCCTGAAGGACCTCTCATTCAGTTCTCTTTATCTTTCAACCCCAGCGTCTCTTTGTGCCTCTGCCACATGCTCTGGGAACACCGCCAGCCTCTCTCTTCAGCGTCCTAGAGGTGGGAGGCCCACTGATCACCCTCCGGCACAGGGTGTCTGGATGCTGGGACAGTGGCAGGCAGGGAGGGTGAGGGGAGATGAGGGCTGTGTGTAGCCAGAATCTCTGCCTTCCTCCAGAAGCGGTAGGGTCTATCCAGGAGAGATAGTGCTGTCTGTCCGGTTGCCTCTTTCCTCCCTCTCTCCTTTGACCCCCTTCTACACCTGGCATTCATGTTCTCAACATGACATAGGGTCCAGCTTTTCACAGTGCTGCTCACGTATCTGCAGCAAAGGGGCACCTGGGTGGCTCAGCTGGTTGAGCGTCTGACTCTCGGTTTTGGCTCCAGTCATGAGCTCACAGTTTCATGAGTTCCAGCCCTGTGTTGGGCTCTGTGCTGCCAGCACCGGGCCTGCTTGGGAGTCTCTCTCTCCCTCTCTCTCTGCCCCTCCCCCCTCAAGATAAACAAACAAACAAATAAATAAACTTGAAAAATAAAATCTGCGGCATAGCCAAACCTCTCCTTCTGGCCATCAGCTGGCCTCAACACGTCTTTCTGCCTCATTCCCACTGGCCTTCACAAGAACCCCTCGTGCCCATCTGGATGGCCACCCACTGACTCGAGAAGACACTGTTCAAACATTGGCTTGCCCATGCTGGGCAGCCACCACCCTACCACCATCTCTTATCTTTGCGAATGTGACGACACCCACATGCACGTTTCCAACCCTCCTCATTGCCCCACCCCCCAGACTTCTGATCTTTACCACCATTCACTCAAGCATATCCCCCCGCCACTGCATCCTGGGGTGATTCTTCTTGCTCTGAACCTGTGTCTTGCCTCCATGACTAACAACAGACAGCAAGAGTAGCCACTTATTAGGTTTCAGGCACTTTTCTAGGAAATTTAACATTTTTAGACCCGTGTTACAGATGAGGAGACTGAAGTGTAGAAAAAGCAAATCCCTTCCCCAAGATCCCTTCCCCAGGCAGGGTGGAGCCCAGATTGAGGCCATCTGGCATTGTTCTTCAAGTCTTACCTGGAATCAGTGCTATTTGGGGGTGGGGGTGGGGGAATATATGTACTCAGGGACAATGCAATTTCCTCACACTATTGGTATCCTTTCCAGAAGGTGTCCCAGAATGCCTTCCCATTCTAGGTAATTACCAAATAACCACAATTAATTGGTATATTAATGAAATTTAAATGAGATACCAAATGTTTTGCTTTAGCCATGGGCAGGAATTTCAACAACATTAAGAATAGGCAGAATGGTCTTGAGGTTTAAGGCTCCTGCAATAGTTTCGCTGACATTTCTAACCTATCTATAATGTGAATGTTCAGGTTTAGGCCACCTGGTAAATCAACAGACTGCCTAAGACATAATCCCAGTGAAACAGCTGAGAAGTCCCTCAAAGGTCTGAATGAACTTTCTACCCTTTCTCCAACGAGGATTAGCCATGAGCCTTGAGGGGCTAACTCCATCCCTAACTCTAGGGTTGGCCCCACTGGTCTGAGCCAACCTGGGTCATTCTACTGTTCCTTCCAAAGAGATTGCAGGATGGGCATAACAGGGCAAAGCCAAGTGCCACACAGCATCCTCCTGGCCATAGCAAGCACTTAGGGGTGGTCCAGTCAGAGCAAGTCTTAGGGCTTCTACCTGACAATGATAAGAAGCACCCACTTAGGGCTGCTGTGTGAACCTTTCTTAAGACAAAGAGAGAAACAAGCTTGAGAATGAAGCCCACACACAATGGAGGGGTTTCCAGAGAACTACAGAGAAAGTGCTAGAAACTCATTCAACCCATATTATCTCTGGAATGTTCAGTGATGAGAGACATCTACTTTTTGGCATTGCCAGGTCAGTTGAATCGGGTTTTCAAACTATACTGACTAATGCAGACTCCCAGAGCAGAGATGAGTGGTGGCTGGGGAACCAGAAGGAGGGGCATCTCAGGGGCAAGAGTCTGACCCCAGTTTCTCTGCACAAGCAGCTTGCCATCTTTCTTTCTCCAGTTCCTCCCTGTTCCTCATCTCCTCCCCTCCTCCCCTCCCCTCCTCTCCTTCCTTCTCTTGGCCTCCTTCTTCCCCCTCTTTCGTTTCCTCCATTTCTTCCTTCTCCTCCCACTCTTTCCTCCCATAAAGAAAAGGAAAACATCATCAGAGAGATTCCGAGTGGTAAGAAGAGGCGATAAGGAGAGAGGAGACGACAGTCAGCAGTGGCTTGCAACTTCAGATGAACACCAACTCATAAGCTCTCAGACTTGGCTCTTATGCTCTTTGAAGCATACCAGCAGCTTCCAGGGCTGCTAGCCAGGAGCGATTGATGCTGGAGGATGAACAATATTTCATTCCAGAGATGCTTCTGTCCTTCTACTGGGTGCAAGACCCTCTTCTAAGCATTTTGGAAGAAGAAAAAAAAAAAAAAGGCCTGGAAGACCCAGCCTTGGCCTCAAGAAGCTTACCCTCCAGTAGATAGGCAAGCTGCAGATGCAACAATGGGCTTAGCCCACCATTAGTATTTGCCTCCCAAAACAGGAGTTTGTGACCTCAATTTTTCCCTCCTTGTTTAGCTTATCATCTTATCTAAGCCTCTAGTGGAGGAAAGAGATTTCATTTCAAGGATTTTTCTGGTCCTCTTTTCCATTCCAGAGAATTTTCTCTCCCTTCCCCTTTCCTGCTTCTCAAAAAGGAGAAAAAAATGTCAGGAATCTAGAGTGTTTAGTTAACATGTGTGAACACACACACACATACACACACTTCTGCGTGGGATTTCTCAGTTGCTTAGTCCCTCCACAGAGTTCAGGGGAAACAAATAGTCATAGCTGGCAACAAAAATGCAATACCAGAAGTTAATGGAAAATCTCCAAACTCTAGGGTTCTTTATAAATGCTGGAGCACAGAACCTACTGAGTCAAGCCCAGAGCTTTTACTATTCAAACTATAGAAAACATCATTATGACACAGTTTTATCAGTAACATGGTCTTTGTAGAACCCCAGAACATTCTGTATTTATGCATAAGCGGTCAGAAACAACTCATGTATTTTCCCAGAATATTTTTATGGAAAAGTTTACACATTCAGAATTGACTTGCATTTAACAATATCTTTAATGTGTTTGTGATTCGTGTGTTTCCTACATATCACAACTGATGAGAAAGGAGAATATGAAGAAGCACATACAATATATGTGTCCATGACCACGTGTGTGTGTGCAAGTGTGTGTGCCTGTGTGCAAGCATGGACATACCTAGAATCGAACCTTGGCTGCCCGCCCTATGCTATGAGTCCTTAAGAAAGAGTAAACCTCTGTTTTACTAGGTCCAGCAATTTTGCAATTAAACAAACACTGACCGGAAACCCCAGGAGACCTGAGTATGGCTTTGGGGAAATCACTTCACCGCTCTGGACCTCAGTTTCTACATATGAAAAAAAAATGCAGGATAGTCTAAATCCTTGTTATATAAAGCGTGGCCATAGGCCGAGAGCATCACCAGAGAGCATGTCAGAAATACAGAATCTCAGGTCCTACCCCAGAACTACTGAATCAGAATCTATATTTGAATAAAATTGCCCAGGTGACTTGTGTGCACATTTAGGTTTGAGGAGCACTGGTCTACATGATCTCTGAAGTACCTTCTAGTGACACATTCTGTTAGTTTAACCTTTGTTCCTTTAAACTGGAAAATTAACACACTATGCCAAATGGCCTCCTTGTAACCTTTGTGGTTAAGCCCTGGGAGAATCTGGCTCGATATTTGCCTACTGATTTCACTCCTGTCCCAGGCAATGACAAATAAACAAATCAGATTGTCTCCATGACCCTTCCAGACCACTAAGCCATACGGGGTCTTCCAGCTTCCCTACCAAACCTCTTAATACTTCATACCTCCAGAGAGCTCTTTCATCCTTCACAGGGTTGGAGGGATTTTGCAAGTACAGATTAGTGAGCAGGAAAGACTTTAGATAATTATTACAGAGCTAGCCTTTTAGCACTTAACGAAACCATGACCACTAAGGGAAAACATGAATTGACTAAGGACAAGCCAAGTCTGGTGAAGCTCATTCAATGTTTGATGGCATTATAGATGGGAAGATTACACAGAATACTTCAGACTCAATGAATCAAGAGTTCATGAAAGCATTTACAAACTTCTTTCTTGTGAGCAAAATGAATAATACAATTAGTAGACCTGGAAATCTTCATAAACACCCATACTCCATGACGAATGCATCAATCTGAAGGGTGGTCTCCACCAGAAAACCTCAGGTGCCATACCTGCTCCAGGTATGGAGGAAACTGACAGCCAGGATGGGGATATATATGGTCATGGGTGACCTTCCAGTTGTGATGAGTCAAGAGTGGAGGAGTGTGGGGGGAGGAGTACTGAAAGGAATACATATCCCCCCACAAGAGCAAATTCAAGGTTAGAATGCAAAACTTGAATCTGAAACCAAAAAAGCTATCAAGTGAGCATTGCCAAAAAGATCCAGAGAGTGTAGAGATGGATCCTGGTAATATTTCCAGAGGCCATGAATGAAGGAGAGGAGAGGGCCACAAAGCCAAGTTAGAGGCTAGAAATGCAGCTGGTAGGCCCAGGGCAAGTTCCTGAAGCCTAAGGGCAAGGCTGGCATGCTTACACAATGGGGGGAGTTTAAATAGACTGCAAATTCACTGAGTAAGCAATCAGGATCCCAAAAATCCCATTAGGAGGGAGCCATAGACCCCAACTAATAAAACAAAATTTAACAGAGACAAATGTGAAACCCTATTCTTTCTTCCCAAACCTAATTTTGTAAGTATAGGATAGGGCAAAGAGAAAGCAGAAGCACTGGTGGAAAACAAAACCAAACAAATGTAGGGGTTCTTGATTGACTAAGACATCCTCGATGAATCCTAAGCGTGATCAGAGACTGCATGCTTAGCTCCCCTGGTAGAAAAATGACGTCTAGTAAAAGGGAGGGTGGTCATTCTCATCAATCTCCAGAACAGTGTTTCCTAAACATTTTCCCATCATGGCACTCAGAGGAAATGATAACAAGGGCTTTCCTGGCCAGAGAAGATGAGCCAGGCTCTCCTGCTGACCCATAAACCAAGGGGATTGATATCTGCACACCTGGAAGCCACCAGGTATCCTACTCCATAGATGGAGCTAGGAGAATGGAATAGAAAGTTCTAGAGGCCGATTGAAGAGAGACCTTTGTAACAATAGAGCTCCCAGCAATGAAATGGGCCAAATCCAAAGGTGATATGTTTGACAGATCCCTGAAGTATTCAAACAAAGGCCACTTGGGATGGACATGAACATCTAACAGGAATCCCTTCCACCATCTCTTATTGGCCCTCTGATTTTTCATGCAGTTTGTGGGGGGGTTTTTTTGTTGTTGTTGTTCATTTGTTTTGTTTTGTTTTACCCTCATGGCAAATCACTGTGCTAGGCAGGCGCATTTTCTTATCATTCACAAATTGAAATCGGAAACTAGAGCTAGTATGAGAAAATCCACAAATAGAATTTAGATCTACCAACTTCAACTCCTTTCCTTGTTTTCCCTATCACAGTGACTAGCTGTACATTTCTGTAAACTTTGGGTGTGGGTTTCAGTTCTTCCAGTGAAGAAGGAATTCAGTGTCTTTTATAAGGTAAGATGATATATTGTTTGTACCCATTATATTTCAAGTTCTAAGTGAGTCCCAGCCCAATAAATGTGTCCGACTGACTGTGCCATTAAACTTTAGATGAAACTATTCTGTCTTCAGTTGTTCTTTGACAAAAGTTAATACTATTACTAAATTTGTGGGAAGGTTCAAAGGTTTTGAGTAGTACAGACTTTTTAAATGGTTTTCTTATTTAAAAAGATATAACCACAATATAGAAGATAGGGAAAATAAAGTTTAAAAAGTCCTTCATGATCTTGCCATCCATTTCCTAATTATTGTCAGCATTTGGAATACTTCCATCTATTCCTTTTTTTCTATGCCCATATATGTTTGTAATCTCTCTCCTTTTTTTTTTTAAGTAACCTCTACACCCAACGTAGGCTTGAACTCACGACCTTGAGAACAAGAGTCACATGTTCTACTGACTGAACCAGCCAGGCACCCCTCTTTGTGATCTCTTTTGATTTAACATTTCATTGCAAGCAGTTTTTTGTGCTATGACATGGCTTTCATAATTATCATTTTTAGTACTAAATTATCACATAATGCATATCACCTCCTATTCTGACACATTTCCCCTTCTTTGAAGTCTTAGTTCCCTTTATGGCTTTTGTTTTACATTTAGAAATTAAACAGATTTTTTTTACACACTACATTTTAAAAGTCTGGATGGATGGACATCTTCATGTCATTCACATGTCATTTGAAAAGGACAGGATGGTCCATGATACAGAGTTCTTTTCCTCTTCATATGTTTTCTGTATGTTGTAGATATCTTACCAAGCAAGGAACCTCACCAAGATTTCTAATAGAAACCTTAAAAATCTATAAGATATGACATCAAAGGCTCAGTCATTACAAATTGAACACATGTGCTCCTGCCCCTTCTGTAGCTGATGCTCAAAAGGATCACAAACACGATCACATTCAGTACAAGGAAATCAACAGATCATGTGTCAGCTTGATTTGCTTAACATCAAGAGCCATTATGAAGTGCCTTGGGAGGGCTGTGTGTGTGTGGCTGGAAAATATCGCTTTCCATGTTTATTATCCCTATCTCCTCATAGATGAAGATTTTATGAGCAAAGACACATTAATTATGTGGTTTCAGTCATAGAAATCACAAAAACAGAAGTATCCAAATGTACCTATTGGTTAACAAAATGCTGTGAAACTATACTCAGTTCTTGACTCAGTTTCGAACCCTGTTCTTTGTAACAACCAGTTCTCCTTAAAAACTCAGTTCAATTTCATTACTTCATCTCCAATTCCCTCAAGGTGGAGGAATCCTAATTAATCATGTTCCCTAAAGTTCTTGTAAGTAATTCTTCCTTTAGAGGGGTTATTTCTACTTCCTCTCAAACTTCCTCTCTAAGAAATCTGAGTGCGTTTTGTCTACAGGGATAATGCTTAACAAGACATTCTCATGATAACCGCTGTGAATGTATGGGGTAAAATGATGCATAAGAGAGAGGTTCAGCCAAACTCAGATGCCATGATTCATTTACTTCTCAGGCCTGTCCTTAGGACTTGAGCTCATTGTTCTGCGGCCAGTCTCTACAGAACAGCTCAGCTCTACCTGTTACCAGCTCGGTAACCCTGAGCAAGTTTCGTAACCTCTCTGTGCCTTGGGTTTTCATCTATAAAATGGCAACAACATGTATATGTACTTCATTGTGTTATGGAGAATTTTAAGGGAGATCACATATATAAAGCACTTAGAATGGTGCCCAGCATATACATTTTTTTTCTTTTTAAAAAAATAGCGTACCACATAAATACAATTAAAACAAAATTGTCCTTTGGGGGCACTTGACTCAGTGAAGAGTCTCCTTCTCTAAGCACTTCTTCTGTACTCTGAATCCTCTTCTTCCTCCTAACTTCTAGCTACCAAGACTCCCCAAGGATCACAGCTGCCAAATGAGTCTCTTCACCTACCTCCTTGCCTCAACCCTTATCTTCTGGGAGGAGAGATTAAAATAGTACCTCGAGCCCAGGCTGCTGTTCTAGTTCAGGACAAATACCAGTCTCTGGGCACTTCCCCTTGTGGTCTCTCAACACTCAACCATTGCAAACTATGTCAAGTGCTACGCCAGCCTAAGAATACAGCTCGGAAAGGACTGCTCTCAGGAACCCTGCCAGTAGGATGTGAGCCCAAAGTTGTATCCTGCGGGTGTGAGAAATGTTTGGACGGCATTAGCAGGAGGTTGGCGGGATCCACATAAGATCAGCTTGGCTCACCAAGCCCCTCCTGCCAGTTCCCCCACAACTTGACCCCACACCCAGACTTGCCCTTCCAACTCTCTTCCCTAGACACGCCTACCAATTCTCCTTTAGCTAACCTTGTCCCATTCCCCCATCCATCCAGTTACTAGAATCCCTTTACTTTCATTTTTTCTTTACATTTCATTATTAAATAGCCAGTGAGCTTGATTTCATCTTAAAAACCTTTCTTCTAGAAGGGTGGGGAAAATATTAGACTATTTGTTCAGTCATCATTAACATTTTATGACACAAGGTTGAAATGGTACACGTATATAAAATTATATATAATATATAATATAAATTGCATATACACATATATATGTGCATATATATAATTATTTATGTAGTTATTGGTTTATATGAAAAATCAATGACTAGGGATTTCCATCGGATGGACTCAAGAAACCCTCTGATAATAAACTGAGGATAAACATTTAAACCACACAGGATAAAGAGTGAGAGTAAAAACACTTCACACATAAAAGTAGAACTTAGAGGGGCTCCTGGGTGGCTCAGTCGGTTAAGAGTCCAACTTCAACTCAAGTCATGATCTCAGGACTCAGTGGGTTCCAGCCCATGTCCCGGTCTGTGCTGACAGCTCAGAGCCTGGAACCTGCTGCAAATTCTGTCTCCCTCTCTTTGCCCTTCCCCCACTCATGCTCTGTCTCTCTGTCTCAAAACTAAAATAAAAACATTTTTAAAAAATTAAAAAGTAGAACTTAGAAACCGTTAAAAGCTTTCAGAAGGAGGTTCCTGGGTGGTTCAGTTGGTTAAATGTCCCACCTTGGCTAAGGTCATGATCTCACCATTCCTGAGTTCAAGCTTGCATCGGGCTCCTTGCTATCAGCACAGAGCCTGTTTCAGACCCTCTGTCCCCCTTTCTCTCTATCCCTCCCCCTCCCCTTCAAAAATAAACATTACAAAAAAAAAAGCTTTCAGAAATACAAACTATAAAAAAAAAAAAAAATCACCAGAGGCAAATAGCATAGAAAAATGGTTACCTCAGCCTTATCTCCAGTTGAGGACTGATAAAGAAGTCTCCCATGATAATATGTGGCTCCTGGCACGCCTTTCAATGGGTTTGGAACTTGATTTTACACAAGTCTGTATGTTCAGAAAAGCCATAAGCCAACTTAAAGTACACCTAAGGCCCCTGGCCAAGGGAATGTAAATACTCCTTGGAGGAATGTACTCTCAAAATGAGCCTCAAGCTTTTTTTGCAGATAGATTTTAAGCAAACATGACTTCACAATGAAAAATAAAACACACACACACACACACACACACACACACACACACACACACAAGGATATAAACTACTAAATATTCACATAAAAATCCAAGAGAACCAGTCTGGTTAGAAAAAAACAAAAAACAAAAAACTATTAAGCGTCTCAATCAGATGTGGGGTGGGGGGGAGGTCACAAATGTGGGGCACTCCAACCAGGTGGAGGCTGGTAACCTAGGCAGGGAAAGAATTCACCCAAAGCAGGGCAAAAGAGGTAGACGTTATTGAATGCAAGGCAAGGGAGCCTCTGGCAGGACAGCAAAGGAGAGACTGTCTTCCGTGAGGCGGTGGGGAGGCGCCGCTTTGTAGGGCAGACTGAGGGAGTATGGGGACTTATGGAATTTTCCCTGTTTTGGTAATCCTACGAACTGTGCCTGGTTGTAACTGGTCAGTGAGAGCCTATGGCTATTTCATGGTAAGTTGCTCAATGAGCCTGTTTGCATTCAGCTCAGTAGGGCCCTTACACCTTGCTCGGGTTTCCATTCCTCAAGCCTGTTGCCTAAAAGTGGCCTCTACAAACACCTCTTGAAATATTAAATGATCAAACATAGGATATAAAGCAAATATGTATACATTTTAAAATATTGAAAAGGAATCGAGAAACATAGTAAGAAACAAAAAATATACAAAATATTCAGGCAAATATTTTTTAAGATTTTTTTTAGTGTGTCCTTATTTTTGAGACAGAGACAGAGTTATGAGCAGGGGAGGGGCAGAGAGAGAGGGAGACACAGAATCTGAAGCAGGCTCCAGGCTCTGAGCTGTCAGCACAGAGCCCGACACAGGGCTCGAACTCACGGACCATGAAATCATTACCTGAGCCAAAGTCAGACGCTCAACCAACTGAGCCATCCAGGTGCCCCAGGCAGATATTTTTTAAAAATACATATGTACTATACTATTAATTAAAATTGAGCATACAATTAAGCCATAAGTTTAGAACAAATTTCAAGCCATTGATATACATACAGACCCTATGTTTTTACTACAGTGCAATTAAGTTACAAAGAAAAACTAAGACACATATATATTTGGAAATGTAAACATACATGTCTGCTTAACTTACGATAATAACAGAAATTAGAAAACACTTAAAATTAAATAATACTTTTTAAAACCTATGTTTCAAAGCTAAAAGTATATGGCTATGGAGGGGACATTTTTACCCTTAAGTGTGTATATTGGAAAAGAGGCTAAAAATTAATGAGTTCAGTGCTTTCCTTAAGAAATTAGGAAAAGAAGACAGAAAATTCAAGGACTTCTACAAGCAGACATCAAAACTTATTCTAAAGCCATAGCAATTAAAGTATTGGTCTGAGAATATACAAACAGACCAGGAACACAATAAAGAGCTCAGAAAGAGGGTCATATTGAGAAAATTAATGTCCATTAAATACATATGTAATCCCTAAATTTCACAGGCTCCCTTGCAGTATGGCCAGAACTAAGTAAATAGTTCTGGATAAATTGCTGCAAACGGAATTGACCTGTTTCACTTAATGAGCCAAGGCAGTTATGAGCAAACGTGAAACTACACTGAAGTGGTGAGCACAGTTTAATGTAAAGAATTATTGAATTACTATGTTGTACACCTGAAACTAATATAACATTGTATGTCAGCTAAATACTTCAATTAAAAAAAGAAAGAAAATAGGAGCAAGTGTGAGTTCTCTTTCTCATCATCCTCTTTCTCCCATATGTGAAGCTGGAAGGAAAGAGTTCCAAGATTGTAGGATGGCAGAAAGGTAGCAGCCTAGATGGAGCTGCCATTAAAAGACAGCCACTGGGGTGCCTGGGTGGCTCAGTTGGTTGAGCGTCCGACTTTGGCTCAGGTCATGATCTCGCTGTTCATGTGTTCGAGCCCCACATCTGGCTCTGTGCTGACAGCTCAGAGCCTGGAGCCTGCTTCAGATTCGGTGTCTCCCTCTCTCTCTGCCCCTCCCCCCACTTGCACTCTGTCTCCCTCTCTTTCTCAAAAATAAATAAACACTAAAAAATTTTTTTGAAATAAATTCATGGATTGTTGGTTTTTTTTTTTTTTTTTAAAGAAGAGCCAATTACCAATACCAGACTTACAAGTGAGAAATGAACTTTCATTGTGCTAAGTCAGTGAGATTTCAGGCTTTGTCACTGCATTGTATTGTTTCCTATCCTGACAAATATTTGTGGAAGGTTAGTACATGACAGAGGTGACAATGCAGACAGTTCAATAAAACATTCCGGGACAAGCGGTAAAACACACGCAGAGAAAATGGAACTAGCTTCTGATCTCGTACTATCCTAAAAGAAAGTCTTTCAGCTGGATCTAAGATTGATGATGAAAGGCAAAAATCTTCATTTATTTTTTACAATAAAATATAAAAATATATATTTATTCTAAAATAAAAGAATTTCAGAGTAGTAAAAAAAAACTTTAAGAGGACTCAATGTCTTTAAAAATATATGAAGATTGATAAATTTACCTATGTTGTAATGAAGAACTTCCCATCACCAAAAGACATCATAAAAAAATAAAGGATAAGCCAAAAGTGGGAAATATTTGCAATGCAAATGACCTATAGAGAATTAGGATCTAAAACATACAAAGAATTCCTAGAATCAGTACAGAGGGAGAAACAGACAAATGTTAAAATGCGCGAAAAAGATAAAATAGACATTTCATACAAGGGGAAACTCAAAGACGAATAAAGTCAATGAAAAGATGCCTCAGTTAAAAATCCAGGAAAATTAGAAACACAATGAAATACTACTCTACATTTGCTAGATGGAGACACAAAAAATTTAAGTCTAAGAAACCAAATGTGGACAATAAATAGTAATTCTATTTGATGTGCTATAAATCATTACAACCACTTGGGAAACAATTTGAACATATACTTACCCTCAGATTCAGTTTATGCTTTGTCTAGAGCATATCATGAAATATATACTGTATGAGATGAGTACCAAAATGCTCACAGAAACATTTTTTTATAACAGCAAAAAACAATGAAATCCCCAAAATCCAGTGGTAAAATAATGGATAAATTAATTACAGTATTAATTATAATATATTTACACCATTCAATACTATACAGCTGTGAAAACTAAGTTTAGCTACATGTATTGACATGATTATAGCTTAATTTTTTTTAACATTTATTTATTTTTGAGACAGAGAGAGACAGAGTATGAATGGGGGAGGGTCAGAGAGAGGAGACACAGAATCTGAAGCAGGCTCCAGGCTCTGAGCTGTCAGCACAGAGCCCGACGTGGGGCTCGAACTCACGGACTATGAGATCATGACCTGAGCCCAAGTCGGACGCTCAACCGACTGAGCCACCCAGGGGCCCCGACATGGTTATAGCTTAAAAACAAAATGCTAAATTAAAAAAAGAAGCAAATCACAGAAGAATAAGGCAATATTTTTTTACAATATAAAAAAAGAAACAAAATAATATATTTTTCCCTTTATTTTTAAAATTTATTTAATTTCAAGTTAGTTAACATACAGTGTAATGTTGGTTTCAGGAGTAGAACCCAGTGATTCATCATTTACATATGACTCAGTGCTCACCCCAACAATTGCTCTCCTTAATACCCATCACACATTTAGCCCATCCCCCTCCAACTCCCCTCCAGCAACCCTGTTTGTTCTCTGTATTTAAGAGTCTCTTATGGTTTGTCTCCCTCTCTGTTTTTATCTTACTTTTCCTTCCCTTCCCTATGTTCATCTGTTTTGCTTATTAAATTCCACATATGAATGAAGTCATATGGTATTTGTCACTCTTTAACTTATTTTACTTAGCATAATACACTCCAGTTCCATACTAGAGTTCCACATTGTTGCAAATAGCAAGATTTCATTCTCTTTGATCACAGAGTAATATTCCATTGTATATGTATATACCACAAATATTACATATACATATATTATATGTGTATACCACACACAATACCGTATTCTTTATCAATTCATCAGTCAATGGACATTTGGGCTCTTTCCATAATTTAGCTATTGTTGACAGCACTGCGATACATATTGGGGTGCATGTGCCCCTTCAAATTAGCATTTTTTGTATCCTTTGGATAAATACCTGGTAGCGTAATTGCTGGGTTGTAGGGTAGTTCTATTTTTAATTTTTTGAGGAAACTCCATTCTGTTTACCAGAGTGGCTGCACCAGTTTTCATTCCCACCAGCAATGCAAAAAGATTCCCCTTTCTCTGCAGAAACACGACAGGGATGTCCACTCTCACCACTGCTGTTCAACATCGTACCAGAAGTCCAAACCTCAGCAATCAGACAACAAAAGAAATAAAAGGCATCCAAATTGGCAAAGAAGAAGTCAAACTTTTCACTCTTCACAGATGAAATGATACTGTGCATGGAAAAACCCAAAAGACTCCACCAAAAAACTGCTAGAACTGATATGTGAATTCAGCAAAGTCACAGGATATAAAATCAACATAAATCAGTTGCATTTCTATACACCAATAATGAAGCAACAGAAAGAGAAATCAAGGAATCGATCCCATTCAAAATTGCACCAAAACCATAAGATACCTAGGAATAAATCTAACCAAAAAGGTGAAAGATCTGCATGCTGAAAACTATAGAAAGCTTATAAAAGAAATTGAAGAAGGCACAAAGAAATGGGAAAATATTCCATGCTCATGGATTGGAAGAACAAATATTGTTAAAATGTCTATACTGCCCAAGGTAATCTACACATTCAATGCATTCCCTCTCAAAATAACATCAGCATTCTTCACAGAGCTAGAAAAAACAATCCTAAAATGTGTATGGAACCAGAAAAGACCCCAAATAGCCAAAGTAATGTTGAAAAAGAAAACCAAAACTGGAGGCATCACAATCCCAGACTGTAGCCTCTACTACAAAGCTGTAATCATCAAGACGGTATGGTACTGGCACAAAAACAGACACATAAATCAATGGAATAGAGTAGAGAACCCAGAAATAGACCCACAAATATAAGGCCAGCTAATCTTTAACAAAGCAGGAAAGAGTATCCAGTGGAAACAAAGGCAGTCTTTCCCAACTGGTGCTGGGGAAACCGGACAGCAACATGCGGAAGAATGAACCTGGACCACTTTCTTACACCAAACACAAAAATAAATTCAAAATGAATGAAAGACCTAAATGCGAGACAGAAAACCATCAAAATCATAGAGGAGAACACAGGCAGCAACCTCTTTGATCTCAGCTGCAGCAACTTCTTACTAAACCTATCTCCAGAGGCAAGGAAAATAAAAACAAAAATAAACTATTGGGACCACATCAAGATAAAAAGCTCTGCACAGCAAAGGGAACAATCATCAAAACCAAAAGGCAACTGATGGAATGGGAGAAGATATTTACAAAAGATATATCAGATAAAGGGTTAGTATACAAAATCTATAAGGAATTTATCAAACTCGACATCCAAACAACAAATAATCCAGTGAAGAAATTGACAGAAGACACAAATAGACACTTTTCCAAAAAAGACATCCAGATGGCTAACAGACGCATGCAAAGATGTCAACATCACTCATCAGAGAAATACAAATCAAAACCACAATGAGATACCACCTCACACCTGTCAGAATGGCTAAAATTAACTCAGGAAACAATAGATGTTGGCAAATATATTGTTTTGATACGCAAACATAAATGCTAATATTATAGAAATGCTAAATTCAAGAGAGTGGTTCTATCTAGGGGGAAGTGGGAAGGGGCAAGGGCACACAGAAAACCTTAAGGATACTGATAATGTTCTATTTCTCAGACTACTTGGTGGGTTTGTGAGGACAGGTTTTTTGATTTAAGGCCTATAAATTATATCTATCCCCTTGTAAACTCTGAGTGTTTTATAATTTAAAAATAATCAATGCCCTTCTCTTGTCTTCTTGCTTTTAAAGAAAAAGAAAACAATGTTGTAGTGAAAACTTCATCAGATAAAATGGAATTTATAAACAAGGAGAATTTTTCTTCCTAATAGATACATTGCTGTCCATTCCCACATTCTTTATCATCTCTGCAACCTCTTTTTACCATGACAGAAACTGTATTTTCCCCCATTTTTACTACCAAAAGAAAATGGCATCATCACTGCTTGCCACGCAGGAATTGTATGTATGTGACTCTCGGAGGAAATGTCTGGTTCATGATTTGGCAATAAGAAAGGACACTATAGTGGAGCAGGCGGGGAAATCCAAGGTTAAACTCTTGGGAAATGCTGTGAAGTGGACATTTGTTAGGTTTTGACATATGTATAAAGCTGTGAAATCATCACTACAATCAAGGTCATGAATGTATCCATCACCTCTAAAATTTTCTAAAATCCCTTTGTAAATTCATCACTCTTGCCCCTCCCCAGGCTGCTACTGATCTGCCTTTCTGCTTTTATTGATTAGTTGGCATTTCCTAGAATTTTATATGAATTGAATCATACAGTATATGCTCTTTTTGTCTGTCTCTCTTCACTCTGCATAATTATTTTAAGATTCACCTATATTGTAGTATGTATCAATAGTTGGTTCATTTTTATTGCTGCATAGTATTCCATTATATGGATACACCACTGCTTTCATTCATTTAATTATTGGTGGACATTTGGGTGGTTTCTGGTTTGGGGCCCTTATAGGTAAAACTGCTATGAAATTTTTGTACAAGTCTTTGTGGGCTTCCATTTTCTTGGATAAATACTTTGGAATGAAATGTCTGAATCAGATAGTAGGTACATTTTGAAATTTGGGGGAAACTATCAAATTGTTTCCCAAAGTGGCTGTACCATTTCACATGCTCACCAGTGGTGTTTGGTGTATTAAGTATCCTCAATATGGCTAGTATTTTTCATTTTAGCCATTCTAACAAATATTTCCCTGAGAACTAATGATGTTGAGCATCTTTTCAGGTGTTTTTTTTCCAGCCACATATCTTCTCTGATGAAGCATCTGTTGAGATCTCTTGCCTATTTTTAAATTGGGTTATTTGTTTTCTTACTATTGCATCTTGAGGGTTCTTTATATATTCTAGATACAAGTCCTTTCTCAGATATAAGATTTGCAAATGTCTTCTCTTGAATGCCTTTAAAAGAAAATGTTTAATTATGGTGACAGCCAACTTACCAATTTTTTCTTTTACAGATTGTGCTTCAGTCATAAATATCTTTGCCTCACCCAAGATCACCGAGGTTGTCTCATGTTTTCTTCTAGAGGTTTTATCATTTTAGGTTTTATATTCAGTCCTATAATCCATTTTGAGATCATTTTTGTAGTGGTGTCAAGTGTGAATCAATGTTTCTTTGTTTTTTGGCATTTGGGCTTTCATTTCACATAAGGGTGTCCGATCATTCCAGCACCAATTGTTGACAAAACGATCCTGTCTCCAATGCCTTTGTAAGCTTTGTTGAAAATTAGTTGCCCATATGTGTGGACTCTCTTTTCTGTTCCATTGGTCTATTTGTCAGTCTTATATAATATCATACTGTCTTGATTATTGTAGCTTCACGATAAATCTTAAAAATGGGTAGTTCATGATATGGGCTCTGGTGTGGGGAGAGAAGGTGACGTTCAAAGGTTAAGCTCTTAGGAAATGGCTGCCTTTGTTCCTCTTCCTAACGTGTGTGTGTGTGTGTGTGTGTGTACACATGCCTGTGTATCAGGATATCAGAGAACTGACCGCTTTTTCAGTGCTAAATAAAAATTTCTCCTAGGAAGTTTCCTTCTATATATATCCACTCCTAGGCTTTATTACCTGTTTCAAAAAAATCAATCAAGTATAAAAACTGTCACCTTCAGCACTCTGTTAAGTATAAATGCAGCATCTCCTCACATACATATACTGACCTGCCTTCATGTGGCCTAGGTTCTTATCTCTGAATATAGTAATGCATGCAGCCCTTTCCTAGATTCAATATCCATCAACAATGAATGTTCAAAAGTTTGGTAAGAATGGGTTAATAGCTTTTCTGGGGTAATCATGTGGCAAACCTGGAGACCTAGTGGACCCATTGCTCTAACCATAGAGTGTGGATTCTCTTACATAAGGGTTTTTGTTTGTTTACAAATGAAATACCTGATAGAGTGTTAGTATCCAAAATATATAACGAATTTACAAAACTCAATACCCAAAACCAGATAATCCAGTTAAAAAAATGGGCAGAAGACATGAGTAGATCTTTTTCCAAAGAAGACATACAGATGGCCAACAGATACATGAAAAGATGTTCAACATCTTAATCACTCATCATCAGGGAAATCAAATCTACAATGACATGTCACCTCACACCAGTCACAATGCCTAAAATCAACACAAGAAACAACAGGTGTTGGCAAGGAAGTGGAGAAAAAGGAACTCTCTTACACCGTTGGTGGGAATGCAAACTGGTACAGCCACTCTGGAAAACGGTCTGGAGGTTCCTCAAAAAGTTAAAAATAGAACTACCCTATGATCCAGCAATTGCACTAGTAGGTATTTGCCCAAAGGATACAAAAATACTAATTCAAAGGGATGCTCCAATGTTAATAGCAGCATTATCAACAATAGCCAAATTATGGAAAGAGCCCAAATGTCCATCGACTGATGAATGGACAAAGAAGATGTGGGAGATATATATATATACACACACACATACATATATATATATATGTATATACACATAAATATACATATATATGTATATGTATACATATATACATATATAGTGGAATATTACTCAGCCATCAAAAAGAAAGAAATCTTGCCATTTGCAATGACATGGATAGAGCTAGAGAATATTATGCTAAGCCAAATAAGTTAGAGAAAGACAAATGCCATATGATTTCACTCATATGTGGAACTTAAGAAACAAAACAAGCAAAGGGAATAAGAGAGGAAAACCAAGAAACAGGTTCTTAACTATAGAGCACAAACTGATAGTTGCCAGGGGGAGGTGGGTGGGGAATAGATTAAATAGGTGGTGGGGATGAAGGAGGGCACTTGTGATGAGCACCAGGTGTTGTAAGGAAGTGTTGAATCACTAAATTTGACACCTAAAACTAATATTACACTGTTTGTTAACTAACTGGAATTTAAACAAAAACTTTGGAAGAAAAAGAAAAAGGAGGGGGTTTGTTTGCTTGCTTGCTTTATTCTGTTATTTTATTGTGGTTTGGTTTTTGCACAAGGGTTTTTACAGAGTTTTGCTAGCTTTCTCAAAAAAAATGAGTTAGATTAGGGGCAATTTCTTGTCCTTTAAAATAGCTGCTCTCTTTTTTTTTCTCATTTGGTGTTCAACTCATTCTTCCCTTCCCTGAGCACCATTAACCACCACCTACCTCAAGCAGTTGGGGCCATAGAAGCCTAAATCCTCATACCGGTTCCATGTTGCATTACTGGAATCACAAACAAGTCCTTCACACTGAATATTATTTTCTCATGTAAATGGTGGAAACCAATTACTATTCAGCCTCTCATTCCAAAAGCTCTCCTAAGACGTATCACAGAGAGACATCTACAGATGTACCTTTGGTTTAGGGGTAAAGTTATCTCCCTTTCTGGACTCTGAGTTTTCTAAGTGCATGTTAGCAAAATTTTTACTTGATCCTAATACATTCATATTAACAAGATATTCTACTCTTTTTAAGTTTATTTATTTTGAGAGAGAGAGAAAGAGCGCATACATGAGTGAGGGAGAGGAAGAGAGAGAGGGAGAGAGAGAATCCCAAGGAGGCTCTGCATTGTCAGCACAGAGCCCAATGCAGGGGCTCAAACTCATGAACTATGAGATCATGACCTGAGCCAAAATCAAGAGTCAGACACTTAACCAACTGAGCCACCCAGGTGCCCCAATGATATACTCTACTCTGGACCTGCAAAAAATCCTAGTCCTGGAACTAGAAAGTCGAAACACATTTTGCCTTGGACACCCCATTCCCTCAGGCATCAGTTTTGACTTCACCTTCCTCTTGCTTCTCTCCTACCTGCCCCATTACGCAGATAAACCTCAGATCTATTGATCGAGAGCTCCACTTCTAGAGGAACTAGACTGCAAGTGTGCTTCTCTGTGCTCTGTTCTCCAAGTTCATATGTAGTGTGCAAAGTAGAATTTCCAATGCCATTGTTAGCACAAGCCAAAATGTTAATTAACTCATGAGTGAGGAAATAAACAAGGAAAACCAAAAAAAGTTGGTTTAGAGAACGCTGAGAAACATGGGGTTTATATAATCAGTTGGGAAATGAATGTGAAGATAACATTGTCAAGAACTGCTTCTGGGAAGGATGTGCTAGATAAAAGATACACTGGACCTTACCACAGTAATTGGGCAAATATGGATATACTTAAGAAGCTGTATTTTCAAACACGTCAGAGAGCTGTGAAAGCAGTAAGGAATCGGGAAAAAAAAGTTTTCAGGGAATAGAGAACAATTAGAATATGAGCTTATGATTGCCAACCTTTGCTCGTTCTCTCTCTCTCTCTGTCTCTCTCTCTCTCGACATTTACCCATTCTATCTGCAAGCAGAGATTGAGCTTGGCCCAGGAAGAGGACCCTGCTGGGGCAAAAAACCAGCAAAGCTTTTAGTGACTGTGTGGAACAATTATGACAGTGTAGAAAAGAGGGATCTCAAACACATGACTAATCTGCAAAATGGGACGTTTGCAGAGGCCTGAGTAGGGCAGTAGCTAGGCACAGGGTCTGAAAATTTTTCAAGTGCAGAGTGAAATCTACTGGAGTTTTGAAGTAATTACAAATCAAAACCTCCAAGAGCCTGCCTCAAACACATACCCTGTTTTCCCCTCCAGACATTCGCCAGAGTTTTCATCTATAGGGGGCTGAACACTGGAGAGCGGGGCTGTGAATCTCTGGAGAGCATGTCTGCATCTCACAATTTTTCAGGACTGAGGAAACACAGACTCACAAGGCTCTTTATGAAAGCCCAGAAAAGCCTCAGTCATGACACAGGGGTAAACCAGGGTCTCATGTGTCTTTCTAAAGTTGCAAATCCTGATTGGATTGAGTTTACCAAGATCTCATTTCAACTGTCTAACAAAAAAGAGGAAACTGTCTGATAAATAATGACATCTGATGCATCTATGATCCTCTAATGCACCTTTTCTGGAAAAATTAAAAACTTACTGACGAATCAAGAAAAGATGGCCAATAATCAAGAGAGAAAAAAAGAACAGGCAATAGAATTATACACAGATGACCAAGAAATTATGGTTAACAGATGAGGACTGTATAATAACTACAATTAGTACATTCAAGAAGATAGAGAAAAACATGATCTAAATAAGTAAAAAGATAATAATATTAACAAAAGGAAATCTATGAAAAGTAGTCCAATAGACAGTCTGAGACTAAAAACTCTAACATTTGAAATAAAAAGGCAATTGATGGGTAAACAGCGAATCACACACAGAGCCAGGGTGAGTGAATCAAGAGACAGTTTAACAGAAATTGTCTAAACTAATGCATGAATAGAAAAAAGAATCATTTTAAAAAGAACACAAGAGATTTGTGAGACATACTTAAAAAGTCTAACATACAATTAATCTTAGAAGGGGAAGAGAGAAAGAGCAAGTCAGAAGCCATCTTTGAAGAGGTAATGTTAGCTAAAATGCGACAGGAAGTTACTCAAATAAGAATGCTGCCAGCAGAAGGGAGGAGGGGAAGGGACAAAACAGGGAATGGATGTGTTTTGTTTTGCAGAACCAACTGCTCCAGACAGAGTAGCTCAACTAGGTGTTTCGCCTGATAGTCCCTTACCTGAGCGAGTTTGAGCTGGATTGGAGCTGAGGACTGCACAGAAGCCCCCCTGAGTTGTCCTGAAGTTACCTTTAGCTCATTCTAATACTAACGTCTCCTACAGACGGAGCTTTCCACCATTTTTTGAACACACGATGTGTGCACTAGCATGTTGACGTGGGAGACCCTCACAACTGAACCCTGCCCCCGCCCCCTAAAACACTGAATACGGCTACCTGTGCTAACCCCACAGGGACAAGTGCTTTGAGAACAATCCCCGGATCTCCTTACTTGTGTGACAAGCAATAAAAAGGTGATTTTTTTTTTTGCTTTCAGCATTTCCTTGGGTTCAATTCGATGCACCCTGAGTGGTGAATCCCTTGGGACGGGTTATAGCCATGGCCAAAAATTTTCTGAAGGTGCTGAACCTCATATTCAGGCAGCTGAGCAAGTTCACTTTGCTGTTACTGCCACTTTCCTGTAACATCAATGGGCTGGGTTTGATTTAACTGGTCTTCACTTAAACAGGTTTTCCTGGTTTTTACATGGCCTTTCTCTTTTGAGCCTCATGTTGTAGCTGCCGAATGTCAGTTGTGCCAAAAAGGAAACAGACTCAGGGAGACCCTGGACAAAGCCACACAGCTAAGTAGCAAGGCCACAACAAAAATTAATATTTGGCTACATATTGATATTTCCATTTTTACAAAGGACTGGAGTACATTACAGTTGTTTTGAAATAACTGGTAACTATGGTTTTTAGGTACTTGAGGAAAACGCTTTACAAATGAATCATCAGAAGTGTTCAGACTTATTCAACCGTTCTAATATCTCCATCAGACCTTGAATCAGAGTAGCCTGAGATAAAAAAGCCCATATGCTTGTGTCAAGACTGGCTCAGGGATTACCCTTGACCACTCAGAACTTCCAGCTCTTTGATCAAGAAGGCATCAGCAGATTACACGCAAGATGATATCACTCCATACCGCAGCACGTTGGGGCGCAAAACAACTGGGGAGAAGGTGGCTACCCGAAAGAAAAAAAAGATTCTATGCTAGGCACCCTCAGTATAAGTCAGCAGCTGACAGGTAGGAAAGTTCTATCTATTTTGCATTTTCTTTCCGAACACCCACTCAAAGAAAGTGTTCTCTAAAGTGTGGAAATGAGTCAGCACATGAAGCTTACTCTCCTGATCAGCAGCAGAATTTCTTGGAGTCCAGGGCAGGACTGGATGTACTTAGAAACCAGTCAGCATTTACCGCTGTGCTAAGTCATGCGTCTGTCCCACAGAAGCCTCCAGTCCCCCTGGAGTTGCCCCTGCTAAGCCTCATGATGTTTCTGACATCATTCCTGTTCTCTCATGAAACTGGCACGGGTCCAAACCCCACCCCTGACTATGGCTCCCAGGAGGAAGTCATTCTTCACATGCAAAGCTCCATGTTGGTCACAGAGTTAGTTATTAGGAGACATTGGAGGGGCACCTGGGTGGCTCAATTGGTTAAGCGTCTGACTTATGTTCAAGTCATGATCTCACGGTTTATGAGTTCGAGCCCCGCATCAGGCTCTGTGCTGACAGCTTCGGAGCCTGCTTCAGATTCTGTGTCTCCCTCTCTCTCTGCCCCTCCCCCACTCACATTCTGTCTCTCTCTCTCTCTCTGTCTCTCTCTTTCAAAAAAAAAAATAAACATTAAAAAAAAAGAAGAAGAAGAAGACATTGACAAACTCTAACAATCTCTAAAAGCCAGAGAGTTTTAGAGGCTGGACCATTGGCTTTCACTTGCGCTGACCAAACATCTCCCGGCACTGAATCTCTCTGAGACAGCCTGACTGATGGCATGCTCACTTGAAGCATTTAAAGAGAGAGAGAGAGAAGTGGTATTGTCTCCAGAGGCTGTTAGAGCAGGTTGAATAGGAAAAAGCAGGACAACGAACACCACTGTTGCCACTGCCTATTGTTGAGCGTGTGGAATAATCATGGCACCATTTCCAAGAAACTGCTCTTAGTCTGCCCTGATTCCAAAGTTTTATATCAAGTAAATCAGTGGTGTCTGAGAACTTAAAGTATGTGCTTTGATCCAAAGCATTCCAACACGCACTACACATCCTTGGCTCCAGGACAAACAAGGCAACCATTTTTTAGAAGACAATTAGGGGGCGCCTGGGTGGCTCAGTCGGTTAAGCATCCGACTTTGGCTCAGGTCATGATCTCACGGTCCATGAGTTCGAGCCCCGCATCGGGCTCTGTGCTGACAGCTCAGAGCCTGGAGCCTGTTTCAGATTCTGTGTCTCCTTCTCTCTGACCCTCCCCCGTTCATGCTCTGTCTCTCTCTGTCTCAAAAATAAATAAATGTTAAAAAAAAAAAAGAAGAAGACAATTAGTACTTGCTTCTCGTGTGGTTTCTACCAGGAATACACCATGTGAAAAGAAATTTTCCAGAAATAACATTCAAATTAAGGGATTAGACATAAAGTGTCATGGAAGCAATACATAGGATAAGGAAACAAAGATAATTATAATACCAAAAAAGAAACAAGAGGAAACTTGAAGAAGGAAGAGGAAAAGAAGAAAACGTGGGCATGAATGACAGTGTTGGGCTGTCTGGCCCACATCTACTGACTGAGAAACTCCGGAGAGGGGGTACCTAGCAACCTGTACTTTCCAGTAATTCTGAGACAGGCTGAAGTTTGCAAAAATACTGAACTGGAACATTCTGTGACCCACATTTTAGCTTCTTTAAAGGTGGGACTGCCCCTTTTCTGTTTCATGTATTCCCGTGTATTTCGTGTATTCTGTTTCATGTGGGAATTAATGGGCCATTAATAATGATGGGTGACTGGCTGGGCAGTTCCTATTACAGTCACTGAGATAACCAAGAGAGGAGCCCCTGGAACTTCCCTGGTCCAGTAAACCCAAGTCCACTAGGAACCTGAGGTTACTACAACTTCCGGGGTAGCAACAATCCACAACACAAGTGTTCCAGTACATCAGCTGCGGTTTCCACAGGACAATCAAGGTGTCGTTCACATCTAATTAGTCCTGGGCTTGTAATCAGGGGTGGCAAGATATCTGGCTTTCTTCCTTAGCAGGAAGCTGGGTTACTCACTGGCAGCTGAGGTGCTTCCCAAACCTCTGACCCATGACTGGAGACAGAGCTGTTATTTCCTGTCTCTGGGTACAATTAGTCTAACTCAATCCTCATTTTTATTCTACTGTTAAACTTGATCATTTGTAGGGCAATGGCTGAAACCATTGTGGAGTCAGACCGACTGATAGATGCTCTGCTATGTTGCAAGTTTAGAGTTTATTTTTGGTTCTTGGGAGAGTGCCAGATAGGCCATCTGGGTGTGGTTCCAATTCTCCCGACGCATTACAATTAACTCAGTATATCTCTATAGGATTTTTTAAAAAAACTTCTGCATTTAGAAATAGGTATTCTCATATACTCATATGTTCAACAAAGCTTTATTGAGATATAATTCAGACACTATAAATTTCTCCATTTTAAAAGTGTGTCATCCAATGGGTTTTCGTATATTCGTAGAGTTGCGCATCCATCGGCACTGATTTCTGATCATTTTCATCACCCCAAAAAGAAATCTCATGTGCATTAGTAGTCACTCTCCATTCACTTTGTACCAACCCACTCCTGGCAACCACCGAACAACTTTGTTCCTATTGATTTGCTTATTCCAGACATTCCCTATAAACAGAACCAAACAATATGTGGCCTTTTGTGACTGGCTTCTTTCACTTAGCATAATGATTTCAAAGATTGTCCACGAAGTAGTATGTACTGTAGTACAAATTTCCGTTGCTATATGAAAGTTTGCTTTACACTTGGCTTTTACAAAAGACCTATGTTAGTACCTGTTTTCACTCACTGAAAGATATCTGATGAGATTCTTCACTTTTACAAAATGGTAATTGCTTCTTTGCCTTACAGTGCTTCAGATTACAAAAGGTTTCTTAGGAACACTCTGCGTTTGAAGTGTGGAGGACATCTGTACTTCATTCCTTTTCATGGCCAAGTAATACTCCCCTGCATGGATATACCACACGTGTTTGCCCATTCATCAGTTAATGGACATTTGGATTGTTTCCACTTCCTAGCTATAATGAATAATGTTGCTATGAACATTGGTGAACAGGTTTTGTGTTGTTAATCATGTGAGGTATATATCTAGGAGTAGAATTACTGACTCATGTGGTAACTCTATGTTGAACATTTTGGAGAGCTGCCAAGCCATGTTAGGCAGTTCTCAGTGAATTCTTGCCAGCATTAAATGAATGTCCCAATTTCTCCATATCCTTTATCACTTATTATTACCTGTCTTTTTAAATTTAGTCATCCTAGTGGGATTTACATTCCCTAATGACTAATGTTGAGCATCTTTTCAAGAGCTTATTGGCCACTCGTATATCTTCTTTTTAAAAATGGTTGTTCGGGGCGCCTGGGTGGCTCAGTCGGCTAAGCGTCCAACTTCAGCTCAGGTCATGATCTCGCAGTTCGTGGGTTCGAGCCCCGTGCCGGGCTTTGTGCTGACAGCTCAGAGACTAGAGCCTGTTTCAGATTCTGTGTCTCCCTCTCTCTGACCCTCCCCCATTCATGCTCTATCTCTCTCTGTCTCAAAAATAAATAAACGTAATAAATAAATAAATAAATAAATAATAAAAACGGTTGTTCAAATCCTGTGTCCTTTGTTTAACTGGGTTATTTGTCTTTCTGTGTTAACTTGTAAGAGCTTTTTTATATGTAGGGATACAAGTTCCTTATCAGATATATAATTTGCAAATATTTTATTCCATTCCATGGGTTACACTTTCAGTTTCTCAAAACATGATAGGTTTTAATTATGATGAAATGCAATTTGTCTATTTTTCTTTTGTTGTTTGTGCTTTTGGTGTCATAGCTTAGAAACTATTGCCTATTCCAACACCATAAGATTTACGCCTGTTTTTTTTAAGAGTTTGACAATTCTAGCTCATACAGTTCAGTCTATGATCCCTTTTAAGTTAATTTTTATATATGATGTAAGGTACAGGTACAAACTCCTTTATTTACCTATGGATATCTATGTGTCCCAGGACCATTTTTTGAGAAGACTGTTCTTTCTCCACTGATTTGTCATGATTC
Source organism: Acinonyx jubatus (assembly GCF_027475565.1). NCBI lineage: Eukaryota > Metazoa > Chordata > Mammalia > Carnivora > Felidae > Acinonyx > Acinonyx jubatus. The sequence goes on from NC_069388.1 coordinate 56,871,582, forward strand.
TCTTGCTGATATCAGTTGCTCACAAATGTAAGTGATTTCTGGACTCTAGATTCTCTTTCACTGATGTTTATGTTTTTATGTTTAGACTTATGACAGCACCACACTGAAAACTGTAACTTTGCACCAACTTTAGAAATTGGGAAGTATAAGTCAAAATGTACTTTATTTTTGTTTATTTTCAGGATTATTTTGGATATTCTGAATCTCTTGCATTTCCATATGGATTTTATGTTCAGCTTCTCAATTTCTGCGATAAAGGCAACTAGGATTTTCATACAGATTGTAATAACTCTGCAGATCAATTTAGGGATTATTGCCAGCTTAAAAATGTTCAGTCTTCTGATCCATGAATGTAAGATGTCTTTTGATTTATTTAGGTCTCCTTTAATTTCTTTCCACAAGGTTTTGTATTTTTGGTATACAAGTCTTGTACTTCTTTTAACTGTTACTATTTTATTCCTTTTTAGACTATTATAAATGGAATCGTTTTCTTATTTCGTTTTCAGAGTTTTCAGTACTATTGTATAAAATACAATTATTTTTGTAAACTTATTGGTTTACTAATAAACTAATTGGTTTATTAGTTCTAACAGTTTTCTGTAGATTCTTTAAAATTTTCTATGCAAAAAATCATGTTATCTGCAAATAGGCATACTTCTTCCTTTCCAATATGTATGCCTTTTTTCCCTCTGACCTAACTGGTCTGGCCAGCACCTCCAGTACAATGTTGAATAGAAGCCATAAAAACAGATATCCTTCTGTTGTTCCTGATCTTATCTTTCTCTCACCATTAAGTATAATGTCTGTTGTGAGTTTTTCAGGGATACACATCATCAACTTAAGGACATTCCTTTCTATTCCTAGTCTGTTGATTTTTCTTTTTATCATGAAAGGGTGTTGCATTTTGTCAGATGCTTTGTCTATATCTCTTGAGATGATCATGTGGTTTTATCTTTTATTTCATTAATATGTTATATTATATTGATTGATTTCTGGATGTTGAAACAACCTTGCATTCTTAGGATAAGTCTCCCTTGGTCATGGTGTATGATCCTTTTATATGTTGCTCTATTTGGTTTTCTGGAATCTGATATTTTGCTGAGGATTGTGCTGTCTATATGTATAAGTGATATTGACCTTCATTTTACTTTTCTTATCATGTCTTTGTCTGTTTTGGTATCAGGGTAATATTGGCTTCATAAAATGAGTTGTCAAGCATGCCTTCCTCATCTGTTCTTTGGAAAACATTTTTGAAGGATTAGTATTAATTCTTCTTTATTTTTTTTTCTAAATTTTTTTAACGTTTATTTATTATTGAGAGACAGAGAGACATAGAACGTGAGCAGGGGAAGGGCAGAGAGAGGGGGAGACACAGAATCCAAAGCAGGCTCCAGGCTCTGAGCTGTCAGCACGGAGCCAGACACAGGGCTCAAACTCACAAACCACGAGATCATGACCTGAGCTGAAGTCGGACACTTAACCGACTGAGCCACCCAGGCGCCCCAGTATTAATTCTTCTTTAAATATTTGGTAGAAATGAATATTCATTGGAACTCCAGTAAACCATCTGAGCCAGGGCTTTTCTTTGTAGGAAGGGTTTATTATTATTATTATTATTATTATTATTACTAATTGAATTTTTTTTACTTTTTATGAGACTATTCATATTATCTTTCTTGTTGAGTCAGTTTTGGCAATGCCTTCCTAGGAATTTTTCCATTGAATCTAGGCTATTCAACTTATTCGCATACAATTGTTCAAAGTATTCCCTTATAATACCTTTTATGTCTCTGAGGTCACTAGTAAAGTCTCCTCTTTCATTCATGATTTTAATAATTTAAGCCCCTCTCTTTTTTTCTTGGTCAACCTAACCAAAGTTTTGCCCATTTTTCAGGAAACCAACTTTTGATCTTGCTGATAGTCTTTATTTTATTTTCAGTTTTCTAGTCCATCTGTTTCCATTCTAATCTTTATTATACATTTCCTTCTACTTGTTTTGGATTCGGTTTTCTCTTCATTTTCTGGTTTCTTAGAGTGGAAAAATATGTTATTTATCTGAGATCTTTTAAAATATAGTCATTTACATTCCTATATTTCTCTCTATGCATTGCTTTAGTTTTATCTCATAAGTGTGGTGTATTGCATTTTCAGTTTCTTTCATCTTAAAGTATTTCTAATTTCTCTTTTGATTTCTTCTTTGATTCATTATTTAGGATTGTGTTGTTTAATTTCCACACATTTGTGAATTTCCTAAATTTCTTTCTCTTATTGGTTTTTGATTTTATCCTATTGCAGTTGGAGAACATACTTTGCATGATTTCGATCCTTTTAAATGTATTGAAGATTATTTTATGACCTCAAGTATGGTCTATCCTGGAGAATGTTCCATGTGCAGTTGAGAAGAATGTGTATTTTGTTGTTGTTGGGTAGAGTATTTTGTATATGTCTGTTAGGTCTAGCCCAGCAATGTAAAATTCACAATGTCTACCATCCAACCAGAAACTACTAAGCATAGGGGATATAGTCAATGATATTTTAATAGCATTGCATGCTGACAGATGATAACTACACTTGTGGTGAGCATAGCATCTGTATAGAGAAGTTGAATCACTATATTGTATACTTGAAATTAATGTAACATCATGTGCCAGTTATCTCAAATTTTAAAAATTAAGTTTATTTTATTTAGGGGAGGGAGTAACAGAGAGAGAGGGGGAGAGAGAGAGAGAGAGAGAGTGAGAGAAAGGGAGAGAGAGAGAGAATCCCAAGCAGGCTCTGCACTGTCAGCATGGAGCCGGACAAAGGGCTTGAACTCATGACCCAAGCCAAAATCAAGGGTTAGATGCTTACCTGACTGAGTGACCCAGGCACCCCTAAAATAAAAAATAAAAAGAAACCTTAAACTACTAAGCATTCAAAGAAGCAGGAGAATATAACCCGTAATGAGAAGAAAAATCAATCAAAACTAATCCAGAAATAACACCAATTATAGAATTAATAAACAAGGACATTAAAACAGTTATTTGAATGTACTCCACATGTTCAAGATGCTAAAGTATCTTGAAGTTTGATCTCAAACATGTTGACTAGAGACATGAAAGAGATTTTTAAAGATCCAAATCATGTTTAATGAAATGAAAACCACCATATCTGAATTTTTTAAGCTTGTTTATTCATTTTGAGACAGAGAGAGAGAGAGAGACAGAGAGAGAGAGAGAGAAAACAAGTGGGGGAGGGGCAGAGAGAGAGGGGGACAGAGGATCTGAAGCAGGCCCTGTGCTGACAGCAGGGAACCCGACGTGGGACTTGAACCCACTAACCGTGAGATCATGACCTGGGCTGAAGTCAGATGCTTAGCCGACCGAGCCACCCAGTCACCCCCATATCTGAATTTTTTTAATGAATGGGATTAATGACAGATTCGATACTGCAAAAGAAATTATTAATAAACTTCAAGACATGGGAATAGAAATTATCCTAAATAAAACAGGGAGAAAACAATTGGATTGAAATGAATAGAGCATTGATGAATTGTGGAACAACTTAAGGTATCCAAATATGCATGTGATTGTAGAGTGTGGGGGGCGGGGAGGAATGAGGTAGGGTGTGGTGATAGAAAAAAATATTTGAATAAATAATGGCCAAAAGTTTTCCAAATATGATGGAAACTATAAACCCACAGATTCAAGAAATGCAATAAACCCCTAGCACAAGAAGCCTAAAAAAGATATACCAAGGTGCATCATAATCAAATTGTTTAAAATCTGAGAGAGAACTTTAAAAGTTGCCAAAAGAACAAAGATAAAAATGACAGCAGATTTCTTATCAAAAATGATACAAAGCAGAAGATCTTGGATGAATATCTTTAAAGCACTAAAAGAAACAACTGTCAGCTTACAATTTTTTAGGCCATGAAAATATCTTTTGAAAATGAAAGGGAAATGAAGCTGTTTTCAGACACATGAAAGCTGACAGAATTCATCACCAGCGGACCTGCAGTACATGAAATGTTAAAGTGGGTCCTCCAGGCAACAGGAAAATTATACCAAATAGGAACCTGGGTCTATAGAGAGGAATGAAAAGCAACGGAAGTGATAATTCCATGGGAATATATATAAGATTTTTTTTTAATTATTTAAAATCTCTTTAAAATATCATTGTTTAGGGATGATTGGCCAGCAACCCTACCTGATAGCTCCTTCCTCCGAACCCATCTCCTTTGAGAATTGTTTACACAAGTCATAATCATGAGTTCAAGCCCCACATTGGGCATGGAGCCTACTTAAAAAATAAAACGAAACTATTTGAACCAAAATAACAAAAATGTATTGTGGGGCTTATAACATGAGGAAGAAAAATCTGTAATACTAATAGTACAAAAGCTGGGTGGAGAGAAATGGAAGTGCTATAAAGTTCTTATACTATACATGAAGTAGTATAACATCTCTTGAAATTAGGCTGTAGCAAGTTGAAGGCATGCTTAATAGATCCCTTAATGGCACAGATTGCAGTTGACATGATTGGGCGTCTGGTCAACAGTGCCAGTAGATTGATCTTGAAGCTAGTTGTGTCACCCCTTTGCCTGTAAAAGATTAAATGGCTCTGATAATCTCCCCCAATCAATTCTGAAGGCTTTAACCTATCTTTCCATTCTTGTCGGTCAAGACGCCCCTTACATGCCCATTGAAGAAACAGACCTAGTCATCTGGGCCTCCTTGGGACACTTCTGGAAACGTGAGTGGACAATTAGGATGTGTGAGGTGGTGTTACACCTCGAATTTGCACCTGGTGAGTGGGTAGACCTGTAGCAAGTCTCAACAGTCATGTGGGAGGAGATCCAGGAAGGTACAAACCATTTTCCAGATAGCAAAGAGCTTCTCATGTGTGGCAGAACCCTCACATTACCCTTGAACTAACTAACACCCATAGCTGCACACCTTCTTGGGTAAATAGAGGAATGGAGACCCATACCTGGAGTCATCTGTTTAGTTCCTGCTTTATAGAATGTCTCCTTCAATTTCCAAATCCTTTTCCATTGGAAGAACTTTATAGACTCTGAGCTATTGAACGCCATTGTGAAAAATATTCCCACTTTTTCCCTTAGCAGAATGTCAGTGAGAAAATGGGCATTCCTTATTAGACATTGCAGTGGATTGAGGGAGGCTGCAAATCTTTGTCTCTTTGTCCTTTGAGAGGGGTGGTTTGTGTTCCTTCCGCTTGAATCTGGTGTGAATGCCTTACCCGTGAGAGGCAGGGAAAGTGACATGCCAGCTGCAGACCAACACCTCACAAATACCCAGCAGCTTCCAGGTTTATGCCTTTGAGAGTTTGGAATTACTGTGTAAGAAATAGGCTACCTTGAAGGAGCAAACACGTGGGAAGACCATGCAGAGAGCCCCTTAGGCTACATGGAGAAGAGAGGCCTGGTCAACAGCTGTCCTCACCAAGATGCCCACAGTGTGAGGGAACCACATTGAACCCCATCGGCCCACGTAAGCCCCCCCATGACTGCAGCCCCAGCTGACACTGTGTGGAGCAGAACTGCCTGACTGACCCCAGCCCGCCCACAAAATCATGGGAGGAAACAAAATGGTTGCTGTCTTACTGGATTTGGCAGGGGGTGTGATTGCACAGCAATGGATAATTAAGACAGCTGCAAAAATCTTAACATTTGAGCTTCTCTCAGAATTACCAAAACTAAACTCAAAAACTAAATGTCAAGTCTTATTGTGAAGCTGGAGACCGTGTGCTGGTCGTCACTGGTGACATAAAAAGAGGGCGGGGCTGGAAGTGGTACTACCGGGTTGAGACCGGACTGAGCTACTTATGAGCTGTTTGACCTCGATAAGTCACTTGACCTTTGGCTCCTCCATCTTCTCACCACACAGTTAACATCAGTTTTAAGTGGTTCCGAAGAAGGCCAAGTGCAACCATATGAAACGCAGCTTTTTACTGGGTGAGGTAGGATTGCATTTTGCCTCTTCTCTTCTCTTTGAGCTTAGAGCTTGGTTGACCACACACCATGACTTTCCAAAAGCGAGTACTGTTGTCTCCTGCCTTGGGAAGGCAAGAGGATGTGAGATCTCGGCTACTAAAAAGGCAGTATGCTGTCCATTTGACATCCAAGAAAAAGTCCTGAGGGTGGTTCTTACCTGCTCAAAGTTTTAAGGCATTTCACAGAGGTTCTGCAAAATTTCTGAGTAAGTGGTGACAAGAACAGTGGAGGAGTCACACGGTGAACTTCTGAGAAATCCACCACACTTCACCTTTTCATCACTACCAGTCTGCACTAAGCTGTCAATCCCTGGGGGCGGAAGGTGCAAGGGAGGGAAGGAACTAAGAGCGGAGACTTTTTTTTTTCAGTGATTGAATCTTTGTTTCTGTTCCAGTTTGTGGAGCCCATGGCCCCTCCCTCCATCCCAACATTTTTTGCAGAATCATCCTGTTGCCTAATGGATTCTTTCAGTACTCAGTTGAGTTTTTGTTTATTGGTTTTCTTATTATCTCTCTCCCCGACCAGGATGTCAGCTACATGAAAAGAGAAACCTGTCTGCTATGCTTGCCATGTTTTAACCGTGGTCCCCGGAACAGCACTCTGAACACTCACAAGATACCTGTGCAATGAATGTCTTAGTGTGTCCACACTGTTACAACAAAATGCCGCAAACTGGGGGGCTTATGAACAACAGACATTTATCTCTCACTGTTCCAGAGGCTGAAAGGCTGAGGTCAGAGTGTCCCCGGTCAGGTGAAGGCTCTCTTCTGGATTGCAGACTTTTCATTTCCTCACACGGCAGAAGCAGGGAGTTTTCTGGGGGTCTCCCATGGTCACTAATCCCATTCATGAGGGCTGTACTCTCACGACTAATCATCTTTCAGTGGCCCCACCTGCTAATATAATCATCTTTGGGGGGGCGCCTGGGTGGCTCAGTCAGTTGGGCGTCCGACTTCGGCTCAGGTCATGATCTCACGGTCCGTGAGTTCGAGCCCCACGTCGGGCTCTGGGCTGATGGCTCAGAGCCTGGAGCCTGTTTCCGATTCTGTGTCTCCCTCTCTCTCTGACCTTCCCCCATTCATGCTCTGTCTCTCTCTGTCTCAAAAATGAATACACGTTAAAAAAAATTTTAAAAAAATCATCCTTGGGAGTCAGGATTTGAGCATATGAATTTTTGGAAGACACAAACATTCAGGCCATAGCAATGAAGAAATACATAGTCTCTCACACTCTGGCCCCATATCTACCTCTTACTGAGTTTTCTAAGTGGTTAATCCTCTCACACACCCTTTTTTTAAGTTATTTATTTATTTATTTATTTATTTATTTATTTATTTAGAGAGACAGTGAGAAAGCAAGAGTGAGCATGAGCAGGGAAGGGGTAGAGAGAGAGAATCTCAAGCAGACTCCACACTGTCAGCCCAGAGCCTGATGTGGGCTCAAACCCACAAACTGTGACACCATGACCCGAGCTGAAATCAAGAGTCGGTCATTCAATGGACTGAGCCACCCAGGTGCCCCAATCCTCACACACTCTTAAGTTTGAGAACCACCAGACCTAATGCCTGGATCAAACAAGAATGTTTAGGAAAAAACAAGGAGACTGAGAAGGTTTCATGATATTCCAGACCCAAGAAGAAAAAAGGAAATTGTATGCCTACTGGCCCAGGGCTGTTTCCAAACAGACCAACCAGCCCATTTTACTTAGTACAAGCTCAAAACTGGCCAGGAAGGGTACTCCCTCAGTCCCTGCACTGTGAGAACATCCTCCTGAAAGCTCTTTGACACTATTTCTAGGCACATCCAGGGCTGTATGACAAACCCTGATCTTGTCCTAACATGTGAGTGCGTGTGTGGCTCTGAGGCTAACCTATTGGATGGCAGAGCCGGCCAGGAGGCTGAAGACCAGCTTGTCTGAGGGAGGTGGGAAGTACAGGGGGCCTGGCTTGAGGGCCAGACAGAAAGAGATTCAAATCCAACTTCTAATCGCACTCTTTACAACAAGCATATTTTAGAGAGATGAGAGATTGAAATTAAAAAAGAAAGGAGAGGGGCACCTGGGTGGCTCAGCTGATTAAGTGTCTGACTCTTGATTTTGGCCCAGGTCATTATCTCATGGTTTGTGAGTTCAAGCCCCGCCTTGGGCTCTGTGCTGACAGCAAGGGGCCTGCTTGGAATTGTTTCTCTCCCTCTCTCTCTGCCTCTCTCTTTCTCTCAAAAAAATAAATAAACTAAAAAAATAAAAAATAAGCAAGATATAAAAAATAAAGGAGAAAATATAGGAGAATTTCTTATAATCCTCAACAGAGGAAGGACTTTTCAGCATGGCCTAAAACTCAGAGGCTGTGAAGGAAAATGACATATAATTTCAGCTACGTAAAAGAGAAATACTTTCATATAGAAAAGACAGTGTTGGGAAAGCACTAGGTTCGCCAAACAAATGAAAACTTAGGGAAAATGTTGGCAACGTGTGTTACCAGCAAAGGGTTAACGCTCGTGAGAACAATTCCCACAAATTCAAGACAAAACTGGGCAAAGCAGATGAATAAACAATCTGCAGAAGGAAAAAAGCAGCCCATAGACATGAAAAATATGTTTGAGATTACTAAAAATGAAAGAAATATAAATTAACATAGCCGGAAAACAACTTGTTTTGGCAAACACTAAAAGATTTCTAAGACCCAAGAGAGTGAGATAAAAGGAACCAGGCACAGCTATCGTGATCATAAATTGTTAAAACCTTTTTTGGAGGATGAAGTGTCACCATCACGCAAAAATTTGAAGTTGCATTCTGTTTCACCCAGCCATTTTATTTCTAGAAGTTTATCCAAACTGATTGTGGCACAAGTAAACAGCTCTATGTGTATGGTACAAAGCTATTGCTTTTTAACAGCATTTGCAACTCTGAAAACCTTGGACTGATGCCAAGAGTCCGTTGTGGGGAAGGCATGGCCCAAATGCTTGCATGGAAGAAGACTCTTGGCCAGTCATTGGCCATTGGCCATTGGCCAGGGGACACATGCATTGAGGAGTCCAACTGGGGTAAATCACATAACTCGTTGCCTGGCATGTAAGGCAACAGCTTCTCTCTCTCCCTCATAACCCTGATGTGAGACTGTAAAGCCGGGTGCTGCTACAACAGTCATTTCCCACCAGGAGGGGAAGCAAGCTTCCAGAAAAAATAACTTGCAGAGGAGGGCACATCAGAGGAAATGCCGAAGATAACAAGATAACCAGTGAAGCTGGAACCACTGGATTAACATCTGGAAGCTACTTTTTCCATGAACTTCAATTACGTAGGCCAAGAAATCTCTTCACTGTCTACGCCAGTTTGAGTCACTTTCTGATACTTTCTGAAAACCTCACGACATAGCTATCGGTAGGGAAGTAGTTGAGTAAATCATGGCACAGGGGCCTCTGGGTGGCTCAGTCAGTTAAGTGTCCAGCTCTTGATCTCACCTCAGGTCATGATCTCATGGCGGTGGGATTGAGCCCTGCATCTGGCTCTGTGCTGATAGTGCAGATCCTGCTTGGGATTCTCTCTCCTCCTCTCTCTCTGCCCCTCCCCTGCGCACACACATGCTCTCTCTCCCTCAAAATAAATCAATAAATAATTTTAAATAAATAAATAATGGCACTGCCATATAATAAAATACTGTGCTCAGGATAAGAAGTATAGGGAGCTATATCACCACTGTTGTGCACAGACTTCCATTAATAAGGAAAATGCTGGCGCACCCGGGTGGCTCAGTCGGTTAAGCCCCCGACTTCGGCTCAGGTCATGATCTCATGGTTCATGAGTTCAAGCCCCGCATCGGGCTCTGTGCTGACAGCTCAGATCCTGGAGCCTGCTTCCGATTCTGTGTCTCCCTCTCTCTCTGCTCCTCCCCCATTCATGCTCTGTCTCTCTCTGTCTCAAAAATAAATAAACATTAAAAAAAGAAGAAGAATGTTAAAAAAATAAAAATAAAAAAATAAGGAAAATGCTAGGGAATCATATGCATGGTATCACCCATTTAGTTAAAAAGATAATCTGTAGAGAGATAGGTTAGAATCGTAAGGGTATCATATGCATGGTATCACCCATGTAGTTAAAAAAATAAATTAATCTATATAGAGAGTGATAGATTAGAATCATAAAGGAAGAGAAAGCTTTTATTTCTACCTATATAAAGTGGTTTTTTAAGGCTTTAGCAATAAATACCTGTTACTTTAATGTGTGTATATATGTCTGAACATATATTTCAGCTTTAGAGCTCTGAAGTGTTCTGGATACCATCATTTAAAAAGTTAAGGTGTAACAGATGCTAAGGGCATAGTCTCCACATATCTTAGTTTTCACATAAGATGAATTTGCATAACCTTATGCTTATTTAGCTTTTGATCACTTTCTCCAGTTCCTTGTCTGCCTTGAAATAGAACATGTGTCTTGATCTCCAGAAGTAATAAAAATAAATAGAAATCCCCTCACAGAGCCTGGCACAACATGTCCAATCAATGGTAGCTCTTGTTACTTCATTTTTCTTGGAGTAAAGGGAGCCCTTCCTGAAATTTATTTTTGCTTGGGGCTCAATGAAACTCCAGTGAGCTCTGACATTATATGGCTTCAAACACCCTAGAAGCAGCAATAGCTCCCTGAGCCCAGCTCAGGAGCTGTGCTGGGGCTCCTGACCCTGGAAATAACACGGTCACAAACACAGCCCCAGGGAAACAGGAGGGGCCCTTTAAGGGAATCTTGGACTCATTCACCCAACCAGCTGTAAAGGAGCCTCGGAAAAATCATTTGGCTGCCCTGCTCATTTTTCAGAGGATTAGTCAAGACAAATCCCTTGGAATTTTCCTTAACTGGATGTCACCTCCTGTTTTCAATATGAAAAAAATAAAAGTGAAGAGCTGCCAATGAGTGGAGTCTTGGGCCACATCCCCGGATTACTCCAGGCCAAGTTTTCCTTCTTCAGGGGTGGGAGAACTGAGAAGCAGGTCAGTCAGGGCTTCAGTGTCCCCAGAAACCAACAGCCTGGGGCTCTGAGCGGGCTTCAAGGCCTCTTTCCATCCCAGCTCACACCTCTGTTTCATTTTGCAATGATGAATGTTACACACACACACACACACACACACACTTTGATCTTTTTTAAGTTTATTTATTTATTTTGAGAGAGACAGAGACAGTGTGAGTTGGCAAGGGGGAGGGGGGGCAGAGAGAGAGGGAGACAGAGGATCCCAAGCAGGCTCTGCTCTGCACTGTCCTTGCAAAGCATGACACAGGGCTCGAACTCAAGAACTGTGAGGTCACGACCTGAGCCAAAATCAAGAGTCAGACACTTAACCCACTGAGCCACCCAGGAGCCCCAACTTTGATGTTTTTGAAGGGCCTTCAATAAAGCTTTAAGTTGTTGTCAGTTATTATTGGTTTTCAGGGTAGCAGCTCTTCTAAATGAAACGCTGAACAAGGCTTGGCTTTGAAACTGTCTTACCCAGATGTATGCACGTCTATGTATGCGTAGGTAATTTCAGAAATATTCCCATGCATATCATGTGTGCTACAGAGACTCAGGGAAGACATCCAAGTCCATGAACTTTCACACAAGGGGGCAATGTTCTATTGGGTTTTTTGAAATGTTTACGAAGTACGAAAGAAACAAAATGTCATGGTGCTCATGTCTGGCACACAGGAGCACTCAACAAATATCTGTGGGATGACTGAATGACTTTGCTCTGGGACTCACGCAGATGACTTGGGCCCTGGTTTCCTCTCTACCAATAGAGACAATCACACCCACTCTGTGGGATGGTGGTCAAGGCTAAGGTGAAATGCTTTGTCAAGGAAAGGCATGCTGTGAATATAAGACACTGGGAATGGAGGGGTAGCCAACCTTGGTGTCCAGCTCTCCTACTGGAAACCAGCAGATGATCTGAGGTGAACTTTCCAAGGAACTGCACAACCACCCTCCACTCTTATCTCCCCTAGAAGCACATCTCCCCTGTAGTCAGGCTGCCTTATCAGTGTCCCCACACGGCAAGCTCAGCCAGCTTTGTGCTTGTGTTCATGCCGGGATCCTTCGCCGAAATGAGTTTCCTGGCCCTCTGCCTGCTTAGCAGAGGTTACCCTCCCTTTAAAGTCCAATCATCAGTTCATCTTTCCAAGAAGCCTTCAAACCATCTCTCTCTCCTGTCCTCACCTGTGCCCGCCACCCTCCCTGTGAGCAGGCAACTTTCCCTGGTCACCACCCTAACAGAAGGCAGGTGCCAATGTAGCCACCAGCTTGACTGTCAAAGCGCGCATCCTAGAAGACTTGACTTTTAAGTCTGGCCCTGGAGTGAGAACAGAGTTTTGTTTTTATTTTTGCTTTTATTTGTTGTAGTTCAAGAAACATATCCTAATAAATCAAAAGCCCAAAGCCTAGAAGCCTGGGGCATTGAGTTTATGTCATAAACCAGACAGGGAGTACACATCTGAACCAGCACATAACACAAGAAGTATGAGGACATATGACTGGGTTTGGGACTGCAGTGGAAATGGCATGGGAGGGATGCCAGGAGGAATCTGCATCTTGATGTCCAGACAAATCTCACATTGAAGACCTACCTCCAACATGGAGCCTGTGGACGGGGAGCAAGGGGGCTGGGGTAAAGGAGGCCTGAGGGAAGCCTCAGAGTTCCAGTAGCTTCAGTGGGCTCGGATAAGTTCCTTGGCTACCCATCCTTCCCCACAAATCACCTGCCTCATGAGACCAGGGACAAAGCAGGACACCCAGTGACCAGGTCGATGGGCATCACAGGCCAGCATCCACTGTGGGCAGCACTGGGACAACAGGGGAGAAGAGGCAGGTGGAGAATCTTGAACCGGTCTAAATACTTGAGGAAACATGTGAGACTGAGAGGGCCTGAGTTCTCTCCAACTAGAAAGACTGGATTTTTCCAACATCTGCACAAGTAGGGATTCATGAACTAAGATCAGTTACAGAGAAAGAAAGTTCCATTTGGGTGTAATGTCACCCTCCTATCCAGCAGCTACCCACATCCCCTGGGTGACCAGCCATCCCAGTTTGCTCTGGACTGACCCAGAATTAACACTGAAAGTCCCTTGGCCCAAGAACTTCTTCAGGCTCAGGCAAGCCGGGACAGCTGGTCACCCTGCCTGGTGCTAATGTAGCCTCTTCTCAGGATGTCCCAGCTTGAATGAGAAGCAGAGACTCTGTTGATATTTAGAATATGTTCACTGGACCAGCAAAGGTGACTGTAACTATCCCCACACTGAAGTCTGATGGGGGTTGGAGTGGGGGGTGTGGAAACTACTGTTAAAGAAATAATTAAAATACGGTGTGATAAGGGGAAATACAAATTAGCACAATGAGCTAGAACTGCACATCATGGCTAAAATCGAAGATTGACAACTGGAACCTCATACGCGCTCATGGGAACATACGGGAAGCAACCGCGTTGGGAAAAGTGATACTTTTTTTATAAAACTATAAACTATAAAATTATAAACTACCCTTTAACCCAACGAGTCTAATCTTAGATATTTTCTCAAGAGAAATAAAGCCATGTGCCCACAAAGGACCTGTACTTTATAGCAGTCTTAGTCACAACAGCCAAAAACTGGGGAAAGCTCAGGTGTGGGAAAGCTGGCGAACAAAGTAGGGCATATTTGTACAATGGAAAAGTGCTCTTGAAAAAGGAGGGACCTACACACACGTGGATGGATCCCCACAACCTTATGCTGAGTGTATATGACACGCCAGGAGAGACAAAGCTAATCAGAAATCACAGAAATCAGATCAGTGGTTTTACAGGGCTGGGGTGGGCAGTGGTGGCCAGGCAGGGGCACAGTGGAACCTCTCCACATGTTGGAAATCCTATATCTTGCCTGTGGTGGTTGTTACATGGGTTTTTACATTCGTTGGAGCTTATCAAACTGCACGCTTAAAATGGATGCATTTTCCTGTTTGTAGATTATACCTTAAACGAGTTGATTTTTACAAAATCAGAATGAGAAAATAGAACATGATGCCATAAAACACTGTAACAAGCATGCACACCAAGGGGGTGAGAGAAGCCTTGGTCACTGGGCTGGGCCAGAAAAGTCAAGGAACCGAGCGGGCAAGAGGAGGAAGCACACTCCTGCAGAGACCATCCATACGTGCGAGGAAGCACAGGAAGAATGGTGGGCTGCAGAATGGCACAGAAGGGGTTGGGGGGAGCCCACCGTGAGAAAAACGAGATCTGAAAGGTAGGTCTGGAATAGTTTGGGAAAAGTCTCACGGGCGCTGCCTCTAGGCTAATGTTGCTCAATCATGATGTGCTGATTCACGGAAAGAGCAGCTGGGTAGTGTTACTGTGGCATACAAGTGGCATGTTACTAATCGGGACTCAGTCAAGGGGATCCCTGCAATGTCTCGTTCCTCATGTGCAGGCTGCTGTGTTTTCTTAAGGGAGAGAGGGAGAGGGCACTCCCTCTGAGTGGGACCTTCCCCGTGCTGCAGGGTAATGCACAGTCAGGGGCCACTGTTGTTGGCAATGGCTGGGAAGAGGTCCGTGCTTCAGAAGGATGCTCCGGCCACAGAGTCAGGAGAGGACTGGGGTGAGGTGAAACTAGAAGCAGGGAGACCAGTTAGTAGGCTGGGACAATGGTCCCCCAACCCCAAGGCATGATGGGGTTTGGGTTAAGGCAGTGGAGGCATAGGGAAAAACAAAAATGTATGTTTTGGCAGCAGATGCAACAGCATTTTGTAAGATTAAGAGCACTAGGAAGTTGGGTAAACCATGAAGTGCTGACTTGGTGAGTAGCCCGGCCATCCATCACTCGGGACAAGATGGAGAAGAGGGAGGGCGGTCCAGGAGCCAGTGGTCTTGCGTCCCATGACACTACTGACAGTAGCCCGTGTTCATGATCTCTGCTCTTAACTGAAGTCAGGACAAAACTGTCCTTGGGGCTCTCTGCAGGACATATTTGCTCCCTATCAGGCAGGCTTCCTGGAAGCATAACCCCCAGTGTACCCCATGACCCACTTCAGACCAGGGACGAGAGCACCAGCCCGGGTGAGAGAGGTGCCCACAGGCTCTCACGGTCCAATACTCACATCGCTCTGCAAACATGCGTGGCCCTAATTACTCCATTCACTCTGTGCTGTGCAGACCTAGCCTAATGCCCCTTCAGAAGTTCAATACGAAGTCCCACCCTCAGTGACAGGCAATGGGTCCTAACAATTAGAAACAAGCTACTCTGTAGGATAGGACACCGTAGGGTTCTTGCTTCCGGGTGTGTATCAATAAAACCTGGCACGCTGGGGAGTTATGTAATCAGATTCTCCCAGGGCAGAGTTTTCTGGAAGCGAGTTCAGAGTCCAAACAGTCTTGCCCCTGTCTCTATATCATTACTCACCAAACTTCCTTGTGGAGATGGAAAGAACAGGCACAAAATTCTGAGGTACAGATCACGTATGATTTTTCGCAATAAAACTAGGCAGCAGCAGAAACCCACAATTCAAAATCACAGTCCAGAGAAGTCTAAGGCGAGAGTATTGTTTTTAGTTGGGGAACGGATGCCCACCCGTGCATCCGGTAAACAATTCCCAAGGGACATGGGTTCGGAGGAAGGAGCTACCAGGTAGGGTTGCTTCCCTAAGCCCTGAAACCTAGCGTGGCGGTAAGTCTGTCACACAAGATCGGAGTGTGCCATGACTCAGAATTTACTTGGTTTCTCAGAAAGAAGGAGCTCTTTGCCCCCTTGCCTCAGCCTTCCCTTCTGGGAGCAGTCCTCCGCCTCAGATGCACTGGGCTCCTTACCCCACTGTCCTCGCAGTCCCTCCTCTGGCCCTGCCCACCTGACCCGGAGCCCCCTGTCCCTGCTCTGTGTGTGCACACGCACGTGCATCAGGGCCCCCACCCTGGCCGGATGCCCGTGAGGGACAAGGGGCAGCCGCCCCTCTCGGGGGCCCTAACTCTCCCTCTGAGATGTTTGTGTTTCCTGCCACCTTTCCCTGTGGCGGGATCAGAAGCAGCTAGAGGCAGCAGGTGTGGACTCCCAGCACTCCCAGGGTCTGCCGCCCCTGCTGTGGACAGCAGCGGGCCTGGGATCTGGGCTGTGACCTGAGAAGGAAAGGACACTTCAAGACTCTTCTGGGCTAACAGTTTTATCTGTCGAAAAATAATAGCTGGGCTTATACTGTCAGGAAGAGGAGAGGAAATAACATTTCTTAGGTATTCAGGGCTTAGTTACTTATCAGCCAATTCTTTTTTAAAACGTGATTACTGGTTTCCTGGACCAGACAAGCTTTGGAGCCGAGCTTCTCCCGGCAGTGGGAGGGAGAGAATCAGGAAGCCATGTACGAGTGACAAGACCTCAGGCCCAGGCTGAAGCTGCCACTTCCTGGGGACCTTGGGCAAATTGTCTAGACTTTCTGTGCCTCGGTTTCCCTATCGGTAAAAGAGGAATGATGGATAGTGATGGAAACTAAGGCACAGGGTTCCTGTGGGTACCACTCGCTCGCTTGTGTATGCATGAGCACCTATTGTGTTTGGTCACAGTTCTAGAGGAATAAAACAGGGAATCTGTATCAGGGAATAAAACAGAGATTCCAGTCTCTACAGAGAAGGAGGGGGGCGGGAAATAGAGTGGTTGGTCGGGTGGGGCAGGGACTTGGGAGAGGCAAACAGGTACCCGAGGCCCAAAACTGATGGTGGCATTGCACACGGCCGGCGCTTGCAAGGCCTTGACGGTGAGGGCCTCCTTCAGGGGTGCTCCCTGGGTGCCTGCAACTAGGTCAGGTGCAGGGAAGGGTTGATCAAGGCAGGCAAAGTGCCTCATAAAGCCCTTAATAACTATTAGCTGCTCTTAAGAGAAGCAGAAAAGCTCTGAAATAAAAACATAAATTCTCTGGGGTGCCTGGGTGGCTCAGTCAGTTGAGCGTCCAACTCTTGGTTTTAGCTCAGGTCATGATCTCATGGTTTGTGAGTTGGAGCCCTGCGTGGGGCCCTGCGCTGGCAGCACAGAGCCTGCTTGGGATCCTCTCTCTCCCTCTCTCTCACTGCCTCTCTCTCTCTCTCTGTCTCTCTCTCTCTCTCAAAATAAATAAATAAACTTTAAAAATACATATAAATTCTCAAACGTTTCAATAGGAGCAAGCTATTTAGTGTTGGAGCAAATAGCTGGACACATCTCAAAGCGTGGGTCCCCAGCTCCGGCTGCATCTGAGAGAGGCCAGGGGGGAAGCAGGCATAGATGCAAACATATCCAAACAAAAGCATTAATGCTGGAGCACAAGCCACCCCAGAGATTTTGATTCCATTGATCTGGGGAGGGGCCCCAGCGTCATGCTTGAAAAACTCACCCAGGGGACTCTAGTGTAGGATCAGGGTTGAGAACTACTCCCCAGGGTGAGGTGACGTTTGAAATCACAACAGCAATCACCCCACGGGAGCACACTATGTGCCGATCACTTTGCCAAAGGCTTTATGAGAATTATCTCATTCCACCCCGCTTCACCTGATTCTACTGGGTCAGTCATAGTATCATCCTCATTTCACAGAGAAGGAAACAGAAACTTCAAGATTTTATGTAACTCTCTCAAAGTCAGGCAATTCACCACCTTCTGCTGCCTCTCTGCCACAGCCCGGACAATAACTCATGCTTTTAATGGGTCTACTAAGTTTTCAGGGAACGATCAAATGTGCACGATGAGTTCTGCTTAAGAACACAAGACACCGTGTAATTTATTTTACAAAGATAGACATGCAAAATAGTTACAAATTTACAAAACTGGGTGTCCAGAGCAGTGAGCTCTGATTCCTGGAAAATGCACTTAAGAGCACATTCCTGGATGATGCCCAGTAAGTGAGATGTGCTTGCTCCGGAAGGATGAGTCAGGGTAGACAAGAGGCAGGGGGCTTGTCAAGTCTGACGCACCAGAGATTGAGCAGGGCGCCGCTTTAGAAACAGTGGTCTCCTCCCTGAACCACAAGGTGATGTTTAAGAGGAAACCTAAGTTTCCGGAGGGGAGTTAGCCAAGTCACAGAGGAACCCCCGAATCTGGGAAGCCACACAGGAAAGAAAATGTCGAACAGAAAGGAGGCTCTGGCCACAGTGTCCTGATGCAGGACCATGATAATTAAAAAGAAGCATTGGCAGCCACCCCAGAGCGGGGCTCCTGAGGAGAGGCAGAAGACAGCTGCCCTGCAGTTCTGGGGCGAGGGTGGTCCCTGGAGATCTGAAGCTGGGGTGCCAACATGCTGTCAGCATGGCAGAGGATCAGTTCCATGGTTCACTCTCTTCTCCTGCCAAACCATCTTCGCAGAGTCCCCATCTGCCGCTTACTAGCTGTGTGACCTTTGGCAAGTTACTTAACCTTTCTGAGCCTCAATAGGCGATAGCTAATACTACCGCTTCCTGTTATTAAAAGTGGATGAGTTTTTATAGGATTGTGTCATGCGCAGCCAATCACCAGATAGCACTGCGTTGGGCAAACTTTTCCTATTAAATACCAGATGGTAAGTATTTTAGACATTGTGGGCCAGGAAGCAAATATATATTTGCTCCGGAAGGCAGGCACGTGTTTGGGCCCAGATGCGTCTGTTGGAGACAGTCTCGGGAAGAAGAGCAACCTGTGCGTCAGATCGGTGCGGTGGGGGAGTTGAAGGTGACGGAGACCCTTCTGAGACCCCACACCCTCTCCTCCTGCACTCAGGCAGCCCCCTAGAAGAGAGGTCACTGAGGCTCCAGCTCCCAGACTGGGCAGTGCCCAACCACATTGGGAGTAGAGTGGGGAACAGGGTAGGGGAGGACACATCACCTTGGCTTCACAGTGCTCACCAGTTACCCCCAGAGCCATACAAATACAGGTGATAGGTGACATTGGCCTGAGGGCCGCAGTTTGCCGACCCTTGACGCAGCAGGAGAAGCCTAAATGTAACGCAGTTGTGAGTTGTGGGGTGTGATCGGTGAGCACACCCTCACCGGCATTCTCCAGAGCAGGACCCCGTTAATGGGTTATGAAAACACTTTAGTGGATCACTCCTGGCATTTTTTTTTTTTAATACGAGAAAGAGACTGGAATATACCCAGGTTTTCAGTTGCATCCCTCTATGTGGACGTATGCTCTGGGTGCAATGTCAAATGTGTCTCTTACTGAGGATTGGACTCTCGGCATACTTTTTGGCTTCTGTATCCCTCAAGAAGGGAAGTTCTCCCATCTACTCATCAAATATGCATGGAACGCTATGGTAAGTCTTTGAGGAGAGGGGTCAAGTCATAATCTTCTGATTACCCTGACACCTACCCTCTTAGCTGGTGGGTAGAAAGTGATGGGAGGAAAGGGAAGCTGCTGGCATGTGCAGCCAATGCATATTCCGGGAAGGACCCTGGCGAGGGGCAGATCTTTGCTGGTAACCCCCCCACCCCACCATGGGCCTTACGGGCTTTTACAAGCAGAACTTCTTACAGAGACTCCTCTGTGCTCAGAGGAACCCTAGGGTTCCTTGATGTGCTTTGGAGGCACACGGGCTCTTGCCTTCCCTCCCTGACTTCAGCCAGAGTAGCATCGCATTTTCCTTCCATGTTTTGAGATGTCCTGTACATTTTCTTCTGACCCCAGGGCTCCAGTTCCCGAACATTAAACACCAAGCCGCCCATAGATGCACATTTATGTATACACGCAGCCAAGAACCCCCTCCCACCAACCTTCCAGTAATTGCTCTTGACCCACAGGGGAGGGAAGGCCTTGCCCTCAGAAGCAAACAAACTTCAAAGAGCTGTTTGAGAAGGAAAACAGGTCATGTGTACTTGAAAAAAGGTCAAAGGACATTTGATAACAGGGGGAGTGATTATTTTTTCTGGAGTACACAAGGGAACGTGGCATAGAAGGTCTGCAGAGAGGTTATGAGGCCTGTGCAAGCAAGGAAAACTGAAACTCCTTTTGGTCAGGTGAGTTTATGGTGGGGAGATGAGGGGAGTCTGGTTTCCTAAGCAGGATATGAAAATAACTTACCCCAAATTTACAACTGAAGCTGTGTGCACCTGTGTCTGAGGTTGGGCGATGCAGAGAAGGAGTCAGGGTTCCAGCGGGGCCCCACCAGCATGTGACATTGGACAAGAGGGTCAGGTGACACCTCGGCCTCTCCAGCTACAAACCCAGTGTAAGCTCATCTATCTGTCTCTCAAAGTGAAGCAGTGCATGTGGAATCATTTGAAGCCTTTCGATAGCTAAGGTATCATGTTATTCATTTTCTCCCAGTCATTTGTTTCCGGGTCTGGAAGGAAAACCTCACAAAAAAAGGGGAATTTTGATTAATACCAATTCACTGAGTTCTCCACATAGCCCTGAGAAACTGGTAACTCATTTCAGTTCTCAAGGGGCTTTCCTAGCAAGGGAGGTGTCCCTGGTGATTCCACACCCTCATTTCTGAAGAGGAAAAATAATCACTTTCCACCACAGCCGCTGTATCGGACGAACCATTCATCTGAACAGTATGATGCCCAACAGAAGTTAAATGATGCAAATGACCACCACGTTTTATAGGAACACACCAGCCCTTGATTTGGGCCAATAAGAGACACACTGTAAGGCTTTGTGAATCTTCAAGAATCAAGTCCGAGCTTTTCATTTTGACCTAACTTTCTACTTTGGGCTCTGGATGCAATTCACCATAGGGACTAAAAATCTCAGGAAGGGAGAAAGCTCTCCAGATATCCTTAGAGGAGGAGGAAGTGGGGACCAGATTCAGGGCCTGCCTGAGTTTATGACCAGCCAAACCTCTTATTGACCCCACATGTGTCTATGCCCACCTGTAATCGTAGCACAATGCTACAGTCCCAGAGAAACAAGCACATGATGGAAAGCAATCACCAAACAATGTACCTACATGACAGGCTTCGGAAACAAACCAGAAGAATATTCTTCTCACTAAGTTAAGAAATAAGGAAACTGATACAAAGAAGAACACTTTATGAGCTGTAGAAAGAATGAGGACATGTGACTCAGGCCTGATCAATCAGATTATATCATGCTCATGACCACAGTGACTAGTCTAGAGAGGATCATAGGACATAGCTGAACAGAAATATCATAGAAAATGATCTTTTCTCATGTGAATTGCTGTGCAAATATAACGTACACCTTGAGCTACCCATGGCTGATATGCCTACATGCAGGGAACACATTCAAGAGGAAAAGATAAGGCATCCTGATGGCCCCTGGATTCAGCCATGCCTGATGCTGTTCTGTTCCTGGGTTTTACTTAACTTCACTGTCTTTTGAACCAATAGACTCTCTCTCTTCTCTTCCTCTCTCCCCCTCCCTCTCTCATATGCTACTTTGAGATAAGTTGTCACTTGCAAATAAAACAAACAAACAAACAAACTACTAATAGATCTTTCTCAAGAGAAGTTTGGGGCATTTCCAGAGGCATTGGGCATACTTGTATCGCTACCTAATAAAAGCTGTTCATATAAAAAAAATTACTAATAAAAGAACTTAGTTATGAGTGAGATTATATGTAAAAGCTTTATATTTTTATTCATTTGTATATTTTGACTATGATTCAAAAAGAAAACAAAAATGACCTAAGTGAAAAACATGTAACTTAGAAATCTTGAAATATTATCTTTATAAACATGTCAGTGAGAGAAGTTGCCTGCTCATTCAATACAAATGCAAAGTTAATCCTTGGTCAAAAGTAGTCAAACAGGGGCTTTCCAAATTGGGATGTATAATAGGATTTTGCTGCTCTGAATGTCATCCAAAGGAAACATTTCCAAAACACAGAATGCTCAGTGGACCCACTCAACCGTTCAATTCAAGAAGAGAAAAATGTTTATTGCTGTTAAGCTATAAAAACACGTCCAAGAAACTAAAATCAAATGTTTTGCTGGAAAATCAATTTGCTACTTTGCATTCACTAAGATGTTTTAATAACAAAACGCCTGTGAAACTATGGCTCTGAATTCTAGTCTACTGTTGCCGGTGGGCTGGGATTCTTCTGTCACCCTCGTTCACTACGGAGTCCTTGAAATCTGTCACCATCACAAGCGTGAACGATGCCACGAGGCAGACGCTGCCACAGGCACCGTCCAGACTCTGACCCAGTGAGAGACATATTCTGCTAGAGAAACCCCAGAGGGCAAACATAATCATTCTTGCCCAAGGTCAGAGAACTATTCAAGGGAGAAGCTGGAATGAGAGACCCCAGTGGGGTGTCCCCAGCTCCATTCGCCATGGGTCTCATTTAGAAATGATGAAGAAAATCCACTTGGTAAGTGTATCAGCCCCGAATCATTGCCATCCTCACCTTTGCATGTCAGAATAGAGCCAAGGCCACGTGATCATCCTCCCCAGTGCTGTGACACTTGGGCCACTGGGATGACCCATGGCCCGTGACAAGAGTCTGAAGATCCTATTGCTCCGTGACTGTAAGTCAAGGAATGTTCTGCAAGGAACTCGTGGGTCACTAAGGGATGCTTATTTTACAGAGGGGAAAATTGAGACCCAGAGAGGGGAAGTGATTGTTCAAGGTCACACAGCCACACCTGGGCACAAAGCTCAGCCCCAAACCCAGATCTCACTCACCTGCCAGAGCACTCTGCCTCTTGAACTTTTCTACCTTCCCACATGCTTGTCTTCCACCTGGTGCCCAATGGCAGGACCTCCCGTTCATGGTTAATCCTGCAGGGTGATAGATGTGTAGACTCGCAGGGGCTTTGCCTGACCCCAGCTCCCCCAGACTCTGGAGACATTTGCTGTACCTGTAAAAAAGGGATATTTTTTCACTTTTACATTTACATCTACATAAATATATATAGGGAAAGGCAAAAGAGATCATATCTCATAAAATGGTAGCCCAAACTCTGTCCCTCTCTCCACCCCCATCCCTGATCGAGCTTTTAGCATTGCTCACATCCCTGTCTGTGACTCATACTGAAGATGTGGTGTCCTTTGCCCAGTGCAACTGCCCCAAAGTACCTCCAGAAGGGGGAGGTGGTGATAGCTCACAGCAGCTAAGCCCAAACCAGCCAAACTGATAGAATTCCCTTCAGGTGGTGCTCTGCCTGAATTAGCTGTGGTCTCTCAAATGATTCCAAGCTGAGAACAATCAAGAAGCAAACCAGAAAGAAAAGCAGCGATTACATCATGGCTTTGGGTACAAAGTTACAGAGGTTGGGCTTGTTGAATCCAAGTGGCAAAAAGGGACTCATCACCGCAGGACCAGAAGGCAAGCGCCCTGAAAAATGGCTGTCCTCTGGAGTACTGGGAGAAAGAACAATTGAGTCTCCAATGGCCAGGGGTCAGGGGGTGTGAGGCAGGGGGAAAGAAGACGAACCGTCCTGAAGTGGTTTGGGGCCGCACGTATGCTTCATGCGCACAAGAGTAGGGGAATGATTCCTCACCTCGCTGTCCAGATTAACAGAAGACTCTCACCGAGCCCCTAAGTCAAGCCGGCTGCTTGTCTATGACTGAGCGTTGACACCGAGTGTGTGAGGCAGTCAGAGGACATGATCCCGTGAAGAGTGTTTGCCTGGATGCCTGATCAGAGTGGGCAGCCAAAAACTGTCAGGTCTCTCTGTCCCCATCATATGTGGCTGGGTAGCCAACTGCCTGTTAGGTTGACAGTAGGTTCTCTGATCTGAAAGCCTGAAAGGGTCACGGGGAGCTGTGTGCTGTCAAAGGCCAGATGCACGGAGCCTCCCAGTAGCAGGGAAACCTGTGGCCTGTGCTGATCATGTGATCACTTCCCCTTCCCCATGCACCTACGGTGAACAGGGAATTAAATGTATGAACTGAGTAGTTCATTTGTTTTCCCCCTTGAAAGAGCCCTCTTTGGGTAAAATTAGATACTTAAAAAACTGTTCTGAGGCGTGGCATAAAGACGGCCTTGCGTGCTGGCAGGGAGGGCCTAGAAAACCCTCCTTCCGTTGGCAGACGGGGATCAAGGTCGGTGCTCAGATATTCTCATGTCTTCATAGGGTTCACACTGGGGAGGAAGCTAATGATTCTGGACCAACAGGTCACCACCACCCTCACACACACACACACACACACGCACACACCATCCCCTCCCAGGAGAAGCCTACACAATTGACCCATCAGTTCATCAAAGGAGACCCTCATAACCACCCCAGAGATGACGGCCTTGATGAAATGAGAAATCTGAATGGGCCTGGAGGCTCATCTTCTCCCACTAGCAGCTGAGCTGGGAGCTGATTCTGCAGGTCTGAGTTAGCTGAAGGGAAGAACAAGCTACCATCACCCCCTGAGTTCTAGAGGCCTCCCCTGTCCATCCAGGTCACTTAGCAGGGAGCATCCATTTTCACATAGTTACCTAGTCCCTGTCCCTTGACCCCATGTAGAGCTTTATGAGTGGGGGGGCTCCTCCAGTAGACCAGATGTTCTGTGCCCGGCCCCCATGCAGGGTGATGAACACGCCAGAGCTTGTGTGGGCTCTTAACCAAGACCTCTGTGGCAGCTTGCCCCGCCTCTGAATGTCCCCAGAGGCACACTCTTTCTGAGTATTTACTTCGCTTTGTGTCATTTTTCTGTTTCCTCAATCTCTTTCTTTTTTGTTTTAATTTTTTTAAGTTTATTTATTTATTTTGAGAGAGAGAGAGAGTGCATATGCAAATGCAAGCAGGGAGGGGGCAGAGAGAGAGGAGAGAGAGAATTCCAAGCCATTTCTGCGTGCTGTAAGCGCAAAGCCCTATGTGGGGCTTAAACTCACGAACTGTGAGATCATGACCTGAGCTGAAATCAAGAGTCAGGCGCTTAACTGACTGAGCCACCCAGGTGCCCCTCCTTAATCTCTTCCAGTGGACTCTTCACATTACAATCAATACTACCTGCTTCAGGCAGCCACTCTCCTTTTTAAAAGAGCAGATTTGAATCCTCTCTCTACTGAGAGGCCAGATAAACAAGTATCAGAGGGCAAATATACTCTTGGAGAAGACCAGAGAACTCTCCTTTGTGGAAGAGATCAAAAATCAAGAAAGGAGCAAAGTTCCACAAAGATCACAAACCTTTTGAGCATCTGTAACTAGGATGTTAGAACATTAGAAACAACGGAGGAGACAGCCATGCAACAATACGAAGGGCCCTTCCAAGAGTCCACTCAATAGAATCAGCCCAGAAAACATTGTTCTTCACCTACACGAGAGCCCTCTCAAATCTGGCCCCCTGTGCTGCAGGCAGCTTTCGCTGGCCCTTTGTAGAAGGATGCTTTGCAGAAACCACTAGAAGAGCCTCCCCTCATGAAGGAGCATCCAGCTTGAGCCTACAGTATTTGACCTTTCATGCAAAAGCCAACAAGAGAGCAAAGGGCTCCACACCAGCCCCGGCACACAGTGTGCACACAGTCACAGTTAAATAAATGAGTGACCGAGTGCATGAGAACAGAAGGATCTAGAACACTAGAAGTACAGTTAGTGGAGCCCATAGGATTCTGTTGGTAGGACCCAGTCCTTTAAAGATGATCCTTAGCAATACAGAGAATCTCTGTAACTGCTGTGTTAGATGAATTAAAATTGAGAAATGGAGCGGATCGTGCAGAATACAGAAGCTGTCGAAGGTTAACCAGTGAAGAGGACCAGGGGTAGGACAGACACATCACCATCGCTCTCTAGGGCAGAGACTGTGGCCAGTTCTTCAATGGGGAAGTATCAGTGGTTAATGTCAGGATGATACTGTGCATACATTTGGGCGCTATTCATATTCACGTGGACTTTTGACGCTCTGGATGTGGTTATCAAATACTTTTTGTGTTTCTTATGAAGTCCTGAGCCCAAGGACTTCTTTAGGCATCAGTGAGGAGGTATAGCTGAACCAGGTGATGGCCACATCTGTAGGCCCAGGGCATACAGAGGACAAAGAGAGCAATGTTTGCAAAAATAGGGCTGGGATAGGGCCAATTCAGTAAGGTGCTGCATCTTACACAGGGATGTTATAGCATCAGCAGTAGCCAGCCTCCAATATGACCCTCCCCAGATGATCCTCACTTTAACTAGTATCTATGCCCTTCTACCTTAACTATTAAATCAGGACTGGCCTACAGAAATAACAGTAGGTGACCCCTAAGCTAGGTCATAAAAGGCATGTAGCTTCCACCATGGTGTTTAGGATCACACATTCCAGAGGAAGCCAGCTGCATGTTATGAAGACACTCAAGCTGCCCTGTGGGACATGTAGATGGTGAGGAACTGAGATCCCCTGCCAACCACCAGCATCGACTGATCAGCCATGAGTTATCTTGGAAGCGGAACTTCAGTCCCAGTCAAGCCTTCAGATGACGGCACCCCTGGCCAACATCTTGACTGCAACTTCATGAAAGGCCTGAGCCAGAAAGCAGCCAAGCCAACACTCCTGAATTGCTGGCCCTCAGAGACTGTGAGCTAATAAATAGTTGTCATTGTTCAAACAAGGAAAATTCATTAAACAGCAGTGGATAACTAATGCAGTGTCTCTTTTAGCCATGGAGAAGGTATTTTTCATTCCATTCCAAACTCTTAACTCTACTAACTGAATAGTTGAGAGTGGCAAATAAATGGCCCATGTACGCACTACCCCAGCCCTCTTCATATTCAGACAATACAGGAGACAATTTTGGAAGACAAAATGAAAAAACTAAACAATATATGTGTGTGTGCATATTATGTGTATACATGTATTATACATGTATATGTACACATTTATATATATATGTATACACACACACACACACATGTGTATTCTCTCTTTCTCCTACACACACACATAATAACGGTACAGTAAAACTTTGGATTGCAAGTAACTTGTTCTGTGAATGTTCTGCAAGACAAGCAACATTTCTAATAAATTTTAACTTAATAAGTGAGCGATGTTTTGCAATACAAGTAGTATGTGACATTGAATGTCACAGGATCACAAATGAGCCAATGGTGCTTGAAATTTGCTTTCATGTATGAGTGCTTTGAATTACAAGCACTGTTTCGGTTTCCAGAACAAATTATGCTCCAAACCAAGGTTTTACTGTACTGAACTAGAACTCTGGTGATTTGGGGTTTACTTTGATCTGCATAAAATGGGTAAAATTTGATGCACGAAAGGTACTTTAAGGGAAAGGAGTGTATGTCAGCCAGGAGAGCTTTGACTAAAGTTAAGTATGTGTTGATTACATATCTAGAAGGCACGTGTTCAGGAGCCAAACCAGGAAAATCAGGTGACCCAGGAACACAAGGTGCTGTGAATTTGGCTAGGCTCTCTCCTAACATTTCTGAGGCTTAAAATGAGACTACAAACAGGAACCACATACTATGTGTCTGGACATTTCTATGGTATTTAATATACACCTAGAAATGTTATGTCTGAATTTCTACCTATTTGTGTCCCGGGCCTATGGTCAGCAACCAGTTGGTCCCCTGACCCTAAAACTATAGGGGATTCCCCACCATCCCCACCACACCACACCTTACTTTTCTGACTCAGGATTTCTAGGCAGTTCCAAAACCACATCCTCCCAGCCAAAGGGAGGAAGAAAATATAATTATCCAGGGAACCCAGCTCCTGCCTAGACATCTACTTTTAGCGATTTGTGGTAGCCAACTGTAAACAAAAGCAGCAGCTTTCTCCTGGTCTTCAGAGCAGACCTGTGATTTTCTCCTATTCCCACACAAACTCAGCGCTCCCGCCCTGCCACCTCAGGCTCAGAAGAGTCCTCAAGCAACTTTCTTCCATAATCCCTTTTTGCTCAGGTCTTGGCCAAACTTACAAAAAAATTTCTTAGGAGACTGAAATTAAATTTAAAAGGAAGACTTGAGGATTTGTTGCTTATTTCTCTAAAGTGTGAGGCCCAGGGCAGGGACCTCTTACAAATCTGAGGGCAGTTCTGACCTCAGCCATTATGGATGCTATTGCTGGAGGATGCTCTTGGTCAATGCCAGCTGAGGATTTACTCCACACTTCTCCTTGGACAGGATGTAGTTGAGGGAATAGAAGCATCTGATGATTGACCACTAAGGTCCCTTTTAATGGAGATTCCATTTTTCACGATCCTTCAATATCCCCCACTGGAAGCTGGTCCTTGGGTAGGATTTTATGTCCCTCATCCCTTCGCAAACAAACATGATGGATTCTTGCCATCCATGTGATCACTGAGCTGCTCAGGGTTGGGGGAAAGCACTGAAGTCATGGTTAAGGGAATCAGATTTTGCTAACTTCACACTATGAGAATGAATGCCTCGGTCTCCCTATCTACCTCTTCCAACCTCCCAAAGGGTTGGAGAGTTATTACTTTAAGGATAAAGGCTAAACAATCCTCTTCTTGGTCCCTTGCCCACATTCAGTAATCACGTGGTGCTCCAGTATCACAGGAATTCTATAGATTAGGGGTCAGTAGACCCCAGCCCAAGGACAAAATCCCGCCCACTCCATGTTTTCATAAATCAAGTTTTACTGGAACACAACCATGTCCACTTTTTTACATACTGTCTATGGCTGCTTTTGTGCTATAATAGCAGAATTGAGTGGTTGAGATAGACACTGTGTGGCCAGCAAAGCCTGAAATATTTACTATCTGACTCTTCACAGAAAGAATTTGCTGACCCCTGCTCTAGATGATGACGCCATTAACACTCCTCTGCCTCCTATGTGCCGGGCATTGTTCTAGGTGCCATATCTCATTGTCACACCAAACTTTGAAATTATCTGATGAAATGATACCAATTTCATAGGTAGGGAAACAGAAACAGAGAAGGCGCTTAAGGAAACCTCTCCAATGTCACCAATGTAATAGGGGCTGAGACTCAGTTCTGGCCAGTCTGGGTCTAGAAGCCATGCTCTTAATGGCAGTAGTATACTCCTTGAAAATTCCATCAGAAAAATTCTACCTGTATTACTGGTGGCATTGATTTTATGAGGCCTTCAGATCCCAAAATCAGACGCCCAGTTACCTCCATAAATCACTGGGAAGGGAGATGCCAGCTATAGTGGGCAAATGGACATTCAGGAATGCAATAGCTTTTTAAATTTGGTTAGAATGAATCTATCCCTGGGAGCCTGAATGTTGCTGGGCACCAACAAAACGAAGTTTCTGGCTCCAGTGTGAACCCTCCTGAAGACCTCAGTGGCTTCACTCACATAAGGGCAGTGGTCCTAAGTAAAGTCTTTCCTGAGCCACCAGCAAGGTCCTTCAATGTACACCAAATCAGTCACCCAGGGACACACTCTTAGAAAGACCAAGCTTTGCCTTAATCAGAACACCCTTCCTGTAAGTGACCCCATTTTATCAGTTTGCCTCAACTAAATGTTAATGGTAACCTTCAGTCTATTAAAGGCCCCCACTGAAGGAAGAAATCACTATTTATTTAAGCTTCTTGGCTTTAGCAAAGCATGAATACTTCCATTCTGGAAGCGTTTTTTAGAGAATGCCAGCCAGCTATTGTTCAACCGTGGCTTTCAAAGCGCTCGTTGGTATCAATGAACAGCAAAAGGAAAGCTTCTGAAAACAAGGCCATTTGATGGAAGATCCCAGAAGACTTCACACATCCCGATCAAATAGGCTACTGGCTTCCTCAGGCTGTTGGCCTGAATCCCAGTTTTTGGCTTGACTTAAAAGGATTCAAATAGTCCCACCCATCCACACACACAGGAAGATCTGTTGCATCTATTGGATCTACTGGAAGTGATATACACTCTCCCTTTCTGGTCACGTTAGGAGACAGAGGGCATATGCGATTGATCTTAAACATCTCCATTGTCCTGGCTCTCTGTGGAGCAAGGTTGGCCGGGTTTCAAAACACGGTGCAGGCGTCGTGGCCAACTTAAACATCTCAGATGGAAAATTGCTTCTAGGTACAACCTACTTCCTAAAGTACTTCAGACTTAAAATTAACCCTCAGAAGGAGCTAGAAAAGATGTTAAAAGGCCTCTAACTCAAATCCTTTGTTTTTCAAATAAGAAACATGAAATTCAGCAATGTTTGGTGATATGTGGCTAAGATCACACAGTTAGCCCTAGTAGCTCGAGAGAGTCAGTTTGGTAAATGAAATGGAAAAGGAATATGTGCCTTGGGTCAAACAATGCTTCAAAATGTAGCAGCCTTCCCATCCTAAAATGTCTGGCCTTCCCAGAGAAACTACACTTACCATTCTTTAATGCATCCTTTCAGAAACATTCCAGACTGAGACAGCCTCAGTATATATGCCGATATACTTCTCTTCCACAAGTCAGCAAGTACATGTGATCACTCTGGTCCTTGCCCCCAAATAATCTCCACCTGTAAAAGTTGTCGCAGGCACAGCCAGGACTGTTTGTATTGGTCAGACTCCACCAGGCCCACACGCCTTTCATACAGTCATCACCTGCCAAGTTCTTCAGGGACACCTTCCATGTTCATTCACGTCTGCAGAACACAGCCCCAGCTGGCAGTGCCTAAACTTGGACTAAACGGGCTTAAATATGAACTCCCTGAACCCTGGCTGTGACAAAGGGCATTTAGATGTTACCTGCAATAGGCGGGTGTCATGGCACTGGGTATTTCACCAGATGGGGAAAAATCCGTTTTGGCTTGGACACTATTCAGGAAGTTACTTCTCCTACCAAGAGGATTTGGAAACACCCCTCCATCAAGTGCAGCAGGGCCACAGAGGCAGGACACAGAGCCCCGGACTAGAGGCAGCGGTCACCACCAGATCACCTCCTGACCACACTAATTGACAAAGCAGTAGCCGAAGTTCTGCAGAGCTGGCCAAAACACTCTCCTCAGCCACACCACTGGCAAACGCTGCTAGCAACCGCCTCCTCACCATTTCATTGGCTTCCTGAACAATGACCAAAAATTGAGCCATCTTAAGTCAAACCCCTTTTTCCATGGGGAAATGTCACGGGAGTTCTGCTCTTGGAAACCTACATCATGCAATAAAACAATGCCCAAACTAATAACTAAAATAAACACGCACATCTGTGCCTTTACTACTATTAAAATCAAACCCAGTTTCAAAGCAGCCTAGCGGCCCCTGGCTGGCTCAGTAGGAAGAGCGTGCAACTCTTGATCTTGGGGTTGTGAGTGCGAGCCCCACAATGGGTGTAGAGATCACTTAAATAAATAAAAACTTATAATAAATAAATAAATAAATAAATAAAGCAAGCAACCTCATAAGAGTGTCTTTGGCAGAATTCTCCTTCCAGGTAGACATACTGCAGTTTCCTTTACGTCAATGACCTAAGTGCAAAGAAATGCACGGAAACCACTTCCTTCAGCTTCTTCATTTTGTCTCCCTAGAGTAAGCAGATCAGTTTTCACTACTTCAAGAACCTGGAATTCTCATTCAGAATGTAGTCCAGCTGTCTCAAACATTTTATTGCTATTTGATGCTACCAAAAAAAAAAAAAAAACTTTTAATAATATATGGTGGGCAGGGGGCACCTGGGTGGCTCAGTCAGTTAAGCATCCAGCTCTTGATTTCGGTTCAGGTCATGATCTCACAGTTTGTGAGTTTGAGACCCACATCAGGCTCTACACTGTCAGTCAAAGACTGCTTGGAATTCTCTCTCTCCCTCTCTCTCTTGCCCCTCCTCCACACTCTCTCAAAATAAATAAATACACTTAAAATAATAATAATAATAATAATAACAATAATAATATGTAGGAGGATGGGGAAATTTCCATGGTAACATCTACTTTTACTTGACCTACCCCATGATCTGCCATTGCAATTTATCACCTAAACCACCTACAAGGTGAGTAAACAGTCTTGTGATCTGAGGGGCTTAAGAAAATTCCCCCATATCTCTCTCTAATGACCACATCATGTTGTCAAAAACTCGACCAGCAGCGGTCAATGAAGACACCTGTTTGAAGGTAAATGCTCTGTACAATGGAGAACTATGAACCTCATCAGTTAGTAAAATCTCAGTACACCTCAAGATAAAACTCATGGTAAAATGAGAAGAAACTGAGGAGTTGGGGACATAAGTCCACTGATGTAGTCAAACCTCAATTAAATGGGTGCATAAGAGCTTCCCTGCCCATCCCATGTTGGAAGAATGAATTGGGTTCAGTATAAACTATATAAAAGTATGAGCTCATGATTTTCTTGCCCATAGCCAGACTCTAGGAAAGAAGAGAAAACCAAAAATGAGGGAGTTCACCACCTGGGACCAAGGTTCCAAGAGGAAGGAGATGCCCAGGGACAAGGTGAAGTGGCCTGAGGAGGGCTTGTCTGCAGAGCACAAGGCTGAGACACTGGGGTGACTGTTTTCCCTGAAGCCAACCCCAAAAGGTTCAGGATGTTCCCACTGATTTCTGGGCACACGTTGCTATGACACTCTCTCTACCACTTCTACATCTTTGGCAAAACCCCCTCTTCAGTTTGTGCCACCTCTGGGGACAACATGTTCCATGAGGTTACTCCCTGCTCTGTGGGGTCATGTATTATTTTCTTGTAAATTTCCATGCATCCCTGGGCATGCCCTGCTTCTCTTGTTCCAGAAACAGGTGGAAAAAGCCCATTTTCAATCTAAAGGTATCTCGTTTTGGGGTGCCTGGGTGGCTCAGTTAAGTGTGCAACTTCGGCTCAGGTCATGAACTCAGTTTGTGATTTCAAGCCCCTCCTCGGGCTCTGTGCTGACAGCTCAGAGCCTGGAGCCTGCTTCAGATTCTGTGTCTCCCTCTCTCTCTGCCCCTCCCCTGCTCGCACTCTATCTCTCTCTCAAAAATAAACATTTAAAAAAATTTTAATAAAAAATAAAGGTATCTTGTTTTAATAGTTTTACAGATTTGTATTCTCAAGGCTGTTCAGTCTCAACCACTGAGCCTGCCCTCATACACCCTCCCTGATTTGTTCAGCCTGTAAATACCACTCTCAGTCTGCAATGAGTTGCTGGGATTATCACAAGCAAGGTTTGGGTCTGGGTGGCACATATCAGTGTCTCCTGTGACGATCCTGTGCCCGGAAGGAGACTTCAAGCCAGGCAGCACGTGGGGAGAGACAAAGGGAATTAGAACTCCCCAGTAATCTAGGAAATCAACCAACAAACAGAGAACCCCCTGTAATCCAATAACCTCTAGAACCTAGGCTCAAAGAGACTGGGAGTTGGAAATCATCATCAATGTCATCTGATGATAATGACAATTTAAGCAGTATTTATTCTGTGACAGACAGTCAATATTATTTTACCCTGTTTAATTTAATCTCTAAAGTCACTTTATGAGATAGGCATTATCCTCCTAGCTTATAGAGATTTTAAGGAGTCTGTCCAATGTCACACAGTGAGCAATTAGCTGTGCTAGGATTTGAACCCAGGCTAGCCTGGTGCTTAATTAGCCACCACATCATCTCCCTGGTCTGATACATTCTGGAAAGGTCTGGGAAGGAGATGGGACAGCCAGAGGTGAAGGACAATTCTGAGGCTACAATTTGTGGCCAGATCTTTTTTAAATATAAAATTAATTAGGGTACAAGGAAGAGATCATAGGAAAAACAGATCTCAGAGCAAAGAGTGTTGTAGAAAGGCAAAAACAAATAAAATCTTTCATCTCTGGTATCTCTAATACTTCATCTTACAGACATCTGGTCAACCACTCTCGGTAAATGTGTGCTATAGAAATTTCTACCAGAAATAATTTTTAAATTAGTGTTTCAATTAAAATCAATAATCTGCACTTGGGTTCTTCCAAGACTTGAGAGCTGTCCCTGGTCAGGTGTTGCTTAACTGCCTCCTTGTTGCTAAGATCCTGAAAAGTTGACTCTAGAATGACCTGTCTGTCCAAGCCCTGACCATCTGGGCAGGCAAGGCTCACAGAAACCCACGACAGCATCCCCTCAGAGCCATGTTCCAAGCACCCCCTCCCTGCCCCCCACTCAGTCAAATGGAGCCTGGTTCTAAACTCATAGGCTGAGGATTCTCTGGGGGTTGGCAGCAACAAATGACATCATAGCCACAGCCATTAAATAGCTGATTCCAAACTTTGGGCACATTCCATCAACACACTTGATGTGAAAAAGGAAACACCAGAAACTGAGGGGAAATAAGAATGTTATCTACTTCTGTGTTCAAAGTGTGCATTGTGAAAAGCACTTATTCAGTGAATTCTGCTTCCTGGGCTTAGTGGTTCATTGGCCTTGAATTTCTCCAGAAGAAAAATATATTCCTGGCAATGTCAAGAACAGAGACACCCGGGCATCTCCATCACTGCTGGTGAAAATGTAAGCATGCAATACCTTTCTGAGGGTATTTTACTTAAATCCCTTGAAATGCACATCTCTTGGACTCAGCAGGTTCATTCTTGGGAATTTACCATAAGGAGCTAATTAGATAAGTGTCAGCAGAGTCAAGGATGTTTATTGTAGCAGTGTTTATAATAATTAAAAACTAGAAGCAACTTAATGTCCTATGGTAGAGATTTGTTAAATAATTTTTATGATGTTGACACAAAAGAATATAATTCATACCATTAAAAACTATCTTGTAGATATGCAGTTATTGATGTGGAAATATTAACCCCAACCCTACTTGAACCTTTTGGGATTTTAGTGTGTGCCTCTTCTTTATGAATGACTTCTCTGCATTTCTTTAATTATATTTAAATAGCCATTTCATTGTCCTTGCCCCATGCAAACATCAAGTGACTAGTATGTTATAGCATGTTCAGTAAATATGATTTAAATTACCTTATGGTAATGTAAGGTACAAGCTTATGGTGCCCATTCTTGACTTGCCCAAGTGGAAATCCCAGGTTTGATAAATTATCTTATCTGGAAGTTAACATTTCATCTGGTTTCTGGTCACACTTCAGACCTACCCCAAATCTAACCTAATGACTTCAAAATACAGCCAGTAGAAAAGGAGGCATTTATCAAGCTAAACAGGAAACCCAGTGACCAAAACCAACTTTCAAGATAAATGAATACTTCAACGTGATCCAAAATGAGGGAGTACACAAAGAAATCTCTAACTTTGCAGATGACTCAGTTCTTCCAGATAATAAAATGGCAAGCTGCTGAACTTCAAGAAGGTCCGACAAAGGAATGAGTAGTAGACAGGAATCTACAGCTCTAATTCTCTGGGAGTATTTGTGGTTATACTTTTCCTTAAAATGACTTCCAGAAATGTTACCTTTACTATTTTTATAAAATAAAGATGTCAACCTATCGATTGTAACCCTGAGAAGAAACGTGGCCATTCACTGCATCCAGTTCTTGGCAACATTTACCCATTGCCCCACTGAGTCAAAGGGTAGCAAGGCCACCACTGTCAGAAACAGTCATTCTGTGTTTGCCTAAAACCAACTTTGAGCTGTATTTGGAAAACTATGTGAACCCTGGGTCACCACAGCTTTAAAAAGAGGCTCAAGGAAGCTCTCAGAGCACAAGTGATGGTTGCAGAGATGTGTACAAGGTCTACATACACTAGGCAAGAAGACAGAGAGCTGGATAAAAATCCCAGTGGGTGTGGCTTGAGCAGAC
Source organism: Acinonyx jubatus (assembly GCF_027475565.1). Taxonomy (NCBI): domain Eukaryota; kingdom Metazoa; phylum Chordata; class Mammalia; order Carnivora; family Felidae; genus Acinonyx; species Acinonyx jubatus. The sequence goes on from NC_069388.1 coordinate 56,906,999, forward strand.
TTCCCTTTCTGAGTCTCTGTTCTCTCTGGACTTGAGAGAGGAATTGATCAGGTAACATTTGTGAAAGTTCCTTTCAGGATGGCTGGAATTGACTAAGGGCTCAGAAAAACCCCGATTTGCCTTTTCATGGGAAGCATGCTATGGGAAGATCCCACCATGCTGAGGATCTTCAACCAGAACAGATCAAGGCACTGGGGATACTAACATTATTACAAAAAACCAGGAGAATGTGTAGAATGAGACCATCCTCCCCAGGACCCTCAGGAAACCAACCAGTGTACCTTCCTACCTCCAGATAGCCAGCATTTAGTGGAAAGCGCCACAAGGACCCCAGGCCAGTTCAAGACAAGATCTAAAAGCAGTGACAGCCAGCAGAAAAAAGAGAGCAGCCTGGCCAGGGGCAGGCATCCATGGAATCTTCGAGGGCTTTCTCTGTCCCCCTGCCAGCCCCAACCAACCCAGAGGTGTGCATTCAGGGGAAACAAAGAGGGTGTAAGATAACAGACCTCACTATATACACCAGTACACAACACACACACACACACACACACACACACACTACACAGCAGTGGGTAAATGGAAGAAATATATCATGAGATTAAATTTTTTTAATGAACAATACTAAGTATGAACAATCAGAACCAGACTGTTCCAATAACCCAACATTATTGAAAAGGTATGAAAATGGACCAATGAGTCATTCGGGGGATCCACGGCCAGAGAAAAATGGGTATGTCAGGACACAACTGGCTATAGTTATTGAAAAAATTTCAAAACCATGTCATGCCTTTGCCCCCAAAGAGGTGAGACACCTGAACAAATTAGTTCCACAATTAGTAAAAGAAGATGTCTTTTTTCCAACAGTACCTGTGTGACATAAGGAACCGTGACGAGGGTGCCTATAAGGTGGAGAAGATGGTAGCCTTATCTGAATGGCCAGTCTCCTGGACCTCACTGTGGCATGGGACACCACTGCTTCCTGCTGGAAGTCCTCCTCAAGCCTGGACGTGAGCTCAGCAAACCAGCCCTCTCATCTTCTGAGCACCCAGCTAGAAGCACCTCAGACTTCTGGCTTCTTCAGCTGCAGGCATTCCCCCAAATTTTTGTTGTAATTTCTGCTTTACTTTCTCTCAGGAAGCTCATCCATAATCATCGCTGTACCTACTAACTGCTCATGGAAACCTCCTCAGATGGCCTCTGATACATCTGACTTATGTTTGCAGGTTGACTCAGAAGACTTAGGTCCACCCCTTAAAATTCAACGCTGAGAATGGAGCATGCTTTCCCCTCTTGGGGACAGTTTCTTCAGATTCTTGATCCCAAATCCCAGATGTGGATCACAGAGGAAAAGAGAGAGGTGCCCAAATTTTCCCCATGATTTCCTAATGTGTATATGTGGAACTTAGTCGAAACAGCTGTATTTGGGCCTAAATGTAAAGATGCTACATGTCCTTCTAAAAAGGGTAAGGCTTCAGTGACTACAGGAAACAGAAAGTCGTGGCTAGGTTCCAGTTATCTACTGCTGAGGAACAAATTACTTCAAAACTTAGAAACTTAAAATAACACGTATATTACTTCATCTTACAATTTTGTAGGTCAAGAAGATGGGCGGTTGGGTGACTCATCTGTTCCATGTGGCACCTAAAGAGGTTACTTGGTGGCACTCTGTTGGAAGGGGCCTGGTCTGGTGGGTATCTGATACATCTGGCACCTTGGCAGGGGCAGTTGGGAGGCCAAACTCAGATAATAATCTCATCTAGAGCGCTTTCCTGGGCCTCTCCATCATGGCAACCTCAGCGAGGTTAGGCATCTAATATGGCAGCTCGGCACCAAGAGCAAGCATTCCAGTCAAGACGCCCAGCTGTAAGCTGTAGAGATACCTGAGAACAAACTTTGAGAGGCCCAGGAAGTTGCCTCTGCCTCATCCTATGGGTCAAGCAAGTCACTAAGATAAGACCGATTTTAGAAGGAGGGGATTTAAATGCCACTTTTGCTGGGTGAAATTGCGAAGAATTTTCGACCATCTTTTTTTTTTTTTCTTCCCCGACCATCTTTAATGCACCACAGACCCTATTTTTGTCCTTTTCATTATTTTATGCTTGGGTTAGGCCAACTAGTTTGCTCTGTAGATTCTTTTTTTAAAGTTTATTTATTTATTTTGAGAGAGAGAGAGAGAGCAAGGAGGGGCAGAGAGAGAGAGGGAGAAAGAGAGAGAATCCCAAGCAGGCTCAGCACTGTCAGCATGAAGCCAGACGTGGGGTTCAGACTCATGAACCATGAGATCATGAGCTGTAGTGTGCTCTGTAGATTACACCGTGTCGTCCCTCGCTAGCTCCTGGTGACGTGACTCCCCTTATGCAGGTACTGTGGTGGCAGCAGGCTTAGCATTACTTTTAGGCCTAGAGGAAGTAGTGACTGTTAGAAAAATATCATACCAACACTGATGCTAACATCCATTTTAGCAGATGATGGAGGTAAGTGTGTGAGTTTTGCAGGCACAGACTACCTTGGTTCAAATCCTTGCTCTGTCATTTACTGGCAATAAAAAAAGGGGGGGGGGGCAAGAGGCTAAAATTTTCTGACCCTCACCTTTTGAATGAATATAATACCTGAGCAGGTGTCCCAGGGACCCCTCACTCCTGATCTGTGTCCATTCCTTCAAGTAAAACATTATGGGGGAACTTCTATGTGCCTTTCAGGAGATCCTGGGGACAAGAGCCCCAGTGGCCACAGTAGGTGAGCTCCATAAATCACCCTTTGCATGTTTTTCCCTTACTCCCTGCCTCCCTCTCCAGGCTCCCTCCCTCCTGCTTCCTGGTATCACCTCCCCCATAAACTACATCCAAGTCTTTGTCCCAGAATTCACCTTCAGGGGAGCCAAACTAAGGGAATTCTCACCTAACAGGTTATTCTAGCATAATTTAGCCTCAGAACATGAGAAATGTCTGGCACAAAACTGGGAAATAGTTCTCCCAATCCTTGCTTATTCTCTGCCTTTCTGGGATGTCAGGACCACTCACCTTTCCCCAAACTCGGCCATCCCTTTCCAGATCCACTCACTGCTCAGCCTTCCCTCCCTCCACTTGGCAAGACCCCACTCACTCCTCCCTAAGCAAGGGAACAGCCCTAACTCTATCCCTTCCCAATAGCATGACTCTCTCCTTCCTGCACCTTCCACAGTCTCACACTTTATAATACTCATTACGCTATCTTCGTCTGTTTTCATCAGGAGACAAGCTCTCACACAGCAGTGGACAAGTCTGTTCTTGCTGGCTAAGGTAGGAAAAGCCAGTATTTGTTGAATGAATGAATGAATGAACTAAATCTGCTTTCTTCTGTGATGCAAGCACTGTCCTCATCCCCTTCCTACTTGCCCTCCACCGACCTGCACACACAACCACCCTGCAAGCCTTTCGCCTGCTGCGTTCCCACAGCACACTGGTGTGTCAGGCATGTACCACGCTATTCTCCACAGTACCAACTAGTGGGTTTTGCTTGTGTGTTTCCCTCCTTCCTTCTTTCTTCCTTCTTTCCTTTCTTTCTTCTTTTCTTTTTCTTTTTTCCTTTTCCTTCCTTCCTTTTCTTTTTTCTTTCTTCCTTTCTTCATTTTCCTTCCTTCCTTCCTTGCTTCCCTCCTTTCGTGAGAGTCCCAGCATCATGGCCTAAATCATGTGCTCACCAGAACGTCATGCATGTTGGTGTCAGTCCCACCTGGGTCTCCCTTACATGAGCTCCCTGGGATTACTGCACTGCACATAGAGGCTAATATTTGGCCTTACCCCAGATCCACCCTCTTGCAAATCAAGGACAACTGGCTGCCCCTCCAAAATAATATTCTCACTTGGAAAATGAGCTGTCCCAAAGGAAGGGAGGTTGGACATGGGATCCAGGTGTGGGAATACCTGCTGAGGGCTGAGAGCAGAGAAACATGCTGTGTTACCGCACCAGCCTTCTTCCAATCCAGCCCACAGAAACACGTTGCCAGATTGCTAGGACACTGGGCTGTAATCAGTGAGAAAAGAAAGGCTGCTAACACGGCTGTACTATACAGTAGGAAACTGAGTGCACAAGGCTGGGATTGGCTTTCTCAGGAAAAGGGAAGCCCGTGTGACTGTTTTGTTCCATGAGACGTAGCAGGAAGCTCAGAAAAGGGTTTCCAGATGAAGGTAAAGACAGAACAGAGGCTCCCCTTCTCCTCCCTGCCTTGAATGTGGGAACTACGTCTGGCACTCCAACTGTCATCTTGTGACCATGAGAAAAGGTCAAAAATTCAAGAGTCACTGATCCTGACATCTTTGAGCTGCCAAACCTCTCTACTTCCCGTAATGTGAGAAAAAATAAACACCCGTTTTGGTTCAAACCGCCCTGTATTGGTTTTTCTGCTCCTTGAGGACACATGCATCCCATCTGATACAGGTCTGGACTACAGAAAGCTTTTAGCTGTCATCGTGGCCCCTTCACCGGTGGCACCCACAAGCTGGTGTGGCCTGGAGAAGCAGGTGCGGTCTGGGAAATGTCATGCCCACTCTTGTTCCATGAGCTCCTGGAGAGCAAGGAAATGCTGCAGAATGTGTCAGTGTGTCTTCTTTCAAACCCCCACCAAGCCTAGCACCTCATTCATGGTAGTTGTTTAATAGATTTTGTTTGTTTCTTTACATACTTTGCTTCTAAGCAGGAGAAAACAGAGAATCTGCTTTGGGCTATTGCAGAACAATTGTAATTTAGGAAATATTAGAGTCAGTGTTGTCAGTGAGCATGGGGAGGTCAAGAGGCTCATGGTCCCCCAACTTCCCTGAAATCACCCCCACTCTACCACCACATGCTCTGGCTTGAGGGGATGGTGGAATAGCGAAGGGGAGACTGAGAACGACCTCTTCATAAATTTTCTCTCCTGGCAGATTGTAATGTCAAGTGCATTACAGGAATTTGTCTTTTAAAGATGACGGCAGTGGGGGTGGGGTGGGGGTGAGGGGGGCAATGATGTGCTAAAACACAAAGGCCTGCCCATGAGATATCATCAGATGCCATTCTCTCCAGGAGACTTCTGAAGTCAACCTGGGCTTATGACCTTAAAGATAAGTCTTCTGAATTTCCTCAGGATGAACATTGCTGCGTAAAAGCTGACTCAAAAAGTCATGGCAGACTCAAATGTTTACCAAGAAAAGTGTGCTCAGCACTTGACATAACTCCCAAAGGACTTTATTCTAAAAATATTTTTATTGGAGTCTGAAATAACTTAATCATAGGCTCCGATTAGTCAGAGCTCAGCAAGCACCCTGTGCCCAGACTCTCAAACATTTAAACAGGAAAGTCTAAGTCCAAAGAACAGAAAACATTCTGAACCACGCCAGTGACTCGGAAAGTGACCCTCCCTGTTCATACCAAGCTGTCAGGCCCTACTTTGTTGTTGGAAGATAATGTTAAATCTAAATCTCAAAGCGGGGCTGGGAGTGTTCTTTTCACAAGGGGTTGAAGGAGTGAGGGCAGACAGAGCCTGGCGACACTAGATCTTCGAGAAAGGGAACTCCAATCTCTGGGTGTAGGAGAGAGTAATTCCTGCAGTAGGACTCTAGTGTCCTCCTTTGGCTGCAGAGAAAAACCTCCTTATTCGCCTCAGAACATCTCGCTTCCTATGAACACATAGCCTGTTCATTCATTCATCTGATATCCTTGACATTGGGACATCTATAGATCTCTGCTTTCCAAATAATATTTGTAAGGATGGATTCCTTTGAGGCATCCAAGTACACACATGGGTAGATAAATGGGGCCTTAAGGGAAAAGCCCATATAGACACTCCAGGAATAGGTAATGAGCTTCCTGGATGGATGTGGAGGTAGGGGACAGGGACTCTGTTTTCCTGGTCCGTGTGTGCTCCAAACCTTAACACTGTCCCTTGCTCATTCATTCACCAAGTGCCTACTGGGTGCTTAACATGTATTAAGTCAGTTAACCCATGCTAAGCATGTCACTGGGACAAAGCCAAAGGGTATAAAGTAGAGACCCTACCCTTAAGGAGCCTATAATCCACTAGAAAAGACAGGTAAGGATGCAAGCAACTTCAGTGCCCTCAGAAAAGCGATTTCGGGGCCAAGAGTGTGGCATCCAGAGCTAGATAATAGGGTTCAAACCCTGCCTCTACCCCCCTTACTACCTTTGTAACCAAGACAAGTAACTCAACCTGCTCAAGCCTCAGTTTCTCCATACGTCAAGTTGGGAGGGGTATTATTACTAGCTGTCTTATAGGTTTGGGACAGTGAAGGAGACAGTGTCTGAAAAAATATATAGAAAAAGCCTAGGCCGTCGGCTCAATAAACGACAAGTATTCTATCTGTGTTGGCTGCCTAGTGCCCTGCGGGCACATAAGAGAAGTGTCTTTGCCAGCTTTGGTGGGTTGGGAAAGGCTTTCCAGGAAAGATCTGAACAGAAAGGAGGAGTCAGCCAACTGAACACGAGGGGAAGGAGTTTTCCAGGCCCAGGAAATAGCACAGGCCAAGGCCTCCAGACCAGAGAGAATAGAGACCTGGCAGAAATGCAAGTGGTTCAGTGTGGCCAGCACTGTGTAAGAAGACAGGCAGAGACCGGCAGCAGGTGAAGCCAGAGGCTAAGCATTCACCTATTCACTCAATAAGTATTTGCTGGGCACCTGCCTCTGCCAAAGCTGCAAACGCAACAGTGAACAAACAGATACAACCCACTGCCCTCATGGAGCTTACAATCTAGCAAAAGGGGACAGAAGTAGACAAAATAAATGAGACAAGTAAGCTGACTGGAAAAGGCCTCTGGGTTTAGACGCCAGAAGGCGGGCAGTAGGTAGCCATTAAAAAGTTTGAAGCAGAGCAGCGACACCATCACGTTTGAGTTTCAGAAAGATGACTCTGGCTGCCCCGGGGGGAGGTGGGCTGGAGCTGGAGGCTGGCCTGGACGCAGGGGATCGCATCCCAGCTTGAGCAAAGTATAAGCCTAGGATGGAACTGTCTGTGGCCTGAAGAAACCGTGAGGCTGTGGCACACGCGAGAGCTGCAGGTGCCCGCCTTCCTGCCCGCGGGCCCTCATCACACACCCCTTGGCTTTTGAGCTCCCCCTCCGGCGCCCCCTCGTGGCTGGCTCTCTGCGTGTTGGGGTCAGGCTCTCCGGAGAGAATCTGATTGGCTCTGAGATGTGAGCTGTATCACAGGGCCCCTCTGGGGCCTCTTAGAGTTCAGCCTCTTTTTTTTTTTTTTCTTTTATTGCCTTTTTAATTTTTTTTAATATGAAATTTATTGTCAAATTGGTTTCCATACAACACCCAGTGTTCATCCCAATGGGAAACAATCCCATTGCCCTCCTCAACGCCCATCACCCACCTTCCACCCTCCCTCCCACCCCCCATCAACCCTCAGTTTATTCTCAGTTTTCAAGAGCCTCTTATGGTTTGCCTCCCTCCCTCCCAGCCTGTCCTAAGCTTTCCTCCTCAAAGCGCTTGCGCGGGTCTACCAATGCTTTTTGCTCTGTGACCCTCTGCAGTCTGCTTTGGAGGGACAAAAAGTCAGATCCTGAACCTCACTCAAATCACTCATAGACGAGAAAAGAGAAACATGTGATTAACAGCATAGAAAGTTGAAAGCACTAAATGCTATAATAAAGATCCACATAAGATTCAGGGCTGGGAGGGATTATCCCTGTGTTTGGGAAGGCTTTGTGGTGGAAGCAGCATTTGAAAAGAGCCCTAAAGTGGGAGTAGGGTTTGGAGAGAAAGGAAATGCATGGACAAAGCCGGTTGCAGGAAAGCCAATGGTAAATGGGCAAGCTCCTCCTCTGGCCCTATCCATTCAGTGCAGAAGCCATTTGTTGATTCATCCATTTATCCATTAAATCATTCGTTCATTTGTTTGTCCATTCATCCATTCATTTGTTCATTCATCCATTCGTTCATTCACTTATTTATCTATCCATTCATTCATTTATTCATCCATTCATTCAACAAGCAAATTGATCACCTACCGAGTACCAAGCTATAAGGACCTCTTGGCTTCTGAATGTCTCTCGAACAATTGCTGGACTTTTTTTTTTTCTTTTCTTTTTGGTACAAAGGTGAGGCCATATTGCACAGGAAAGAAAGGCTTGGTCAATGGCCTTAGAAAGGTTCTGCCCCACTCTCTGGGTCTGGCCTCCATGAAGAGAGCCCAGTGGTACTCAAACTTTTTGACCACAGCCCAGCAATTCTGCCTGTTCTTTCTTCCAAAAAGAAGTTTTTGATAATGAAGAGTTGGGCAGGAACAACAACAAAAGTTGCAGTACAGTTGCCAGAAATAACCAAGAATTGCTGATTTTTAGGAGGCAATATTTGGTCCCCACTCCTAATGTTTCCTTCAATTTGGACACTCCTGGACCCTGGTCCCCTCAATGTCCACCCTGAGGGAGGAGGTGTGAGGGACCTTCCATGAGTTTCAGAGAGGGGACAAGCATGCCTTGCTCAGTCACATGCTCCTGTTCCACCTTTTAGGGGCAAGGCTATCGACAGGGAACAAACTTCTGCTGGGCTCCTCCCTGTCCTAAATTCTTCTGGGACTGAGTGCTGGGACCTGTCCAGCTCAGGCATTCAGAATCAGGAAGCTCCTAGGCCACACATCTACGACATACCCTCCAGCACAAGCTCTGTCCGTGATGTGGGTAATGCTCAGGTTCCCCTTCTTCTGCCTACTTTTCTGTCCTTCCTCTGAATTGCTTCAGAACTCAGCTGGGGAAAACAGAAGTGATAAGGAGTGGGATTTGTGGGTAAAATATACACCACGATGGAAACATCTGATGTGGCCCAGGGGACGCCTTTAAGTTGTGGTGGCCCTGCTGGCTCTTCCCTTGGAGGCTTGCAGCAGCCCACATGGGACCATGTGCTGCCTAGGTTGTTTTACAGAGGGTGGCGGGCAATTTCCAATCCGCATTATGCTTTGCCTCATGGAAACTTCCTCTGGCAGCCATTGCAGCTCCTGGGTGATTGGTTTGCTTGCTTGTTTGTTAGCATGTAGTTTCATATTAAGGCTGTTCGAAGTAGGATGGGGGTGAAACAGGGGGGCAGGCCCTGTAGTGACCAAAGCAAAGACAGGAGCCTTTGGAGGCAGACTGCTCCAGCCGGACCTTGAACTACATTAGCTACAGGCGTGTGTGGCATGATTTCAGGCAAAGCTGAATGAAAGTGGACTAAGCCTTTTCAGTGGTGGTGGTACTGCATCTAAACTGCAAAGCTGCTGAGTGCCTGTGCTGCCCATGGGCACTGAGACGTTCTAGCCCTGCAGTCAGTCCCAGGATCAAGCAGGCAGAGCCAGATCACGTGCCCCAGCCGCCTTCTCCACTTAGGCCAAGGACAGTACTGTGGAGGGATGTATTTTAAATCCATGTGCCTTGTCCATAATCTAAGAATCTTAAAATGCTCAAATAATTGCTGAGTGAGTTTCAATGTGACATGATTCTTGCTAGATGGGTTCGCAAGAATTGTTTGTTGAGGGAACGTGGCTAAAACCATGTTTCAGGCAGTTTATTAGGACAGTAATAAAGGAAGGTACAGCACAGATAAGGCAGAGTAAAGGGGCCATTAGGACAATGGCATTGAGTCTGGCCTGGGGTAGATGTTGAACCGATAGCATATAGTGGGATTATCCAGTTTAAGAGAGAAGATGAGCAGGGGGCTCTGGCAAGCCCAAGCTTATAGAGTTTATAGTGTTCACATGGAAGAGGCAAATGAGACAAAAATCTAGAAGAATGTGCCAGGGTGAATGAATGAATGAATGAATGAATAATGCTTGGTCCAGAAAGCAAAGGAAATTAAATGAAGGAAGGCTTTCAGACCCACAGGTGCTAGAAAACTAAACAGGACAAGCCAAGGTTCCAGTCCAGCTACTCTGGGAACCACCTGCATGGCATGGAAATTGCTGGCACCCTGACCACTGACAGCAGAATCTGTGCAGGTGGAGCCAGACTTCAGCAACATTGCTTCAGGCACTCCATGTGATTCCAGTATGTGGCCAAGGCTGGGAACCCTCCTGCTTACCTGGTGCACACAGGGTTGGAGCACATCCCTCTGCTTCAGAAACATATTTAAGTGAGTGGGAAGTGGACTAAATGAGGGAGGGCATTATGGGGGCATTTGTTGGAATGAGCACTGGGTGTCGTGTATGTAAGTGGTGAATCACTGGGTTCTTCTCCTGAAATCAATACTACACGGCATGTTAACTAACTTGAATTTAAGTTAAAAAAAAATAAAGATAAAGAAAGATTTATGTAGGGGAAATGCTGCAGAGGGTCTTGATCATTCAAAAGCTGAGGGAAAATCAGGAACAGAGAGGCATGTGGTGAGGGGATCACTCTCAGGGAACCTCAGGGGCACAGGCAGGGTCTGCGATCTGCTGAGGGTGATTTTTCAGTCAAAGTGGGGCTGGAAGAGATGCCTGCCCTTGGGAAAGGTGCAGAGGCCTAGAAAGTTCCACAGCAGGAGGCCATGGTCACTGGTGCTCTGGCCCAGGACCACATGGCCTGCTGACAACATACCAGGGAAGCTCTGTCACCAGGCAGGGCCTGAAACACAGGACTCATCAGAACAGGCCATGTAAGAAGTTCTGAGTGGGGAGCTGGGTGGGGAAGAAAGACCCCAGGAAAGACCCAGAGCCTGGGATAGGGGCTTCCTCTGGAGACACATACGTTACTCAAGAAAACATCAGAGATCCAAATGCTAAGATAAGAGGCACAGGTGGAATTTTCCAGATGAGGTCCCCATGGTGCTGTCACTAAGGCTTGTGGGAGTAGTTGCCCCAACAGATTTGACATTCCCACATCGTGGATTCTGGACAAACCACGTGGGACTCAGACTGTGAGTGTGCCTCACAACCCCCCGGGGGCACCACCGCAAGCTTCCCATCAGCGGCTCTGTCATTTCCAGTGAGTTCCCTGGGATGCCAATGCTGCTGGTCTGGGGCCGGCACTCCAAGAACCGGCTGCCTGCACCAGCACCCAACTGCCCTTCTCCCCAGCACCCCTGGGACTGCTGTGGTCACTGCTGACACCTAGTGCCAGGTGGGAGCAACCATGGTCTGAGAAATCAGCTCCAGAAGCCAGGAAACAGCTTATTTTAAAATTTGGCGTGAGTGGAGTCAGGGCTGTGCTAATATTGCATTAACATCTGGGACTTTTTAAAGGGGACATGTGAGAGGCCAATTCGATGCCCAAGGCCTCGGCACCACACCCTTCCCTGCAAGAGACAGAAGACGGCCTAGACCGCAGTCCCCTGTCCCTGGACAGAGAAGCCGTCCTGCTGGGACCAAGCAAGGTAGAATTGGGGAGGAGGAAACTCAGACTTCTATTTCAACATTTTTGAGCTTTGGTTTCTTTATACTCGCATTTACAAGGGCAGGATAATTTACTCTTTGAACTTTAATGTCTCCTTGGGAACCTGATAGTGCAAAAAGAATTTAAAATCAAACCTGGGCTACAGAATATTATTTTACAACCTTTTCGTGCTAACCCTTGACAGGTTTATGGTGACTGCTTTACCAGCTTGAGTTTGCTTGATAAAGGATGTTTGATATTCTTGCGAAAAAATAAAACTGGGGCATAGGTATTTTGTTGGCTCTTTACTTTTGGCCATTTATTTCCTTGCTGAACTTCTGGCGAGCTGTCAGATGAAGCTGGGCATAACTGTATTAACCCTGTGTTTCTGACACCTGAGCTTTGCTGACCCTGAAGGGACTGCCCTTCCCTAGTTAGCCCATTCAGGGAGCATACTTTTCAAATGCACACCAACCAACCCAGAGTCCACAACCCAACTACCTCCTTTATCAGTCTCTCATGCTCTCGGGGCCACTATCCACCTGCCCTAAGCCAGGTACCAGTGAATGAAATTACTCAGTGAAATTAGTCAAACTGGCCAACCTGAAGCTTGCCTCCGCTGTCCTGTCCATTCCTTCCTCAGAAACCATACTTGAATCGCTTGGGTGGCTCAGTCAGTTAAGCTTCTGACTTTGGCTCAGGTCATGATCTCCTGGTCCTTGAGTTTGAGCCCCACGTCGGGCTCTGTGCTGACAGCTCAGAGCCTGGAACCTGTTCGGATTGTGTCTCCCTCTCTCTCTGCCCCTCCCCCACTCACACTGTCTCTCTCAAACATAAATAAACATTAAAAAAAAAAAAAGAAGCTATAGCAAAGGCCATGCTCTCCCTTCCCTCCCTCTGCCTCCTGACCCACCCTGGTGCTTCCCCATGTGGCCCCTGCTTGGCATGGGCTGCCCCCTTCAGGGATCTATAACAAACCATCTTTTCAATGACAATCATTGCCTGATTTGTTGGTCTCACCACACCTGAATAATAATAAAACTGACATTTTAAAACAGTAATTTGGAACAGGAAATTTAATTTTTTTTAAGTTTATTTTTGAGAGAGAGAGTGTGTGTGTGTGGGTGTGTGTGAGCAGGGGAGGGGCAGAGAGAGGGAAACAGAGGATCCAAATCAGGCTCTGCACTAGGAGGACAGAGCCCAATGCAGGGCTCGAACTCATTACCGTGAAACCATGACCTGAGCCGGAATTAAGAGTTGGTCACTTAACCGACTGAGCCACCCAGGCACCCCTGGAACAGGAAATTTAATTCCCATGCTGTCCCTAACCATTTCTGAGCCTTCAGGGGGCTAAATCTACATTGCCCACCACCAGGTCCAGAAAAAGTTCATGTGTTTCCAGGACAAGCAGCCTCGGAAAGGCCAACTGGTACTGTGTGGGTGGGCTGCCCACCTTCACCCTGCGGGATTCAGGCTGGTTGGAGTCCCACAAGACAAGAGAACTAAAACCCTGAGGAATTCTGTAGGGGAGAGGGGCACTTGGGTCCCCTTCCTGGTGCTTCCCCCACTAGAATCACTCTTGTCCCCTCATGGATTCCAGATGTACCTCTGGTGAGTTTGGAGAGGAACCAGACACATGCATCTCAGCTCTTGTCAGTGGCCGGGTCACCCCCAGGAAAGCAAATATTTGCTCTGCTCCTTCTTTTCTGTATTCTTGTAAAGGACTCGCCCCTACTTGGGGCCAGCTGTTCTCCAGCTGTGTTGAGGCCTGGGAGTCAGTATCAGTTGTTTGTTGCCATACATCTAAGCCACATTATGATGTAATATTTAAACTTAGCCTCCATGCCCTTGTCTCCAAAACATGGGTTACAGTATTCGCCCACAGATATTTTGAGGATTAAATTGAGTAAAACATATAAAATCTTGCACATTGTAAGCAATTAAATGTTGGTTTCCTCTTCTTCCTTGCTTTTTTCTCCCTTACCTAAAGCTTTCTCTGGCTTGGTCCTTGCAGCTGGCTGAGCAGCTCTTGGCCCCCTGTGACCCAAATCCTTGACCTCCCTCAGGAGCCTGGTAACTGCAGACAGGCCATTTCTGAAGAACCAGCAAGCAGCACCTCTGGGAGTTTCTTTGCAGGAGACTTTGTTTTGCTTCGCTTCATCTGAACAAGAATGAGGAAGAATTTTCTGCAGTCACGCTAGGGAGAAGAGGCATACTCCACGGCTGAGCCATGTGGGAGAAGGGCTGCAGGCCCCCACCGCCACTGCGGTTGTCTGGCTGGCCACATGAGCCATGAAAGGAGAGCTTCTGGCTCCTGGCACCGCAGCTGACAGAAACTGCAGCCCAGGGTGGCGGCTGGATGGCTTGTCCTCCGGACACCCTGGAACACTGCCTTCTGTTGGGGGACAGTGCTCCATTGGAGGCCAGATACAGTACTGAGGAGCCTTGAAGAGATGGCATGTTTAGCAGCTGTCTGTAGACGGGGACAACAGCAGGAAAACAACCACTAAACACGAGGCCCATTTATGTGGCCAAGTAAGCTATTGGCAGGAGTCGTGCAAATAACCAGTGCAGATTTGGGAATAGGGGCAGGAGCCGGGAAACTTGGAAGAGTCCTACTGGTGTCCACACAGGCTGGCGAGTCCTGGGAAAACCCAAGCAGCACACAATTTCTCTATTCACCCAGCAGACGCTTCTTAAGTACCTACTAGGTGGCGAGGCACCATGTCAGGTGCTAGGGATGTGGGGATGTGTCAATGAGCAGAAGCGATCCTGTCCCTAGAAGATCTTACCGTAGACATACAACCCTACCCACTCTGAAAAGCCCCTATATTTTACCACAGCACATGAAATACTTGAGACATCAAATTTAATTTGAGTGCACAAATGTTCGTTCGTACCTGTTACTGGCATCCACTGTCACCCGCAGTTAGTTCTTGGGGAAGTGGTATTTCATTACATAGGGCTTGTTTTCCTACAGGTAGCATGCCAGAATGTGAGGTTGTCAAATGCTATTTACTCCCCCATCCCCCCAATTTTGTGGGGGGAGGTGAAAAAAATCTAAATTGGAAGGTTCAACCAACAGAAAGAACATAAAACAGATGAAAACATTAAGAAAACACCTTGTTTCTTTTGTTTGTTTAATTTGGACTCAGATGTGCAGAATTAATCAGAATCCTAAGTTGAAGATGCACACTCTTCATTGGTCCATGAGTGGCCTGTGTCTTAATCTGTTTGATCAGACATGATGAAACTTACATCTTCCTAACCCATCCCAGCCCTGGTCACCTGATGTGTTCACTATCGTGAGCCTTGGGTTTCTCATGCTCTTGCTTTCTTAAATTTTAGACAATTGTAAACCCTTAAAATCACATATGCACTCTTTAAATACAGATACATACACATCCAAATATAGTTAAAATGTAGTTTTATCACATATGTGCTCTTAAATATAAATATATAAAAATACATGTATGTATGCATATATGCATACAGAGAGAGCTCTTAGTTTTAGTTGTTTTTCATTTTATATAAAAAGGCATCATGCCGGGGGGACCAGGGTGGCTCAGTCGGTTGAGCATACAACTTTGGCTCAGGTCATGATCTCGCGGTCTAGTCCATGAGTTCAAGTCCTGTGTGTGGCTCTGTGCTGACAGCTCAGAGCCTGGAGCTTGCTTCAGATTCTGTGTCTCCCTCTCTCTCTGCCCTTTTCCCTCTTGCACTCTGTCCCTCTCTCAAAAATAAATAAGCATTTAAAAAAAGGCATCATGCTGTCAATAGATGTTTCTGGACTTGTTATTTGCTTAAGATTTCTAAGGTTCATCCATATTGTTGCATGTAGCTGTATTTTATTCACTGTCACCACTGTAGAAGATTCCACTGTGCCCAGCTTATGGATTCATTTTATTGTCTGGTGGGTATTTAGTTACTTCTATATTGTTGGTTTTTTTCCTCTGTATTTTGGAAATTTCTAGACATTTGCAAAAAGAGAGAGAGTTGCATAAGGAACCCCTAGGCACCCGTCACTAGTGTTAACAATCATTAACACACAGCCAATCATATTTCATCTATATTCCCTGCCCCTGCCATGGTACTGGACCTTTTTGAAGCAAATCTCAACTATCATCCATAAATATTCCTGTATGTCTCTTAGAAATATAATGACTCTTCTTTTGAGGTGCCTGAGTGGCTCAGTCAGTTAAGCTCCAACTATTGATTTCAGCTCAGGTCATGATTTCATGGTTGTGGGGTCGAGCCCTGCATCTGGGTCCGCACTGATAGCACAGAGCCTGCTTGGGATTCTCTCTCTCCAACTCTCTCTGCCCATCGCCCCCCTCAAAATAAACAAACCTTAAAATAGAAAAAAAAAGAAATATAATGGCTCTCCTTTCAAAATATAACAATTCCAACATCATGCTTATACCTTGATATTATCATAAATGTGGTGTCCAAAATTCCCTCCTATTCTTTCTAAGAGCATGACCCCCAACTTGTGAACTGTGGACAGGAGGAAGTGCATAAGCCGTGCAGTCAAGGTGGAGTCTAAAATGTTGTTTTCTGGCTGCAGTCAGCTTCTTTTCCAGGTCATTGTTGAAGCTGCCAGAATCTGAGGGTAGGGAACTCTGGAGAGCACTGGAGGAGGAGTCCCAGGAAGGAAGAGGGATGAGAGTGGGGTGGTGCCCAAGCCTGAGGAGCCAGAAAGGCAGAAGCACCCAGAGAAGCCCCTTGCAAAGTCCTCAGCCCTTCTTCATTCCAAACCTTGCCTCCACCTCCTTCACGGTGAAAGTTCTGATTCGATGCTAAAAGGCTCTGCCTTCTCCTTTCCTTCTCCTTCCTTACACACTTACAAAACAGGAAAGGAAGGACAGAGAAGATAATAGCAGGGAAATATATAAGTAAGGCCCGAAAACTGCCTACACATTTCCTCAGTCTAAACCAGTGGTCAGAGAACTTTTTCTGTATGGGACGAGATAGCAAACAGTTCAGACTTTGTTGTCTCAACTACTCTGCCTTCAAAGAGCCAATGCAGCCATAGACAGACAATACATAAACAAAATGGCATGGCTGTGTTCTAATAAAACTTAATTTGCAAGGGCGCCTGGGTGGCTCAGTCAGTTCAGCAACTGACTTCAGCTCAGGTCATGATCTCACGGTTCGTGAGTTCTAGCCCCACATCGGGCTCTGTGCTGACAGCTCAGAGACTGGAGCCTGCTTTGGATTCTGTGTCTTTCTCTCACTCTGCCCCTCCCCCACTTGTGCTCTGTCTCTCTCAAAAATAAATAAACATTAAAAAAATTTTTTTAACTTAATTCACAGAAACACAAGGCCAGGCTACATTTGTCCAGAAGGCTGAAGTTTGCCAACCTTTGGCCTAAACAATACAACTATTTTTATTCCTGTCTATTCCTCCTATGGTTTTGATTATTAAACATTGCACTCTAGTCCCTGTTATCAACCCCATTTTCCAGATCAGAAGACTGACAGGGAGAGACTAATGGCCTTGCCTAGGATCAGAGGCACCACATGGTAGACCTTGAATTAAACCTAAGAAATCAGTCTTCAAAATCCTTTGGTTTTTTTCCACCCTTTTCTAGCTGGATATGAATTTTAATATTGTCATAATCACATAAATCGCATAAAATATACAATTTTTCCATAACATTACAAGTATTTCAGTCTCTCATTCTTGTTAATTATAATTTATAATTGATGCGTAATTGTTCATCATCATGGTGATGAGTTTCACTGAAATATTTCATACATCTGTTTATCTTCTTTTGTTCAATTACTGTCTAAGATTAATTCCCAAGAGCAGCATCCCCAGGCATCTGCAGGGCCCTGGAGTGGCGTACCCGGGAGGGGGGCACTGGCCTGTGGCATTTGCCAGTTTCTATGGCGTCAGTACTCCCAGGGTGGTGGATTTTAAGCTACCAACATGACATCACTGAACGGAGCTCAGAAGAGATGCTACACTCAGCTCTTGCAAGAAGATACAAGCTGTTCCCAGCACCCCACTGGCTTGATACAAATTCCCTTTCTACTTCCCAGTACCAAGTTATAAATGGAATTACAGGAAATGGGAGTTACCATTTGGAAATGACCTTGAGTTTGCCTTTAAAACTTGATAGTGTGTGTGAGTGCTTTGTTATCTCAATGTCACTTTAATTTACATCTCTGATTATTACTGAAACAGATCACTTTTGTATGGTCTCATTATGTGTTCCTTCCATAAATTCCCTATTCATGTTCCCCCATCTATGAGGGTCATGACACCTTTCTTTAAACCCTGAATTAACTGTATAGGCTATCATTAATTCCTTGAACTCACCTGACATAATATCTTTTACCTTTTGCTTTCATTCTTCTATTAGGCACGAATTGTAACATAATTAAGTCCATCCATCTGTACCCTGCCCATTCTTGTATTTTATTGGTAGTGAACAAAAGAAAATACATCCTAGTTTCATTTATTCTACAAACGTTTATTAAATGTTCAGTGTATGGCAGGCACGATTCCAAGTACTGGGGATACAGCCGTGACCAAAATAACATCTCTGCTCTCATGCAAATCCGCTGGGAAAACCCACAAATAAATAAGTAAATATGGAATGGAAGGTTTGGTGATGATAAGATCTATCACACACAAAGCAGAGGGAGGGGACAGAGAGGGATGGAAAAGAGGTGCTATTCAGAAGTGCCTCTGGGAAGGACTCTTGAACAAAGACTCAAATAAATGAAGGAGTGAGTCATGCTAATTTTTCTACAATTTGATTTATTTAAATTTAATTTATCAATTCAACTGGGATTCTTTGGGAGGAGTAACATGATATAAAAGGGGTCCTAGTTTTGTTTTTTTTTTTCCAATGTGTATGCAATCATCCCAATACCTTTCTTTCCTCCTTACTTTCAGAAGCTTTGTTGTAAAGTTGAGTCTGTTTCTCAGTTCACTAATATGTCCTAATAACATATATTTTTCTCACAGTCTACTCTATTTTAATTGTTACTTTTTGGCTCGTCCTTTTGAAAAAATTCAGCAATTCTTGCTGATTCTCCTTCTGTAGCATTTCTAAAGCACTCTTTCTGGTCTCAAAATGAAATTCCATCTTCCCCAAACGCAGCCTACATCTTAACTATTTTTGTATCTGTAACACCTTCCACGGAGCATAGCCAAGGTAGACTTCTAATGCGCTTTTGTTAAATGACGAATGAATGAATTATAAAACTCACCTAGATGTTTTTGACTCTAACTCAGGCCTGGGGGCACCTCACTCTTTTAAACAGGTCACAAGTGGCAGGGAGCTACTCACCCGCCCACATGCACACTTCCTCCTGTCATTCAGCTTCAGGATAAACATCACATTCTTTCTTTAGGGCTTCACCATAAACACAGCAGCTCTGTTAAACTGAGGAAGAGCACTATCTTCGAAAAGGTCAAGCCACTTCCATGAAAAAGGATATCGCTTGGATTTGAATTGTTTTATTGCCTTTATTTCACTCGTGTAAGATTGAAAATCTTAAGGGCCAGTCTTTAACGTGGTCAAACCATATGTTTTTCCAGTTCTGTGTTTATACCGTCTGTGCATCCATATTCCCACCAAAACCAAGAAGACCAGGGAGAGGGGGGCCAGCGCAATCCCCCAGGAGAATGTGGTAGCTGTAGGAAGAACAGAGTCACATGGTGGGTGGATGGAACATTCTCTCACTGCCAGGGCAGGACAGTGCAGGGCAGGTTTACGGAGAAGACAGGAAGTGGGGTTTGTCTTTTCTAATAATAGTGCACTGATTTTTTAGAAAGCATGTCCCTCACATCAGGTCAAGGATATTTGAGAATGATATCTGTGGCATTAGGGAAACAAGGAAGGTAGAACAAAAATCCAATAAAGAGAAACAGCAGAGAGTGGGGTGACGGGTCATGGATCCTTGTTCCGCCCGTTGAATAGTGTGCAATAAGATGGTATCTGTTTAGCGGCATCTGGGAGGCTTAGTCAGTGAAGCGTCCAACTTCGGCTCAGGTCATGAGCTCACAGTTTGTGAGTTCGAGCTCCCATGGGGCTCTGTGCTGACAGCTCAGAGCCTGGAGCCTGCTTCAGGTTCGGTGTCTCCCTCTCTCTCTTTCTCTCTCTGCCCCTTCCCCGCTCACCCGCTGTCTCTGTCTCTCAAAAATGAATGAACATTTTAAAAAAATAAAAAAAACTAAAAAAGATGGTATCTGTTTAGGCCTCAACCAGCCAACTATGACTTGGCCAGGGTACAGTCTGCCCCTTTCCAATGACTGTGGCTGTCAGGAAGATTAAGTAAAGTAGCAAAGGAAGAGAAAACAAACTTCAAATAAAGGAGCCTTAGGTGTCAAGATTATTGCTTGGACCCAGCTATTTTACATTCTACTCCTTGGTATCCCTGTGTTATGAAAATAGAGTACAAATAAAAACATAACAAGTACACACAAGTACATAAGTGTTACTGGACTCGACGATGAAGCCAGAACTCTACATTTTAAAGCTATTTATCACAGTCTGTCTAGGCCTCCAGGAATCAACACAATGTCACACCATTTCTCCAGATGATTCTTCTCTCTTAAAATCCCACAAGGTTTAGAAATGAGAAAAGCTTTAATTTTCCAAGCAGCCGCCCAGAGGCACCTCTCAATGCTGGTGACAGGCTTTCGGCCATGCCTGCTGCCATGAGGCATGGCCAATCCAGCACAGGACATGCAGGGAGCGGGCTCACATTACAGAAATGTTTAAAGGGTCTCAGCTTCAGGACCAGACAAACCATAGGTTCCTTTGGGTCACAGTCTGAACCCCAGAAGTGAACTCTGCTTTCCGTGGGACCCTTCCTTTCCAAATCTCTACAACTACTGACCCTTTCATGGAAATGATCTAGGACAATGGTTCTCAAACTTGAGTATGAAAGGAGTACCGCCCAACTGCAGTCTTTTGCCTTACCCTGGGAGAAGCTGGGTAGATGTGGGGTGAGCCAAGGGTTTTGTGTTTCCAACTAGTGGCTTAAGACATCAGGGGTGTTGTCATGCTCTGCCCTGAGGCTTAACCAAATCCTCAGCTTTTCAATTACAAGTCTGTCTGCAGCTGCCTTCCCAGTAAACACAGAGAATGTGGAGCGATTTCTTTGATTGCTACAGACTGCCCAGAAGGCATAATGAGACTGTAGCTGGAGATCACTTCCGGCTTGTCGCCTGTTGACCTCTCTGGCTGCCAAGGGTCTCTGCACTACCTCTATTTCCCTTTCCCACTCAGTGCTTAAACACTGGGAAGAAATCAACTTGGTCAAAACGATAGCATGGGCTTTTCTTCTTTCTTAAAGGTCCATTAAATGGGCACTGGGTTGACTGGACTATAGTCTTGTGCTTTCTCTCCTCTCGACTGATGACTTTAACCCTGAAGCTGCCCTGAGCCCCACATATCTCCCAGCCCCCACCTCTCGGGGAAGGGAGTTTCTCAATTTCGGGATAAAGAATGTCCCACCCTTCCGCTAGAGGCCTCAGGAAGAAACAGGTGGTCTTGCTGATCCAGGGCAGAACCAGATGAGGACACAAGGATATTTTTTAAGTTTATCACAGAACCACTTTGTCTTTTTTCCAAAAATCAGTTTGCTGCTTAAATTTTGATTTGAATATACTCTCCCAAAGCCAGCCTCCACCCGACAAAAAATAAATCAGAAAAAAATGAGAGATCTGCTTTCGGTGGCCTAAGCAATCACGTGGAAAGCCAGTAACATTGTCTAGCAGCCACAGAACATCAAACACGCTGCTTGATACATACCTTCTTTGACCGTGGTACGTAGCATCTGAGTACTCAGTGTGTTGCGCACAACGCATTTAAAATCCGTGTTCAAATCCTCTCTTATGACTGGATCAAAAATCAGTGGCACTTCAATGTAGTTCTCGTTATTTTCCGAGTATTCCCTGAGGGAGGAAATAATCACTCACACATGATGTATCAAATGCAAGTTCGTCTTTACAATGGAGACATCCAAACACTCTCAATGAGAAGGATCTATTGTGCTTAAATTGGTCTCAACTCATAAAGTCAAGGGCACTTGTCATTCATTATATTTGTTCCCTATCTGGGAGAATTTCTAAGCCTGTGCCTGAAGGTGAGAGTGACACTGAAGCTGTTGGGAGTGACACTAAAGATGTTGGTGCCTGTAACAGGATGCTTGTCACAAGGAGAACTTAACAGGAGCCAGTTTTGTTTGGATAATGGAAGAATCCATTTTTTAAGGCCATTGATGAACAAAGAGGCGGCAGTGGGAATAGAAATGTCTGGTTTGGGGAAACTTAACTGTAACACCAATAAATCATTTGCATATTGAGGAGGAGGGAGTTTCCAGGAATCCTGGCCTCCTTGGTGTTTCCTCCTCTCTGCTCCTTTGCCAGCTGTCATTCTGGAAACTCAAGTTGGGAGCAGAGAGCCGCAGATGGGCCAGGGAATGGCTCAAGTCAGCCATTTGTGGTGATGGTAATCTGAAGATGCTTCACTGCTACTGATGAGCATGAATAAAAACATCATGTATGTGGATCTACTAGGACTATCTTTTTTTTCTCCTTGGGAGAAAATAGGCTCCTTTAAGTGAGTGGACAGTGTGAGTAAGCCCACATGAGGCATGTTAGCAATGCCAAGCTTTTCTCAACAACGACTGTGCAAGCAAGCAGCTGTGCTAACCACATATAATTCTGACCTGCTAAACTGCATCCAGAAAGGTATTTTTTGATAGGTCTTTCAAAAAAAAAAAGATAAAAAATTGGCAATTGAAAGTTCAGGCTAATTCAGAGTACCAAAACTACAGTTTTAAAAATCTTTGATAATTGGGAACATTGAATGGTCTCCTTCCTCAAACAAATGGTTCACACTTACAGGGTCTGACTGTTCTACTTTCAGAGTGAGAAAACATATTCCAAAGAGTAATTCTTATGAGAACAGAATTCTTCCTTTCTTTTAGTATTAACCTTCCTTAGTGCCTGCAGCAGTCCCCAGTTCCTTGAGAAACAAAGGAGGCCCTTGGATACTGGGACTAACCTTTAGTCTTTCGAGGAGTTTGTGAAAATGTTTGACACTCAGGTTGCTGAGTGCATAGTGGAAATGTATTAACTCCAAAGTTTTTTGGGTTCTTTTTTTTTTTTTTGAAAACTGCAAAAATCGACACACAAATGTTTTTGAAAACTGCAAAAATCGACACACAAACGAAACAGCTAGAAAATGCAACATCGATGCCAAGTCAGCAGCAACTCAGCTCCTAGAGAAAGTTTGATTCTCAAGAGCAATTGGTAATGCTTAGCAAAACTCAGCGTATAAAATCCTAAAACTCCAACAGTTTAGAATCAAAAAGATTATTTTTAATGTAGAATGTGTGTCATTACGAATAGGTTCAGTATGACCTTCTCTAAAAGGAAGAGCAAAGCCCACATCAGTCCCCTAACAGCTATGCCTAGAAGATGCTTCTCAGCTGACAAAGATCTTCACACACTTACTGGCGCTGCCCCTCGGTCACACGGCCTCCCTGGTACGCGCTCTCTATGCTGGTGGTGTTGGCCATCCACCACAGCATGGTGGTCGAATGTGTGCCAGCTCCCAGAAACACCTTACATGGGATTGTCAATCTTGACCCTGCATACAGCAAGACAGCACACATCATACGTCAGAACCCAGCCAGGAAACAGGGGTCACACCAGTCCTTGCGTCCATCAGCAAATCTGAGTGGTGGACCCTTCCCCATCTTCTCAAACACAGGCACAGGCCTGTCTGAACCCCAGCCTGACTTGAGTGTGGCTTTTGACCTTCATTGAGCCACCGGGACCCCTGAGCAGCTTTTCCTTCTGGAAAACAGGAGAAATGAGGCCCTCCTACACGGTCGATGCTGGCATCGAGTGGCATCCCATTAGACATAGTGACGTTCAACAGTGAAGTGTGTGTGAGCCAGAGTGAAAAATGGAGACCTTGTCGGTCACTTTCCTCACCCCAGTCAACCAGCTGACTAGCTATTTCGGCAACAAGAGACTGTCTCTTGGGGCCAGTAGTGGCAGGATCAGCCTCACTTTACAAATGGACTCTTACGGAGGGGCGCCTGGGTGGCTCAGTCGATTAAGCATCTGACTTCGGCTCAGGTCATGATCTCCCAGTTCATGGGTTCAAGCCCTGCATCAGGCTCTGTGCTGACAGCTCAGAGCCTGGAGCCTGCTTTGGATTCTGTGTCTCCCTCTCTCTCTGCCCCTCCCCTGCTTGTGCTCTCTCTCTCTCTCTCAAAAATAAATTAAAACATTACAAAAAAAATTTTTTTAAATGGACTCTTATGGAAAAAGCTTAGCGTCAGCCAAGTTTGGTAAAGTGAATGATTTAAAATATACTACAGGTGCTGGCTACATGAGGGAATCATGCTGTTAATCCTCTCATACAGTTAAGAACTGTCACCAGAATGTTCAGATTTTTACATGCAGATTTTTGTAGGTACGGTTTTCATGTAACAAAATAGACCTAATTTCAATCAATGCCACTTCTAACATCTCACAGAAGGAAATGTTCCCTCGTATCTGTTATTTCTGCCTCTCACGCTGGGGTCCTGGGGTCCCACCCAGGGGGGTCACAAGGGTCTGGGACACTGCGCTTAGGGACTGCAGGCACCTCTGTGGGTTACACGGTCCTTGCGGGCCTTACCCAGTGAAGCTAAGATGGTCTGGTGGGGGGAGATAATCACAGGAATTGTCTCCTCTTCTTTTTCTGAGAATGATAGGAGGAAAAAAAGATTCAATTAGGAAAGCCTTCATTTCCAGCTGAGAGTCAAGTTCCATTGTTTAGCTAATTAACAAAGTTCTCCTCTACAGTATGGCCAGCCATTGTAAGATTCGACCTTTGTCTAGCAAAGGAAACAGGCTCTCCACAAAAGTGAGCATCTCTGGCCAATGCCTTTCCCAGAAGAGATATTACTGGAAGAGGCCACACTTAAATACACATTCCACTAACAGATGTTCTTTGCTCTGTGATAAATAATTAACCATTCCCCTCCCTGGCTTCCTGAATAAACCCTTAATAGCAATGTTCACAATGTCCACAAGATAGGCTTTACCCCAACATCTATTTGCCCTAAAATATCTCCATCCTTTCCATTCCTGCCTCTGAAGAGTCACTCGAAAAAAATTTAAAAAGGCACAAGTGTTTGGGAACCACCTGTTTATACTGTTAATCCCACACTGAGTGACAAAGAGCACAACCCAGCATTGGCTACTATGTCTTGCTCATTGAAGACGTAAACTCTTTTGGGAAATAGAGGTGGACTTCTGAATAGCAACCCAACTTCCCAAGAGAAAGGTCTCCCAACCACTTGAAGAAACTGGGCACCTGAACTAGAGCAAAGAGCGTGACTGGGGGTGGGTGAAGGGCTGCCCATCTCCATAGCTGCTCACTCCATCCTTACGCCTTTCCTGGCAGAGTCTCTTGAAATCCTAACGTGAGTAAGCATTAGGCAGTCTCACAGCAGAGGACCAGATGGCTTCTTGACCATGACCAGGAGTCTCCTCCCAGCCCCCCAACAAACACACATAATCGTATGCCTGCTGCACAGATGCTGGGGCAACAGAGAGGCGGTGAGAAAAGAGCCTCAGGGGCTAGAAACCTCAGTGCTTCTCAAATTTGAAGGTACATCAGCATCCGTGGGCCGCATGTTAAACACAGATTGCTGTGCTCCCCCCACCACATCCCTGTTTCTAATTCAGTGGGTCTGGGGTGGAGATGAGAGTTTCCAAGTCTAGTGAGTATCCAAGTGCTGCTACTTCTGGCTGGCCCAGGACAACCCTTTGAGAACCTCTGAGAAACAGTGAGATCATAACACTGGGTAATATGAAGGTTGGTCGCCCCCTAGTGTTCATATGCAGTATCACATAAACTGGATAATTAGGAACCCCTTCAAAATCCTGGGAAGTTTCCATGATTCCCTGTGGGGGAACAAGTTGTTGGTATGAATGAACCCTCATAAGACAGTAAAATAGCCTAGAGATTTCAGTTCATAACACAATTTTCTCTGTAGTAAAACTGAATCTCTGGATTCCCTGTGACAAAAAAAAATGTCTTCTCCCTTCAATGACTAATTATTTAACCTTAATGTATTTTCAAAGCCCTCCAAAATGCCTTAAAAGACTCCAACTGTGTACTTGTTCAGTATATAACATAAAGAAAAGCAGCATACTCTTCAGGGCAGAGTCCAGGACTTAAACAGTTTTATGTTCCTTGCACCAAGCTTGATGTCCAGCATGTAGGAGGTATGCAATAAATGTTGAACAATTTTAAATACTAATCAACACTGTTAACAACATTACTTTCAAGTAGAACTCATTTAAACCAAAGAGAGCACTCACTATTTGAAATTCTAGTTTCAAGGGCCACGCGCCTTGGGGAAGACAAAAAAAAAAAGGGCATTTTCCACTGGATATGCCAATGTACAGCCTTCTAACTGAAAAGTCCAATAAAATTCTAGTATCCAAGAATTATACATAAAGTTATGGCAGCCATGTTCTGATCGCTGGCCCTGGAGCACAAGCCTTCCAAAAGGGGTTTTCCAAAGAGACCTTCCAAGTGAACCACTGTTTGGCCCCATCTGCTGGTGTGTTTTAGCCTCACACTTGGAACCCTATCAACGACCCAGGGATTCAGCTTTCCTCATGAAAACACCCTGCTTTCTATCTTTCAAAGGTTCACACATGTCTTATTAGACTGATGCTTTAGGAGAATTGGTAGGTCTGTCTTCCTTTCCTGCCAAAGACATTCAAGGAATTCCACGGGGAACCCTAATTTGTTCTTTACATGCTTGCTATTGACAGGGTGGAAAAGTACCTCAATGGCAAGTACTCACTGTTGACACGTAGTTCAATATTCCTAGTCACGTTGTACTGCATGCCTTCGTGGGCGAATGTCATGGCACAGCTGTAATAACCCGCATCCTCCACAGACACATTATGTATGAGTAAGCGAGAGGTTCCCCTCACACTTAGAAACTTCTCATTGTCTTGATCCAAAAGGACAGAATCCTTAGGGGAAAATATTTTTCAAAGTTATACTATGTACTAATTTATATCTCAAAAGCTATATGAATAGTATCAGTATTAACAATTGATGTTGAATATGCAATCCAACAATTGCCCTGGTATTTACTTTACAAATGTACTTTAGGCATACTATTAACTGTACTTCTTAGCAGAGGGAATTTGTTAACATAGAAAACATAGTTGTAGGGTGCCTGGGTGGTTCAGTTGTTAAGTATCTGACTTCAGCTCAGGTCATGATCTCAGTTAGTGAGTTCTAGTCCCACATCGGTGGTCTCAAGCCCCATTTCTCTCTCTCTCTCTCTCTCTCTCTCTCTCTCTCTCTCATCCTCTGCCCCTCATGGGAATCTCTTTCTCTCTCTCCTTCTCTGCCTCTGCCCCTCAATCACTTGTGACTTGAAAAGTAATATTCAGAAGAAATGATATTGCAGTAATTACTTTAAAGATTGTTTCAATTTTAGGAGTCAGTAAAGATGGGAGAAAATTTGTGAAAAAAAGAAAAACTAAATGTGAGAAATGAGAGCACACTTCCTATATGGGTGAGAGATTCTGTGGGTCTTACACAACAGAATCCTCAAGAGCAAGGCCTCCAGTAACAGAAAAAAAACTGAATGTGATTCAAAAAAACATCCTAATGAGCACACAGTGTTCTCAGGAAACTATCTTTCAAAACCATGATGATCGAAACCTTGCAATAGTCAAACATAACCTTGAGCTGTTTCAGACTCTTGCTCTGAATGGTAGCAGAGACATAACTGGAAAGGTTTGTCAGCTAATGGCTCATAAAGTATTATTTTACAATCTATCTAACCAAAAAGAGATTTTATTGTTCCTAACAGGAGGAGCCAAACATGAAAAAGCCAAACAGGGCTCAGTACCCCTATTCCTCCAAGGCCTCTAAGCCCCCAGGGGTCCCCTGCATGGCAGTGGTATGTGGAGCCTGGCCTCCTGGGCTGGAGTTCTGGCTGCACCATCTACCAGCTGCGTGACCTTGGACAAGTGCCTTACACTTCTGTATCTCCATTTCTTAATCTGTAAAATGGAGATATTAACAGTCCCTACTTTGTTAGTTTATGCCAGGGAATCCAGAATAGACTTCTACCCAGTTCAGACTAAGTAACGATTAGCATTGATATCCTATACATATCTTGTAGCTATGATACCAGTCAACTGGTTGACCTATCCTCGATTACAGAATTAATTTGTATCAAATTGTATTTTTTGTATTTTTTTAATGTTAATTTATTTTGAGAGAGAGAGAGAGAGTGCAAGCAGGGAAGGGGCAGAGAGAGAGGGACAGAGAATCCCAAGCAGGCTCCTCACTGCTGGTGCAGAGCCAGACACGGGGCTCAATCCCACACCCTGCGAGATCGTGACAGAGCCAAAATCAAGAGTTGGATGCTTAACCGACTGATCCACCCAGGTGGCCCTATATCAAATTTTAAACAAATTACAACTTTTCAGCATCAGTCTATGGTCTGTCTATATCAGGGATCAGCAAATTTTCCTGTAAAGGACCAGATAGTAAATATTTCAGGCCTACATTCCACATGACCTCTGTCCTCTGGTAAGTTTGAAGAGCTATTCAGCTCTGCCCTTGGAGTATGAGACCACAGACACAGAAAGTATGGCCATGTCCCAGTAAAACTTTATTTATTGACACTGAAATTTGAATTCTATGTTATTTTCATATATCATGAAATACTAGTCTTATTTTTTTAACCATTTAAGAAAGTGAAAACTGGGGGCGCCTCGGTGGCTCAGTCAGTTGAGTGTCCAAATCTTGATTTCAGCTCAGGTCATGATCCCAGGGTCGTGGGATTGAGTTCCACATCAGGCTCCATGCTGAGCATGCTTAAGATTCCCTCTCTCGCTCCCTCTGCCTCTCTCCCTGCTCTCTCTCTCTTTCAAATAAAAGAAGAAAGAAACAAAGAAAGTAAAAACTATCCCGAGCAAATAAAAAAGGTGGCCATTCAATTTGGCCACTGGTTATAGCTATCATTTGCCCACACCTGGTCTACACAAGTGATCTGATGATAGTATTTATTCAATCAGGCAAGAAAACAAATTGTCTATATTTACTCCTTTAACACAAAAGTTAATTATCATGTGCTTTAAAAAAGCTTCATTAATATGTGTACACAGTTGTTAAATAAACAATGGGTTTTTTTCCCATTGCTATAGACAAATGACAGTAAAAAGCTATTCTCTTCAACTGCCACTTACTCTGCATTCATTCTACATTCTGTCTTCTTAAATTCCTACTCTGAGGACCCTTGCCCCAGCCACATAAAGATGAACAGAACATATTAATCATTGCCCTTTTTAAACTAACTAGTTGAAAAAAAATCAGAAATATAAAAGTGAATGTGTTATCTTCAGAATGGGTATTTTATATCCTTCCTGTAGTTGGTAAGACACATTTTAATTAAATGGCAATTTAAAAAAAAAAATTTTTTTTTAATGGCAATTTTTAAAGATGTACCTTGTACCACTGAATCTTCATGTCCATTTTGTTACGGATGAATTCACTCAGCTCAGGGCAAACTAAGGACCCAGAGGTTGACAACGTAAGAATTTGCGGGTATGATATGAAAGGCAGGGAAGCTTCTGTCTTCTCAAAAACCCTGAGCTCAGTGGACATTTCATCACAGTAAGACGTGTTTCTGATATAAAAGAGAAAAAAGGATAATAAATGACAAGGAAAAATAACAGTAAAGCTAAATGACATTAAGAATAATTTGGGGCGCCTGGGTGGCTCAGTTGTTGAGTGTCCGACTTCAGCTCAGGTCATGATCTCATGGTTCATGAGTTTGAGCCCCACAGTGGGCTCTGTGCTGACAGCTGGGAGCCTGAAGCCTGCTTCAGATTCTATGTCTCCCTCTCTCTGCCCATGCCCCACTTGTGCTCTGTCTCTCCCTCAAAAATAAAATAAAACATTAAAAAAAAAACAAATTTCCCCAAACCCATTAAAATCTGTGTTCTGCAGTTTCTTGATTAGTATCACAATGCTTCTCTTCCTGATCTTTTTGAGTCCTTGAGAGACAAAACTACAAAAAAGTACCACATCATAACTATTGTAAAAAAAAATGATGACATGGTCTGCATTTTTCCCAAAGGACCCTCTGCAAGCCTGATTTCAACCCCATTGAGGGTCACTAAGAGATCCCCAAATACCCTTCAAACAGGCCTGAACCTTTCCGGGTTCTAGGGGGTCCCTGAGCACAGCCCCAACACAATTCAACTTCCTAGTGCAGAAAGCCATATCCAAAAAGAGAGATTGTTTGCAAAAAGCCACCATTTACCTAGAATAAAGTTCCCTTTACTTCTCTTGGGAATCATCTATGAGCGTAAGACGAATTTCAGAAAACTGCCGAGAACTTTGTGTAAGATCTATAAAATATTTTTACAATACTGCATGGGGAAATGAACTTGGCAAGTTTGTTTTGTTTTTAATTTGGGTGGTTTTGTGTGTGTGTGTGTGTGTGTGTGTGTGTGTGTGTGTTCTTTTGGTTTTGTTTGTTTGTTTTTTGGTTGGCCTAACTCTAATCTCAATATCATAATTCTATCAAGACCCTAGAACTGGGAAAATGGCAGAGGCAAAACATTGATAGAAACATAGGAAAAATATAGAAAAACATGAAAATACAATGGCCTCAGCTAAGCCCCTGGTATCTAAGAAACAACACCAACAGAGACCATGAAAATGTGTGCTGTATAAGGAAGAGGCAGGGGGAGGGAACCTGTACAGCAGAAGAAAAAACAATCTATATCTGAAGAAGGAACAAAATGTAAAAAATGTATGTGAAAGAAGTAAGTGTAAAATCTTGCTACCTGAGGGGCACCTAGGTGGCTCAGTCGGTTAAGCGTCTGACTTCAGCTCAGGTCACGATCTCGCGGTCCGCGAGTTCGAGCCCGCGAGTTCGAGCCCGCGTCGGGCTCTGGGCTGATGGCTCGGAGCCTGGAGCCTGCTTCCGATTCTGTGTCTCCCTCTCTCTCTGCCCCTCCCCCGTTTATACTGTGTCTCTCTCTGTCTCAAAAATAAATAAACGTTAAAAAAAAATTAAAAAAAAATGAAATCTTGCTACCTGAAAGTAAAAAGAATTAATTCAAATATATAGAGCCAATATCTGTATTATATTTCATGTCTGGTTTAAAAAAGGAAAAGAATGAACAAACATTTTAGGCACAAAGAAATTCAGGAAGTTAACTATCATCTTGAAAAATATATAATCTCATTGTAAGAAATGTAAATGAGGAGGGGCACCTGGGTAGCTCAGTCCGTTGAGCAACTGACTTGAGCTCAGGTCATGATCTCATGGTCTGTGAGTTCAAGCCCTGCGTCGGGCTCTGTGCTGACAGCTCAAAGCCTGGAGCCTGCTTCAGATTCTGTGTCTCCCTCTCTCTCTGCTCCTCCCCTGCTCCCACGTTCTCTCTCTCTCAAAAATAAATAAGCATTAAAAAAATTTTTTTGAATAAGAAAAAAGAAATGTAAACGAGGACAAGTCTAAAGAAGAGTGTACACCTGAAAAGAGTCATCCCAGCACCTGGAGGAGATACATGCCAGGCCCTGTGTTGGGTGCTCTCTATATATTATCTATTCTCCAACCCTATGAGGCAGAAATTATTATTATACCATTTTTAGATGAGGAAAATTAGGTATACAGAAATTAAGTAATTTCCTAAGGCTGTACAACAACTAAGAAGTCAAACCAAGGTTAGAAGCCTGGTAAGGCTTTGGGAAAACCCATAAATTAGGGCAGGATCTGTGGAAACCAAACTTACTATGCATATTGAGAGTTACAAATCTGTTCACATTTTTGATCTGGTAATTCCCCTTGGGCAAGACACTCCGTGAAAATGACGCAAAAGAAAGATGGGTGTGGAATGATTTGATCAACACTCACATTCTCCACGTGGTGTTACATCCCCACAGCAAAGGGGTGGTGGTCATTAGTGTTGTTCACCAAATGTGTCCAATTCCCCCATCCTGAGCATACAGTGGAATTAACATGTCATGGCCCCACTGTGGGTGGGTGCAGTTATGTGACTCTTTCTAGTCAATGAGATATACGTGTGTCACTTCTACACCAAAGTTTTTTTTTTTTATGTTTATTTATTTTTGAGAGAGACAGGACAGAGCACAAGTTGGGAAGGGGCAGAGAAAGAGTTTGAGACACAGAATCCAAAGCAGGCCCCAGGCTCTGAGCTGCCCAATGTGGGGCTCGAACTCATAAACCACGAGATCATGACCTGAGTCAAAGTTGGACGCCAACCGAGCCACCCAGGTGTCCTTGCACCAAAGTTTTAATAGCAATCTCCTTCTGGTATGGCAGCCAAATTTGAGATAGTGACTGCCCCCTCAGTCTGGGTTCTCAATTGTCTCTGAACCCAACATGGGTTTGTTGGCTTGTTACATGTGTGATAAATAAGCATTTGTGGTTTTAAGCCACTGACTTGCCCACCCTGGTTGACAGAAAGGTCTTGTGGGTTCTGGATCAGAAGATTATAAAAATCACAGGAACAGGGCTGTTTCATGACCTGTGACTATAAATCCAAAGGGTATTATGGCAACTGCCGGTGATTCTCAATCCATTGGGAGCCCAATCTTAAAGCTGGAAGAGAGTTCTAGAGATCAGCCAGGTAGACTCTCTCACATGCTATGAAACTTTGACCCACACTGAAATTTCTACCGCCCCTCTCAATCTCAGATCTTTTTTCTTTTTTTAATTTTTTTTTTAACGTTTATTTATTTTTGAGACAGAGAGAGACAGAGCATGAACAGGGGAGGGGCAGAGAGAGAGAGAGGGAGACACAGAATCAGAAGCAGGCTCCAGGTTCTGAGCCATCAGCCCAGAGCCCGACGCGGGGCTCAAACTCATGGACCGTGAGATCGTGACCTGAGGTGAAGTCGGATGCTCAACCGACTGAGCCACCCAGGCGCCCCTCAGATCTTTTTTTCTACAAGAATAGAAAATAAAATGAGTATGAGGTATAATTTTTTAAAACAACCATAAAAACAAACTTTAAAAGACAAACATCACTCAGCTGACATCTCCCTGATTTTTGCATAGTATCACTACAAGAGTCAATAAGCATTGCCTTCAGGAAAGAAAAGGCACTTTCGTGTATATATTGACCGTCTTCTACGGTGCTCCCTATAACTAGGTGCTTCACATGCTGTGATTTCATAGAACTCTCCCAACAACTCTCTTTACAGAGGAGAAAACTGAAACCCAAAAATGCCAAGTAATAAGACCAACATCCTACCAGCTAGAAAATGAGAAAGCTAGGATTCACACCCATACTATTCTAACCCAATTCTGTTCTTTTTCTTGCACTGTTAAGTTTTCCTAGTAGTGCTCCTTAGGAAAACATTAGAATTCTTTTACACTAAAAGGAAAGAAAAACCATGCATTGATAGCTATTGTAAAATCAAGCATTCACATTTCCCTGCTATGGAAGTAAGAGATTGTCTATTTCCTAGGCAGGATTCATTGACAGGATGATTCATTGACACACTGGACTATGACTCAGCCACAAAAAAAGAATGTAATCTTGCCATTTGCAACAACATAGATGGATCTGGATGGCATGATGCTAAGTGAGATAAATCAGACAGAGGAAGATAGATACCATGTAATTTCACTCATAAGTGGAATTTAAGAAACAAATGAACAACAACAACAAAAGAAACAAACAAGACTCTTAAACACAGAGAACAAACTGGTGATTGTCAGAGGGGAGGTAGGTGGGGGAATGGATGAAATAGGTGAAGGTGATTAAAAGTACACTTATAGTGCTGAGCACTGAGAAATGTACAGAACTGCTGAATACTCTACACCTGAAACTAATATAACACTGCATTTTAATTATTTTTCCATTTTTAAAGGAAATTAAAAATAAGACAACAAAAAACTTTGAAAATTAAAACTAGGCAAAGGACTTGAACAGACATTTGGCCAATAAAGGACTTGGGTATATGCTTAGCATAACTAATCATTAGGGAAATGCAAATCGAAAGCCCAATAATATAACACTTCACACCCAGTAGGATGGCTATTATTCCTCTCCAAAACAAACAAACAAACAAACAAACCCCAGAAAATAATAAGTGCTAGTGAAGATGAGGAGAAACTGGAAGCCGTGTACATTGCTGGTGGGAATGTAAAATGGAGGAGGCACTGTGGCAAACAATGTGATGGTTTCTCAAAAAATTATTAAACATAGAATTACCATATGATCCACCAATTCTCTCCTGGGTATATACCCAAAAGAATTCAAAGCAGGGACTCCAACAGATTTTTTTTTTTTTTTTTGAGACAGAGAGAGCATGAGCAGGGGAGGGGCAGAGAGAAAGGGAGACACAGAATCCAAAGCAGGCTCCAGGCTCTGAGCTGTCAGCACAGAGCCCGACATGGGGCTCGAAGACTATGAGATCATGACCTGAGCCGAAGTCGGATGCTTAACCGACTGAGCCACCCAGACACCCCACTCCAACAGATCTTTGTACACCTATGTTCAGACCAGCATCACTCACAACAGCCTAAAGGCAGAAGCACCATAATTACCAAAATATGGTATATTTATGCAATGGAATATTATTCCATTGAATAATGTTGAAAAGGAATGAAAGTCTAATACACACTGCAGTATGGATGAACCTTGAAGACACTGTGCTGAGTGAGATAAGCCAGTCACAAAAGGACAAACACTGTAGGACTCCACTCATATGAGGTATTTAGAGCAATCAAACTCATAGAGACAAAAAGTAAGATGGGGGTTGCCAGGAGCTGGAGGGAAGAATGAGGAATTCGTGTTTAATGGGCTCAGAGTTTCAGTGTAGGACGATGAAGAATTCTGGAGATGAAGGATGCTGATGGTCGCATAACAATGTGAATGTGCTTAACGCACGGAAGTGTACCTTCAAAAAGGGATAAGATGATAACTTTTATGCTATGCATATGTTACCACAACTTTAAAAAAAACCAACAGGACAAAGAGGGAGGGGGGTAGACCCCACATCAGGAGATTTGGGTTCCAGTTTCAGCTCCACACCCACCACCTAGGAGCACTTCATAAGTGAGCTTGGTCCCCTCACACGTACAATAAGCAATTGGATTAATTCATTCCTACAGTCCCATCCAGTTTCTATATCAATTTCTTTTGTCCATGCGGATGCAGGCATGAACAAAACGGCCCAAGTCCCAGTCCTCCTGGGGTTTACATTCTTACAGGGTAGGCAAACATTAAATATGTGAACACACGTGTGTCAGGTAGGAAAACTACCAGCAGGGTAAAAAGAGAGAGTGTCAGGAATGGTGTTTTAGGTAAAGTGGCTGGGGGAGCCTCTCTAAAGAGGTGACATTTGAGCAAAGACTTAAGTGGAGAGAAAGAGCCATGAGGGTATCTGGGGAAAGCTCTCGGGTAGAGGTATTTCAGGAACAGTGAAGAGGACAAAAGGCAGATTCTCATTTTGAAATCCAGGTCAACACCGAAGAACCATGCAAAAGTCCATTCTGGAAGGAGCTCCACTCCGTACCCTAGTCCTGGGGGGCCTCACCTGACAGTGCAGAGGTAGGTGCCAGAGTCCTCTTGCAAGGCTGGCAAGATCCAGAGAGCACCATCCTGGACCCACATTCGTGTCTCTTCTTCCCCTGGAATCGTTCTAGCAGAATCATTTTTATGCCATGTCACGTTGACGTGGGGGCTGACAGACTCCCACAACCAATACTGCACCTGGGGGCACTTCAGGACCACAGGCTCCCCTTCCACTTTGAAGTCAGTTTTGAAATGCTTGCCAAGAAACTGGCAGTTTCCTGCAGCCACCGAAGGACAGAGAGATCATAGTCAGGCTTTGGATCCAAAACCTCCTTGGATGGGCAGCTCTGAAGAAGCCGCGTGCCCCTAACAAGTGGCCTGCACCCCGGAGGCCCCATTAAACCCTCCTGTTATAATGACTTCAAAACTCCCAAAAACAACTTTTGGGTTACTGTCAATTCCAATTTACATTTTGTGGGGAAAATTCAATCTGGTTCACATGGAGATGAAAAAATGATTAATAAGTTGGGTCATATTTTTCACTTGTTGACTCCTTATCATTAAAAGTAGATTTGGGGGGAGCCTGGGTGGCTCAGTTGGTTAAGCATCCAACTTTGGCTCAGGTCATGATCTCACAGTTTGTGGGTTCAAGCCCCGTGTCGGTCTCTGTGCTGACAGCTCAGAGCCTGGAGCCTGCTTCAGATTCTGTGTGTGTCTCTCTCTCTGCCCCTTCCCTGCTCATGCTCTGTCTCTCTCTGTCTCTCAAAAATAAATAAACATTAAAAAATTAAAAATAAAATTAAAAAATAAAAGTGGATTTTGGCTGAGTTCAGATACAAAAAGAGCTTAGTTGTGACAGGACATGTGGTTAAAATCCAAAGGCACATTTTCCTGAGGGCAAATACACCACCTTCTTGGCTCGCTCTTTGGCAGGAATGACCTATGCCCAGAGCAAGCACAGTGCAACAGAGGAGATGGGCAGGAGGAAGCATCTGTCACAACTTGCCTTTTGAAAACAATAGACTTCACTAGATAAACAACTGCTTTCCCCCAGAGAAGCTTCAGGCAAGCCCTTTCCAGCTGAAAGATTCATTTCTCACCTGTGTGTTCCTCAGGCTGAACGGTGAAGGAATAAACGCCGATTATCAACACGTACATGACGAACATTGTTTCCAGCAACTTCTGAAGGACACGGGAGGTGATCTCAGGTTCAGCACCCCCTAATCTGTAGGAGGAGACAGAGGGGTCACCAGGAGCCACACACACACCCAGAGAGAGAACACCTTGACGATGGTCCCAGCAGGAGGCTCTGGAGGCTTCACCTGAAGATGGAAATCTTTTTGCCCAGACTTTATAACCAAGAAAACACAAAAGTTTTGGATTTTCTCCTCAACAGCTATATTCACTGAGCATACCTAACATCAACTCCCCAGAGCACTAACAAGGTGCCTTGGAAGAGGTGTTCCATATCTTAAGTGTTTCTCTCTCCTGAAGTGTGCCTTAGTGCTCCCTGCTACAAACCGAGATGCTCTTTCCTTGGTTGTGGCCACTGCCTAGGCTCTCTCCAACCTTCAGGTCTTTACTCAAAATCATTTTAGTGAGGTCTTCCCTGACCTTCCCGTGTAAAGCTGCACCACCCTTCTGCGAATGCTGCACATTTTCCTTTCCTGCTCTATTGCTGTCTGTGGCATTCATCATCAACCACGTTCCCTCCCTATAGAATGCAAGCTCATGTACTCAAAGATCCTATTTACAACTATATCCTTAAGTTCTACTTGTTGAATGAATGAGTGGCTTAATCACTAGAAGCCAAAAGGTCTTTATATTTTACTTGTTGGAGAACTCTTCCTTCTGTCTCTATGGATTAGCTCTTATTTTACATACAATTCTGACGTACCTGATGGATGCTATGTACCGCTAACTCTCTGGTCTAGAGCATCCCAGGAGGAAAAGCAAAATAAGTTACAAAGAGTGAATAGCTTACACAAGTTCATAAAGTACTCCTCCCCACATACTTCCCCAAGACTGGAGCACCAGATGTCTCCATATTTCCCTGCAGTCCCTTTCACACCGTAGCGTAATGGTCTGTTGTATTAGGCAACCATTGTCACAACCATACTACCAACAATCCATCTCAAGACTGAAATGCATAAAACAAGCGCCATGGCGATCACGCCAATGGTGTAAAGCGATTCTATCTCACAGTCCATGAATCAGATAGGGGTTGGCTGACCTAGATCGGCTGTTAAGCTTGACTCCATGCTTCGGGTGGGATTTAAGTCTTCTCCATGTGTCTCTCATCTTCCTTGGACCTACAACCTCCTGGGAGATGATCTTCTGTGATGGCAAAAAAAAAGGACGCAATGTGGCAAGAGCACTCAAAGCCTTGCTCAGAACTAGCTTACTGCTGGTCTGCCCACATTCCATTGGCCAAAGCAAGTCATGTGGCCAAATCTGCCATCCCTGGGGCGGGGAGATTACTTCCACCTCTGGTGGGAGGAGCCTCAAGTTACACTGGAAATGGAAATACCTGGGAGCAATGATGACATCTGCCACAACCGTGTCTTGTTGGCTCCCCTGGGTGGGGACAGTCTTAAGAACCGAGGCATGGTCTAATTCACAGCCCTCAAGGCCTATAAAATACCCAGTCCCAGAGAGTACCGGAGATTATTTGTGCTCAAAAGCCTAGCAAGAAATTGGGAGTGATGAGTGAATCCAGGAAAAAAAAAAAAATTCCCTATCACCACCCCTTCCCCATTTCCTTAAAGTTTAACTTGTTCCCTGTCCCTGGAACAGATACCATTCTGAATGTCTCACAGTAAACCCAGATGGACCTTAAGTGGCCAGGGCAGGATTGGCAAACTGAGGAAGTACACTTGCATGCTAGTAACCCTCCCTCATCCGAAGGCACAGGTTCAGAGTTGCAGTCTGAACTCCCCCTTGAGTGATGAGGAACTGGAATGGGCAGTGAAATGACCTGAGATCTTCCCCTTAGCTGTGTGTCTACCCTAGGGCTGTTTCCCCTAAGCTCTTCCTGCTTCTGCATGGTCCTATCCTTCACCTGTTTCTGAAACACAAATATTTCCCATGACTTTAACCACTAACCCCAGCCTCAGGTTAACCAGGCAACTTGATTAGCATAAGAGTCACAACAACGTTGACCAAGTTGCTTTGCCCTCTTTGCACACACATTAGCTTCTCGCATCCCCAACTGTACTGGTCCCAGCCAGATTCACTGGTTCTCTAGAGAGGCTTTGAAAAAAGACGGAGTCAAATACACATGTATAACCAATACCACATATCCAAATAAGTGGATGAAGTCAAAGATGGTGACACGGGGACTGATATAATAGTGAGCTACTGAGCTAAACACTGAGAAAATAAGTTTTGCCATTTTACCCCCATGATGTGAATCTCATGATGCCAATTTGACAGATCATATAATACAAGAGATTAAGGAGGTTATATAGCTTGACCAATATCTCACAACTAGTAAGCAGGAATTGAAGTTTAAACCCAAGACTACTGATTCCAAAGCCCTTACTCTTCAAAAATATAGTATTTATGACAGATGCTGCTAGTTTCCTCCTCTAAGATCTGTCCTCCCTGCTTTGACAATTATAGAACCCCTGACTCTTAGTGTGACACATTACTATCCCACACAAAGTCTATATTTCCCATCCTCCCTTGCAATTAGGAGTGGCCTAGTGACAGAATTTGGGTCAATGAATGTAGGTGGAAATGTATGCTCCTCCTGGGAAGTCGACTTAAAAGCCTCCTCAAAAGACTTAAAAGTCTCCACTGGTCTTCCTTCCTGATAGCTCAGTATGGATATGGTGGGTGGATTACAGCCACCATATTGGGTCACAAGGTGCAGACCACTTGCAGACAGTGCTGGGATAAGACAGGAACATGAGTCCTTCAGTGGTTTCATGGGGCTCCCACCCTAGACTACCTTTTTTTTTTTTAATATGTTTGGGCTTCCTGCCATACATAGGCAAACTGAATCTCAATATGCAAACTTTTCAAACTTTATAAAAAGAACACCGGGGGAAGGAGCCCTGACAGGTCAGTTGTTGTGTTCTCACTGGTCCTCTTTCTGATACTCAACTGTTTCAAACAGTTTCTGCTGACTGACTCTTTAAGAAGTCACTTTGACTCAGCTTCCTGGCTGGCTCAGTCAGTAAAGCAAAAACTCTTGCTCTTAGAGTTATGAGTTCAAGCCCCACGCTAGGTGTAGAATTTACTTAAAAGAAAAAACTTATTTTATGGGGTTCCTGGGGCTCAGTGGGTTAAGTATCCAGCTTTTGATTTTAGCTCAGGTCACAATCTCACAGTACGTGAGATCGAGCCCCATAGTAGGCTCCGTTCTGAGCATGGAGCCTGCTTGGGATTCTCTTTCTCCCTCTCTCTGCCCCTTCCCCATTTGTGCATTCACGCACCCTCTCAAAATAAATAAATAAACTTAAAAAAAATAGAAGTAATTCAACTCAAAGGCAGGAGGAGCTGAGCAGCCTCCCTTTGGATGAGAGTACCTCCCAGGACACAGGTGCAGGCTTAGCCTTGAGTTATGTGGTTTGTAACCACGTTTAAAATTACTTTGACACCAAAGAGTCAGACTGTGTCCGTCCAGGGGGAGTTATCAGCTGAGGCTTCACAGAGCTACAGAGCTGGAAGGGTCTTAGGGAAATCTAGTCCTTTCACTTTCTTTTTCACATGTTGAAAGCGATTTGGACATTAACCTTCTTCTCAAAATCGCATGTCTGGTCAGGGTGAGAAGTAGAGATATTTCAACAAGGACCCTGTTCCAGTGGCATGAAACCCTAAAATGTTGTACTCCCCATCCCCTCTCACCCACCCACCCCCCTTCCAGGGCCCCCTCAGCCAAAGGAATTAATTGCCTTGGTTTCCCTCTGAAGACTTTGCCAAAAAACAACTGCTTTACTGTGACCTCTTCAGGAAGTGGCTTCAGACAACTAAACCACAAACATGCAGTAGTGATCATTTTTAATAATCAAAACCTCAGGAAAAGGCTGGAACCAAAATTGCCCTAGCGTGGGAAATAGTAATTCTTTGGCAGGCCTAAAGGAAAAAGAATTTGTTCTGCAGAGGTGTGCAGCAAAACATTCCTCTCCTGCCCTACTTTCTTTCAACATGTCTTTAAATTACAGACAATTTGACATTTCTTGAATCCGAGTTGACCTTCTTACTGGAAGAAAGAAATTTTAAAGGCAACTGATTCCAAGAATTTGAATGACAATTTTTTTTCCCACACAACTATGTTTCACTACACCCAGTGTACAAAAAGCGAAGAATAAGATGGAAAGCAGGGCCAGGAATAAGAAAATGACCAACAATTTGTGGAGAGTTCAAGGAAGGAGAAAGAACACAGTATGGTGGAAAGAGCTGGCGGCCCCGCACTGAGCCTAGCACCCCGCTTACCGCCTTTGATCCCTGGTGTCAGCCTCCTGCTCATGGATGGTACACATAGCCTAAGTGTATGTAGCTGTTTGCTTCACCTTTTAATTTAATTTTGAAAATCCCAACAGACTAAAAAAGTGAGGATGGCATAACACCAGTATGTATTTCACGAAACTCACCAATTATTAACATTTTGCTTTATTCTCATTCTCTCTCTGTCTCCTTCCCTATATATACACACACATATATGTGTGTATATATACATATATAAGCATGTATATACATACACACATATATACATACACACACATATATACATACACATATATACATATATGCACATATATACATATACACACACATGCACACACACATATATACACATATAATATACACACATATATACATACATGTGTACATATATACACATATGTGTATACACATGCATATACACATACATATACATATACTTACACATATATATACACATACACATATACATATTGTTCCCCTGAACACTGGAAAATTACAGACATCTCAAACTTCACCCCTAAATACTTTAGAATGCATATAGGAACACATGTTTTAGCAGATTGAGAACAAATAAGCAAATAAATGATAGCTCCAGAGATCAATCTCCAGGCATTTAAAAGGATTAAACATGTTACCCTCTAGTATATTTTAATATAGCTCTTAATTCACTGAAAAGATTAAACTTTATTTCTATCTTCACCTTGTTCCGGAAAGATTTTAGGCAGCTGCCCATCTCTGAGTCAGGCAGTACAGTCACCCAAAAAAGCAAAACAAAGATGACAGATCTTGAAAATTAATGAAGTCAAAGAGTTATCAGGCCCTACTCATACAATTTAGCCACCTCCAGTTTAAAGTAAATTCCTAAAAACTGACACATGTTGTTGCAGGCATGTGGTATGAAACCTTTTGACACCCAAAGGAAAATAAATATTTGCATCAATGTTAAGCTTGGAAATTTTTAAAATTTAAAGCCGAAGCAAAATAAGAAGTATTTTGAACTAAGTCTCTGGAAAGCACAGGATGTTAAGAGCTTAGGGAATAAGAAGATTCTTTAGTTTCAGATGCAGAGAAATACATGATCAATTTTGAGGCAGCCTTTTTTTTGTTTTTTTAGTATACTGGCTTAAAGCAGAACCCTTGATGGGTTGTCTACAGAAAGGAGAGAAACTAGTTTCCCCACCACACCACACTCCCCCCACCCAACCCCAGAATTCAGGGAACTCAGTGCAGCATGGTGGGACAATTTCTGGTCTGCATGGCCATGTCAGAATGAGAGCACCTCAATATCCTTGACTCCAGTGGGGTCTGGGGAGATGGAAATGCTTACTGGAAGCCATGGCACAGGAAGACCCATCTTTGGGCCGTGATGGGCTGAATCTCAAAGGGAAAACTTAGAGAAGCTAAGACTTGGCTCCACCAAGGGCTACATGCCTTCTTTATGTTTTACTTTCTGAAACCACTTTTTTTTCATCAAACCTTTTGAGCTTGGTCAACTGCCCCAACCAGGAACCATTGGCAAAGAGGTTTAACAAATCAACCCAACTCATCTCCCCACTCATTTGAATCTTCTGTTCACACTTTGCATTCCCAGTAAGCCTGAGTCATTCAGAGCCCCCAGCAAGCTGGACCATCAACCAAGACAC
The DNA here is from genome assembly GCF_027475565.1 of Acinonyx jubatus. Taxonomy (NCBI): domain Eukaryota; kingdom Metazoa; phylum Chordata; class Mammalia; order Carnivora; family Felidae; genus Acinonyx; species Acinonyx jubatus. Next base: position 56,948,978 of record NC_069388.1, read on the forward strand.
TTCCTTCACCTTCTTCCTGCATCAGACCCTCTTACAGGCTAGCCCCTGACAAGACCCACCCCTCTAGCTCAGAATAATTGCCATCCTCCTAGAATATGACTGATGTGGGGTGGAAGCTCCACCCATGAGGCCCTCAGCACCCACAGTATGAATCCACCAGGCTTCACATTCTCCCAACCTGATATTTGTGTGAGAGGAATTTTCTGCTCTGAACAATTCCAGAGGGCTAACTAAACTCGTGAGTCTGGTAGAGTGCATCATCCCCATTATAAACATGAAGCAATGGAAATAGACTCAGATACATTAAGTAACTTACCCAAGGCCACAGAGCTAATGGAATGATAAAGTGGAATGTAATCCTGAGTCAACACAATCCTTAGCCTTGGTATTCATCCTCTGCTCTATAGAAGCACCAGAACCTGGAGCTAGAGGGGGCTCTAGAAGCCATAAAGCTCAGCAGCCCATCCAAACAGTCTTTCCAAAACCAGCATCCTCCATAGATTGCCAACTTTACCCCTCATTAGATGGACACTTCCAGTCTTGGAATATACACGTGATCAGAAACTTCTGCCATTTAGGGGCATATGGGTGGCTCAGTTGGTTAAGCATCTGACTGTTGATTTCAGTTCAGGTCATGATCTAGCAGTTTATGGGATTGAACCCCACATCTGGCTCTACACTGAGGGCACCGAGTCTGCTTGGGACTTCTCTCTCCCTCTCTCTCAAAGTAAATAAACATTAAAAAAAAAAAAACAGAAACCTCTGTCATTTCAAATGTAAATTTGCCTTCTCCTAAGCTCCACTCATTGGTCAGAGTCCATCCTAGAAGGAAGCTCAGAAGAAGTCCGTCAACATTGCACAGTAGTTCTGAGAGTTAGGGAGTCTCTACGGGAAAGAACTGTGGAAAGCACATGGACTTGAAAGTCTGACAAAGCAAATGTGAGTCCTGCCTTCCTTGTGTGCCAGCGGGATGGTTTAGGGCCCGTGGCGGGGCAGGGACTGGGGGGCGTGGGGATCATACTGCCTCTGAGAGACTCAGTCTGCTAATCTGTAAAATGGCTGTAGCCTAGCATGTGGCACAGAAGGGTCAGATTCCATGTGATATGTAAAGAGGTCAACACAGAGCTGGCAAAGACAAATCACTTAAAATGTGGTGGCTCTCATCAGCACTTTACAGAAGCAGACCCAAAAACTCAGGAGGTGAGTAACTTTATCAAGAGCACACAACTGGCAGAATTGAGTTAGAAGTCAGAGTTTCCACCACCTGCATTCTTACTAACTCCTGCTAAGGGTCCCTCTCACAGCCTGAGAACTTTCTGGTACCATAGTCAATAACTTACCTAATACCAGTTGCTACATTAGAATGGTGTTCAACTTTACCTAATGGAATCAATAAACCTGATGCCTAAATCCATATTATAGAATAATGTTTGGGGCACCTGGGTGTCTCAGTCAGTTAAGTGTCTGACTCTTGATATCAGCTCCGGTTGTGATCTCCCAGTTGTGTGATTGAGCCCTGAGTTGGGCTCTGCGCTGACAGCACAAAGACTGGGATTCTCTCTCTCTCTCTCTCTCTCTCTCTCTCTCTCTCTGCCCCTCCAGCACTTGTGCGTGCATGCATGCTCTCTCTTTTCCTCTCTCCCTCACTCAAAATTAAATAAACTTTAAAAAAAGAAGTGTGTTTAACATGTAAACACACAATTGTAAATACATGCACACACACACATTGAAAGCCTACCACGGAATTCTGATGCTTTCATTCAGACCAACATCTTAGCGGTAAAGTCTTTAAGCACATTAGAGCAGGAGATTGAAGCTGGATTTCTGGAAGCTGGATTCACTCTACCATTAACTAGCTATGTGATCTTAGGCAAGCCACTAAGAGATTTACCCAATCTGGGTCACAGTTTCTTCATCTCTAAAATAAATACAAGGACTGAGCTGCTGAAAGCTCCCAGGTCTCTTTCAGCTGTAAAACCCTAGGATTCAAAGTCAGTGTGGATTTGCACTTAGGCTCCAGCCGTGGGCACAGCTCCAGTTTCTATAAAGCAGGAAGTAAGGGGCCTTAGTCAGATAACCACCAAATCTCATCAATTCACTTGCAGAAGTCCCAAAGCCAGAAAACAGCAGAGCCAGGATTCAAGACCTCTGAGTTCTCCTGAGGATGGGAGTTCTAGCTCCACTGGGCTACTCACTGGGTAATGTTTGTTGTGTGTTGGCATGGGACAGGAAGCAAACCCTTTAAGCCGAATGTGGCTTTCAACCTCTTGTAATCTGAGTGTATGTAATAAACACCACACAGTCATTCAGAGAACTTATTCATCTGAAATAAGTCATTCAGAGAACTTATTCATCTGAAATAAGGTGGGCAGAGGAAACAAGGACAAAATGATCTGAACATCTGAAAGAGAGCAATATGATCCTGGCACAAAGGCATGTATATTTTACTCACAAAAGGAGCTTTTCACCTCTCTCACAGAACCTCTTTCTGGGTGTGTATAGAGTATTATCACTTCTCAGAGTGGCAATTATATTTTCTAAAGATGGCCACAACAGTATCTCCCATCTTACGTGGTCTTCTATGATGTGATTGTGCACTCTGCCATCACAACTTGGAGTCCAACTCACCTCCATTGAATGGGGCCAGCCTGGGACTTGTGTCTAACCAACAAAATAATGCTGGGTGAATGCTTCCACCTAGTTTCCTTGGGATGCTTACTCTGGGGAAAGCCAGCCACCATGTAAACTGTCCAACTACTCTGAGACCACCTTGCAAAGGAGGCCACATGTAGGGAATATGGTTGACAGTTCCAGCTATGTCTGGCCTCATAGGAATCCCCTCAAAGACACCATCCATGTGAGTAAAGCCCTCTTAGACTCTCCAGAAGAGTCCTTTCACTAGCTGAGTACCACTGTTTGAACTCAATCAAATCACATGGAGTAGAAGAATTGCTTAGCTGAGTCCCTCTCAAATTCATGACCTGCAGAATATGTAAATTATAATAAAATGTTTGTTATAAGCTGCTAAATTCTGGGGCACTTTGTTACGCAGCAATATGTGACCAGAACACTTCATCAAAAGCAGATTCAAGGTGGCAAATTAGAAAGAGGGACTGTACTGGTAGAAGAAAATGTACAGAGAAGTGAGTGACAGCTGATGGCCCAATGACACAGGAGACAGAAAAACATTAAGAGAGATGCAGGAAAAAAGAAAAGAAAAATATGAAGACAGTTGCAAGAACCAGAGTACTTCAATCAAGGACCTTTAAGAGCAGACATCAATGGTCCCTCCACCTCACTATGCCTGACTGACAGTGTCAGGGTGACACATTCCATTGTATTTCTCTCCTTGCTATCTCCAATTCTTCTGCCACCATAGCCCAAAGAAAAGGGAAGAGCAAAACCCTCCCCAGAAAGGAGGGAAGGAAGTGGATGTGACATATTCCTTCCTGGTAGGAAGGGGAAGTAGAAGAAAAGGCTTTGGGGGCTCCAGGGTGAAAGGAGGAAAACCACAAGAGCAAGTAGGCATATTGGCATGCTCCTGAGACACACGGTAGAAGGGATGGGGGTGGGGGAGCAACTGAGAGCAGAGAAACTTTTGTTCTGCTTTCAAATTGGGTCTCCAGAGGAACCACACCATGGTAAAGCAAGGCATCCTGACCAAGTGGGGGTGCTAAGGAAGAAGGGAAATAATGGCATGGCATGTTCAGGTAGAGGGATGCAAGGGTTAGTCCCCTGCTAGATTGAGTTCTTCACTGATGGAGAAGAGACCCAGATATTCCCCTGTGCTTCCAGTGGAGAACGGGAGGTAAACTGAGATCTGGGCTACTGTGGGGCTGACATGATGAAAGACGAGGTGACTTGAAGCCAAGACTGCCAGATGCCAGTCCATGAGGAGCAGTGTGGCCAAATGTGGAAACATACCCCCAACAGGTGGTAAATTCCACATCCTTAAGCCTTGAGCTCTTCACCCTCTACTACCATGGCTTTTCTGGGGCTCCCCTGAGATCCTCTTGGTCCAGCAACAAATACTACAGCATCCATTCCAGTTGGCTGATGTTCATTCATCTCTGCTGGTTGTTAAATATTCTGAGTATAATCTGCACAAGTGGCCAGTCTAAGCCAGGAGAGAAACGTGGCTATGGCCAAGACACAGAGAACCTATGGAGCCAGTGAGGCGCACAGTAGACCCAAGTTGGCCATTGTCATGGCTCTGACCCAGCTGCAAGATCAGACCATGGGTTTTCCCAGCCACAGAACTCAGCAGTAGATTCAGCAGGACACTACATGACCACCCCATCCAGAGACATCTCCATGGAAACCAGTGAAGTCTTCAGGCCATCAGGTGTGGACTGTCACCCTTCCCATCCTGCCCTGAGGACATGGCCTCCCTATTGTCAGACTCCTTCCTGGCTAGGAGGTGAGAAACTCTGAAAGCCTGAGCTCCACCCAAAAGAGACTGAATAAATCCAAGAGAGGCAGATGTGAGCCAGGAAGATGGGGATGACATTTTCCTAATGAAAAGGGGCCTCAAGACCAAATGAGATTCTTATCAAAATAGTGTGAAAGGGCGGGCCTACGCCAGCCAACTCCATCTTGTTCTGTGTCCTTCACCTTGACCACACCTCCTCCCCTTGAGTAACCCCCCCTCACCTGCCTAACAGGACTCGGACCCTTCCCCAGGACCCTTCCCCAGCCAATCGGCTGAGGCCATAGCCATTACCTCACCAACTGCCCCCAGGCCCCAATAAAACCTTTGTCCTTTTGAAACTCGCTCTCTTTCCCTGGTATCTCACCGCTGCATCGGTGCAGGTAGGGGATTGAGCTCTAGCTAGCTCGAATAAAGGCTCTTTGCTTTTGCATCAGACTCGGCTCCCTAGTGGTCTTTGGGGATCACGAATTCTGGGCATAACAAGTGATTAAAGGTACAATTTTTAGCATCAATTTGTAGTGAGTATAAAGTTTCACCATACTACATATATTTTAGAAAGAGTTCCTTCCAAAATTAAGTTGTCAAAAAAGGTGGGTTTTTCTCTTTATGCATTGAAAGATCATCTTCCACTCCCTGGAAAATGTGCCCAGCCAGGATGGCTTGTCCTCTGAGGGTCACAGAAGGTGGCAGCTTTCCCTAGCCCTGTGTCCAGCATGTCCATGAGAGCAGAGAAAAGTCAAGCGAAAACAAACAATTAAAAACTCAAACGATTTTGGGGTGCCTGGGTGGCTAAGCATCCGACTTCGGCTCAGGTCATGATCTCACGGTTTGTGAGTTCGAGCCCCACGTCGGGCTCTGTGCTGACAGCTCAGAACCTGGAGCCTGCTTTGGATTCTGTGTCTCCCTCTCTCTCTCTGCCTCCCCCTTGCTCACGCTTTGTCTCTCTCTGTCTCAAAAAAAAAATAATAAAACATTTAAAAAAAAAACTCAAATGATTTTTATCTATACCATCTGGGGAAATCCATTGCCATGAGAAAGCCCACTAAAGCCCAGACTTACTGGGTTTTCCACAGACCCAAAAAGTCTCACCAGGGAGTCCTTTGCTGTCCTCTGTGTCTGGGGTCAAGCATTCCATTCACACACTAACCCCTCTGGCTGTTTTCAGCCCTGCGATGCCCAGCCGCCTTGTCAAGAAGAGATCTATGAAGCTGGACGGTCTGAAATCCTGCTTTCTCCCAACCTGAGCAACATGCTGTGGTAGACAGACTCACGCTGACCAATATCTGGAACTTTTCTACTTTGGATACACACAGAATTTCACTTCTCTGTACCCTTGAAGTTAGGCATAGTCACATGACTGGTTATAGCCACGTAAAGTAAGTAGGAAGGATATGGATCACTAAGCATTTCATTTCTGGTGCCTACCCTCCAGCACTCTTTCTCTGAGCCCTTGTTTATTGACAGCGGCCACATAGGATGATCAAGTTATCCTGATAGGAGGCTGAGGTCTATCTACTTCCATCCATGGATCCACTCAGTTGTCTCTGCATGTCTTTCTCCTTCTGTTAAGTAGGAGAAACATCTATTTCCCACCCCAGCACTCATGTCAAAACAATCTAACAGATGGTCTTCATGAATTCTCTTTTGAAAATGTCTTCAAGTGGCTACAGCGAGCCGTCCACAGTCTCACACAGCTGACCAATGACAATGAGATAGCATGAGCAAAAGAAACTTGTGTTGTACTAAGCTACTGAGATGTTTTAGGTTTATCTCTAACTTGGAATGATATGCACAGCAACCAAAGAAAACAATTGTAATTGTTTTCTATTGTTGTGTAGAGATACCATGAACTTGGTGACTTAAAATAACACCCATTCATTAGTCATACTGCTGTGGGTCAGATGTCTGGTCTCAGCTTGGATAAAGTCTCTGCTCAGGGTCTAGCAGACTATCAAAGTTCAGGGTCCTGTTCCAAGCTGTTTTTGGTAGGAGTCAGTTCCTTTTGATTGTACAACTGGGGTCCCCACTTTCGTGCCGGTTGTAAGCCAAGGCCACTCTCAGCAGCTAGAGGCCACCCACCATTTCCGGCCTCATGGCCACCTCCACAAGATGACAGTTTGTTTTCTCAAGGCCAATAGAACAATATCAGATGTTGCGTCATGTATGTCTGACCTCTTGACTCTGACCTCTAGACTTTTTTTTTTTTTATACAGTCTACCTGGTTGTATCAGGCACACCCAGGAAAACTCCTTTTGATCAACTTCAAGTCAGCTAGTCAGGGTCTTAAATTACACCTGCAAAATTCTTTCACCTTTGTGGTACAAGGTAAACCTAATCATTACATTCTTATATTCCCTCCTCATTCAGGGGAGGGAATATACAAGGACCTGGATCAGTGGGGGTCGTCTTAGGATTCTGCTTACCACAGACATTTAAAAAAACATTCTGATGAATATTAGCTCTAGAAAATTCAGGAACTATCCACAGCTTTGCTTTCACTTCTTCCTTGCTCCCAAGTAAGAAAACCTTGTCCCAAATGTTTTGAAGCCTTGCTATTCAAAGTGTCATCCATGACCAGCAGCATCACTTGTGAAGAGAGGTGAAATCGCAGGCCCCACCTCAGACTCAGGCATCAGAATTACGGGCATATTAACGAGATTTCTAGGTGATTGAGAAGCATTGATCTTTAGATTGGTTCATCCTTAAATAAAGTAGGCAGAGGTCTACATGGAGTGAGAGCACAGCTTATACTAAATTCCCATGCCCTGATCACTCCAGGCTTTCAGAGCGGTTTCTGAAATTTTGTTGTCAGAATCACATAATCTGATGATGATATAGAAGATGGTGATACTAGCTAACATTTACTGAACATCAATATACGCCAAGCAGTAGGCAAAGCTCTTTTAATTTCCCCAACGTGTAATGAGCTACATATTATTATTTTTGTTTTAGAGATGAAGACATGGAGGCTTACAAGAAGAGTTCCTTACTCCTCTATGGAAAAACAAATAAAAGTGGTGGGGCCAGGATTTGCCATAACTCAGGGTGTATGTGATCGTATTGTCAGAAGTTGTCAAAGCTAGTCCGTGAATCACAAACTGGGGTCCGGGCCAATTCAGCTTGTGAGTAAGCATAATTCAGCCAGAATGTTGGTATTACTTTTCACTGAATTTCTTTCCCAAGGGACAACCTTATTCCAATTGGCCACAAGCCCTATCACTCACAGACTCACAGAGTTGATTTACTGCCTGGACTATGAATATACTCAAGCCTGAAATCCCCAATTAAGTCCACGTATTCTTGAATTTCCCCTTGACATTTCATGACAAATGTGGGTGGTATGAATACTTTCCAGAGATCCTTAACAACAGCAAAGAACCTCTGCTCCCTAACCCATCCCTGTCATCTGATGAGTGAAACTAATGTCCAGAAACTAATGTACGTGTCTAAGTCACATAGCAAGACAATAGCAAGGTTCTAAATTGGGCTCTTTTGGCCCTGCAATCAAATATCACAATCATCTGCCTCCTCATGTTTAGGAAACTATTTATGCTCAATATGAAACAGAGGTTCTTAACCAAAGTGTGTTTCAGAAACGTTTGGATGGAGGTTAATACAGATTCTCAGACTTCTCTCCTATTCACACCACTGGTGAGTCAAATGCCCATTAATCTGAGATTCATCAGATAAATTACAGGTTCAGAACACAGAGTTTGAAGTTGAGCTAGTCCCTGAATAGTTAATAGAGGTGGGACAGTAAGGAGTATAAGGGACAGAATAGGGCAGTGGCTCTCAGCCTTGGTTATACATTGGAATTCCTGAAAAGTTTTAAATTTTTCTTTTAATGTTTATTTATTTTTGAGAGAGAGAGAGAGAGAGAGAGAGTGAGCAAGGAAGGTGAAGAAAGAGAGAGACACAGAATCCAAAGCAGGCTCCAGGTTCTGAGTATCAGCACAGAGCCCAAAGCAGGGCTCGAATTCACGGACCACAAGATCATGACCTAAGTCAAAGTCAGATACCTAACCAACTAAGCCATCAGACACCCCTAGAAAACTTTAAACACTACTAATGCCTGGGTCCCAGCCCCCGACGTTAATGATGTAATTGGTCCCAGGTACAGAGATTTTTAAAAGCTCCCCAACTGATTCTAACACTTGGCCAGGGCTGAGAACCACTGGAGTAGGGTCTCTGAGATGCTAGAGTATTAACAGCACCATCATCATTTTCCTTGTGACCCCACTGGGTTTGGCCCATCACCTGGCCACAGAAGCTTCCATATTCCTTTCATCTTTTTGCTGCCATTTGCCACCCCCTTCCTATGTTAAGCAATGTTCCTTCATTAGTGAAGAACAAAATTGATAGGGGCCTGAGGTCAAGATTCAGACACTAAGATACCTCTTGTTCCTGCTGTGATTATGTGTCCATCCGTTAAAAGAATTCTCCTATTTAAGACCTCCGGCCTCTGGTACTCATGTCAAACCCAGTGGTCTCTGAGAACTGTTTTGAAAATGGCCTCAAAATGTTGTTGTCCTGAAACAACTCCCTGGTCAGTTTGCACTGGGTGTAAAACTTCTTGTTGTTGCCTAAAGAAGTGGTTCTCAAAGTGTGGTCCCCAGACCCGGAGCATCAGCATCACCGGGGAACTGCTCAGAGATGCAAGTCCTCAGACATTCTGCACACAAGTACTGAATCAGAAATCTGAGTAGATCCAGCAGTCTGTGCTTACTAAACCCCAGGGGTACAGGTACACCCTCAGGTTTGAGAAGCACTGGCCAAAGGCTCTGTCTTGACCATGTACCCCCATACGGAAAGCAGCTGATGATAACATAAAAAGGCAACCTAAACCCATACAACTGCCATTTGTCAGTTGCGTTTTTATGTGACACGGATTCTGCTAGCCTGTCCGTGGCTAGCAGAGGAGGAGGAACAGGGCCTGAGGGTCTTAATCACACAGTAGTTTGTCGTGCAACAGCTGGGGTGTGAGGTCCAGTGGGAGCCAGGAGGTTGAGGGGACACCTGCTGGCAGGACTTGGGAGGTGCTCCCTGGCAGTTGGGAATAAATGGAGCAGAGACTATCCTCACAGCTCCTCTGACCCTACCCAAGTTTCCTGCTTGCCTCTTAGGTAACCAAAGAGGCTAAAATGTGGGAAAATGCAATGGAAATGGACAAGACTGTAATGAGGTGTGACTGTAATGAGATGTCAGTTGTGTGTGTGGGAATACCACACTGAACCGGTGGGATGGAACCCACTGCCTCCCTTGAGATGGCAGAGCTCAGAGAGATGGGCCAGGGCAAGGGTGAACTGGGTGGGATGGGGTGAGCTGAGGAGCAGGAAGCAGCATCCCATCGCAGGCCCTGAGCAGCTGGGGGTGGGGGGGGGCGCTTGACAAGTCAGGTCACTCAACTGTCTGTTTATAGAAGAGGAAACCCAGACAGAGACGAGGCTTGACCTGGACCACACCACACTAATGGCAGAGCTGGGAGCTTCTGAGGACACTGGGGTTCCATGAGGAGCCAAGGCCTCCAAAGGTGTGGGATTCAAGGGAGATAATGCCAAAGAGTGAGAGCCAACATCTCAGCAGCACACACAGTGTGCCAGGCTGCTCCAAGCGCTTCCCATGATTCAGACTCATTTACTCTTCCCACTACCTTGGGATCCTCCTCACCAAGGTCACTATTTACAGATGGGGAAACTGAGGCACTGAGAGGCTAAACATAAATTGTGCAATGTATTTCATTATAATTGGGGATAAAAATTAACTTTATTTTAAAAATCGTACCTAGTTTTATTATTTCACGAGAATGAAGCAAGGGATAAAGGTAAGCTTAATGCTTCCTGGCTATTGATTACTGGCCAGCTGCTGGCCACTGGATAGATGATCTCTATCCAAATTGTACTCCTTATTCACTAGAGTACAGAATGGTTTAAAGACAGTCATGTTATGGACACAGGTGTGACATCATACAACTAGTAAGAGGCAAAGTCAGAACTCGAACACAGACTCTTTAGCCTCACAGCTCACACTTTACCACCACTATCTGCTTGCTACTCCTCCAAGACAACCCAGAATCCTGGTGTTCAGCCGGCTCTGAAAGCCCCAGTGTTAGAAGAGTGACACCCACTTTTAAAAAGGAAACATGCCCTACTAGAAAGTTCCCCAACCTTCCAAAGAAGAAAGCCTCTGAATTCAGTGTAAGCCTCGTAGGCACAGCCTCCCCCGAGGTGACCTGTCTACAACTATGAATTTCCTTTTATTGGATTCTGCACCAATTTTACCTGTTGCTTGGAAACATGGTAGATCCTCAGAGACCCTCTGATCCAGCCCTTTTTTGACAGAGAAACTGAAGCCCAAGAAGGTCAAGGTCACCTTCACACAAGTGAAGATCAAAGAGATGAGGAATGTCACCCAGGAAGGCACCCAGAGACATCAGGAAATCTGCTTGAGGCTCCATTCTGGAATGGAACTCAAGGGTCCTGACGCCTCAGATTTCTCTCTCTCTCTCTCTCTCTCTCTCCCTCTCATTCTGTCATTCCCTCTCTCTCTCATTCTCTCACTCTCTCTGTTTCTCCTTCTCTCTCATACCCTCACACTCTCAAAATCCTCTTACCTGCAGCCCTGCATTCTTTGACTTTGTTGCTTCTCGCCTGGGGAAGGCTGCCAGGCCCAACTTTTACCTTCAGTGGAAACTCAGCAGTCCAGGCAGGGATTTATATCCTCGTCCTCCAGGGATTTCCTAATAGGGCTTGTGTCACTCTCTCTGACTGAGTGGCTGTGAACACACCTTTTCCCTCCTTACCGGGGAGCACCCTCTGGCTTATGGTGCTGGGTGCATGATCACTCAGTTGGGGAAGTGGCCAAGGAAACTGTGTGTAAGTTTCCCTATTTTTTTGTGACTCGCTAAAACTTACGTACTTCCAGCTGAGAGGTGGTTTTAAAGTGATGTGTATTCTGCCTGACCATGGCTCCATCAAAGAGAAAAGGAGGTCTTCTGGGCTTTAACTGGTGAGAGAATTGATGTCTGTCCCCATGGAACCCTTCTGGGATAGAAGGAGAGTTAAGCTTTAGTCCTCCATGTCCCAGTCTTATATGATTTCTAATTGTTAAGTGAAGGAAGGGGGTGACTTTCCAAATCTTTATTACAATTTGTGGAATTTGTCAAACCGAATAGTTTGTCTGCTGGAAATGGAAATTCGGTCCTAAATCATGTCTGTACAAAACAAATGTCTCCTAACTCCCTCCAACAGGCCCAAAGGTTATGTTGATGGCTTCTCTATCCCCTTCATCAGCCACCAGGAGTTAGAGAGGAGGGAGTCATGTGGGGTGGGAGTGGAGGAAGAGAGGCGGTAAGCCAGACCAGTGGCTGCCACAGGAGCTTGCCCACTCACTGGGACCTGCTGCAAATCCTCAGATGCACAGGGCCCCTGATGGTTTCACTGCCTTGCTGTTGGCCCAGATGGGCTTACGAACACCCACCCCATCACCCTTGCCCCCTCCACATACCCCAGGGTCCAGTGCCCTCCTTGATATGAACACGAAGCCACATGGGAAAGAGTAAAAATCTGGCCGGGACCAAGGCATGGGGCCAGAACATGAACCCTCTGAGTCCCCAAGACCTCCTGTTGGGCCAAGTTGCATAGTGTAGGCAGAGGTGTAATGTGGATCCCCCTGTTGGTGGATGGAAAAGAACATTTATCCAAACGTCCTTAAAAATCCATGTTACTAACCTTAATGACACATTCTGTCTGATTTACTCAGATACTCAGGTTCTTACAGGTGAAAAGGCAGATAGAGAAATGCTTTTAGAGAAGTCTTAGGGATTTCATATCCAGAACAAATGGCTCGAAGCTAAAAAGGCCCATTGGCCCTTGTTTTATCCTTTTGCTAACAAGGAAGATAACTTTCAGGGAACCACAGCTCAAATTGGGTAAATAAAATCTGAGAAAAATGCAATGTTGGACCTAGATAGAAACTTAGAGGTGGTTGCAAATTGAGGTCCAGGCACTTAAGGAGACCACAGGTGAGGAAGCTGTATTAATTTATGTAATTTCATGATGGAAGTAATACCCATGATGGGAAGTAATACCCCCAAAATGGAGTTTCTTGGGCAAAGAGCAAAGGTTACACTGTATCCATGCTTATTCTTTCTCCAATGACCAGTTGAAGGGGGAGCGTTTGGTTTTGTTCTGTAATCTTGACATGGTTAGATTGACGTGTGAGCTATACATTTTGAGTCAAGCCAAGTAATTTCAAGGGTGTAAATTCACCCTAGCAGGGAAATTTCCCCAACTACCTCATCATCCCAGGATGAAGGGTATGCAAATAATTGAGTATTGTCCTCACTCTCTCTGTGGTCAACCAAACATACCAGCCTCAGCTAACCTTGCCTTGGCTGGGATCCTACTTGGTAAATAGCACAGGGAAGCCCACAGCTTAATATAGCCAAAGAGAAGAAGTGAAACCATGCAGTCTGCTTTTGGTCAAGTATAACTGCTGATCTTGTGATCCATAAAGAGGAATTTACATAACCTCACTTCTTCAATGGGAAAGTGTGATCATGGAGCCACAAGAATTGCTTGAATAGCCCTTTGAGGAATTAATGCCTCAGACCCAACCGTCACTGAAAGTATTCATGGAAAAATGGCGACCCTCCCATATCCCTCCATTTCCCATCCATGGTCTACACTGTCCCCTCCTCATTATCACTAGAGTGTTTGGTTCAATTTCTCCACCAACTGATGGGAAATGGACAAGGCACAGAATGTTCTATAGTATCTCGAAATCCTCTGAGGTTTGAGGTGAAAGTCACCCAGGATGTTTATTGCAAGGATTGAAGCAATGAGTCTTCATTTTTTGAACCCAGCCCTTTCCAAAGTCTGTTTGGGGTCAGAAATCGACAGCAATCTTCTGAAAACCTCTGTGGCAAGCTTCCAACCTGCCCTGTGATGTAGAGGCCAGAGGGTACAGAAAAGTGAGGAGGGAGTTTGAGGGAGCAAAGAATCTGTGTTGGTCACTGTGTCATGGATTATAGCAGAGACTATTTGTCCCTGGTTTGATGGGACGGCCTCTGTCAAATTATCCTCATAAATTCACTCATTCTTATCCTTGATTTGGATTCAAGACAATATGGTCACCAAGCCCCTAGGGTCATTGAACATTCCAAGGCCTGCTCTGGTCAGTGGACCAATAACAGAAAAATACTCTTGTGCCTTATTCACAGAGGCAAGAGAAAAGTCTTCCCATCCCCATACATAATTAACAAACCAACAAACTAAACTATTGACTGCAAATGGGCCTCTAACTCATCTGTGAAAAGAAGTAAATGCATTCTGTGTGGGTTTCCAGTTGCTTCTGTAACAAATTACCACAACCAGTGGCTCCATACAACACCAATTAATTCTCTTACAGTTATGGGGCGCCTGGGTGGCGCAGTCGGTTAAGCGTCCGACTTCAGCCAGGTCACGATCTCGCGGTCCATGAGTTCGAGCCCTGCATCAGGCTCTGGGCTGATGGCTCGGAGCCTGGAGCCTGTTTCCGATTCTGCGTCTCCCTCTCTCTCTGTCCCTCCCCTGTTCATGCTCTGTCTCTCTCTGTCCCAAAAATAAATAAAAAATGTTGAAAAAAAAATTTAATTCTCTTACAGTTCTGGAGGTCAGACGCGTGGCATGGGTCTCGGAGGGCTAAGCTCCTTCTGAAGGCTCCTGGGGAAAATACACTTCCAGAGGTTGTCCTCATTGATTCACTGAGGTCTCCAGCACCCTCACCTTCCCCCCAGGGTCCCATCATCACATGACCTTCTATGTGTTCCTTGCTCCCTCTTGTGAGTTACGCTGGTGATTATATTTGGGACCCACTCAAATACACCAGGATAATCTCCCCATCTGAAGATTATTACCTTAATCTCATCTGCAAAATCCCTTTTGCCATAGAAGGCAACATAACCATAGGTTTCAGGAATTCGGACATGGGCATGTTCAGGAGACAATTGTTCAGCCATGTACAAGCACAGTTTGCTCCCAGTTCTGTTTTGTTTTTTTTAATACCCACAATAAAGGCAATCTATAAAACTCATTTGGAGATAAAACTTCCAAGTCACCATCCCCGGCCTTTTATGACTGTAAGTCTCAGGTCAAATGGCCTTCCTGGCCACTGTCACTCACACCCCAAACATGGCCCACCCTAATATAGCCCCAGTTTCCATAATGGCTTCTAGTTCCCACACAGCTCTTTTTTTGAGTCATGAGAACTTTCTCTGCCTTCTAATAATCTCTTAGTAACGTATAGAAAATTTTGCTTTTTCGGCTGACACACTTCTGAAAAGCGGTGACGGGGCCTGAGTCATCCTGCAGGGCCCCAGGGGTACCATCGCCTTCTCATCTGTGTATCATGTTATATAATGCACGGCCTCACAGTGACCCCACCTGCGCGGTGACACACCTGGCCTGCAACAGGCACGCACACTTCATGCAGAGCCCCGACCCCTCCAGCACACTCATCACCCCTGGGGCAGGTCGTCACAAGCAGGCTCAGCACTTGGGCTCAGCAGCCTTCAGCAGCTGGAAGGAGGGCCTCAACTGAAATTAATCACAAAGGAGAATCCACGCTTCTCAGCAGCCTGTCATGGGCTGGCACTCCAGCTTCCCCAGGAAGTGACATCCACAGTGGTTACACATGGTGCTTCATCCAGCACTACTGAAGCAATTGCCTCTGCCCCCTCGGGCCTGTGGGTGGCCCATGACCTCATGCCACTGCAGCTAGCCTCAGTGCAACAATGCATACACTGGACAGGGAAAGGGTGGTGACGGTCACACCCCCTAACCTGGTCTGGGAGACGTTGAGCTTAGAAGCATGGGGCAGTTACATGCCAATGTGTATTTTATGGACGATACAATGTTTTTAGAACAACTTTAAAATGAATCCACAGAGAACTCCATTCCTATGTCTGCCAAGTCAGGGCCAACCATTCCCCTTCATTAACCATGACCTTTATTAACAACATCTGTATTGTGAGGCTCTGACATCCAGGCCTTGCTGAGCCCTCAAGGGCTAGCCAACTCCTAGAGGTGGCAAATGACTCCCCCTACAAGCACACCTCTCAGGCGTGCCCCAACCAATGTGTGCCCAAGCCCCAACCACTTACGAATGTGTCTACCTCCATGGACTTGGTCCCCATTTGGGGGGTCCATTTCCCCTTCAGATCAAACACCTTTTGAAGCATTCCAATCCTTTGGGTTGAGAAGAGTAGATTAAAAAAAAAAAAAAAAAAAAAAAAAACGTTGGGGTGCCTGGGTGGCTCACTTGGTTAAGCATCCGACTCTTGATTTTGGCTCAGGTCATGATCTCCCGGTCTCTGAGTTCAAGCCCTGCATCTACCTTGGTGCTGACAGCTCAGAGCCTGGAACCTGCTTCAGATTCTGTGTCTCCCTCTCTCTCTGCATACCACTCCCCCGACTCACATTCTCTTTCTGACTCTCAATCTCTCAAAAATAAATAAACATTAAAAAAAATTTTTTTAATAAAAATAAATTGTTTTCTGTACCCTGTCAGTATCCCGGGTCTCAGCAAAGGGCAGGACAGTGTAGAGGCAAAGCAAGTGCCCCAGCAGGGGAAGGAAGAGCCAGCACAGCAGGGGCAGGGAGCAGAGAGCCCTGTGCCAGCGAGAACCATGCCTGAGTCCCTAGGGCAGCAGTTCGCAAAGTATTGGCCACACCAACAGCAGTGGCACGTCCTGAGATCCCGGTAGAAATGGCATTCTGAGCCCTCATGCCAGACTATTAAATCAGAAATAGGGAGGTACCTGGCAACTGGTGCTTAACAGCCCCCCCACCCACATGATACCCACGTGATTCTGATGCTGACAATTTCTTCTCTTTTTTTCAATTTTTCTTTTTTTTTTTTAATTTTTTAATGTTTATTCTCGAGAGAGAGAGACAAAGAACGAGTGGAAGAGGCAGAGAGAGAGGGAACACAGAATCTGAAGCAGGCTTCAGGCTCTGAGCTGTCAGCACAGAGCCTGACACGGGGCACAAACCCACGAACATGAGATCATGACCTGAGTCAAAGTCAGACGCTCAACCAACTGAGCCACCCAGGCACCCCTTTTTTTTCAATTTTTAATTGAGGTACAGTTGACATACAATATTATATTAGTTTCAGGTGTATGACGTAGCAATTTGATATTTACCTTATGAAATGCTCACCATGGTAAATAGAGTCACCATCTGTCACCATACAAAGTTATTACAATATTATTGACTATATTTCCTATACTGTTCATTTCAACTTTGTGACTTCATTTATTTTATAACTTTGTGCCTCTTAATCCCCTTCACCTATTTTGCCCATCTCCCCTCCCCCACCCTTCAAACTATCAGTTTGTTCTCTGTTATTTATGAGTCTGTTTCTGTTTTGTTTTTTTTTTTTATTTTAGATTTCACTTATTAGTGAAATCATATGGCATTTGTCTTTCTCTGTCTGACTTATTTCACTTAGCATTATACTCGCTAGGTCCATCCATGTTGTCGAAGATGGCAAGATCTCATTCTTTTTTATAGCTGACTGACATTCCATTGTGTGTGTGTGTGTATATATATATACACACACACACACACACACACACACACACATATATGTATATATGTATACATATATGTGTATATATACACATATATATATACATACCAAATCTTCTTTATCCACTCATCTACCAGTGGACACTTGATTTGCTTCCATACCTTTGCTATTGTAAATAATGCTGCAATAAACATGGCAGGGGACACATATCTTTTCAAATGAGCATTTTGTTTTCTTTGGGTAAATACTTAGCAGTGGAATTACTGGGTCATATGGTAGTTCTATTTTTAACTTTTTGAGGAACCTCCATACCGTTTTCCACAGTGGCTGCACCGGTTTGCATTCCCAACAGTGCATGAGGGTTCCCCTTTTTCCACATCCTCACCAACACTTATTTTTTGTCTCCTTTTTTAACGTTTATTTATTCTGAGAGAGAGAGAGAGTGCAAAGTGGAGGAGGGGCAGAGAGAGAGAATCTCAAGCAAGCTCTGCACTGACAGCCGGCTCCATCTCACCAACCATGAGACCACGACCTGAGCCAAAATCAAGAGTTGGACACTTAACCAAATGAGCTACCCAGGCGCCCCTCCTGTCTTTTTGATACTAGCCATTGTCATTTGGTCTTGATTTGCATTGCCCTGATGATGAGTTATGTTAGTATCTTTTCATGTGTCCGTTGGCCATCTGGATGTTTGAAGTGACAAAATTTTGAGAAGCACTACTCCAGTGGTTCTCAATTCTGGCTGCACATGAGAAGCTCTTAACAAATACTGGGGCCCAGGCCCACCTTCATACCAATTTAATCTTGAAAGAGGTGGGGCTGGGCCAGTCAATACTTTTTAAGCTCCCGCAGTTATTCTAATGCGTTGCCTGCCACAGTTGAGAGCCACTGCCCGAGGAATTGAACTGCTCACAATCTTCAGAGCTGTGTCTTTACCTCTGGCAGGAAGAAAAGGTAAATAAGTGGGGGAAATTCCCACTGAGGACAGTTATTAAGAAAGACAAAGGTGAAGCTGAGCTAGATCACAAGAGCTGAACTTCCAGGCTCTACCCTGGAATCAGGCCAAGCATGGGGACAGCATTCCCATTCATTCATTCATTCATTCATTCCACTAATACGATTTTGAGCACTTGCTCCAAGCCCAGCATTGTTCTAGAACCTGAAAACTCACACTCTAGTAGAGAAAATGACAATAATAAAGACATAAACAAATGAATGTCAATTTATATCAAGCAAGATGCTAGTCAACCAGTAACCAATACTAAGGTAATTCAAATGTCATTTCTCACTGGGTTTGGTCTCAGCAACTGGCATCATCTGTTCTCACCCATCGAGTGTTCGGTACATCACCCCCATTACTTTTGGGACATCTATAAGCCTTGATCTGATGACACTAATCCAGTAACAGTAGGGGCGTCAGTAATGCTGATAGTTTGGAAAAAGGTCTAGAGTGAAATTTACTCTGATTCCATCTGGATAAAAAGGGTTGCTAAGTCGGGCACCTGGGTGGCTCAGTAAGTTAAGCATCTGACTTCAGTTCAGGTCATGATCTCATGGTTCATGAGTTGGAGTCCTGCATTGGGCTCTCTGCTGTCAGCACAGAGCCCGCATTGGATCCTCTGTTCCTCTCTCTCTGGCCCTCCCCAGCTTGTACTCTCTCTGTCTCTCTCAAAAATAAATAAACATTAAAAAAAAGGTTGCTAAATAAAAACCAAAACAAAAACAAAAACCAGAACTATAGTGAGTACACATTACATACTTATGAAAAATAGTCACATGCCATAAAGTAATGATGTATTGATAACATATCATGATGATTTGTTCTAGGCTTCTCTATTCAGAACACTCTGTTAGCCTGGATCCATTTACAGAGTATACTTGACAGATTTCCAACTGCTTTTTAAATATATATATTCTCCAGTAATTCAAACTAATCTGCTTCTCAAAACATTGAGAGTCAAAGTAATAAATGGCCACTTTCCTGAAATCATGGGTTCATACTTTTTCTTCCAGCTTTTGCAGGCAAAAGTAAAAATCCCTACACTAATGGTACAAGGAAGCACCCTGTCACCTCCATCAATGCCTCAGGAAGATGGATGACCCCACAGTCATCCTGGCCACTCTCCAGGTGACTAAGGTGACCAAGAAGGCAATGTTAGGATCACACACAAGCAGACATGCCCACCTGGTTTGCCTTCCTGGGCCTGTACTCAAAGGAGTTCCATCTCCAGACTCTGTCAGAGCCCTGGTGGAGGGGTGGGGAAGAATCTGCTGGTTTCTCTAGGATTCAGTCAACCCACATATTAATCCTCTTCAGATTTAGAACCCCAGGAGCTCCCCAGCCCCAGCTCTGGTTCCTTTGGATTCTGAAAGACAGAAGGGGTCAGCTGGGCCCACTCTAACAAGCCCCAAGGAGCTTTCCAAGCTTTGGGGCCATTTGGGACCAAATACTAGTAGAACTAAGCAAAATGTTACAGGGATTTGTTATGTCAGACCATCACGTGTTTTGTTCTCATACTCAGAGATCCAGAGATGCACAGATTGTCCGAGTAAGAAGAGGCTTGGGGCCACCCCGGGGACCCCCTCTCCCTTTGCACATGAGGAAGGGATTTGTGATAGGATTTCACCCAAGCTGAAGACTGAGGGATGAAGCCATCCCTTACCCTGTTCCCTCTCCCCCACCCCATGAGTACTCAAGATCTACTAGAGCCCTGTTCTTCTTTGAAAAACAGGTGGGGAAAACACTTTCCATACTAAGCTCTGTGTGCTCTGGATGCAGCCAGCTTCCTTTCTTTGGTGGCACAGGGCCAGGCCATGCAGCATAATGCTGGTCTGGGTGGGGTGGGGCAGGGGGCAGGGAAGTAGCTATCACAGAGTCGTCTCCGCTTCCAAGCAGACTTAGGTTTGGAACCCAGCCTCAAACCATCCTCAAGTGTGTTAACTCCAGAGACTACACTTCTGTAACTGCAAGAAGAGGGTCCCAGTAGAAGCTGCTCTCACTCACCGAGCTAGCAGTCACTGACTTCCTGCCTCTGTCCCAAGCACTTTATTCACATATTCACTTATTTCATCATCCCAACAGCCCTACGAGGTATTATGAGGGATTGACAGCCCCATTTTGCAAATAAAGAAACTGAGGTATGCAGTCATTAGTAACTTGTCAAAGGTGACAGACACAGTGTTATGGTTGAATTGTGTCTACCCCCAGCAATAAAAGAAGGTAACCCCCAGGACATCAAAATGTTACCTTAGTCAGAACTCAGTTCTTTACAGAGGCAATCAAGTTCAAATGAATTCATTAGGGTGGGTCTTATCCAAAATGATTGATGTCCTTATAAAAAAGGAAAAATTTCAGGTTGCCTGGGTAGCAGTGTCGGTTAAGTGTACAACTTTGGCTCAGGTCATTGCCTCACGGTTCGTGAGTTCGAGCCCCGCATCGGGCTCTGCGCTGACAGCTCAGAGCCTGGAGCCTGCTTCAATTCTGTGTCTCCTTCTCTCTCTGCCCCTCCCCTGCTCACGTCCTGTCTCTCTCTGCCTCTCAAAAATAAAAAAATTTTAAAACATTACATTTTTTTTAAAGGAGAAATTTGGACACAGAGACATACACAAGGGGAAGATAGCTGTGTGATGCATCTACAAGCCAAGCGACCCCAGTGATTTCTGGTAACACCAGAAGCTGGAAGAGGCAAGGAAGGATCCTCCCCTAGAGCCATCAGAGGGAGCATGGGCCTGCTGACACCTTGATCTGGGACTTCTAGCCCCCAGAACTGGGCCAATAAATAACTGTCGTTCTAAACCATCTAGTTGGCAGTAACTGATACACAGAAGGGGTTGGTGCTGGAGCTGAGATGCCAACTCAGACCCTCCAATCCCAGAGCCCATGCTCCTCATCACCATCCCACGGGGTGGCTATGAGAGGGACAGTGGCCAGGACAGCACCAGGACATAATGTAGCTCACCCGTGGTGGTGGCAGAGGAGGTTAGCTATGAACCCCACAAAGATGAAATAAACAACGTTACTTGTTGGCCATCCACATTCTCAGAAAATAAATATATATGATGGAGATGGAAAATATCTCCAAGACTGAAACCATCCCCAACTCCCCAGCATGTAGCAACAGGACAGTTCAAATAAGAATGCCACATACCGTGCAGAGTATGAGGCGGTTGTTTACCACTTTCTTTTTCAAACTGATATTTCACTCTATCACATTCCATCAAGAAGTTAATTACTTTGCTACTCTTGCCAAGTGGGAGATTCCAGATGCAAAATGCCTTCCCAGGTGGGGCAGGTGAAAGGCCCTCTCCAGACCTGCTCCCCTCAAGCCTGGTCACACCACGGGGTCAGCAGTGGGTCCCAGACCCAGCACAGAGGGAACCTGACTCAGGGTGCTTGACAGAAGCACAGCTCTCACCCTGGCTGGGAGCCCAGTCAGCACCACCGATCTTGAACAGCCGTCCCCAAAACAATCACTGGTGAGCAAGAGTGGGAAGGAAAATAGTCACTCATTCAGTGAAGCCCAACATTTATTAAGCACTTGCTGAGTTCAAGGACTGGATGTGCAAAGGTGAACATGACTGTCTGCTAGTTAGTGGCCTTGGGCACGATTCTTAACCTCTCTGTGCCTCTGCATTGTCCTCTGTATAGTGGAGACAATAACAGTGTCTGTCTAGGGTTGTTTTACCATTAAACTACCACTTAGAAAAGTGCTGTACACAAAGTAAAGCACTCAGTAAACCTCAGCAACTACTACAAAGCTAACACCAACTCGTTAATGCACTGGACATGAAGACCCCGTCTGAAGCATAATGACATGAGGTGCCGAGAGAGTCTGAGAGATGAAATCCTCCTAGAAACAGCTCTCTGTTTATCTGAGGGCCGAGTAAGGGCCTGCCCTGCTCCCAGCCTCACCTGCCAGAGTTCCTGGCACCACTCGTGAGCACAGCCCCACCTTGGGCACTGGGACCAGCCTACTGCAGTCGGAAGGAATTTATGAAGCCCCAAGCTATTGGCGCAGTATCGATTCAGCCTTGCCAGGCCTCTTCTGACCTTGTTGCTGCCAGACCCCTCTCCCAGGTCAGGCCGGGACCTGCAGGAGCTGCTGTGCACAGGCATCTAGGGCCAGTCTCTGTGGGGAAAGAAAGGTCAGAGGCCAGAAATTGGTCTGGGCACTTGGAAGGCAGTGACATCTATGGAAGGCAAAGGCGGGTGAGTAAGGTGGGAAGTAGGTGGGTAGATGGGTAGGGAAAGGAGCAAAGTCCACGCTTCCAGAGATATCTCTGGATCCCTGCAAGAATGATCCTTGTGCCTGCCTGGCTCTGGGAGACAGGCCCCTAAGGAAGCAGGCAGTCTGCACAGATCACTGGTTCTGATGGCTGAACTCTCCACTTCCTTCTCAAGATCAGCTCCACTGTGCGCCCCCATTCTCATGAAAAGAGACAAAGGGAGCTGATGTTTGTGAATCCCATCTGTGCTCCAGGCACTGGGTTCAATACACAACATGCATCATTCCACTTCAAGTACCAACCATCCAGGCACTGCATGGCATCAACTTACTTCTCCAGGGATCAGGAAACAGATCAATGGAAACAGGAAACAGGGGCAGAGAGCCCACTTCACACAGCCAGCAAGGAAGAGAGCCAGAGTTCCAACCCAGGGATGCCTCTGAACACCAAACCCTGTTCCCTGATCCTAGATCCCACATCCAAGGGACAGTATGTGCCCCTCTCTGCCAGACATGTCCCTGTACCCCCCTGCCCCACTCTCTGGTGTGGACTGGGGTGGAGCCCATTTGCCTGGCCTCTGTCTCCTGACCACTTCTAGAATTGACTGCTCCCATTGGCCAGGGGACTACATGCAGGTCTATCAGTGACACTGCTCCCCAGTCTGGCACTTCTGCATTCCTCAGAGCCCTGGCTCTCACAGGGATGAACTTTTAATAACTGGATGCTCATACCGGGCCGACGGAATGGAGACATCTAAGCAATGGGGCTCCTATGAAGTCATAGGCTCAAGGTGGCAGGTGGGAAGCAGGCCATCACTTCATACAGAAGGTGCTGACAGACAGACCAGCAAGACTGGGTCTCTTCCTCTGTGCAGTTAGGGATTCAGAGCAGCCCTTTCTGAGGTGACGGTGCTTCTCATCTTCCCAGAGAAGGTGTTGGCTGTTCAAGGCTCCCTGAATGCACTCAGTTACCTAGCCAGTGACCAGAGTCACACCAGAACTTGGTCCCAGTCTACTTGTGAGAGAAGCCTGTGGTAGTCTTGTCAGTGGCCAAATCAGGGTATGGCCTCCTAGTGACAGGACACAGACCTAGCCACAGGCCTGCCACTCTCCACCATCAGCCTGCTGGCCTCAGTCATCCTGTCCCAGACCTTCACTCAAGGCCCTCTCCTGCAGACACCCATCCACCGCCCCCCACCCCCGGCCAATACTAGGCCCCTTGCTCCCCACGCAGGGTTGTCCCCCTCACTCCCTCTCCCAAGTGGTAGCTTCTTCAAAGTCCCCTCCAGGTTAACCACTTGCTCTTGCAGTGGGCCTACTCTCCCAAATGAGTCCCCAATAGCTTTTGTCCCTGAAGTGCAAAAGTCATTCACATTAGAGCAAGAGAGCCAGCACCTACACACCAATGCCTGCTGGCCTTCTCTTAAAAATGAAGAGAGACATTACTGTGTTTGCTCTTTCAGACCCTCTACTGCCCTGAGAACCAGACAGGAAGCAGTATGTCAACAGCCTTTCCTAGGGATATAATTGGGCCAGCATGAAGACATTAGTTCCCCTCCCAAAGCCCCCGAGGGAGGAGGGCAGGGTGTGCTGCAGCACCCCAGGTATGTGAGGACAAATTTGGCTAGCCACTATACACACCCCAAATCTCCAAACAGGCCTTTCTAGTCAGAGCTCTTCCTCCCTCCACATTCATAACCTGGACCTTTCCAAGACACCAAGGGAAGGAAAGGAAGAGGTAACCCAAAGTGATGGGGCAGCAGGGTGGCATCCATGGCACAAAAATCCCCAGCCTGCCTGGCCTCCACCCCTAGAAAAACATTCCAGTCTCTCCTTGGCTCCCTTGTGGGCCCTGCTCTTTGAGGTGGCGGGAGGAGAGGTCCCAGCTGTCTAATCTCTTATGGGACGGGGATCCTTCCTCCAGTTGTTCTCAACCCAAACCACACTTGATCATCACCTGGGCCAGGCCCAAACACAGACATTCTGATTTCACAGGTTTGAAGTGTGGTCTGGGCATCAGGTTTTTAAACAATGCCCAAAGGAATTCCAATGGTCAGCGGACTTGGAGAATTGAAGCTCTATGCCCTGAGCAGGACCCACTTTTATATTTCTGTGTGTCCAGTTTGCCAATGCAGGATGGCATCCAAATTTCCCTCATGCCAAGCTAAAAATGGGCTCTTGGCTTTCTTTTTTTTTTTTTTCTTTTTTTAAATGTATATTCATTTTGGGGATAAAGAGAGAGAGGGAGAGAGAGAGGGAGGGAGGAGCAGAGAGAGAGAGAGAGACAGAGACAGAGAGAGGGAAGGAGGGGCAGAGAGAGAGAGGAAGACACAAAATCTGAAGCAGGCTCCAGGCTCTGAGCTGTCAGCACAGGGGGGCTCTTGGCTTTCTTAAACACTCGGTGAGACTCCGGAAGGAGGTTCCCTCAGTTGCAAACTGACCTGACAGAGAACATTAGCTGGCAAAGTCTGAAGTTGGCGATTCCACTCCACAGCTTTGCCATCATATTACAAGAAAAGTAAGTCTAAGACCAACTTTTATCTCATACATGTAGAC
The DNA here is from genome assembly GCF_027475565.1 of Acinonyx jubatus. Taxonomy (NCBI): domain Eukaryota; kingdom Metazoa; phylum Chordata; class Mammalia; order Carnivora; family Felidae; genus Acinonyx; species Acinonyx jubatus. The sequence goes on from NC_069388.1 coordinate 56,973,764, forward strand.
ATCTTTTTTTTTTTAATTAAAAATGCTTACTAGCAAGAAAGGACAAAAGAAGTTCATATATCTTATTGGGTAGGCTCCAAAAGCTCCAGTTTTCCATTCTTATAAGTACTCCAACCACCACCTGGCGTGAAATAGTCCTGTAAGCTAAAAGCCAAGCCAGTATGAGGTCATGAGAATCCACAAAGGACCTGTACTGCATACAGGATGACTGGACATCATCCCTAAAGGGGCTTTTCATGTCCTGTTTATGCAAGAACGGAAAAAGCTCTCTACGATATCTTAGTCACACGTCTCAAATACCTTTAACCTCGGCAGTGAGAACTGGTTTCTAAATTGTACCCCGCACATTAGCAGGGTCACTCTCCTCACCAAAAACAAAACAAAAGCAAAAACAAAACCATTGTAACCATTGTTTAGTTGTTGATTGAGACAGAGGTGACAGGAAGCCTCCTTTGGGGGACATGCTGACCTTTGGCCTAAACTCTCTTGACCCAAATGCTTACAGCACCTGGGGCATAGCTTAATCTCAGAGCCACACATGAAGGCACATGTAGATGCTTACATGGTTCCAAGGTCAGTTATCTGAAGCATGGAAAGGAGCTTAACCTTAACTGGGCACTCCCATCAAAGGCGCACAACCTGAATCTAGTCAGTGGCAAATGCCAGACAGAAAGCGAGGGACCTTCTACAGAATCCCACACCCTACTTTTCAAAAGCGTCAGTATCACGAAGTGCTAGAAGACTGGTACCTGTTCCAGATTACAGGTGAGGAGCAACAAATGATCTTGGATTCTCTTTCCTTTTAAAGGGCATTATTAGGACAAGTCAAGAAATCTATTCAAGGTCTATAGGTTAGATACCAATATCATGGGAATGACCTGATTTTGATCATTGTGCTGGGGTTATATAAGAGAATTCCCCATCTTTAGGAAATATAACCCAATGTATGTAGGAATAAATGGATATGCCTACAACTTAGTCTTTATTGATTCAGGAAACAATAATACACACACTTACGCACACATGTACACATACACATGTGGGAGACATTGGAGAAGAACAAAGAAAATATAATATATTAACATTTGGGGAATCTGGGTGAATGACATGAAAATTCTTTTTATTTTTGCCACTTTTCTCTAAATGTAAAATACGCCAAAGTAATTTTTAAGTCAAAAAAAGCCAGCCCTGTAACACGATCCATACCTGGCTGCTTTTCTCATCTGCTCACAGACCTGGGCCTCCCCCTCCCAGGCCCAGATCTTCTGTGCACACCCAAGGCCACCTGCTGAGGGCAGCTGCACATGACTGTGTGCCATGTTTCAGGGACCCCTTGAGTCAGCAGCTGGCTTTCAGGGGGACCAGCTCTCTGAAATTCCCAGGAGCCTAACACAACAGTCACGACCCCCACTCTTGTGAAACCTCCTCCTATCTCCCCGCCATTGGGCCTAGGAGGGAGCCACTAAAATTGTCCCTCAAGCCTTATTCTCCACCCCCTCCAACCCAAAGCTCCAGGAACTTAGGGAATTGTTTGGGGGGCAGGGAAGGGCTGACTCAGGAGCCCTCCGAGCTGGCTGTATCTACTTCATGTTAGGTTTCTTCATGGACAGATCCATGCTTTTGTGGAAATAAAGGAAGTCCACTCAGATGAGAACCAGCAAAGGCTATTTATTCAGAGCTGGCTATAACAAGCACGTCAGCCACCATGTCTTGGTTTTGGGAAAACTTTATGATGGAAAGAAAGAAATGCCCTGGTTGGAGGCTGTCGGCATGGAGAAGCTGTAGGCCCAGTAACCAGAAGCTGGGTACCCTGTGTGATTGGTGAGGGGTGCATAGTTGGTTTTCTCTGGCTGTTACAAGGGTTAACTTGTAACTTGGCTTGGTTTCTAGGACTGGTTGCTAGAGAATTACTCTGACCTCCTACAAGGCTGCTTAGAGATAGCAGGCTTGTTTCCTGGGCTGGTTACTGCAGACTGTGGGCCAGAGTGCTGTTTTTACATATATCCTGGCCATTGTCCATGTGTATATTCCATCTCCCAGTTGTTAAGACCAAAGTCTTTCTATCAGTACCCAGTGATCTCAAGTCCCAACTGTCAATCCAGCCCTGGGAGGTTTTTAAGGAGCTAGAACAACCATTTCTCTGATAGGTGTCCCTAAGTGTGTTTTGGTGTGTCTCTGAATCTTCACTCATCTGGCTAAAGGCACCCACACTGAGAGCATGTGCACTGAGCCATGGGGCATTTCCTCAGCACCATCCTGCCTGGGCCTCCCAGAGCTGTTGATGCCCCAGGCGCTCAGCTGAGCTATCTAGCCAAGGTTCCATCCCTCCTCCCCAAGGGTGGCGTGTCCTCCCAAAAAGCACCCTCGGCTTCTGGTAGATCACTGTTATCACCATCTTCATCATGAGTACAGCTGGCCCTGTTTCCTGCCCATCACGTCTCAGGAGTCAGGCCCAAGCTCAGGCAGAACGGTATTGCCACATCCTCATTCCTGACATTATCCCTGCACACCCCTCTTTCTCTGAGAAGGGTTTCTGGTATGCGGAGTTGGATTCTGTTTATTTGGGGAAGCTTTTGTGTTGTGATTGTTGTAGTGGCCATGTTTAGTCAGTCAGAGTCTAAAATAGGATCCCTAACATCACCTTCCCTGCCCCTATCTTTCTGAGCAGTAATTTGCGCATGAATTCTCCAAAATCTGCCTTTTCTCTGGTAAAAAGAAAGCCTCTAGCCCAAGGTAGAGTCACTTGCCCCCAGGACAGTAAACCAAGACTTAATTGTAGTTTCAACCTCTCAAGGAGTGAAAACTTACAACCAATCAATCCCGAATTTTCTGGTCTGCACCAGTAAGGCAGTCTGGGCCTCTGGGCCAGTCATGGGCCTCTCTGGCCCTCAAAGGAAGATGAGATGATACATCTAATAAGACCTCCTATCCTTCCCTTAAGGGAAGGTGACCTTGCCTGAAACAATCTTCTTTTGCTAATAACTTTTTGTCCCACCCTCCTTCCTATAAAAACTTTCCATTTTGTATGCCTTGAAGCTCTGCTCCACTTGCCAGATGAGATCTTGCCCAATTCATGAATCACTTAATAGAGCCAAATTAGACCTTCAAATGTACGTGGTTGAATTGTGCTATTTAACACTCTAATCAACTGGAGCTGTAGTGAGTCTGTGGTACAGATACAAGCTGTGCAAATGTTCTCAGAAAGCCCAGACCAACCTCCAAAATCAAGCAGCCATGACATTTGCTTCATCAGTCTTAGTCACAAGAAACTTCACATTTCCTAATTTTTCCACACCAAATTAAATCTGGCTCAGACACACCCCCACCACCTCCCAAGCACACACATATACTTTAGTCAGAGCTGGTGAGAAAGCCAATCTCGGTCAAGTCCAGGGTCAAATAAGAATCCATAGGAAGGAACTTACTACCATTATCTTCACTCTCTGCCCAGGAGCCACATGGAAAACGCTCTCTGCAGACAAGCCCAGCACCAAAGGCCCTCATCACTCTCTCAAGGACACCCTGCTCTGTTCTCTGTGAGACAGAGAAACTGAAGGGACCCACTTAAAAAAAAAAAAAAAAAAAAATATATATATATATATATATATATATATATATATATACACACACACATATATATATATTATAAAAAATATAAAAATGTAAATATAAAATATAAATATAAAAAATATAAATATAAAATATTATATATATATAATAGAGGCAAATTTGGTTTTTCCAAGGAAGTAGGGGGAAGCCAATTAAATCTCTTCCAGACAGGACATGATTTACATATCTATCAGCTCCCTACAATTAACAAAGAGCTGCAGAATGACTCCTAGGTGATGAAGAGGGTTAGACTCTGATAATCCAATGCTAAATGTCAACCTATAGATGATGCATAATTTTCCATTGAAACACACTTTTTCTTCAACACAAATCTCACTGAGCTCCACACTTGCTCTCCCATCCCACCCTCATCTGGATCAATCCAGGCTATTCCTGCAATGGACTCAAATCCCCTGAGGGACTCAAATCCCCTGAGAGATTGAATATACAAACAATGGTCAAACGTTTAAGGCCAGGACTTGATTGGTAAATGACAGCTGTCCTAATATTTGTCCTCCTCTCCCACACACTTCTAATTTAGGACCAGCCAAGAAAGCCAAATACACGCCCCTAAACCATCACAGAGGATGCCCAGCTTCCAGTAAATTCACCTTCAGGTTCCCCATGACAAATATCTCCAATCAGGGCACACCCAAAACCTCCCCTATTTCTACCAGAAAGCTTTCCCACTCCTCCGCCTGCCTTCCAGTCTCTGCAAAAATCAAGTGATGGTGGCTAACTCCCTTGCTAGACCCAGCTCTAAATACATACTGTTTGCTGCTCCCATTTGGATAGTTTTCCATTTATTTTCACAAGGTTATGTTCTGCACAACAGGATACAAAATATTGGTTTACCTGCCACAACAAGAGAGGCCAGAATTCAAAATCCAAAGGCTCGGCCTGCCTGCCTGTACCAGAAAGAAGAAAAATCTTACCTTGCTTATTCTCTACAGAGGCAAGAATGGGTTAGTTACACTTCATGTATCACCCTGTAGGAAGGGTGTGTGGAACATGGGTGGGTAATCAGCATTGGAAGCCCCCATCATTTTCTGATCACTGAAGGCTATGGAAGGCAAAAATTGAAAAAACACTTCTTTAAAAAGCATTTGAATACCTCAAACCCTCCCAAACCTACCTGCACCCTATGCAAAGTCCCCTCATCTAGGCCTTTGCCCCTAGTGTTTCAGGCACAGGACCACCTACGCAAATCCCACCCTATCCCTGCTCTGGGTCATTGTAACAGCTCCATCAGATGCTGATTCCCACTGCTAAACTTGCCCTTCAGGTGAGATAGCCAGCAATGGAAGCTCTATTTTGAGAAGTCTTTCTCCAGGGTGGTCCACAGAAGGCCCTCATTCCCAACACCTTGGCAGGTGGACCTAAAATGAGTCTTCCTCTGAAGTTTTCCTTGCAAGCTTGGGAGGAGGGTTATAGAGGAGAAGTGGGCAAGGATGGGGAAAATAGGAATTGCAAGAGGCTCTGGAATCCTTAGGAGTTATCAGGAGAGACAGTTAATTATATTCTTATGTTCATAAGTTACCATTTTCCCAGGGTATAGAGATTCTATTGTTGATCCATAATATAAAAATTCATTGAAAGCGTTGGTGAATCCATTGTGGCTTTTGTATTTATCTCTTTTTTATCAGTCAGTAAATACTTCAAACACCATTACTGTTATCAAGTAGGAGACTAAAGCTTTTTGCTACCACCTCCTGAGCCCCCAATCTGAGACCTAGTGACCACAGGTCCACCCAAGCTCAACCCCCACCCTTGCAAGAGCCCCTCTGCATTATGGCTCCCTTTGTCTTTACTGGAACAGGAGTGAGCAGCAACCCGTTCCAGAGCCAACTCTGTCATTTCTCAGCCCATTGTCCTTGGGCAAATCACAGTCACTCTGAGCCTCATTTCTCAAAGAAGATGCAGTAATACTCTACTGAATAGCTCACCAAGCTGATGTGGGGATCATATCACATGGAGTTGGTGAATGTTCTTTGAAAATGGTTTTAAAAAAATAAACCCCAAATAAAGAAAAACAAAGCCATACACAGAAGGCACTACTGCCTATGAAATGCCACCTTCCTTCTTACCATAATTCTTCTGGAAGGATTAGGAATGAGGGTAACAGCCATTAATACACCATTTGTATTTCATAAAGGGCTATTTATTACTTCAGGGGGGAAAGACTCAGGGGAAGGGACTAACTTGCATTTGATCCTGTCGGCGGTAAGACCCCTCATAGAGAACAAAATGGAGTCACTCATGTCAAGCAATGACTCATGTCAAGCAGTGACCTAAGCAGCCAAGGGTGTTACAGCTAAGACCAGATATCACCAAAACCAGCACAGGCTGAGGACACCCAGAACTGAAAACCAGCAGAACCAAAAAAGGCTGCAAAGGCCCAAGACAGGAACTGTCAGATTATCCGGAAGCTGACCCTTTCATGTCTGACCACAACAAAAATGCCCTTGAAGGCTCTGCCTGACTGATCTCTGAACATAACAGATCCTCCACTGCTTGAACATGATAAGCGGTAAGCACCGAGAGCTAACCTGGACCCAACAGAGTCTTCATCTCATCTGTGTGCTCACAGACTGACTTTGCATTGGCTTTGTTAACTTCTTACCCCTTGTTGTATCTTGCTTGTTGTGTGACTTGGTATTGTGCTTCACTTTGTGTGGCATGTATGAAGCCAAGTTCAATGTGTAGTGATCCTGAACCTGCTTGACAATTGTGTTAATCTTGCTTTATGATCGAGTAAAGCTGAGGTTGTGGAAAGACACAGCTCATATGTGAGCCTTCATAGCATGCTTGCAGACACTCGTTGACCCCCTGAACTCAGGATTGACCCCTGAACTCAAGAAACTCCTAGAAGCTTCTGCCTGTCAATTTCATCTCTTAGAAACTAACTAATGAATTGCTGGAACAGGTAAAGAACCATTTGAGGACAACTGTGCTTGAACAATTAATCAGAAAATGCTGGACAGTTACCTCAGCCTCATTATAATGTTAAAATCCTTCTCCTGGAATATCCAACCTTAGCTCTAATAAAAAGAGCCTGCTTACCAGATTTGGAAATTTTTCCCCATGATCTCCTTATTTGCTGCAAATAAAGACAACGTTGTGAGGCAACTCCACCTGGTGTAGTCTCTGTGCATAACTCATCGAGGAGCAGACCCACTTTGGTTGGGTAAAAATGTCAGCCCCTTTACCGACAGCTATGTGATTTTGGGCACTTGACTTAGCACCTATGAGCTTCCATTTCCTCATCAGTAAATTATAAATCATTGGGAGGATTAAAGGAGATAATTAACCCACTTGGCTTTGGTATCTGACAGTAGTAAGTACTTACAGTAAATTCTCAGCAACTTTTCCATTACTATTAAAAAATTCATTTTAGTAGTTTCCCACAGGGCCAGATCTGAAAAACCAGAGTACTAAAAACTCTTCAACCCAACAAGAATTTATTGAGTGTCAAGTTTGCATTGCACTAAGCATTAACAGAAATGACAATATTCAACCCAGCCCACTGCCCTCAACAAGTCTAGAATCCTACTGTGAAGATCTTAAAGCAGGATCTATGAGTGCATGGCCGTGCATTTTACTTCCTCCTGTTATGTAACTTGGTCTTTTGGACATTAAATGAGACCCTGGGGCACTTAGGCAGCTGTGCGGGAGGAGCCTGGGCACTGAGGCCTCCGTGGCGCCCCTAGTGGAGGAAGCGGATGAGGCTCCCTCCTACCTGGACAAGGTGTGGATGATGCCACGGAGTAGCTCAAGGATCAGAGCATGCACAGACAAGGGGGAGGGAGAATGGTGCATTTTGCCAAGCAGAGCAGGTTGGTTCTAGAATTCCCTTTGAAATCTCCTCTGAACACTTTTAGTTTTTTAAGTTTATTTATTTATTTTGAGAGAGAGAGAGAGCGAGCATGTGAGCAGGAGAGGGGGAGAGAGAGAATCCCAAGCAGGCTGCCCGCTGTCAGCCCAGAGCTTCACAAGGGGCACGATCTCACAAACTGTGAGATCATGACCTTAGCTGAGATCAAGAATCAGACGCTTACCCACCTGAGCCACCCAGGCGCCCCTCCTCTGAACATCTTTAGAAGGAAGCCTTGGCAGTAGACCCAGCCAGTAGGACCACAGAGTCTGACGCTTTAGAGGACTCAGTATTTTGCAAACCTGAGGATGCTTAAAGGCCAGGAAGATTCCCAAGTAGCAAGAGTACTATATTATACTGCTGCTGGTCCTTTGCAGTTTTAAGACCCTTTCCACCTACGTTTTCTCACGTAACTATCCCCACACTGCTGAGCAGTGTCATCTCTCTTTGACAGAGGGAGGTTAGGTGGTTTGGCCAAGGTCACTCACAGAGTAAGGGGCAGTGCTGCCTTTCCGATTCAGAGGACGCACCCTTTCCCCAGGGCACGGTCTCTGGAGGAGCCCCTTTCTCAAGCACCTGCCAGTGTGGGGAGGCTAGTTGGACATGCAGATTCTGGACTGATCCCCACCCCCAGAGTTTCAAGGTCTGGAAGTGTACAAGGCCTAAGAATCTGCATTTATACCCTGTCCAGGTGAGTCTGATGTAGCTCTTGGACCATATGTGAGAAAAAATAAACTGTCCTAGAGCCACAAGGAAAGCATTGAAGGAGTCAGTCTCATGCCACTACCCGTGTGTGTGTGTGTGTGTGTGTGTGCGCGTGTGTGTGTGTGTGTGTGTACACGCACGTGTCCTTTTCCTCTCTCTCCTCTCTAGGGAGAAAGGACAAAAGACCCATTTGAAAGGAACAGGATGGGGAGAGGGGAGACAAATGAGTGTGTCTTTTCCAGAAGGAAGCAAAGGTGTTGCCTGAGGGCAGAGGAAGAGAATGGAAAAAGAAGGGATTGCAGACTAAAAACAGGTTTCCCTCCTCCCAGGTTTAGGCCAAACCCTACTCCAGCCACTGAGCTTCCAGTTGAACTCGCTGTACCTGCAACATTCAAGAGCATGAGGAAAGCAGGTGGTTTCAGAGGGCGGCCTGAGCTTCTGAGCTGGGACGGAGCCAGGTCCAGTGCATGCCAGTGTCCTGTAGTGTGGGAGACTCAAACCAGTGGGATCCAGGGTCTCGACGGCTCTCTGGGCTGTGAGCACTGTCTTCTCACCTGGGTAAGAATATAACCCCCTGAGCACCTCTGTCAAACATCAGCTTGGTCCAAATCCCTCTTGCTAAGAGGGGTTTCAGCCTGTGACATGCACATTTGTAATGGAAAATGTGGGTTTTCTGAGCTCCACCAGGTTTGACTGACTTTGGAAATGTTAACCCTGAGGGGCGCCTGGGTGGCTCAGTCAGTTAAGCATCCAACTCTTGATTTCTGCTCAGGTCATGGTGTCCTGGTTCATGAGTTCCAGCCCTGAGTCGGGCTCTGTGTTGGTAGCGTGGAGCCTGCTTGGGATTCTTTCTCTCTCTGTCTCCCTGCCTCTCTCTCTCTCTCTCTCCATAAATAAATAAATACATACATACATAAATACATAAATAAAAGTTCTAGAAATGTTAGCCCTGAGTTTTCAGAAACCGAATGTGACTATCTAATTAGTCTTAGCCCCACATCTCCCAAGCCTCAGCCACTTCATTAGGCACAAAGAACCCCATGAAAGACTGAGTCCTCCCCTGCTGCCCCTCTGCAAAGTCCTGCATTGCCCTGGCTGTCCACTTCACTATAGTCTAAATCACACTCTGAGGTCCCCTCAGTGTGCAAGAGAAAAGGCCCGGCTGACTGGGCAGTGGGGTCCCACACCTTGGAACTCACTATTTGTTTCCCAGGAAAATACAAATCCAAAGGAAAATACAAATCCAAAGGAATTTGTATTTTTGTTGAATTCTTGTTGAAAATAAGGGAAGAGATTTTCTCCCTTCTCTTTTCTTAAAGCATTTACCTTAGAAAACATATAAGTTCTTTCTTTGAAATGTATGTAAATCTTTTTTAGAACCTAAAGAAGCCTCTTGCCAGATTTGTAACCCAGGCATGTCTTTCTCCAGGACCTGAGAGCCATTTCTTTGAAATGTAAACATCAAAGGAAATACCCTCTCAGTTTCTCTGGGAGAACCAGGAGCATAACATCAGCAGGTGCCTGGCTCCAAGCTGCAAGAGTACTTCCTGTCATAAAGCCAGGAGAAGTTTATCTTTCCTTTGTATAAAATCAGTGAACTAAGGGCACCTGAGTGGCTCTGCTGGTTGAGCGTATGACTTCAGTTCAGGTCATGATCTCACAGTTTGTGAGTTTGAGCCTCGCATCAAGCTCTCTGGTGTCAGCACAGGGCCTGTTTCGGATCTTCTGTCTCCCTTTCTCTGTCCCTGCCCCACTTATGCTCTCTCTCTGTCTCTCTCAAAATAAATAAATAAACTTAAAAAAAAAATCAGTGAACTAACACGGGCAGTGACTTTGTTTACCGGGTAAATTGAGGATGAACTATGACAAGTGATACTGACCAGTGTATCTTGAGGACATGTATATAACAGGTTGTACCCGTCTGGCAGTGTAAGCAGTTGAGATTTCTTTCTGCTTTGCGGTCTCTTAGCAGATCACTTGTGCTGCACATCACATTGTGGTTTGATGCTTATTTACCTATAAAATTGCTTTCTTTCTCTTCTGTTTTGGCGGGAGATCTTCTGGGTTGGGAGAGTTTCTTTTTAATTCCGTTTCCCTGGTAGGACAAACGAGCCTCACCTCCATCTTTTCCAGACAGGGTGGGATTCCCCCAAACCTTGGAGTCCAGCTCTTGCTCTCTCAGAGCTTCCCACCGCTGGGAAGTGCTTGAAGTTGACATATGTGGGCCACCTGAGCACTGTCACAGGCCTTCTAACCTTGATTAACATGGAGAAGGAGGCCTTGCCAGGTGTTCACCGATGTAACCCAGAGCAGGACACGGGTGGTTGTTCAGAGTCCCACTTTCCAGAAAGAACCAGCAGCAGGGCCCTGGGACTGTGGCTCCATGGGTCCGGGCTGCTATACCTGGAAAAACTCTAGGTTGGGAGAGATGGGGTGTCATGAAGCCATAATCCAAATATGATTTATTTTCCCAGAGGGCCAAGTGTACTCAAGTAAATAATTTAAAATATCATTTGTAATGAAAACAAATGGAGATTATATTATGCTATTGGATTCAAATGTTCATACTAATTTCTAAGCTAACATGGGAGAAGACAAATGCATTTCATGCTTCATCCTTAGGGCTATATTCTCCCTACCGCTTCCCTTCCTCAACTCTGGGCAGAGGTGCCCTACCTCACAAGCTTGAGCTCTGCTTGGGAGCTGACAGAATCAAGCTGAGTGGTAGGCAGGGTGGGGATTGTTTCTCCATTAAAAAAAATTTTTTTTAACATTTATTTATTCTTGAGAGACAGAGAGAGACAGAGCATGAGCCAGGGAGGGGCAGAGAGAGAGGGAGACACAGGATCCGAAGCAGGCTCCAGGCTCTGAACTGTCAGCACAGAGCCTGACATGGGGCTTGAACCGATGAACTATGAGATCATGACCTGAGCTGAAGTCGAACACTTAATTGACTGAGCCACCCAGGCACCCCTCTCTGTTTTTTTTTAAAATTTTTTTAATGTTTATTTATTTTTGAGAGAGAGAGAGAGAGAGAGAGAGAGAGAGACAGAGTGTGAGCAGGGAAAGGCAGAGAGAGGAGACACAGAATCTGAAGCAGGCTCCAGGCTTCAAGCTGTCAGCACAGAGCCTGATGCGGAGCTCATGAACTGTGAGATCATGACCTGAGCCGAAGTCAGATGCTTAACCGACTGAGCCACCCAGGTGCCCCCCCACCCTCTGTTTTTATAGGTGAAGTTCAGAGCTGTTCAGGGATGAACTTGGAACTTTCCATCATGCATGCTCACATGCACATGCACACACACACAGACACACTCACGCTGTCCTGCTCCGGGCCTGGAGGCTGAGCCCCACACACTGCACCATGCAGGCCTTTCTTCAGCCCTCAGAAGGCCCTCGCAGGATATCAGAAGGTGGGAAGAGGCAGAGGGCATCTCACTCTCACTTGGCTCAGGAAAAACCCTTTTCTCTCCTTGCACCTCTGAAGGATGGGCAGCTTCCACTGTGGCCAGTCCCTGTCTGCCTCAAACACCCCTGTGGCCCCTACTCTGCCCACACCTTGGAAAAGAGCACTGTAGAGACACATGGGGTGAATCTGCTTCCTGATGCGACTCCGGCTGATACAAGAGGCCTCACCAAGCCACAGAATTAGAAATAACCTTGTCCCTGACTTCCAGATCCAGCCTTGGGTTTTACCACAAGGCCTCTTAACCGCCCAGGTGACTACTTTCATTCTAGAATTGTTCACAGCAGGAAGGGGAAGCGACAGCATGAACAATTCTCCTCTTTCTCCTGTGGATTAATCTCAGTTGGCTTGTAGTTGACTGGTTTGGGTGATACACACCCTCTCCACCCTAATCCAGCTGATTCTGCTTTGTGGTAGCTTAACCTCGCACTGGGCCCCATGGGGTGGGGACCAGGAAACTCAGTTGGAAGTTAGAACAGGCAGAGGTAGGTGCTTTGAAGATATTATTTCATTTAGTTGTCTAACATTCATCAGGTTGTGTACTTTCAGCCCCGTTTTAAAGACGTGTAAACAGACTCAGAGGGTGTGAGGTGATTTGACCAAGGTCCCTCCCCAGTAAGTGGCATGGCCTACCTATTTTCTCTACACCGACACCTCTTGGTGTTCAAACTCAGGATGGTCTGCACTGATGGCATATGAAGGGCTGAGCCTTCAGGTCAAAAGCCAGAACCCCCAGGGTTTGTTTTAGGAGCTGCACTGTGTTTCAACACAGGGTTGCCTAACACTACTTTGCTTACAAAGAAGCAATGCCAGAACTTCTCTGCCTGGTTGAGAAACAGCATGTGGTTTACTCTACACAAAACAGAAACACGTTATGAAATGCTGCTAACCAGAGTCCAGGTGGCCACGGTTAGTTCCTAGCTCCAGGGAACAGTCTGAAGGAGGAGGTCCTGGGAAATGTTGCTGAGGGCCAACCCATTGCCTGACCACTGGCTCAGAGGCCCCTAAATTCCTTAGATTCTGAAGTCAGTTCACAGACTCCCCCAGGACACTATGAAGAAGGCCATTGACCCAGGCTTTCCAAAGAAAATATTGGCTATTCTTTTGGGAAGCCTTACGTCCAGAAGAGGAGTGGTCAAGTACCTGTGACCAGGGAGAGAAGGTAGAAGCTCAGAGACTGTGCACCAATCCTGCTTTGCTATATGTCCTTTGACAGATCACTTAGCCTCCCTGGATTCTTACCTTCTCACCTACAAAACACACAACCAGCAATTCTGCCTTCGAAGATACCAACATGCCAGGAACTTGGGGAGTGTCTGGGTGGATCTGTACTACCTCCAGGCATGCAAAGCCCAAGGTGACAGCATCGGCTTCTACAAATTGGCGTTATAGTAAAATAAATAAAAGCCAGTTTCCTTACTGTCTCATCAATTAAAAGCAATATACTTTTAATCCAAGCACTGGGAGGAGAAAAGAAGAAGGCAAAGCCTTGGATTCTAGCTCTTGCTCTGCAGAACGTAATAAATAATTTTGAACATAAGTCACAACCTTTCTGTGCTTCAGTTCCTCCCTCTGTCAAGTGAGGGGCATCACCTTTAAGATGACCTTGGAGATGGTTTTCCTTTATTCAGACCCTGGGTGGTCTCAGCCGCCCTGCTGGCCTGCCTGCCTAAGGAAAGCCAGCCCTCAAGCAACTTCTGAGCTGGGCTAGACCAATAGCAAAAAAGTCAGCCTGAACACCCTGGTGATCCCTCCCATGTACTTTCCCCAGTGGCTAATCCAACTGGAGACCATCTTGGAAAGAACATCCCCCTCTGTGGGAACCCACCACTTCCCCTGGTAATACCACTTTCCAGCCCTTCAAGGAGGACAAAAGAGGAAAATAGCAAGGGGACACTGGATCAAGCAAACCCCAACCCCTGTTTGGTTTGCCAAGACTTACCTTCTCAGTGGGATGCTTGGGCTTTCCAGAGACATTGAGCTTTAAAGAGTGAAGAGTTGTGTACAGAGGGGAAGAAGCTGCTCTTCACGGCAGAAGGAATAGCATGGCATGTTGGAGGAATCTCTGACACGTGGTTGGTTCATTCTTCTGAACAAATGCCACCAAAGCTGTATCTTGAGTATGTCTCCAACATGTGCTGCCCTCCCACCCCAAGGTTGGCCCCCAATACGGTTGCCACAAATTCTAGAGGCATCGTCTCCCTGTCCCTGAGCCAAACTTTCAGAGAGGACTTCTAGTCTCTATGAACAACAAAATAATCTATTGTTCAAGACCAAACAGGTAATATGGAAAGCCTTGGCATTCTCCTTAGAGATCAGTCCAGGTAAATAACCATCATCATCATCTAGATGTTGCCACAAATATGCTTTATAGGCTGAGGTGGATATTGCAAGAAACACTGTTAATGGAATTCCAGAGGCCCAGGGTAAATCACATTATTTTTAATATAAGTGGAAGACATGATAAGATGACATTTGGTGCCCATTCCTGCCTTCCTGTACTGAAGATCTAAAAGCCCTTGCTGCTAGGGCTCTAGACACAAACCAGGTACCATCAGTTAGATGCATTTCCTCATGGTTCCGGAGGCCAAAGGATGGCAGAGCTGGTAGTTTCTGCTATTGCTACTGGCAAGCATGACCATAGAGACATTTGGGGGTTTTTTTCCCAGAAAATCATTCCAGGGGTCACTCACCAGCTTTGTGGGTGTTGCGAGATAGCCGCAGTAGGGGTAGTTTGCAGATCAAACTACATAACAAGCCATTAACACATTGGTTACCAGGGTGTTTCTGATCAGGTGTTTCTTCTGATCAGGTGAGCAGAAGACAGTTATGTAGAATTGTTCTGGGAGTCAGTCCTGAAGCCCTCTCTTAGAGCCCCCTCCAGCCCTCATGTAAACACTCAGCATGTACCAAAGACAGAGCTGCTCACCATGGCAACAGCAATACAAAGCTCATGATCCAGGTGATAAAATACATGGAAAGAGACTAGTAGGCTTCCTTCTCCTTGCATTCCTCACTCCCTGCCTCATGCCCATCTCTGCCTATTGAAATCCAACTCACCCTTCAAAATACAGCCAGATCTTACTTCTTCCAGGAAACCTTCCTTGGTGGAATGCTGGAAGCACTCTGTCCGATCTGTGACTCCCACAACTTCATATTTATTTCTCCTCTATAGCATAGGACATACACCTGGTATTTTAGCTATTTGCATGCAATTATCCTTTTCCGTAAGATGCTAACTTTCTTAAAGACAGGGACTTGGTCTTTTCTCTCTGACAACACTTGACCTAATGTTGATATCTAAAATAATCCCAATAAACACCATGACTGAATGAGGCCTGTTGAGGAGACAAGATACAGACAAAGCCACTGGGGAGGTATATGTAAGGGTTTAATTGAGTGCATTTTACAAAGAATGACAGACCCTTTCCTCCATTTCAAGCAGCAAGGTGACTACCCTCCCTCCACATTTCTGTGCCCACCTCCAACCCCACTCACAATAGAAAGAGGTATATTCTCTGAGCAAACTGAACCATGGAGGTACCAGATTACAGGATGATAAGAGCAGTAAAAATTTGTGGCCAAAGATAGGAAAAATGAAATGTAATCTGACCCAGAAAAAATTATGTTTCCTATATCACTTCTACCATAAGAAGTCAGGGGGTTTGTAAAAATTTGACACATCTCAAATCCCCAGAAAACATATTTCCATATTTGGGGATCCTCCTATGGAAAGGCCAACTATCTGATCACCCTAATGAAGCCCCAATCCACAAGGCCTGCACAGGATATGAAACTTCTAATTGCTATTTCATGCCTCATTTTTAAACATGAATGGATAGTGATGAATCATTAGACATTTCAGGAAAGTGCTTACCATCAAAAAGAGGAACAAAAAGAGACAAACAAATTCACAGAAAATTTAAAGGAGAAGAAACAGGGAATGGAGAGAAAACAAACCAACCCTAGAATGTCCTTGGAGAAATGAATCTACCCTACAAGTACATATTACAAGAATAGGATATTGAGAGAAAAGAATTATCAGCGAACAAGAAGATTTCTTGAGAAACTGGAAGAATATATCCAACTACCAAATTAGTGGACACAGTCCACTCAAGATCTCCCTCACCTCTGATACCAATTGCAAGTTTGAGGGATTCCTAAAACTATCCTCAGGTTCTACAATTCACTGGAAGGACTCAGAACTCACTGAAAGCTGCTATCCTCAATTACAGTTTATTACAGGGAAAGGCTACAGATTAACATCAGCCAAGGGGAAAAGTATATCAGGCAAGGTCCAGAAAAAGTACAAAACAGCATCTCCCCATGGAGTCAGGGAACATTATTCTCCCAGGGACAATGTATGATGACACACATGAAGTAAGTCTAACTAGGGGGTTCACCTGAGCCTCACTGTCCAGTTTTTACAGAGGGTCCATTACATGGGCATATCAGTTCACGTGATGGATCTTGGACCCCTGCCTCCAGTCCTTTCAGGCATGACACAAAGCCTGGGCCCCATAGCACACTGTTGGTCTTTCTGGTACGCTCAGTCCCCACACTAAGACTTTTGAGTGTGCCAGTCCTAACACTAAACCACATTGTTAGTTTTAGATATGAAAGGACTCAAAACATTTACTTCTCATGCACCTTTCTGAAGAAACTACTGGAATTTGTGCTCCTATAGAACTAAGGAATAAATAAAGAAAAAGATGAAGATGTGCTATGGCAGATTGCAAAACAAAACAAACAAACAAAAAACCCCATTATGAATCCTTTGTAGCCCCTTCTGTCTGTGTCCCCACTCTTGAAACCAGGCTGGCCTTGTGACTTGTTTTGACCAGTAGGATGCGGCAGAAATAACAAGTGATTTTCACACATAGTTCTCAAGAAGCCTTGCAGCTTCTGTTGTCACACTGGGAACTCTTGCACTACTATGTGAACAAGCCCAGGCTGGCCTGCTGGAGGATGTGGAGCCATGTAGAGAAAGGCACCAGCCACCACTGTCATTCCAGCTGAGGCTGCAGACACAGGAGCCTCAGCTGAGCCAGCCCAGACAAGAAGAACCACCCAGCTAACCCATGAAATCATCAGAAATAAACAAAATTTAGGTTGTTTGAGTCATCCAGTTTTGAGGTGGTTTGTTACCCAGTGAAAGCTAATGGATAATCATGTGAACCAGCAAATAGGGGGCTGATCTTAAGAAAGCTGCAAAGAAAAGTCTTCCCATGAAGACATCTTGGCCCACCTTTAACATTTGCAAGATACAAATGGAGGCCTACATACTTTAAACTGAAGCATTTAAAGATATGACTCAAGCAACAAATAGTTCAGTGAAATATATATACTCCTACTTTAGCAAATTCACCAGCATACCCTCTGGAAGGAGGAGGGGTGTTGAATTCCCACTTGGAGTTGTAGGCTGGAATGTGAAGACTTGAGAGGAGAGCTAGCCTCTAGCCCATCCCTTCCTTCTCTCATTGGAGGCTCTGTTCAGCACCACAAGGGACCTTGCATGCAAGGTCAACAGTCAAGAAGTTCTGTCCACTCTCTAGGCCAGCAGCAGCACCCCCAATAGATGCCCCTAGTCACATCTCTGTCTCTCTGTCTCTGGCTGGCTGGCTCTCTCTCTCTCTCTCTCTCTCTATCACACACACACACACACACACACACACACACACACACACACAGACCAAGGTCTACATTCAGGATAGCAGACTCAGAGAAGAGGTTCCCACAGGTCCTGGAAGAAGACTTGGAGCAATCCAGGGAATTCCAGGATCCAAGGTCCCCAGGGTGTGGTCTGCAAGGAGGAACGTGTTTCTGGCTGGCCTGACACCTTTATCTTAGAGACTCCTCACTCCGTGGGAGCCAAATTCCTGGAGAAGGATCTTCAAAGCATAGGACTTGGGTCATGGGTCCCCCTTGGTCTTGGACTCAGGATGGTACTGGTAACGATGCAGTAGTCCTGGAAAGCAACCAACTCAGACTAGAGCAGGAGATTGGAGAATTCCAAGAGGGAGGTCCCAAGAAAATCAAAATGGTTTTGTAAGTCATTTCATGTTTCACCATCTGGAATATAAATTGATAGATCTAAAATGGATCTTATAACAAAAGAAATATTAATGGTAAGCCCACATAAATCTAAGCAAATGAAAACATGCGATTAACTTCAGGAAAATCAAACATCATACATGAAATAAACAATGATTGTACACTATCTGGTCCAGCCCTTGTTTTAGTTGTAAATTTCTGTGTGCCCACTTGTTGGAATGAGCACTTGGTGTTGTGTGTAAGCGATGAATCATGGGAATCTACTCCCGAAACCAAGAGCACATGGTATACACTGTGTGTTAGCTAACTTGATGGTAAATTATATTTAGGGAAAAAAAAGTAGTCACAGAAGTTGTTACTATTCTCTTTCGGTTAGAAGAATATTGTTTTCCAAGCTTACATATTCAAATACTTAACTATTGATAATGATAATGAATGATAGTGATATTGAAGAATGATAATAAAATTTCTATTTTTCATTGTCCCTTGATTTATGATGGAAGAAAATAAAGTTGTGTGTTCAGTATTTGGAGAGAAACAGTAAAAATGTAAACAAAGCAAAAGTAATAAAAGAAAGTTTAAAAAGACCTGTAAATGAGGAACAAACATTTCTGAAAATAATGGGCATTTTGGACATAAAACTATATTGTTTGAAATTTTAAAAAATAAAAAAATAAAGCGAATTTCTGTGTGCCCAGAGGAAATCAGACTAGGTAAACAACCCCTTCCATGGACAGTACAACCACGTTGAAGGAAAAAAGAAACATAGATGGGGGAGGGATCCTTATAGAAGAGAAAACGCTTTGTAATAAATTCTGGATACAGTAATAAGATGGAGAGGGCCAAATTTCACATTAAAGTATATCTTTGAAAGCTACATATTCATTGACAATGGCCTTGGAAATGAGAAATGGAATAAAGAGCAGTATCAGCCAAAGAGTGGGGGGAAGGGCTGGGAGCGAGGACAGAAAGAAAGTGATGTGTTAGTCAGCTTGGGCCATAATAGGACCACAGACTGGGTGGCTTAACAGAAATTCATTCTCTCACAGCTTTTGAGACTGGAAACTCTAAGACTGAGGCTCTATCAAGTTTAGTTTCTGGTGAGAACTCTCTTCCTGCCTTCTTGCTCTGTGCTCAAATGGCCTTTTTTCTGTGCACATGCAGGGAGAGAGGGAGGGGGGAGTAGAAAGAGGGGGAGGAAAGAGAGAGAGAGAGATTTCTTCCTCTTCTTCTAGGAACACCAATTCTATTGGATTAGCTCCCTACCCCTATGACCTCTTTTAAACTTAATTACCTCCCAAAGGCCCTATTTGCAAATACAGTCACTTGGGGATTAGAGTTTCAACATACGAATTTCGAGGGACATACTTCAGTCCATAACAGTGACCCATAAAGCATCGCCTGCTACCTGAAACCAGCTCAGTTTCAGTTCAGTGCAGCCTGTTAGGAGTGGTTCCAAACCAGGCACAGCCGAAGTACAGACTTGTTGACCAAATACTGTCATTTCACACCTAGAACAGCATGTTAATAACATTGGGTCTGTGTCAGGAATCAGGACATCCAATGCCACAGTGCTTGTTGAGACCTCCCAAAGCATCCAGTTAAATCAAGGCAAAACAAAGGGAAAATACACTTGCTCTGCTTCCAGGACAGTAGGCTATGGCCATGCGAGACTGTAGGGACCATCCTCACCTGGTCAAAGATATCTTGCTCTCCCATCTCACATGAAATAATGCTATAAGCCCTAATTTCCAGCAAACAAGATAGTTGTGATAGAAGCTGTTGATTGCACTCAAGGCATCAGAAACATGTGGGATTGCCAACAGTCTCTGAACCACGCTGGTGTGGCAAGTGGGTTAGGGCATTGCGTATTCGGCAGTATTGGGGCATGTAGATGAAAATGCCAAATTATTGAAGGGTCTGAGACATCACCTCAATTTCTCTTAATTATTTTTACAATTAAATGTGTTTTCTTTTAATTTTTTTTACATTTTTATTTATTAATTTTGAGAGAGAAAGAGACAGTGTGAGCTGGGGAGAGGCAGAGAGAGAGGGAGAGAGAAAATCCCAAGCAGGCTCCATGCTATCAGCACAGAGCCCGACACAGGGATAGAACTTAAGAATCATGAGATCATGACCTGAGCTGAAACCAGGAGTCAGATGCTTAACTGACTGAGCCACCCAGGCGCCCCATGATTTTTTACATTATGTAAATAATATACACTCAAAACATTTTTAATTTATAAAAAAGTTTTTAACATCACTTAAACATTTTTAAACTCAAAAAATTAAAAGGGAGAAAGTAAAAATTTGTTATTTGCATATAAACATCATTAACTTTTCAGTAACCAACTTTTCATTATCTGTATATGAATGCACACACATACATAAAATTGTACATACGTGGAATACATACTTCTTCTCTGTAAATGCCTTTTATAAATATAGTCTTCATACTTTTTGCTTGTATGCACCCACTGCATCAACAAATGTTAGTAACTGGTATAATCCCTGCATACCTTTTTTGGAACTGGTTTATCTATAGATAAATATTTTGGTCATTGTATTATAAACGTAGGTTCATATTACACACCTTTCTCCGAAACTTGGTTTTATCACTTAGGAATACAACACTGTGATGATTAATTTTGTGTGTCAACTAGGCTGGGCCACAGGCTGCACAGATAACTCATCAAACATTATTCAGGGTGTTTCTGGTGTTTTTAGATGAGATTAACATTAAATGGGTAAAGCAGATTATTCTCCTTAATGTGGGTGGGCCTCATCCAATCAGATGAAAGCCTAAATAGAATTAAAGATCAGCCTCCCTAAGCAGCAGAGAAGTCTCCAGTTGACTGCCTTCAGACTTCATCTGCACCATTGGCTTCCTGGGTCTCTAGCCTACAGCCCACACTGTAGATTAGTGCTTGCAAGTCTTCACAATAGTAAATCTCTTTCTCTATGTATGTACATCCTATTAGTTTCTGTTGCTCTGGAGACCCCTGGCTAATGCAATTGTTTTAAACATCAAGTTACCTTATGACCCAGAATGATCCACTTTTAGGTATATACCCAAGAAAAAGGAAAATATATGTCCACACAAAAACTCGTACATACGTTTTTATAGCAGCATTATTGATAATAGCCAAAAAATGGAACTCACTCAAATTTCCATCAGTAGATGAATAGATAAATAAAATGTGACATATCTATTCAATGCAAAAGAAGGAAGAAAGTATTGATACATACTACCAGTGGATGGTCCTTGAAAATATTATGCCAAGTAAAAGGAGCCAGACACACAAAGGACCACATGTTGTATGATTTAGTTTATGTGGAATGTCCAGAATAAGCAAATCTGTAATGACATAAAGTAGATTAGTAGCTGCCTAGAGTTAGAGGCATGGGAGTGATTTGGGTGGTGGTTAAATAAGTACAGGGTTTCTCATTGGGTTGATGAAAATATTTCAATTTAAATAGTGATGACAATTTTATAACTTCATGAATGTACTAAAAAAACACAATTCACACATCATGTCACTCAAAACAGCTATCACCCCATTTGTGATATTCCCACCAAAGATGCAAGACCTGTATCTTTGATGTATGAGGAAACGTCAGAAAACCCAAATTGAGGACATTCCATGATATAGCTCATCTGTACTCTTCAAAAATGTTAAGGTCAAGAGAGACAATGAAGGACTGAGGAAGTGTCACAGATTGGAGAAGATTAAAGAGACATGACAGGTAAATGCAATATGGATCCTAAGTTGGGTTGATTCTGGATGGTATCCTAGAAATCTTTTTCCTTTTTCCTATAAAGAGCATCAGTGGTACAGATGGTTGCAGAATAAATAATAACAATACCAATGTTCATTTCCTAACTTTGCTACTTGTAAGAGAATGTCCCCATTTTTACAAAACACATAGTGAAATAGTTAGGCAAAAAGAAGAATCATGAAAAATTATCTATATCTACCCAGAGAAAGAAAGAGAGAAAAAAACAATGTGGTAAAAAATTAACTGGGGAATCTGAGTGAAGGGAAATATAGGAATTCTTTGTATGACTTTGCAACTTTCCAGAAAGTCTGTAAATATTTCCAAAGGAAAAAAAAGGGAAAAAAAGAATACATCATAACACTCTCTTCTGGCCACTAGTATAGTGTAACTCATGTTTTCATGGGCTGCATGATATCCTTTATTTGGAGGAACAGACTTATTTGAGCATTCTCCAATCGTGGGCATTGGTCTTGTGTCTAATTTTTGGCACAATTTTTTGTACATTAATCATTACATGTTGGTGCTTTTATATCCATAAGGTAGAGTCTTAGGAGTAAGACTGCTGGGAAGAAAGTTATGTCATATTTTTTAGCTTAGTACTTGTTGCTAGATTTGTTTTCTCAAGTCTGCACAATTCATTTTCCACCAATAGTATATGAGATATTTTTCCTAATATATGTCAGTAATGGATGTAACTCTTGTTAATTTTTTATAATCACATTATCCTAATTTGCATTTCCCTAACTGCTAATAAATTTTTACAATTTGCCGGCCTCTTGATTTGTTTTCTTATGAATTGCCTATTCACATATCTTGCCCATTTTCCTACTTGTTCACTGTTTTTTTCCTAAATTTAAAAAGATTTTTTTAACAATCTTTCAGGGTGCATTGAAAATATCCACCCACCCCCCAATACACATCCATTTTCTCATTATCCTGTTGACTTCACTGATAGTATAATTTGCCATTTGGAAAATTATATGCAATCAAATACATCTGTCATTTCTAATATACTTTCCAGATTTATTGTCTTGACTTAAAAATTCTCCCCCATCCCAAGGGTAAAACATAGTTGCTTAAATTTGTTTTCATAATCTTTGATTTCATTATTTTTACACTTAGCATTTAATTTATCTGGAGTTTCTATTTGAATATAGAGTAAGGAAGGAGTTGATTTTCTTTTCTTTTCCTTTCTTTTTAAAGTTTATTTATTTATTTTGAGAGAGAGAGAGATAGGGAAAGAGAGAAAGAGAACACATGAGCAGGAGAGGGGCAGAGAGAGAGGGAGAGAGAATCCCAAGCAGGCTCAGTAAATTCAACACAGAGCCCAGTGTGGGGCTCAATCCCACAAACCATGAGATTATGACCTGAGTCAAAATCAAGAGTCAAATGCTTAAGTGACTGAGCCACCAAGGCACCCCAAGGAAGAGTTCTTTTTTTTTTTTTTTTGTCTTTGATGAGTGGCTAGTAGTTCCAGCAGCATATAATAAGTAAATCACAGAGAAACCATGAAGGACAGCATGGCATGGTGGTTAGAAACCAAACTGGGATCCCCACTCTGCCAAGTGCTAGCTGTATGACCTTGAGCAAATCATTGAACTTTTCTGTCCCTTACTTCCCTCCTTTGCAAAATGAAATAAATTGAACCTCTTTTATAGGGTTGTTATGACAATTACTCAGGCAATATAAGTGCTTAGCACAATTCCTATGAAATTTAGTACTGGTATTTTTGAGCTGCAAAACCTCTTACTCTACAAGCCTCAGTGTCTCAAATGCCCAATCCACCCCAGGGCAGGACTCGGCCAGGGAGACTAAAAGGACCTCCCCAGACTCTCACTTAGCTATCATTGCCCCTAGGGAACCCAGGATCTTCACCCATCAACTCTCTCCTTGCCCAAGGCTCTTGGCCCTAGTCCCCAGACTCTTATCCTGCCCAATGAGGCAAAATCCTGAGGAACCACAGCCTTTCCCAACTTGCTAACTCCAGCTCTGCTGCTGTTTGGCTTAGAAGAGGAAGTAGGTGCTTGGTGGGAGTGTGTGGGAAAGACTTTGGAGTCATCTTCCAAATTCACCCTTCTTTCTAAACTGCTTTAGCTCTTTCCTAGTTACAAAGGCCAATTGGCCAGGCAATGAGCAAGGTGGGTAAGTCACCTGAGGCCTTAACATTTGGCACCTATTGTGATAAAGCTATATGAGTGTATATGGGATGCATGTGCTCCCACACATGTCCTCCCTTGGGTACAATAAATCTTTGAACAGTCCGTGGAGACTGTCATGCCTTATGAAAAGATCAGTGTAGGAATGAGCCAAATATAGTCCTTATATGTATTTGTATGTTCATTAAAGTACAACAGTAATGCTGGGGGTGGGAGGCACAGCAATCTCCTTTCTCCGACCTCATATTTCCAGGAAGAGGACCTCTGCTTCAAAAACAGTCCTGCCATTCACCCTCCACCTCCACAGAGGAGGCCATAAGTGACAGGGGAGGGAGGCTCCCATTGGTGCACAGCCTTCAGTGGGTAGAGAGAATTTGACAAATGACCTCAAGCATTGTAAATCTCTGTTTCCACCTTTTCTCCCTTATTTGGTGCCAGAAAGTCATCCTGGGTTCTTGTATCTGTTCTTTTTTTTTTTATTTTATTTTTTTTTTTAACGTTTATTTATTTTTGAGACAGAGAGAGACAGAGCATGAATGGGGGAGGGTCAGAGAGAGAGAGGGAGACACAGAATCTGAAACAGGCTCCAGGCTCTGAGCAGTCAGCACAGAGCCTGACGCGGGGCTCGAACTCACGAACCGCGAGATCATGACCTGAGCCAAAGTCGGATGCTTAATCGACTGAGCCACCCAGGCGCCCCATGTTCTGAAAGATCCTAACTTCTCTTCAAATATCTAGAGCAGGACAATGAGGATGAGGGAAGGGTGTTACTACTCTTAAAACCACTTTGTCCATGCAGAGTTGGGGTATAAAATGAACAACAGAAAGGAAGAGGGCCAACAGCATCCACCTCTTGCCCATGTCTGGTCTTCCTACCAACAGTGCCCACTGGGCTGGAAAGACATCTTCTCTCACCATGCCTGGAGCCTGGCTGCTCTCATCTCTGACTGCACACTGGGATTACCTAACAAGTGCATTGGACTCTGACAAGTATGTTTTTTAAGCCACTCAAGCGTTGAATAAGCCTAGGTTTAACTAGCCTCCTAAGAGTCCAGTGCTCGAACAGCCCAGAATGGAATTCTTCTAGCAAATGTCCAAAAAAAGGAGAAGGATTTCTTCCTATTCCCCTCCTGATACCCTGCTGCAGTTCCCATTTCTGTCACTTGGGCATATTGGGATCTGGCTACTAGGAGTTGTTGGCAGACACGTGGCTCATTGATCTTCTCTACATTTGATTCCTACTCACTGAGTTTGGACTGAAGCCTGAGAGATTCTGGAGAGGGTCAATAGATGCATCAGGCTACAGCAGCCCCCAGATGTACACACAATTCTACCTTCTCAACCACCCAAATAAACAATCCTTTGTGAGGTGCAAAGTATCCCGCCAGTGGTAACAACTAAAATGGGAGAGGGCTCCACCATGACACTACCCCTGCGTCAGTTCAACAACCTGGTTTCTCCTTGAATGAGGCTGCTTTGAAGCTATAAGCTTTTGCTCACTACACAGGGCTCATTCAGCAGAACCAGCTCCAACCAGTCAGGCCGCTGTGCCCAGTAAGTCCCCCTGGGATGGCCCTTGGAAACCTGCCTAACTTTCATAAGTCTGTGTAAAGTTTTGCCCAAGGTGGTCTAGCTGTTGCATTCCTCAGGTACCACTTCTGGGACACTGAAGTCTGTTTAATACACAGGGAATCCCCTTCCAACTGGGAGTGGCCTGCTGGTAGAGGAATTCTGAGAAACAGTAAGGAATACAAAGGAAAAAAACATTATAAAAGTACATTTGTCAGTGAGCATGACCTCATAGTTCTAAGAAGTCTAGATATTTCAAGCCTTGACTTTCCTTTCCCAGAGAGAGTGGGAGAAATATTCCACCCCCAAATTCTATTTCCTGGATTTGGTGAACACATCCCACTCACTAGAGCATTTGTATAGCAGAAGTCACTTACTTTTAAACTCTTTATCTTTCTTCCTAGTAAGGCAGGGCACCATCTGTCAGTTTTCCTCCTCACATAAGTCTCTTGAAACCTTTCCGTGAAAACTATGCAATGCAGAGGCTGACACTAGGACCCATCACCATGTGCTGCTTGAAGCCCAGAGCATGACCAGGAGTGATCCGGTCAAAAATGTTGTTAAGCACAGAGATTTTCAGAATATATTTTCTTGTTCAAATTAAACAATCAAGCACCCAGAGGAGTTAAGCACTCTGCTAACCTCAGGCCCTTTCAGGATTTGGTGGCAAAATCAAATTGCCGAGGACACTAGAAGAGCTCCAGAATTGAACTCTATTACAAACCATGGTATTTAATTCACCAGCTTCAACTGAAAGCTTCCCTGCTATGGATGATTATGCCAGAAGTGAGAAGTTAAGGTGGAGAAGGAGTTAAGGAGGGCCTTCAGTAGGCAGGGCCAGGCAGTAGGCAGTAGGCAGGGCCCACAGAGGTCTGTGTATAGAATTTAAAAGGACACCAATCAGTTTGCATATGTGTTTTTCTGGATCTATGGTCAAATGCATAGGTGCAAGGGAGGAGAGTTTCATATAACCATAGTTGTGCTTTTGTGAAGCAAGTTAAAAATGAGAGGGAGCAAGGGAATGAAAGTTATATGCAAGTGTAACTCCCTACACAAGTCATGAAGCTGGGTAGGAGCTTCAAGGGGAACGAAGACAAATGAGCCCAAAGGATAATCAGGATTGTGATAGGAAGAGAATCACCTAGAAAGATGGATCTTGTGGTCATAGAGTAAGATGCACAATATTGAGATTATAAACAATCTATAGCTTTTGGCATAACAACTCCATCATTATTAAATCTATTTTACATATGGGGAAATGGAGGCACAAAAAGGTTAAGTAACTTGCCAAAGGTTGCATAGATGGTAAGAGGCTGAGCTAGAATTTGAATGCAGGCAGTTTTTCTGGCTCCAGAACCCACACTTTTAACCACTACACTATGTTACCCCTTGGACAAAAAAAGAAATGAGTGATTCAAGGTTTTCAGGAACAATGCAGGAAGAAGGAAGGAAGGAAGGAAGGAAGGAAGGAAGGAAGGAAGGAAGGAAGGAAGGAAGGAAGGAAGGAAGGAAGGAAGGAGGAAAGGAAAGGAAAGGAAAGGAAAGGAAAGGAAAGGAAAGGAAAGGAAAGGAAAGGAAAGGAAAGGAAAGGAAAGGAAGATATCTTAGAACTTAAAAAAATATTCTCAAGCCAAAAATTGAGTAGACAATTTTCAGGAGTCACTGTTATAGCTGCTGTTGAGATATTGGGCATGTGAGCTACCAATGGTGCTGAGGAAAATCAAATAAAAGAAACAGGTCAAAAAATGGGACCCAAATACAGAAGGGTGGAAGTCAGGAAGGGAAAGAAAAGACACCTGGAGGACAGGTCTAGGATAGTAGTCCTTGAAGTGGGGAAAAAAAAGAGCAGGAGAGAGAAAGACAACATATGGACAGTGGAGAATCATTTCCTTAAACTGGAAAAATATTTGAATATTTGCAATGAGAAGATTCAGTGAGTCACAGGGAAGGCTGCTTAGAAAAGATACATGTACAAGCATATCCTGGTAAAACACCTGAATACCATGGACAAAAACAACATCTTACAGGATTCCAGACAGAAAAATCAAATTGCTTAAGTAGGGGGGAAAAAGGTAAACTGGCATGAGGTCTTCTATTTCTTTTTCTTGCCTGATTGCTCTGGCTAGAACTTCCAGGACCATGTTGAATAAAAGTGTCAAAAGTGGGCATTCTTGTTTTGTTCCTGATTTTAGGAGAAAAACTTACAATCTTTCACCATTGAGTAAAGGTTAGCTGTAGGTTTTTCATAAATGCCCTGTATCATGTTAAGGTAGTTCCCTTCTATTGCCAGTTTGTTAAGCATTTGTATCATAAAAGGGTGTTGGAATCTGTCCAATTATTTTTCTGCATCAATTGAGATGATCATGTGTTTTTTCTCCCTTATTCTATTAATGTGATATACTACATTGATTAATTTTCATATGTTAAACAAAATTTTTTAGTGTTTATTTATTTTTGAGAGATATAGACAGAGTGCAAGGGGTGGGAGGGCAGAGAGAGGGAGACACAGAATCCAAAGTAGGCTCCAGGCTCTGAGCTGTCAGCACAGAGCCTGATGCAGGGCTTGAACTCACAAACCATGAGATCATGACCTGAGCCGAAGTCATATGCTTAACCAACTGAACCACCCAGGTGCATCGATTAATTTTCATATGTTGAACCACTTGTGTTCCTAGATAAATCCCATTTTATTGTGATCTATAATCCTTTTAATTTGCTGCTGGATTTGGTATGCTAGTATTTTGTTGAGGATGTTCACATCTATATTTACAAAGAACATTGGCCTGGAGGCCTTTTTCTTATAATTTATATGTATTTATAGGGTTTTTGTATCAGAGTAACAGTGGCCTCATAGAATGCATTAAAAACTTATCCCTAGTCTTCCATTTTTTGCAATAGTTTAATAAGGGTTCGTGTTAATTCCTCCTTAAATGATTTGTAGAATTCACCAAAGAAGACTTCTGGTCCTGGTCTTTTCTTTGTTGGGAGATTTTGATTACTGATTAAATCTCTTTATTTTATGTCTGTTTAGATTTTCTGTTTCTTCTTGAGCCAGTGTTGGTGGCTTGTGTGTATCTAGGAATTTGTCGATTTTGTCTAAACTATTTAATTTTTGACATACAATTGTTCATTGTACACTCTTATAATCCTTTTATTTCTATAAGGGCTGGAATAATGTATCTACTACATTACTGAGTCTGCTCAGTAATGACTCAGTATTTGAGTCTGCTCTCTTTTCTTGGTCAGTTCAGTTAAAGAATTGTCAGTTTTGTTGATCTTTCCAAAAACCAACTTTAGATTTCATTGATTCTCCCTATTGTTTTTCTATTTATCTACACTATTTTTTTCCTTCTGCCAGCTTTGGGGTTGGATTGCTCTTCTTTTCCTACTTCCTTAAGGTGTAAAGTTAGGTAATTGATTTGGGATCCTTTTTTTTATTTAGGTATTTGTAACTATAAGTTGTAGCTGGGGAAGACATTTTACATAATTTCAATATTCATGAATTTATTGAAACTCATTTTATGGCTTAACGTATGGTCTATCTTGGAGCATGTTCCATATACCCTGGAGAAGAATGTGTATGCTGCTGTTCTTGGGTGGAGTGTTCTGTTTATGTTTATTAGGTCTAGTTTAATAGTGTTAAGTCCTTTGTTCCCTTACTGATCTTCTATTTAGTTGTTCCATCCATTATCAAAAGTGTACTATTAAAAACTCCAACTATATTGTAAAACTACTCTTCCCTTCAACTCCATCAGTTTTTGTTGCATATGTTGTGGGACCCTCTTTTTAGGTTTGTGCGTGTTTATAATGGTTAAACCTCAATGAATTGACTCTTTTTATCAATATAGTATGTCATTCTTAACACAACTTTTTTCTTTTTCTGTTCTGTCCATGCAGGGAGATAATGGATTAAGCCTCTTATTTCTTCCTTCTGGACAAGTCAAAGAGATGAGGACCTTCTCAAATGGATTTTTATCAACTAAACAGTGGGGAAGGGGCTTCTGCTGGTATCTCACAGAGCTCTACCCTTGACGTTCCCCTAAGCAAATTTGTTTTAGGGTCTGCCTCAAAACCAAAAGAACGTATGTATTCCTCAAACATGCAGATGACACAAAATGATAGTTAATTTAGTGGATGACAGGCTCAGAAGAAGGAAAAATTTTTATAAGTTAGGATTATGGGCCTAACCTAACAAGACGGAATTTACCAAATCCTACATTAAAGACCACCTGGGGAAACATAAAAACCTCACTATTGTGTCCATATTAAGAGTTACAAGGTGTCAGTGCCGTTAATTCAATCGTCTTTCTCTGGCACATACATCTAACACAAATTCAAAATAAGAAATAATGTACATGCATAAACAAATTTATCATTTGAATAATTATTAAATGATTTTACTATGAAATAGGCCTGCATACAGTTAGATGTTAGAAGGGCAGTTATTTTTTTTTCTCTCCCTTTCTTTATGTACAGGATGGGACAGGCCATCTTGAAGGTAACTGGAGGAAAAAAGTCTTGGGGATTTTGTCTGACCCACAGACACAGGTTGTTCAGAGGCAACCCACAGAACAAGCACAGGCTGCATTAGTTTCAATGAAAGCAAGCGTAAGTTGCATTATGAAAACATTATTCAGATGGAGGGAAAAAAGAATTGTGGGGCCCTTCACTGATTGGAACATATCTGGGGTTCCGTGTCTGAACATCAGCAGGCCCAGGGCAGTCCAGAATGCCCAGCCAGGCACAACCTTGCCTGGAACGATGGGGCTACCATCGGGCAGGAGTGCTGCCTTCTCTAGATGTTGTGCTCTCTGGGGGTGCCATGGTCCTCAGCACATCCACGCCAGCTCATTCTCACCATGAGGCCCTACCCCACCTGCCACTGGCCTCTGGGGACATGTCAGTTTGTGCTATTCTACAGCATCCAGGCTGATCCTGTTTTATTTAGGTCTCTCAACAGATAGGATCACAACTGGACTACCTGATTTTGGTATAAAGGAGAAAGTTCCGAGAGCGAAGTTTCACTCAAAGAAAGTAATTCTGGGCCTTACTCCTCTGCTCAGTGCATTATAAATAAATACCCTTCTTCAGAAAAGAAAACACATGAAAAATCTTAAGCTCCAAGTAGTGAATATATTTTCAAGAAAGGAAAGGAAAACTGGAAGCCACCACCTGCTTACTGGTCTCAAATCAACTGAACGTTGCTCGCTTGCTGGAGAGGACAGGTTGGATCGAAGAAGGAAAATGTTGTCCAATGGCCAACAGCAGCGAGGATTTCAGAAGGACCCTCTTCTGTCAGGATGCTTTAGGAATAAAGGAACAGAAATCCCAGTTAGAATTGGCTTAAACATGATGACAGTCGTCAGGTCTCCTGCCTCTGCAGCCAGTGGCCGGGCAGCCCCATGCTGGCTGACCCTGAAGCCCTGGCCCCTTCCCTAGGATCCCCCTGCTGCTCTCCCCTGTGTGCTGGCTTCATCCTGTGGCCGCAGTCTCTCAACCTGCTGCTGACTTCGGAGGAACAAAAAGCAGTTGTCTGTTCCTGCAGCTCTTGCTCAAAAGACACCTTTTTCAGAAATTTCCAGGACACTTGCCCACCAGTCTCCTTGTCAGAGTGAGCCATATACCCCTTCCTGATGATCTACCTGCAGGCAGATGGGGCACCTTCACCCCATCAAGCCCTAGCCAGAAGTGGGTGGGAGGTGCGGGGTCACAAACCTAAACCAGATCTGTTCAGTTTAGAAGGAGACAGGGCAGGTAACCAGAAATGTCTCCTCAGATCTGTTATACCATGGAAATTTATGGACATCCTTCCATATTAAAAGCTCTATGTATGTGGCCTGTAGAAAAATGTAGAAAACACAGAAATGCATGAAAAAGAAAACAAACATCCCACAACAGAGAAAACAGCTTTGTAAATATGCATCCTTATAATTCTGTAGATTTTATACAGACATATTTGTTATGCTTTAGAAAATTTGAAACAACCTGTACATGATGTTAATACCCTGCACTATTCAATAAATAATACAGGGAGCATTAAAAGTCTTTTAAACTTTAATAAAGGTAGAGGTATAAATCTACAAATTTACAAAATAGCGTCATTCATTTAACCTTCTTTTGTACTTATTTAATGTTTTGAACTCAGAGTAAAAATTTTAACTTTTTTGTTTCATTATCTCTGACTGAACATGGCAAATGTTGACTAACACAAAAATCAAAATATTAAATATTTATTATTCTAAATTCATGAGTGCTTAAAGCTGTTAAATATTTTTTTAATCCGTTTTATTGATTTTGTAGTATTCCACCATAATTTATTTAACTAGTATCATACTGCCAGATGTTTAGGCTCCCCCCCCTTCCCCATACACTATCATTTAATGTTCTGGGCAAAGTGGTTTAATTATAACTCAATATAAATTCTAGATGATGTGTGTCCCTGAAGACCTCAGCTCCGAATCCTCCTCTTGGCTCCTTACTTCCCTTCCCCCATCAGCCAGGATTGTGCATTGTCATTTTAAAAAGCCAACTGAAGATATTTCCTAAGAACAGCACGCTATGTAGGCTGCATGTGGTAATATGTTCGAGAGAAGCCTAGGGAAACAGCCAACCTCCTCTGATGACGAATTTGCATTTTGAAATAAGATTTGTCTAAACTATTCTTAGTTAAATGTAGTCCACATCCTCCCATGAAATGGAAATGTAAATCTATAGTTTCCCTGAGGTTTTCTTTTTGTTATCAAATACAAGGCACAAGAACATGATAGTAATTATTTTTCAAAGCCAAATATTTTCTTACAATTGAAATCCACCACGTAAAAATTGTTTGAAGTCATGGGGAACTTGTCACAATGTGTGATTAGACTATGACTGTATTGTTGAATCTGTATGATCATAGATATTTACATTGTCATGTATCAACACTAAATGTCACAGTTTGGTCAGGTTTTCTTTCTTAGCCCTTTGAAACACATTTCGGTCTTAACTGTTCCTAAAACGCCTTTGAGAAGCTTTACCAAAGGATGTAGTAACAGGATTAAATACAATCAAAACAATAAGAATATGGAAAGAGGAAGGAAGTAAATATGCTAATCACAGAGACCCATATCTTTACTAAGAAGGAGTATCGAGTTTGACTCAGAGTTTTCTTGAGCAAAAAGGGGAACAATCACATGGCTCTGCTCTGATCAGAAAGGGTAAAGCACCCCTGTTCTCACCACCCCCCATTTCACACAAACTCAGAAAGACACTTGTTCTGTGGAGTGTTTTGGACAAAAAGTATCACAAGAGATGATTTTTTTCCAGCAGCATTGTGTAACAAATAGAGAAGTAAATTTCTTATGTGTGCTTCTGGTAAATCTCCTTAGTAAAGATTCCAGAATAAATACTGTGGGGTGAAGTTTGGTTTAGATGAAGTTGAACACATTGGTTCCTATGAAGCTTCCCTTTTCAGACCCTTTAATGTGCAATTGTGCATTTGGTTAATCATGGAACTTCTTTTGTGTGTGAGGACCTGCTGACATCTGGAAGGGCTAGTATTTCACACAACAGTGTTTAGGAAACACTACTTTAGATGACCTTCCTTAAAATTGTTTTTACTGAGCCTGGATTTGGAGCAGAAGTTGCATAGCTGACAGGTTGAGATTCTATTCTCTGGGGAAAATCCAATGTTCTGCTTTTCCATGTGGTAGGCTGATGGCAGAGAGGGGGATGAAGAGAAGTGATAAGCGAACAGATGAGCTGGCAATCTTTTGTGAAGTTTGTGAAGGCTTATTGCTCACCAGACTTATTGCCCTGAAGAGAATTGAGTACCAGTGGACAGAACATGGATTTTCCTTGAAACATGTTTAGATTCATTTTGCCACTTGGAAAAGTACTCAATTGTAAGATTTCAAGCCCCACGGCTTGTAAACACTAGGATGCCTGAGCTTTATTACTGAAACATGTTGTACAATAAAAAATTCTACAAGTGGGAATCCTGACATGGTTTTCTTCATAAAGGACAGAAGAATTTTTATTCCCTAAGTCAGACTGATCAACCTTCCCATAATCCCCTCAAATTTATATATAACACTGTGTGTAAATATATGTTTCATTTGGATGTTCGTTTACAGGATATTATGTCTGAGTAATTTTAGCAAACACTAAGTTAAGTACTTAAAAGAAGGGTGAGTTAGAAGGTTTCATTTTAAGAGGGTAGACAATATCTGTATTTCTCCACTTACTACCATTGACTAACAACAATATTAACAAAAGACATGAATAAAGAGAGGGGTATTCAGTAGATTTTCACATACTTCTACAAGAAAAGGAAATGAGAGCATGTATGCTGAGAGAAGTCCAGGGGAGGAAGCCATAGACAAATCTATATGCAAAAGAAGTCCGCAGGGGGCCAGGGAAGAGAACTTCCTGGAGAAATTCAGGGGATTCAGACCCAGAGATGACAAGGTTCTGAGGTCCTGGCAGTCCAGTGTTTATCACCAGGCAAAGAAGCCAGAGAGTTTCTAAAAAAATGTACCTGGTTGTGTGGGAACAGGCTAGTGGTTTAGGAATCCTAGCATTTTGGAGATTCCCAGCTAAAGAGCTGTCCATCCAGTCATGTACCCAGAGCTCCCCATAAGCTTTCCTATTCAGACTTAATGAAGAAACAAACCTATTTACACAACAGCACAGGAAACTTATGTTCACCACCTATAAGCAATCTAGTCCTAGGAAAATTTAGAACCATCAAACATATGTGGACACCGGGAATGTAAAAAGTAAACAAGCAAAAAGTTGAACTTACAAAATCAAGAAACCTGTTAAAAGATTCTAATTTGTATCACCGTGGAGAAGATACTACATCCATAAAACAAAAGGATGCTACGGAAAAGAAAATCTGTGAACAGTTCAGATTATATATATATATATATATATATATATATATATATATATATATATATAAAATGTTTTATAAAATATATATATAAAATGTTTTATGCATCTTATCAAAGAAATTTTTACTTTAAACTCTAAGTTCTTCCATGTTATGCTTTAGAATTATTGTTTTATCTTTATCCATAGAACAATCATCTGGAATTGATTTTGTATGTGTGAGGAATGGGTATTTTTTCACATATCACTATAAAAGTGATCCAGTTGCCTTTACTGAAGAGAACTCTTTTTCCCCAGTACTCTGGACTTTTGTCATAAATATAAGTATCCATATATGTGTGAGTTTATTTCTGAACTTTATTTTACTTGTTTGGTTTATTTGCCTATTCTTATATCAATACCACACTGTCATTTTACAGTAAGTCTTTTTTTTTCTTTTTTAATGTTTATTTCTTGAGAGAGACAGAGCGTGAGCAAGGGAGGGGCAGAGAGAAAAGGGGAGACACAGAATCCAAAGCAGACTCCAGGCTCTCAGCTGTTGGCATAGAGCCCAACGTAGGGCTGGAACTCACTGACCCCAAGATCATGACCTGAGCCAAAGTTGGATGCTTGACCGACTGAGCCACCCAGGTGCCCCATACAGTAAGTCTTGATATCTGGAGTGGAAATACTTCAACTTTTCTTCTTCTATCATTATCTTAGATATATCTACCATTTGCATTTTGGTACACATCAGTGTATTACTTTCACCAAAAAAAAAAAAAAGAGAGAGAGAGAGAAAAGAAAAAGGAAAGAAAGAGGAAAGGAAAGGAAAGGAAAGGAAAGAAAGAGGAAAGGAAAGGAGAGGAGAGGAGAGGAGAGGAGAGGAGAGGAGAGGAGAGGAGAGGAGAGGAGAGGAGAGGAGAGGAGAGGAAAGGAAAGGAAAGGAAAGGAAAGGAAAGGAAAGGAAAGGAAAGGAAAGGAAAGGAAAGGAAAGGAAAGGAAAGGAAAGGAAAGGAAAGGAAAGGAAAGGAAAGGAAAAGATCTGATGGGATTTTGATCAAGACTATTAAATCCACATAGCAATTTGGGGTGAACTGACATCTTTTTCATTCTTCCATCAATAAACATATCACTTTATTTGTTTGGTTCTTTTAATTCCTCATAAAGTTTTCTGTGTAGAGGACTTGCAGTTTTTTTTATTAGAATTATTCCTAGGACTTTGATTTTTTAAAAGCTATTGTAAATGTATATTACATTTTTTTTTAGTTTTGAATTTTTGCTGAATAGAAATATAAGTGATCTCTAAAATCTTTTTATTTTGAAATAATTATAGATTCATGAAAAGTTGCAAAAATAGTACAGAAAGGTCCCATGTACCCTTCAAGTCAATTTCTCCCCATGATAATACCTGGCCTAATTATAATACAATACAAGTGAGAAACACCCACAGACTCTACGCAGATGTCAGGGTTTTTCTTAATTTTTTAAATGTTTCATTATCTTAGAGAGAGAGAGAGAGAGGGAGAGAGAACGTGCCTGCACACGCGTGCACACGCACGCACAAGTGGGAGAGGGGCAGAGAGAATTGGACAAAGGATCCAAAGCGGGCTCTGTGCTCACAGCAATGAGCCCTATGTGGGGCTTAAACTCATGGACTGTGAGACCATGACATGAACTGAAGTTGGATGTTCGACTGAGCCACCCAGGCGCCCCAGATGCAGTTTTATATGCACTTAATTGTGTGGTGTTTTTTTAGCTCTATAAATGTTATCACATGTGTAGGTTCATGTGACACCACCACAATCAAGATGTAAGTACTGTGCCATCAAGGCAAAGATGTCCCTCATGCTGCCTTTTATATTCATATCCATCCACTTCCCACATCCCTAAACACTGGCAACCACTGTTCTCTCATTTCTGTAATTTTGTCGTTTCATAAATATTAAATAAATGGAATTAAACAGTATGTGATCTTTTGAGATTGCCTTTTCACTCAGTATGCCTTTGGGATCCATATAAATTGCTGCCTGAACATTTATACGTAAGGTTATCATTGATGTTAGGGCTTTGGTCTGCCCTTTTTATTTATTTTTTGTTTGTTTGGGTCTTCTGTTTCTTTTTTCTTGCCTACAAATGGGTTACATATTTTTAAAGTCTTTATCTTGACTTATTTATAGTGATTTTGACTAATATTACTTTGTATAGTTTTCTTAGTGGTTGTTCTGGTTTGTGGGAAGCTTTTTAACTACATATTCAATTTCTTTAGTAGGTATAAGACTATTCAGGTTGTTCTATTTCTTCCTGAGTTTTAGTTATTTTTGTCTTGCAAAAAATTGTTTCTTTTCATTTAAGTTGTCAAATTTACTATCATAGAGTTAGTTATAGAACACCTGTGTTAACACCTTCTCATGTCAGTAAGGTTTTTGTGCTATACTCTATTTCATGGTATGGGTAATTTGTGTTTTCTTTTTATTTTCTTTCTTTCTTTTCTTTTCTTTTTTTTTTTTTTTTTGCTTGATCAGTGTGGTTAGAAGTCTATCAATTTTATTGATATTTTTCAATAAACCAGTTCCCGGTTCATCAATTTTTTTTCTATTCTTTTCCTGTTTTCAACTTTACAGATTTGTTTCTATCCTATTTTTTTT